>NC_092027.1:6173720-6773720 GCF_042242105.1 Pempheris klunzingeri
CCCGCCTGAGTGCCTCAACGCTTCTCTGCTGGGCGGAGTCCTGCGCAGGTGAGAGGAAGATGGGGAACTAGAGGGCGTGAGGTAGTTTTGCATGTGTGTTTTTGGGCATAAAAATGGGACTGGAAGCCTTCACTCAAAGACAACTGGAGTCTTTGTTTGTTACTGGAGAGTTTTACCTCATTGGGCCTCTAAAAATTGTTAAAATGCAACAGTGTGAGGAGAGAAAATCTGTCCTTGGTTTAACTGTCACAACTTATGGTCGGCTGTAAAGGGACACAAGTCTGAAAGGTTGGCAACCACCGTCTAAAATAAGTTCAGATGAACTCAGCTGCTGGCGGTGTACATAACTGTTCCATCACATCTTATCCCCATTGATAACTGGCTGCACATAGATGTTAGTTATTTAACTGTGTTCTGTTTAAGTCTCTGATAAAATCAAAAGTAAATGAGTTTTGATGTTTGATGGGACATCAGAGTACCATTTTGCACCATTAGTGTTCCACACTGAAATATTTAAATCCATCACGGAGGAGGAAAACAACAGCTACTCCATCAGCAGACAGTTAAATAATCAATAAAGCTGTGATGCCTAAAAACATACTGCATTTTGTGTAAAGAACATAGCTGAGATCTTCATCATTTTCCACTGTCACCAAACTGGTTAACTAGCTCATCTACAGGATATACAAATAACAAGTGGGTGATCCTCCTCTGAATGTTGTTGAAAGTCACTCCGGGAAATGCAGGAGATCAGTAACAGTCAAAAAATATCAGTTTAAATGAGCCTTCAAATGAGCCAATGAGCCTCACAAGTTGACGTTTATACTGTATAAGTATATATGTTAAAGTATGAGTGGGTTACATAGACTTGAGGTCGAAGCACCAGATGAGACTCACTGACCCTGGAGCGATTATGACTCCAGTCTTTAGAATAATAATAAAAAGCCTTTACATTGCAATTTAAATCTGTTAGCTGCCAAGTCCAATTATGAATGTATGTCTTTATGTAAAAGAAGTCCTTCGTTATGGCACAAAACAGGAAAGCTGTGCTCTCTGGGAGGTTTCTGGTGCTTATAGACTAAAGTTCAGGGAATAAATACTCTCCAGCATATATATCCTTTTAGGTGAAAGACAAAGAACAAGAGAGAGAGAGGGTTTATTGAAAATGTAGTCTTCAGAACATTAACATAGCATTAAACAACAATCTGCTAAGGATGTAGTAGTAACAGCGTCCTGATCAGAGGATGAATTCTCACTCCCTCTGTGTGTGTTGTAATTTGAGCTTCTCCGTCCTCACTTTTGGTTGTCAGGACGGCCACCTGAGCAGGTTAGTTCAGTGAGCGAACCCATAGCACAGTGAAACCAAGCTGACAAAACGAGTGAGAGCTGCTGCTCAGCGACAGACTCGGCGAAGCTACTTCACTAACACAGTAGCTCAAAGGCTAAGGATAATGAACGAGAAGAGCTGCGGCGGTGACATCATGGGGTGAGGGATCGGAGAGGCCGCACATTAGTGTTTTTCCGAGATGCTGAGATATCGTAAAGAGAAGCTTTAACTGTGAGCGACAGTCGCACGAACAAGTATGGATTCGTATGTCGTTAGTTTATACAAAATGCTTTAAGCCTCATGAGAGGGCTGTTGATGTAAATGTCATTTTCTATCAGCCATGTACTCATTACATGACTCAGTACATGAGGAGCTTTCTACCATTTTTGTCCTAAAGCTTTTCAGAATAAGATCACTTTAACTTAACTATGGGGCCCAGGCTGAGGACCCTAAATGGGTCATGGGACTAAATCACAAGAGAAGCAATGCGGTTTAATGAACCGCAGCCTCGGGGCACGAGAACAACTTTATGATTTGGGTTCCAGGCTGAAACACTTTAAAAGGACATAATTAAAAGATCTAAAGGGTTGTAAATATTGCAAAGCCTCCCCAACAGAGACACTGTTATCCCACAGTTAACTAAATGTCACTGTCTATCTTTACAACATTTCAGAGGAGAAATTATTTGACAACTACAGTTACTTTGGATTTTACATATTAAATAAATAATTACTTTAACCAACCGCAACATTTAAATGTTATTTCCACACTAATACATTAATCCCTATACTCCATTAATATAAAATTTAACAATATAACACTCGATGAAGCTGTTTTATGCCTTCTTTTCTTTTCTGTTTTCTGTTCTTTAAAGTGTATTTCTGTCAATACTGTTTTACTTCAGTAAGATTTTAAATACAGGATGTACAGTATTTTCACACTGCACAGTAGTATCACTACTTTTACTTAAGTAAAGGGTCTGAAATCCTTCCACTGCTGCTTATCGTATAAATACCTAAAAACATTTCTGTGCAAAATAAATATTGAAGTGTTCTTAAATGCAGATATTCAAGAATACAGAAAGGGATGTAAATACGCAAAGGGAAGTAAAGTAATGAAGGATGAAAGGCAAAAAAACCCACAAAAATATAAGAAACTATGGGTGTTGACAGAGAACATATTGTAGAGAGATTTCAGCTTCACATTCACTTACATAAACGCACACATACACAGCCATAGACACAATACAGAGACACACACACGCACACACACACACACCACAAGGACTCATGAAGACAAACAGACACACAGTAGGATACGCAAACACACACACACACACACACACACATCTCCTAAAAACTGCTCTCTCTGTCTCCCTGTCCCCCCTCAGGGCGAAGTCAAAGAATGGTGGCCGCTGTCTGAGAGAGCGTCTGGAGAAGATTGGCCTCAACCTGCCCGCCGGGCGACGCAAGGCAGCCAACGTCACTCTGCTAACATCTCTAGTGGAGGGTAGGGAAAAAAAACACACACACACACACACACACACACACACGCACACACAGTGACCTGCATATATCCTGACAGATACAGACACATATTCACATAGAAATATCCTCGCATGAGCAGACATGAATAAACAGTCATCGCACGCATGGGTGGCTGCACGCGTGCGTGTCCACACACAAGCGGAGGGTGTCATTTGAAAAGCCAAAGCTGAGGCTGCCTCACAAAGCCAAAGAGCAGTGAACTGTTTGAGTAGTGAAAGTGAGAAAAACGGCTGCAGAGTTTGTCTCTTGACCCGACCCGACCCGACCCGACCCGAGCAGTTACAGCAGTCGATCGTGTGTCATTTAAAAGCATTAATATGGATAATTATTGGATGTGGAATCCAAACTGAAGCACTGACCTTTGGCTCTTAAAAACAGGCAGACACAGCAGCTGATCTTTTTTTTTTTTGGCCAAACTAATGCAGGAAACCATCACTTTTTGCACTGCACTAGTTTGACTTGGTTTTCCTGTTTTTAATAGACTCACTCTCTTCCTCCTCCTCCTCCTTCTCCTCCTCCTCCTCCTCTTCCTCCAGGTGAGGCCGTCCATCTGGCGCGGGACTTTGGTTATGTGTGTGAGACAGAGTTTCCAGCCAGAGCCACAGCTGAGTATCTGTGCAGGCAGAGCGAGCCGGACCAGCTCCCAACACGGCGCAGCATGCTGCTCGCCACCAAGTGAGTGTCTCTCACTTCCAGACTGTTTTTCCTTTAAAGGAGCACTCCACCCGTTTTTACCTGTCAGAGTCATTTCGCTTCTGTAAGACATTTAACCATTGTAAAACGTCTTTTGTGGCTCTAAAGCTTGAGGTTTGACATGCGTGAACGTTCACCAGACAGGGAGGGTCTAACAAAAGATGCTATCAAGCTGCATTATGGGAAGTGTAGGATCCAGTGTTTTTTGGAGCTTTAACCACACTGGGGAGTAAAGGTCAGGATATTCTTCTTTTAGACTGTCTTGTTGACTCCTTAAGAGTTCTAACAGTCCACCAGATCCATGCCAAATGCTGCTAAAATGAATTACAGTGAAAATAACAATGGTAATGTTTCAGCTCTATCAAGTTCCTTTATGAACTACAAACTTAATACTAATATGTAGCAGGCTGTGTTTCTTTAGTTTACCTACAACTACAAACTTGAGCAAAAAAACACCATCTCAACACAGCAGTTTTGACACAACCGTCTTTTTTTCGTTGGTGTGATTTTAGTGTAAAATGTTAGACTTCCACAGGCCACAGAGTGGTGCACAGTTTGCACTTAAATAATTTACCAGGTGTGATGGCCAAAAGGCAAAAGCAATATGAAGAAAAAGGCACCTGCGCACTGAATGAATGCTAAAAGATTTATTTTAGTAAAGCTGCAACATTTTAACAAAGACATTTTGCACACGGCTAATGTCAAAACATGTTTTCAAAACCAGTAAAAGGGATAAAGTAGATGTAAGTAACAGATTAGACTAACTAGGATTCATTTTTGACAGCCTCTCCTCAGAGCGCCATAATAACACACTCATGTGTTTTTTTCCTCTCAGGGAGATCTGTAAGGAGTTTGTGGACCTGATGTCCCAGGACCGCTCTCCACTGGGCGGCAGTCGACCCACCCCCTGCCTGGAGCCCGGCGTCCAAGGAAGCCTCACCCACTTCAGCCTCCTCACCCACGGCTTCGGCACTCCCGCCATCTGCGCCGCGCTCTCCGCCTTCCAGAGCTACCTGATGGAGGCGATCAAAATGCTGGACAAGGGAGAGGGGGGAGGGAAGAGCCACCACGACAAGGAGATGAAGCACCGCAAATAGAGGGAGGACAGACAGACGTGTCGACGGACTGACGGACGGATGGATGGATGGATGAGGGGCAGAATGGAAGAGAAAAAGAGGGGGAAAGACTGACTGGTGCCCCTCTGCCTCTTTACCTTCGCCCTCAGGATAAAAAACTGAGACTTTTACCTCCCAGAAACCCCTGCGGCGCCTCTCATGGAGGAGCCGGGGTTCATGATGATATCTGTACTGTAATGTGTGTCCACAACCACCTCACTCAAGATGACGCATGGACCTGTCTTCTCAGTAGCCGGTTTGTGTCACGATGGCGTCCACAAAACGTCTCTTCAGGATGAGTTCTTACATATGGCTGTTTATTTATCTCCTCCCTCCCCTTTTTTATTTTTGGTAAACACGTCACCTTTATGTGTGCTTTAGAAACCTCCGTCAGCCGCTCTCTCTCTCTCACACACAGTTACACACACTTTTGGAACTGAACTCATCTGGGAAGTGTCGTAAGCCATATCTGAGACAACAACCTGCTCTTTGCTCCTCTGGAACTCTGGGAGACTTTTAACTTCACCTGATTGGACAAGCGCAGCTTCCATATGTAGTTCTTCTTAATTGGTGGTCATGGGAAATTGAGTTCTCTGGGTTCTCTAGCAGTGGGGTGAGGGAGGAGTCAAAGGCAGCTAAAGGAGATTTGTTTTCTTTTATTTTGAAGTACTACGTGTTGGTAACTTAAGAAAATAACACAAATCATTTTGTACTTTCTGTGTATGTTTATTATTAATGTTATTACTGTTGTTATTATTATTGTATTACGGCATAAATGTAATATATTATTAAACAATTAAGAGCTGATTGGTTGAGTTTCATGAGTGTGTTTTTATGTTTTGATCTGTGGCATCAGAGCAGTAAAACGTACCTTTAAAAGCAGCTTCTCACCTCGACCTCTTTGCAATTAAAAGGTGACTTTAATGGGCTTTTATTGTAAATGTTTCCTTTTCCCTTTGTCGCAACGGTATTTTTTATTAATGCCTGCAGGCAAAGTCTATTGTGACTTCAACGGGAAGGTCATCGTGAGGGTTGCTCCTGACACTTAATGTCATTATTGATTTATCTGTTGATTGTTTTTTTGTGATTGGTTGGTTAATTATTTCGCCTATAAAATGTCAGAAAACAGAGAAAGACGTCCATCATACTTCCCAGGAGTCCAAAGTGATGTCTTCAGTTTGCTGATGTTATCTGACCAATAGTCAAAAACTAAAATATATTTAATTTACAATGATATTAAACAGCCTTGGCTCTAAGCATGGTATTGTTGTTCTGTCCACCGTTTTGGTTCAGACTTAAATATCTCAACAACTTTTCACTAGATTGTTTTATACCAACATCCAGGTTCCCCGGAGGATGAACCACTGTGACTTTGGTGATCCCCCAACTATTCTTCCATCGATAGGCCAAAGTTTTAACTCATGGAGTGACATTTCTCAACATATTCCAAATGAATTGGGACACAACCCTGTACAGACATTCACGGCTCCCAGAGGTTGCACCCTGATAACTGTAGCGAATCTTTAATTTTTTCCTCTAGAGCCGCTGTGATGCAAACATTTGTGGCTTTGAGAGAAATGTCTTCACAAATACTGAGTGAATTGCCCTGAAATTTTGTACCAAAATTCACGTTCCTCTCAGGATGAACCGACCATAAGGTCAGACTAATCATTAGTTATGCTAATTATTTAGCATGTTAGCATGCTAACGATGGAGAGCATGGTAAACATTATACCTGCTAAGCATCATCATGTTAGCATGTTAGCATGTTAGCATGCTGTCGTTACCTATTTAAGCCTACGTGGAGCCTCACAGAGCTGCTAACACGGCTGTAGACTCTTAGCGTTGGTGCATAATAAATGACTTATGACTAATCTAATGCTAAAACTGTTGATTCATTTTCTTTGTCATCTACTCGATTAATCAACCAATAGTTTCAGCTCTTGTCTGGTGCAGCTTAAAGCAGCTTCAGCAGGACTAAATCCTGCCTGCACAGCAGCCGGAATCGGTCGCCACACACAGACAATTTTTCTGAGTGCACCCCAGGGGGCCCCTCCAAAAACCAGGGCCCCTCTCTGCATGTCGGGCTCCAGCAGGGGTCCGGTGAGATGGCGGAGTCACAGCTGCAGCCCTGAACGCTGTACCTGGGAGAAGGGTGGTATAAACAGCGGTGCGACCCCCGGCGCCCAACAAGCCGCACACCTCGGCTCCCCCTCAACCCATCTGTTGTGCGTTTCTCCCACCGACCACCTCTCACCTCTCCTGCACAGTCCTTCACTTTATCTAACCAGGATGAGATACTCAACACAATTACTGCTTTCCAGGGACGGCACACATACACGTGTCGCCTGCTCACACACTCTCAGACATCACTCATTCCTCCCCGCCGTATGTCCCTTTCTCTCCTCCCATCTTATTACCCTCCTGTGTCAACCACCCCCTCCCTCCATTCCCTCATCTCCCTCTCCTGTAACCTAACCCCCTTCTCCTCCTCCTCCTCCTCCTCCTCCTCCTCACCCCCTCTCCCCTATTCTCTCCCTCTAACTGACACTCAGCGGGGCCGCTCTCCATCTCTCTCTGTGCCTCCAGGCAAACATATGCTGCTCTTCCCGTCAGATTCCGGTGTGTTTGAGAGAGGAGGGATTGTTTAATGTTTATTAATCACCTGTCTGTGGTGGAGAGAGCAGACAATGATAGAGCCACACACTCTCTCTCTCTCTCTCTCTCTCTCTCTCGTACACACACACACACCCATTCAGCTGTGATGTTACCAACTTGGCCTGGTTTTCCATTTCCAGCTGCATATAAGCGTGCTCATTTACTGTAACACTCCCTGTATACAGTCAAAATGTACTTATTTCGGCAGCTACTTTTAAGTAAATCATTAGGTTTAATGTTTTTTTTGTTTTTTTTTTAAACAAAGATCATCCTATAAACCCACCTACGGGGCCCATTCTCACTCTTACAAATCCAATTTTGGTAACAACCACTTTTAAAATACAGTGTTTGATCCCGGCACACTGCGCAGCCACTAAAAACTGCAAGGTTTAGCTCAGACAGCGGCGCAGCCTGTGGCGTCAACATGTCGTCGTTTCATTTTGAGAATTTGATGCCTGAAAACAGTGTTCAAACTAAAATGTTGCGTTTTCAGTAATAGTGCTGACAGTCTGCAGGAATCCAATGCTTCCCTTAGAATTGTTTCATTTTCATATGCAGCTGTTCACCAGATGTGTATTAAACAATATTTAGCAACAGAGACATTACAGATTTGGTTTATTTTGATAAGGCTGAATAATGTTAGCTAACCTGTGGCACAAACATCATATGGTGCTAGTGTGATGAGCAGAAACAGCTAAATGTAGTTCATGACAAAAAGTTTCGATTTGTATTCATTCTGTTCTGAAATTCAAGTCCGAAATACCAACTGACACGTGGTGCGGGAATATACCTCATGACATACAGTCTGTAGAAGTGTATGGTTGAGTGTTAAATAAACAGCAATATCTAAATGTGCCACTTGTGGAATTGCAATAAATGAAAATTGCAGTACATATTGAATTGGCACCCAAGTATTGTGATAGTTATAGTCATTCTCTACAGAGGTTGATGATACTGCTGTTTCCAGGTGATTACTGACACTGAGGACGTGTAAGGCAGCTTTCATTGGCTAACTTCGTTATTCTTTGACATACTCTAATTATTAATTTATACAGCGCCAATTCATAAGACACTTTCCATAAAGAGACCAAACTCTTTAATTTAGAGCGAATCCCAACGATTCAGGAATTCAAAATTAAGGATTCAAGAATCCCCACATCCACAAGTGGATCTGGAGTTAGGATTATCTACAGTAGTAAAACACAAGCATGTTGTCTGTATCTTCATCTTGGTAGCCTGATCATAATTCAGTGTTGAGGAATGAATATCTAATGTTAGTAATTCACCTTGTTACACATTTCAGCTTTCCAAGCCTGGAGTTAAGGTGAGCAAAGATTCAAATGACTTTAAATTCAGGGTGCCGTCTGTTGGTTGGTAGTGGAATAAACAAAGAGTGCAAAAAAGTGCACTATTAAAAAAAATATATATTTCCTGAAGCCAGTCTGGATTTGTTTTTCACAGGTACACAGACTGAATGACAAGCAGAACACCTGTACAATGTAACCCGTTTCATCAGTTCTGCAGTTGTTGCAGACTTTGTGCAGGTTATATTTATTCATTTACTGACACTGAGTGGCGTCGATACGACTCTAAGGTCATTTTTTTATTCACTACATGGATACGTTATTATTATTAACTTCAGGATTCCATGAAACAACTATATTGTTTTGAACAGCAGCGAACACCTGAAAACTAAACGTGATTTTATTACTTTTTAGTAAATATTTCAAATATTTCTATGTAGTTTGGTCATTGAGGAAAATGGAATAAAATTCTGAGAAAACTACTTTTCCTTTTTTTTTGTTTTTAAGTAAAACCATATGTGCATACGTGTTTTATTACACGCGTACAAGCATGAGCAAGTGTACATTACCCACTTGCTCACTCACTGAGTACAAGTACAAAAGTACACAGCCAGGAGGCTGTTCTCTGTCTATGTGCGGATGAGTAGACTAGAGAGCAATGAGAAAGCACCACAGGGACAAAGAGTTTGTATCTCAACTGTGTGTCACTTTTTATTGGAACAGAAAGAGCAAGGAGGTCAACGGTACAAAAAAAAAAAAGGAAAAAAAAAAAACAGAAACGAGGGCGTGAGGGTTGGTAGTGAAGCAGTGAGCGGTCACTTGGCGCCAGAGGTGAGCTTCTCCAGGTCATGGATGCCCTCCTTGTCAATCAAACGGACGGTGAAGGAGGGGAGGTTCAGGATGAAGCGTTTGTTCAGCTGGAGGAGGGAGAGTCATCGGAATAAATATTCAGATAAAGGCACAGATGGATGTAGAATCAAGTAGAAACAGAAAGATAAAGACGGAGAAGCGGAGTGATTGAAAAAACAAAAAGACAAACCAAAACAAACTGAGACACTGACTACAAGGGCTAAAGGCCAATCCGCTTAGAAAAGCATCTTCGGCGTGTTTTTGTCACCTGTCACTCGCATGATTTGCTAAACAGATTCACTTTTATAAAATTTATCAATATATATCAATCCGCTATGATGCCCCTGTGCTTATTAATGCCTATAATGTCTATTTTCCTCCTCTGGTGAGCGTAGTGAGGCACAATCCTCACAAAGAGCTGTTTAAAAATCACACAGATCTCACACTGTTTACATGCAGTGAACTTATCAACAGTATCTACAATGAGGGCTACAATCAGGGCTTCCAGTGATGTGGATGAGCTTGTTTCACCACAAGCAGATTTCCATAAAATCAGTGAATCAATAAATACAACAAGTTTCCTGTGGATCCTACATGAAAACTATTTTCTCTCTGCTGTCAGTCAGTCGGCCTGGTGGAGAAAGTCTCGGCTCCTCGGCACCGGACGGAGTCAGTGTGGTCTGAGCGGACAGAACGCTCCAATCTTGCATTTGATGGGGATTTCCAATGCGATGATTAAGTGATCCATGTGAGCCAAATTTAGAGTGAATTTCTTAAATTCCTAGGAATACACTGTTCCCCTGAAAAACACCACTTTTTGCAGAGCCAATTTGCTATCGGACAGGCTGAGCAACATAACAAATAAATAGATAAATAAAATTATCCTTATTCATATTCCTACTGCAAAAGGAATGAGTAAAACTTCTCAAACTCACTTCCTCAATGCACTTTTTCAGCAGATCCACCGCTTCTTCTCGGGTCAGATCTACAACAGAAGACATGAGAAAATTAGAAGGCTGAAACTGGAGAAAAGGGGAATGATGGAGACATAAATCAGGACTAGAATTGAAGAGAAAAATCATGTGAGGAAGAACAACAAGATGAGTGTACGATCAGGCATATTCTCACCAAGGCTCTGACATATCATCTGTTGTCTTGTTTCTGCTGTAACATTTTGCCGTCAGGTAAAATAATCATATTTAACACGACCTCTTAGTGTGCATCATGACCACAGTGTGAGCCACCTCCAGTGAACGCTCTACACACTCATAAGAATCATGATCTTTATTCCTCTCGTCTTCCCCGTCGGTCTCACAGGAGCAGTAAACAGAGAACTGACCTGGTCTGTAGTGCCGGTCAAGAATGGAGAGAGTGAGGAAGGCTCCGTAGCCGTGGGCAGCGAAGGGGGCCTTGGCCAGAGACGACAGGTAGTCCATGTAGTAGAGACCCGGGCCATCTGTGTCATCGTAGCCCGCCAGCAACAGGTTCACATGATATGGAGTCTGGAGACAGAGGAGGAGGGGAGAGAAGGAGGGTTAATATTCAGATCTGTAAGAGAGGTTTTTACAAGGCATTAGGCTGGGGTGTACATTAACTGAATTCATCTGTTCACCAGAATCAGGATTATAATCCATCTCTGGTTCAGACACGCTGCTATAAAACCAAGTAATACATGTTAACCCACAGATATACTGACATACTGTTGGTGTCATTAGAGCAGTAGCCTCTTTTATTTCTTCTTTAAACGGACAATATTTGCTCTTTTGAAGCCGTCTTCTCAAGGCACTGACAGTTTAACTCTCTCATGTAGTCGTCGAATGCTGTATTGGTGTCAGTTAATGTAAGTGTGAAAATGCCCTTTGAGAAATGTTAGCTAACTCGGCACTAACGCCACATGGCACTGGCACGGTGAGCAGGGATAATGTTTATTTCAAAAAGTTTATAATTTCATTCATTCTAGTCAGAGACACTGACTGACATGTGGTGTTGATCGTTTTTGGAAATGCACCTCATGATATACAGTCTCTGGAAGTGTATTCAAGTGATGAATACAATAAAATTGGAATATTTAGTTGCAATACTTGTCTAATAGCAATACATAAAAAAAGCGTATCGTTCCAGTCCTGTTAAAAACTTTACGTTTTAGGCTGCATTCAATGTAAAATTTTATTTTTTAAGCGCCGCTTTACCTGCGTGTGAAGATTACAGTCATGAGGCAGAATTTCTGCATTTAAACAGCTACTTCTCACCAATTACAGGCGCCAACATCACCATCCGCACACGTATGGCTACAATGTTGTCGCTGACTGTACTTTGTCTCCCCGGGAACACTTTCAACCAGTTCACGAGATCAAGACATCTTAACATTTGAAGTACAACTTCTCTTACTCAACTCATTTCAGATAAATTGCTCCTCCTAATTATTATCTTTGACTCAACTTATCAAACGCACGCGCAGCGGCGACATTAGCGCAGGGTAAACGGGGGTGAGACGCAGGGAGACGTGGCTGGAGTGTGATAGAGGTAGAGGAAAGGTGAAAGGGCGTCACAGGACAGAGGAGGTGAGTGTGTTTGTGTGTGTGTGTGTGGGGGGGGGGGGTGGGGGGTGGTGGTGGTGGTAGGGGGTGTCAGTGGCAGTGTGACATCTGCTGGGAGTCAGCACCCCTGTTGCTCCCTCCATCGCGCCCTCCCTCCGTCTCCATCCCTTCTTTAACTCCCTCCCTCCTCCCCCTCTCCACCGCCTTCACCCTGTGCCCTGGAGTAGCGCCAGGGCTCATTAAAAACTTCTAAAGTCGTTTCTCTTGCCCCTTCTCCCCCCCCCCCCCTCTCTCTCTTTTTAAATTACATCTTTTACGCTTCCAGCCTCTTCTCCCTTCTCTTCCTCCAAACACTAATTTTCTCTCTTCGTTGTTGCGAGCTACTGTTCCCCAGTTTTTTTTTAAAATCCCTTTAAAGCCAGACAATTTTTTGGGATTTCAAAACAACTTATGGCCTAAATTCTTGATGGAGGCAGAAGCGGTGCACTGTTTTTGATTAAAATGCAACAAGAAAAATGTAATATTGCATTCTCTGTCGTGCAGAGAGGCAAATATGATTCACACGATGCCAGGCGAGTTGTGATCTACACACCTGCCCTCTCATTTTAATTCATCTCTCAGCCGACCTGCTTATTTATGTGACTTGTGTGTTAGTGCTACGTTTGCCACAAGGGCAATGATGATCGTTATGCTCCCTGTGGAGCAGGCTTTAGTCTGTGTGTTAACAATGGTTACACACACACACACACACACACACACACACACGTGAGAAAGAGAAACAGTGTGTTTGTGGGTGTGTACAACGGGCGTGATTCTCAGGATGAATATCTTATTGTGTGTATGTGTTTGTGTGTATGCATGTTTATGTGTGTGTGTGTGTGTGTGTGTGTGTGTTTTAACTCCTCCGTGAGCCTGAGAACGCCCCAGTGGCGTCACCCCCACCCACCAGACACCTGCCTCACTGGTTACAATGTAACAATAATACGGACTTGGCATCAAAATAACCTTCCCTTCCCATGTCACCTTGGAGGGAACCAGGCACCTTGTTAACCCAGCCACCTGAACTCACACCCAGGTTCACATGCAAACAACACACACGTTTTTTTTTAATATGTTTTAACCCCCCGCTGCAGCTCTTTCGCTCAGCCAAACAAGGCGACCGCTGTGCCACGAAACAAAAGCGTCACCTGTGCGTTGCTACTATCGCCTTCAAGGGACCTGCTCTGCCTACGTTCCTGTTCAAGAAAAATGTCGCTAGAGCCAGAAGCCACTTAGGTTAGCTTAGCTTAGCTTAGCGCAAAGACTGGAAACGGGGGACACGGCCAGCCTAAAGATAAAAGATTAAAATATGAAATACTTGCTAAAAGATAGTCCAGAACATAAACCCTCCGTTAGGTCACAAAATGTAACTTCTACATTTCTATTCTTGTATTTTCCTGCAGCCACAGTGAGGTTAACACATGTCCTGTTTTATCTTATCTGCAGAACTTGACTCAAATAGTGGCCGATGGCTGCACAGCCTCTAAAAGTGAGCATTTTTGGGCTAAAATTGGGACACTCCTACAAAAAAACACAATCATTTTTAATAATTTTTCAGACCCTGCCTCAGTGCACCCTGCTATTTATTATTATTATCATATCAGCCTTCAAATGAAACCATGTCTTTACAGTAACCTGGTTTCATCCCAGCGCCCCGTATCAAGCTACAGCTCCTGACCGACGAACTACCAGGTGCCGGTAAAAACGAAGGAAAATATACATCTTAAAATAATTTATAAATTATTTTAATATTTGAAAATCATGGCCCATCCCTAGTTGGTAGGTGGGTTTTGTTACAACTGGACAAAGCCAGGCTAACCGTTTCTCCCCGTTCCCCCTCTCTGTGCTAAGCTAAGCTAACTGGCTTCTGGTGGCAGCGTCATAGTTAGTGCACAGACACGAGAGCTGTATCAATCCTCTCGTCTAACGCTCGGCAAGAAAGAGTGCGCTTCCCAAAATGTAGCATTATTCATGTAAGACATTGGCGGTGTGGGATTTAGGGGAAAACAGCACTGGCTGTGACATAAATTAAATTAAAAATTAAATTAAAAATCACCACAAGCTCATTCCCAAACTCTCCTCTCCCACGTTCCAGCACACCCTCCTTCCTTTCCTTCCTCCTCCCCTCCCTCCCCCTATTTTTGCACCCTGCCCTAGGGCATGTTCTCTTTATTGGCATTTCTCCTCAATCTGCTGTATTAATTGTTCATCTGTGCAGGAGCAGGGGAGCCGTGTGCAATATGGCGCCAGTAATTATTTGTTCCCATTGTGTGCCCATGCTAAAAAATATTTTACAAACCCATATGGGTCCAGCTGTAGATCACCGCGGCACAGCGGATAACTGTTGCTGTGGCCTTACAGAAGAATCCAAAAAACAAACAGCTCAAACTTTACAGACTGACAAAATGTCACTTTCTCGGCGCACTGCAGAGCAAACATCCACATATATACATTAACTGATGACTGTAAGGCTTTTAGACTTCTACATAATCTCCAAAAAATAAAAAAATAAAATCAAATCTGATATTTATAAACCATCTGCCTCCTGATTTTTCCTGTATCAATTTAACCCCTCGCGCATCAGCCTCCTACACTTATCAGTCCTGCTAAACTTTTTTGGCTACCACACGGCTGCGTCTGTCAGTCAACATCAATTTCATCTGTATTTATCAACAACAGATAACTTTTGCAAATATTAAAGTACATCAGACAGGAAGCTAAAGCAAATAGAGGCAGAGCAGATGCTGACTTTCTATGCCCCTAAAACTTTGCAGTTGTTTTGCTTTGTGGTGAATTTCATGTGTATCATTACTGATATGCATGCGGCGGAGTCAAGGCCTCAGGTGATTTTGCTTACCGCTAGTTTTTCTTTGTCTCCTCTCTAAAGCTTGAGTGAATGCAGTACTCCAGAGGTTAGCGGAGTTGTTTTTCTGGACGGCAGGCTGGTAAGCGCACAGTCGTATGTGAACAGGGTTTCGCTCACTCTGCGCCGACATGCTCTGCTGACTTCAGCTAACTACACCTCCCGGAGGTCTGCAGCCACTGGGGTATGGCATCTTTCAGACTAAAGGACTCATCTGTAATTTATCCTGCAGGAATAAGGCCATCAGACTTAACTATATACCACTGATTAATTTATCAGCCAGTGGTTTTTAACCTAGGGGTGTGGACATGCCAGTGGGATCACGTGATGATTTTTGTGGGGGTTCAGAAGATGATTTAAGGAGGGTAGAAAAAGAGATCTGATATACAAAAGCAGATCATTATCTTGCCTCTCTGTCAGGGCTAAACTTTAATCTGCAATGATTTAATCAGATTAATTAAAATAAATTCCAACATATGCAGCCAGATCCCCAGACAAGAGTGCAGCGTAGTCTTAGACTACAGGCGCTTTTCAATGAATCTACATTAAATTTTGTTTTAGTCAAACAAACGACCTTAATCTTTGTCTCAGTTTGTGGTGTCAAAGTGTGTCTTAGCTGTGATCCTGTTGATGGAAATGGTTTCATTTTAAAAGTCTCAGAGCAGAACAGGTGTTCTGGTGCACAATTGTTTATCTTTAATCATTTTGTGTTATTGTTGTTTTCATTATAGCAAACTGGATCACTACAAAAGTTAGATTTCACTGAAATACTAGCAGAAATATTGATACGACATGTAGAAAGTAGAGTAAAAGTCATTTTTACTGAAAATATAATATAAAATATATTAATTAAAAAATAACCTTACAACCCTTTTGTAGACCAAACAATTCATCTATCAATGCAGACTGATCTATGATGACAATAATTTACCATTATTTGCAGCCAAAAGGTCTTGATAGAGTAATTGTAAGGTTTAAGTAACACCCACACTTCAGACACTTCTTCAAGGGGAATAATCATTGATCCAAATAAAACGCAAAAACAGGTCAGATTTATATTCTTCTATCACCTGCTAACGCTCCTGCCTACATTTGTTAAAAAGTGTTACTTCTAGTGGATAATAAACATGTCGAGACTTTTGCAGACGACTTTCCTGTCTCACATTCAAATGGACAACACACATTACATATTCTACATACTCAAGATGTTCTGGGGGGGAAAAAAACACCATAAAAATTGTTTATACAACATAATTTGCAAATGTCCGTGTACTCTGGAGGTTGATTAATGTGAGAAGAGCATAGCTTGAGGAAGGTGTGGGATGCAGAGGAGAAACTGCTATTGCTTCAGTTTCTGAGCACTCCTGAGAACACAGCGTTGGTAAATCCTGCACTCATAAAACCAAATTCATAACCGTGAGGCACAAAAATAACGATACACTCGCAGCTTATGGCAAGAGATGAATATAAATGTTATCCTCCACAACATGTACAACCTTGACAGAATAAAACGATCCTGATCCTATAGGTCCCACTGTGTGCATGCATATTGTATTTGTGTGTATGTTGACTCCTACTCGTTCTCACACTCCAGACTGTGCAGTGTTATCTACTGGGCCTGGTTTTTTTTTTTCCCCTGGGACCCCCGCTCCTCCTCCTCCTCCTGCTCCTGCTCTACCCCTATCCCCCGTTCGATGTGTCCCACATTCCCTTCTCTGCCACACTAATTGTTTTTTGTAATTATTTTCACCCTTCTGCTATTGTGACAGGCGGCGGCTGCACTACTCTTAACAAATTAGTGAAAAAGAAACAACGCGCGGGTACGAGAGCTGAGTTGAGCAGCGTGCGTTACATCGAAAAAACACACACATACCACCGTGTGCTACAAGTAAAAACTAATGTAAAATACACAGGGCTCAAACAATTAGTCGACTAACTGATTAGTTAATTAACAGAAAATTGACCAGCAGCTATTTTGGTGATGGATTCATGGTTTTATATCATTTCAAAGCAAAATATTATTTTGTTTTAGCGTCTTAAGTGTTTTACAGTCCTGTCGTATAGAATATCTTTGGATTTTGAACAATTTTTGGGGATTTTGGACAAAACAACCCATGTGAAGACAGCATCTAAGGCTGTGGGAAAATGCGATATTCCCCTCTCACCATTTTTTAAACCAAACAATTGATTAATATAGAAAATTATTGGCAGATTGATAATGAAAACAATCCTTAGTTGCCGCCCTTTAAATATGGATCCTACCATTTTTTAAAGCACATGTGGTATGTCTTTATCCCGTAGATGCTTAAAGGCAAAGGCTAAAAAGTATGCATGACAAGTGCTGCTGGGAACAAGTATCAAATCTCATTACTTTTTGAAAACAGGTGGACAGGCATGAAAAGTGTAGAACATCGAAAGGCGCTGAAAAGCAAAAATTGGTCACATAAAGTGTCAAGATAACAAAAAAAATCCCACAACAAGTGCTTAATTCAGAGTCTCCAAATGTGTTTTAGTGCACAGTATAAAATCTAGCTCTCATTTGCGTGCCTCCCACTGTCCTGCCTGGTATGAAAGTGTATTTTGCTCCTGTAGGGCTCCGAGGTCTCTGGAAGGCCTTAAGGACACACATAATAATTTCAAAAAGCACTGCACGTTTCAAGACGTGTTCGGCATAAATAAACAAGCCAACTCCCAAACATGCAGACGGATACATTAGCTGGTTAACCTGCCTGGTTGTAAATGTAAGCTTACATAAGTCATAAGGACAGATTCTGCACCTTAATGTTGCTTTGACAATTTTGTTTGAGTAGATTTTGGTCCTGAAGGTCAAAACCGTGGCATTTTGATAATATAGACAGAGCAGCTGTGTAGCTGGGGTGGGGGTGGGGGGGTGGGCATGATGCTGCAGGCTCAGGTGTTATCATGAAGTCTCAGAGGGAGAAACCTCCCCGTCACCATTCACAACAAGCTGACAAATGTACCCGACTCTGTCAAAATGGATCTACTGATTCAGTTCAGACGTCTCAAGCTGATAGAGACACAAACAGGTACAATTGCAAGTGGGACTTAATTCCCACCTGAACTTCGGAGTAATGACACATCGCTAATATTACATCACAGCACTGTCACGTCATCAAGAGAAATAAGGCCTCTGTTGTGTTTGTGCGTCATAATTTCCTCTTTTAGCCAAAAAAGTACAATCCCAAAGACATTTTTGATACCAATGAATAAACCTACCACATATGGTTACCGTCTCTGTAATTTGAAGCGAGTATTACTTTAACTTATGGGAATTCATTTGTGATTCTATCTTGCCTTCCCTAAAGCAAAATGAGATTGCGAATGCTAACAGGGGAATGTAATTAAGTTAAAATAGAAATTAAAATATTTATAGGTATGTTCACTCATTACTCCACGATGAATATGCTTAATTCAGAGGGTGACCACTGGTACGGAGGATTATTTAGCTCCTGAGAAAATATACAAAGATACTGGTGCTGAAAGTCTTTGCAGGGAGTTTGAAATTGTTTGTTTAAGCACACAGGTTAAAAAAAGATGCCCACAAGAACATAACAGCAAGAGAGAGAATACATTTTCTGTAAATTTCAATAAAGTCCATCTTATCTTAAGTGGCAACATCAAATGAAAAAGTGCATCTTGGCAAGTTGAGTTTACATTTGTGGAGACACCACAAAGCTGCATGGTCTCTCTGTCACAGACAGTTCAAGTTCATACAATCATGTCAGTGTCGAACAAGAAGCTGTACACAATGAAGGTAAAAAGAAAGGTGTTACATTACTTTGCTAGTTGCCTTTAGTTTGCTTTGCTTTTTTTGAATTAAAGTAACTTCAATTAAATTTGGCAAACTTTACGTGCTTAACTCTAACTGTTCTCTTCCTCTATCTTGAACCCTCTTTTGGTTAAATTCTGAGCAACTTCTTTCTTACATGTTGAGTTAAAAAATGCATTGAAGTGCAGAGATGATCTTGTTAAATAAATATATCAATGGACTACAACAAAAAGCTTATTTTCTTAGTCAAAAACTTAATGCTGTGATTTAATTGGCTATCCGCAGGGAGCACCAAGTGTGGAGTGGAAAAACCTTTAAAAGTTGGCCCACAAAAGTCACAATCTCCTTGTGTCATGACAGCAGCAATGTGGTTCCAACACGAGAATGTATTCCTCGACGCAAACAATTATTTTGGTAATGATCATAGTCACATCTCTCATCAAAGTTCACTAAAACAGACACAACTGATGACAGCTGATGGCTGTTAAAGGGGCTGTGAGGAAAAGACTATAGTATTTAGACTAGACCAGCACAGATAGGGACAAATGGTTTCAATAGGAAACATACAAATAATAAAAGTTTCTAATAGATGTATCACATAATGTAAGCTAAAATAAAGACATAAAAGCATCCTATGCTTTGTTATGTGGCGTTTTAATGTTTTGGCTATGCAGGCTTGACTGTTTCAACTTTTCAAAATCCACTCTTTATTTGTCAAAGTCAAACTGGGTCATATCAGAGTCAAAGGCATGAACCTCACAAACCAAAACAGCTAAATCTCTACGGTTTGTGTGAGCGTGAACAACTCACTGCAAGCTGGATTCAAGAGTCTAGAGGATTTTATGTGCGCCATCGCAATAGAACACAGGCTGTGTCAACTCACAGTCCAAGCCGTTGTAGTCCGACTTAATTTAATCACATAACTAGCTGTTATGGTCCATAAACCATGAACTGTCTTGACTGTGAACACAGGGCTGGTTTACCACTCAGTCAATGGAAACACTTCAGGAGATTTCACATGATAAATCTACGACATCTTGTTACGTGGTTTGACAGGCTACTAAACCTTAATACGTTTAACACACAAATTCTCTTATATACTGTGCTGTAAAAGATAATATTGTGTGTGTATCATGTTATTTACCCTGCTCCGAAGATAGTCTGCGAGGTTCTTTCGAGTGAAATTTGCGGCTGCTGATGGACTGAGTTCATAACCTAAAAAAAAAAACAAAAACACAAGAGGCAACACAAAATTTTAGGTGTGTCTGTTTTCAGCAAATAAAGCGTACGTCCCCAATCTGACATCAGTGTCAATGACTTGACATTTTGGAGTTGCACTAGAGACACCTGGAGGAGGATGAAGGAGAGTTTTACCACATAGTCATCATCATGGAGGTCCTTACCGTTCCTCATTTTGTAGAGCTGAACGTTCTTCTGGATGTACTCTGCAAACTGTACTGTGTCTCCGGCTTCTCCAACACACAACATCAAGATCTTCTCACTGAGTTTAAACATCTTGTCATAGTCTGGAGAAACAAACCACAGAATTCCTTTATTATCCTTCACTGACGTGGTGATATAGTGAGAGCAAGAGGGAGAAATATCAAATCAGCAAGTACTTTCACTTTCACTGTCAGAAACCTGCTCAGGCAGCTCATGCTAGCTTACATTTGAATTTAAGAAACGTAGAATAGATTTGATTAACTCAGATCAATACATGACAACTACTCTGTATACACTTTTATCGGTTATGGAAGCAAAACATATCAAAACTGTTTATCCGGGATTTATCCGCTACTTGAACTTCATAGCTACGTTTAGCTTAGCTAGCTCGAGTTACATTCAAAATATTAGCAAACATCACGGTAACATAGGGAGTTACACATTACACAGCACTATACGGTGAGAACAGAAGCTTTAAGCTCTACTTATCGGTAACACAAGCTGTTTAACGAGAACAAGTATGAAAACGTGTAAGTTAGCAGGTATAAATTAGCTAAATCAACCGGCTGAATGGCTAACGCTAAGCTAACGCGTTGTCATACCGTGTTTCATCTGAATGATGCTGCTGGCTGCAACATTATCGGCGGCGACGAGGACGAAATCAGGTCCTTGAATCCCAATTAAATACTCCATTCTGTACTACAGGTTTACAAGCTGGAAGAGTTTTACAATACTCTTTAAAAAGAAGAACAGACGCCTCTTAGCTTCGTCTGCGCAGATTACACAGCAAAAGTTTGAGCTAAGCGGCGCAGGCTGGTGTCGTCACCGGAAAACGGTATTTCGTCATGTCTGTGCGACTCAGGCGGGCAATTTGAGCGGACTGCTGTTGTTGTGTTACCCGTGTTGGGATACAACGCGGCCGGTTGTACAGTAAATCCAAATAAAAGTCGGCTATTTCGGCTGGAAAATTTGTAAGTATGAAGGAAGGGAAACCTCAAAACATAATGGCGGAATCTAATCATCTTAACGGCTCGCAGAGGAGACGGTCCGCGCGGTTGAGTTCTTCTCCTCAAGCCGTTGACGTGAAAAGTGACAACAAAATGGCGGTGCCGTCTGTTGCGGTCAAGCGCTCCATCACTGTGAGGAAAATAGCGCCCAGAAAAACAGTCGCACCGTCGGAGAACAAGGAGAACACGCCGAGACGGTCGGAGTGTGAAGGCAGCCAGGAGAAGAAGAAGAAAACGGCGACTAATGTCTCCACTCCTGCTCCTGTCCCGGGCCGTCGAAGCTCCTCCTCGGCCAAGAAGGAGAAGAAGAAGGCCGCTATGCCCTCACCGATCCTCCCCTCCTCACCACCGCCGCCTTGTCGTCCCCAGCAGCCGGCAGAGGATCCAGGGGAAGCGGTGTGGTCGCAGAAAGTTCGCCGGTCCTACAGCAGACTCAGCGACAAGTCCTTCAACAGCCCCGACTCCAGAGACGCCTTATTCGGCTTTGAGATGCTGAAAACCCCCGAGGTGATCGGACGAGTCAGGCAACCCAAGATCCAAGGTCTGGAGGTTTCTGGGTCCTGCGCCGGTCTGAGCTCATTCACGTCCTTGCTGGAGGCGGATGATTGTGGTTCGGCTTTCCCCGAGCCGGACCCAAACATCCCCGGAGTGGCTGTGGTGAAGGAGAAGAGGAGGAGGAGGAAGATCCAGCACATAGACGACACAGAGCTGGACGAGATGGCTGCCAAGATGAACGCTGAGTTTGAGGAGGCAGAGGTGTTTGAGTTGACTGTGGAGTAAATATCATGACTGAAGAACTGAAGGAATCTGTCCTGACATGCTGATAAACACCAGCTGTGGGAGGACAGCATCATCTGTCTGCTTCATACTCAAAAACATTCAACTTGTTGTACATTTCCAGCCTTATATATTCTGTTCTTTTTTGATTTCATGTGCTTGGTTGTTCATTGAAATGCTCTTAATGGGGTTGTTTAAGTCATTACGCTGTGGTAACCGTGGTTAGAGTAGTAAAAGCTACAGTATATTCTTTGTTTTGGCTATTGTTGAAATCTTTATACAGATTATGTTTCCTGTGATCGTTTATCTTATATTTGTCATGTTAAAGGTCCCGTTTGACTAAACTGCATTTGCTAAGTTTGTTTTTTAAGTGACTTTTCAGTCTCAAACCTGGTTGATTGTTCGTGTTATACATTGGAGGACAGCGTGTGGCAGTTTAATATGGCTTGTAATTACATGTGGAAGGGGTAGTTTCTAAAATGTGAAGCATATATTTGCAGGAATGGTACGATCTGAGAACAGTAAAGGGATTATTTTCTATCACAGGAATCGCTGAAAAAACCACAGAAACGTGGGCAGCAGTTCAGGCGCCGTAACTAGGATTCTACCTTTTTTAATAATGTTCTACATCCATATTTAATTGACATAAAGTTTCAAAATAAGACTGTAAGACGGCACCTGTCAATGTTGATCTTGGACTGTTTGTTTTATGCCACTTATGTCCTTTTCTTAACATGCAAGAAAATCTATTTTTACTTGCTTGTAAATGTAAATAAATACACAACTAATTAAATCACCAGACTTGCCAGTAGACATAAAGGTTCTTTCAGTCACAGTACTGGATGTTTTACAGAAATACTTTACTGTTCAGTAAACATTTTGCCAATGTTAATATTTTTAGTAAGGTAAAATTTAAGGAAACCACATTTGCAGTATTTTAAAATTCCTGCAGTTTCTTTAAAACCAAAAAAAAAAAAAAAAAACAGTTTTCTGCTCAATCTGGGCTCAGCAGCATTTTCTTCTAAGTGGAGGGCCGATCTTGTGTTTCTTTGATGCACGAGTTCAGAAACTACACAAAAAAAACCCAATAAAAATCTGCTTTTATAATCAGAGGAAAGTAATGTGAGATGTAAAACAACACTGTTGGACATGTACAGCTTTGGAGGGAGACGGCACATGTTGCTGATTAATGTTAACATGCGCGGGGCTTAATAAGGTACAAGCTAACAACACAGTCCTGCGTGCTCACTATTGGTCTCCAGTGAGTGAGTGAGTGGGCGATCTGTCTGCATTTAATGAGACTGGTGGACAGGTAAGACGGTTTTCCTCTGGAGTCTCTTAGAGGTGGATGTGTTGCATAATTTGCACTAACAAGGGGGGGGGGGGTGTTATCAACCTTCACGCCTCGGTCTGTGTGGATTAGTTTGGCTGTAGAAAACAAAGAATTTGAATGGTTTCTCCTGCTGATGTACGTACTGGTGATAAACTGGAGGAAAGCCTGAATAATCGATTGGACAAACATAAATACAGATGCTTGTATGCAGGGTGTGAAAGGTCACTGAATCATTTAATGGGAATGATGATATGAATTGTGTTGTGGCCTACACAGTCACCAGGGGCCTCATTATCTTAAATATCCCTATCACAGAGGTAATTCCTAAGCTCATGGCTGCGTCCTATCCTACCTCCCATCTCATATCTTAACTGTGTGTAATTGTAAACTCGATTCTTCAGTCTCGTCCCGTCACGCCTGGATCTGTGTTTTGAATGTGAGATCAACGATGGCCTCACTTCACTCATCGCCGGCTAACTAGCTAGCTGTCATGGACAAGAGAAGGCAGGCGCTCTGTTGTAGTTTGGATGAGTTTTAGGCATTAATTGTGTCGTGTAAGAGTGGAAACTGCACTTTTCTGGGAAGATGTCTTCTCCACTTATGGGTCCAGGATGCATTTAAAGCGTCATCATATGGTTTGAGTAGCCTTCCAGTCATAATATTGCTGTGTTTATGTTGTTTCCCATCTTCATTGTCATTGCCACACAGACCCAACGATGATGGTGCTGCCATCCTAACCTGATTCTTCAGTTGGAACAGTTCCTATCCTGAGATAAGATGGGGGTTTTTCTCCAAGACGCAGTTAGGAAACATGTTTCTGTAACACCAAAGCACTAAATGTCACCCTAAACTGAGATAGGTTTCAGGCTTAGGAGGTTTCTGTAATGAGTCCCCAGGTTTGAACCCAACTAAATATCCCAGAATATGTGACAGACATCACTCTCCAGCACCACATGCTCAGGTTCGTTCCCGTCTTTACTTTAAACAGATAGTTACAGGCGAAAGTCATTTACCTTTAGGGAAAGTCTGAGAAGTTTGGCTTTCTTTTGTTGAATGAAAAAACGGGTTTCGTTGGAAAAACAGGTTAGAATACCACAGAGGAAGCCATCAAAAGAATATTGATCTGGTATCTGTTACAACACTAGAAATTAACATGTTCAAAAAGGGCACCAGCACACAGAAAGTCGAGATACGTTTACGGCGAAACACTTTCCAAACCCCGTTTAAAATTAAAATGATTTAATTAGAAGTATAACAACTGCACCTCTGTGACAAAAACACACACTTAAAGAGACTATTTAGCAGCATGTAGAGGCCAGCTCATTGGGCAGCCTATAAGGGCCCTGCGCCCCGTAGAGGGTAACCTATGGTAGATAAAACAGGATGAGGTGCCCTCTACGGGGGCCCAAAAAACTCAATGAGAGTCCACCAATGGCCCACTGATTAGTAGCCACAGATTTACTAGTCCAATCACAAATAGATACGATTTAGGACTTTTGACACCATTGAAATAGTCACAGCTGTCTGGTTGTTGCCGCTTACTGTTATCTGTATCCACTAAATCATGATGGTCATAATTCTGTTTAAGCCAAGATGCTCTTTACTGGTGGTGCTGCTGTTGTTACAGTGCCCCGCAAAAAATATAAAAATCCAGACAGAACCGCCACACCTTCAACAGCAATACATCGTAATAGAAAAACCCCCGAATATCTTTATTTACATCCAAAGAAGTGATCCACGGTGTTGCAGAAAGATGCTGACAAGTATATCTACACCTGTGATAAAAAAAAAAAAAACATCTCTGAATAAACTATGAAGTTGGTTATTTACATCTGCCGAGAGCACGTACTTATGCTGATAGTATTTGGGAGTGTGTAGGAGAAGGAGACACCTAGAGAGATAATGAGTGCGTGTTTGAGTGTGCAGCAGCGAGTAAATCCACAATTTGCTCACGCATTTTAGGGTGTGCAAAGCCTGCTCTGTTTTCTTCCTCAGGTGCCATTTCATGTTCATACCCTTCATTTGGCATTTCAGCTCCCTGGGAGAGGAGACATTTTTTTTTTTTTTTTTTTTTTTTTGCCGAGCACAACACATGGTGGTTTGCCTTTTGTATATTTTTAACAAGGTATTCATGTCTGCTTGTCACTATGACTGAAAGTTACAAACAGAGTGAAGTAGGAGGGCGTTTTGTGAGCCCTCACTGCCAGAAACAGTTATTGATTTACAATGCTGCTGCCTCCACTGCTGCTGCCTGTGCTGGCTTTTGCTTCAGCGTCTGTTCATGCTGATTTTTGTGGGAGGTTGGATATTTTACACTCATATTCATGTGTTTTTTTTTGTGTTTTTTTTTCACCCCTCTCTCGTCTCTGCTTTTTCCTCTCTTTTCTCTCTCCCCCCCCCCCACACCACCACCACCACCACCACCAACCCCTCAAATTTCACTCACGGCAGTTGTCGCTGGTTCAGCTTGACTGCTTCGTTAGGGCTCATCATTTGCATTCAGATTAATTATCTAATTACCGACAAATGTCCGGCGGCCACCCCACACTCCGGCTCGTCAGCTCTCAGCCTGTAATTATTTTAATCATTTACTTTCATCTGGAGCGTTCCTGCCATACTCCTGTGTTTAGAGGCCATTCTTAATTACCCTGCCAAGACACTCTTTTCATGAGGAGGAGGGAGGGAGGGAGGGAGGGAAGAGAGGGGTTGGTTTGAGGGAGAAGAGAGCAATTGGGTGAGGGAACATGTGTGCGTGCATGTGTGTGTGTGTGTGTGTGTGTGTGTGAAAGAGAAAGACCAATGGGGACATGATCCAGAGGCTTTGACAGCACAGAGGAAGCTCTGCTCTGCTGGATGCTCTTTCCTCCCTCTTCTTCTTCTTCTTCTTCTTCTTCTTCTTCTCTCTCTCCATCTACGTACACACCACCCACCCAGCATCCCCAGCCTCCACCTCCCCCCTCCTCCCCACCCAACCAACTTCCTCATCTCTCCTCTCACCCACCCCTCGCCTCCCCCTCCTCCACGCCCCGCTTCCCCCGTTATACTTCCTCCCTTTTTCCCTTTATCGCAAGCACACACAGGAATCGCCCGTGGGCTTCAGTGCTCTGACTGCTAATACACTGACACACACTCACACACACTCACACACACACACATAACACACAGAAACAGGCAGACAAGAGAGTCATGCGCCCTGTTTGTGGCACTCATCAGGATGCACACGTCTTTCCACTATCTGCCTGGAAAATCTATACTCCTCTCTCTGCTCGTCTGTCTGTTTCTGTCTGCCTCTCTCCGTCTCCCACCATCCCTCCATCCATCAGACCTACATGGCTGCACCGTGTGCATGTCTGTCTGCTGCCTCTCCATCCTCCTTCCTCCCCTTCTTATCCCAGTATTTGGACAGCCTGGCGTCAGGCCTGCTGCTCCCTGTCCTCGATGAGGGACGACGGGTCATCTCTCTCTCTCTCTCTCTCTCTCTCTCTCTCCCCCCGTGTGACCGCTCCATAATGATGCTCTCACTGAACCCTTAAGCCACTCACCCCTCTCCGCCCCCCCCCCTCCGACTGCTCTTGTTAAGAAAAGCCAGAGTGAGGGAGAATGAGGGAGAGAGATACAAGCTCTGTAATTGGGCTCTTGAATATTTAAGTCACTGGGGATGAAAGTTTAATGAAAAGATGATTATCTACCAGTTTATCACACCACTGTTTCATATTTCATTTTCATATTCTTGTTCCGAGCTGCATTGTCCGATTTGGCAGCTCTGGATACAGAGTTTATGAGCCAGTGTGTGGTGGGAAATACTGAGCAAAAAGACGCGATGAAGAGAAATGTTAAGGTCACGATGGGAGACACAGTGAGGAGATGAAGAACGGACATTTTGGCTCCAAGAGTGTTATTTATTTATCAGTTTTTGTGGGATCAGTTGTTTCTGCTAATAGCAAGTGTCGCTCATTTGCATGAGGTTAGATCATCACTCCATAAGGGTCTTCTTCCATTTTGAAAAGTTGATCCAGCGTTTACTGGAAAATACTGAACAAAAAGGGGGAAAGATGCACCGAAGAGATTTATTGTCTGTATAGAGAGGAAAACATTTAAATCAGAGGCTGATGGACAATTTTGTCACTATGGACCAAAAGTGTTTTGTCTTCTTTAGGTTGATTTGGTTATATTATATCATATTAATCTTTAGGGCTTTTTCTCTTCTACCAGGAGCAATGTTGTCCCGTGAATTGTTGTCACGAGGCCGTTCTTGGTGCTGGCAGTCATGATCCGGTGAATTTTGGGAAAAAATATAAGCAAAAATGCAGTAGTTGCAGTGAAATGTTGATCACATTAAACATATTTTTCACATTTTTTGTCACATGTGTCGTTGTCGTTATACTGGATACTAGATGCTAGAATACTCCCACAGCACAACGTTAGCTAGCTAACGTTAGCTACCATAATCTACTGGTCATACCAGACCACATGAGGTTGTAGCAGCAAAACCTCTAAATATACTGGAAGAGCAACGCTGCATTTTATTACAAATAAATTAATTCCTACATTTTTAAGTGAAAGAATGAGTTAATTCTCCTTTCAAAAGTTACGTAGTCGCACTTTAAAGAGATTCAGGTGGGAAATTTAAGACCAAATGTGTACATTTCATACTTTTTTGTATTATTTTACGCTGATCAGTTATTTCTTATTAGAGCAATGTTTTTCATAAATAAACAGGGCAGTGAGCGGGACTTTATAAACACCAAGGTCAAGAGTCCTCCAACAGCCCCTGCACCTCTTTCAGATGAAAAAACAAAAAACGAAAATTTCCATTTTTTCTTTTTTTTCTCCCTTTCTTATTTATTCAATTAACTGTTCATGTGTACTTGCTGTACATTTTTATTTCACAGTATGAAAGTCTAAATGGTGTTTCCGAAAAATACTCAAATGTTAACACAGAGTTTTTTTTAAAAAATCCAGAATCAACTTACAAAGTTTATATAAAATTTTAATAGCAGACCCCTCCTGTGCGTCACTAAATCCCTAAAATCACAAAAATAAAACAAGAAAAATCGCAACAACACATCACAACACAGAGGACCGAACCTCAGTGGCAGCTTCCCATTTCCTTTAAATGTTATCATGAGTGTAACATTTTTGTCACATAAATATAATGTTTTTTTTTCTTCTTTGCCTACAAAAAATAGATTCACTAAATTTCCCAGGTTAGACATTAATTAAGAGACAAATTCAGTGCCAAACTTTGGCTTAAAGCATCAGATGGCGGCTTGACTCACTGATTTCCTCCCATTCTGCTGGTTGCGTGTCATCTCCATTAACACAGTTCAATAAAAAAGCACAAGGACACTCTTTCCTTTATTTAATCGCGCAGGATAAACAGACGGCTGTTTGTTATTCATTCTCATTATTCATAATGGTGGGGACATTAATCCCTTTTTGCTAGAAGATGGTGTGAAAAAGCACCACGGTTTGCCGCTCTGACATGTAGCACTTTTCGCCAAACCCCAGTGGAATAACAGGGAGTGCAGAGTTTTGAGGGGGATTATGTTGCGGACCCACACACAGCCTCAGGCCACAGTTTGGATGGGGACACAGTTTGGACGGCAGAGATTAGACACCAAGGTACGGTGCAAAGAGGCCATTTCCAGGCACAGATACGGCCTACACGGGGGTCAACGCAGGGACTCTACTTTGATAGATGAAGTCTGCAGACTTTATTTTGAATGCATGAAAATTAAGATAAGAGATGATGCTTCCACAAGAGGCCACATGACAAAAGATTAGTTTGTGAATTTAGGTGGCGTACAATTTGCATTCTTTGTGTTATTTGATTAATTCTTGGCAAAGTTGCAGAGATAAATTCATGAGCTGCATTATTAAACAGCCTCAGCTTCATCTACAGACCGCCATATGTTGATGTCTGCGCTTCAAAAACGTGAAATCCAATAACCTGTATGAAAGACGCCTCTGGGGACTGGAGTGAGACGGAGTTAAAGAGTGTGTTAACCCTGCCTTATGAGTTACTTGGCATTCATTTAGTCCCATAAAACTCCTTCAAAAAATGGTGGGATCTGTATCATTCTTGCTTCTTATCGGCTTTAATCCACGATTTCACGGCGCTGAGGCGGGGACGACCTGCGCCGCTTGTCGCTTTTGTGGACAGGGTGTCACCGTTTAGCCCCCTATCTCCGCAGCTTGGAAGGGAAGGGAGGGAAACCTGGGAGACCGGCTCCATCTCTAGGTCGGGGTGGGAGGGAGGAGAGAAAAGAAAAAGAGCAAGTTAAATGGAAGTGACAATCTGCAAACATTCCTGCCGGCAGCTGCGTATAGCATTCTCCATAGTTCACCACCCTCTGCATGGTCACTGGGCCCCCGTGACCCCCCGTGCCTGGCACACGCACCTGCCGCTCCCAGCCGTGCTTTCACTGACAGCCAGATAATCTATGGGCGGGTCCCGGCCGGGGCTCCCCTCAATGTGCTCTTGAGAAAACCCCTTATGCGTGAAAAAGCCCCCTTTCTGTGCCTTTTGTCCAACACAGTTTTATGGGACAACATTGGGCATCATGAGGTTTGGGGGATTTTTCACGGGACTCTATAGAAGGCTATAATCCTTTCAGGCACGGGACGAATAAAAAAGTTTTAACCTGCTGTTTTCATATTTATTAGCTGGTTATAGCAGACGAGGCAGCTGAACCGTCAGCACACGCCCCTCCTCCTCCCACACACACACACACACACACACACACACACACACACACAAGCTTCAAGTCCTGGAATCAAACAGTGACGAGATGCTGCGTCCTGAGAGGGGCCCTCATAATGGAGCTGATTGCTTTAACTGAATTAGCCAAGAGAGTCAAGTGGCTGGCTGACGCTGGGGTCATGAAGGCCTTAAATGCAGTGTAGTTTTCTCTTTCAGTCAACAGGTTGTCAGAGCACATTATTAGCAATAGTTTGGGCTGATAAACATTCACATTTCGGAGGATGATTTGACCTGTTTTTGTCTTCTTTGTCAATTAAAGTTTCGACCATGTTTAGCTCGTCGATGGTTTTCAATTTAGGCTCTAAATCAAGTTGAATTAAGCCAATTTACTGAGCACAATGGAGGACAAGGACGGCTTGATTGAATTATTTAAATTCAATAATTGGGCTCTGCAGGAATGAGCAAAATAATGCAAAACGCTGATTAATAGTTGAATACAATGAGAAATTTAATTAAACGGGTACATTTCGCTCCTGTGTAATTCATATGGGAACTTTCTGCTTCCTCTTTGAGTCACATTTAACACATTTTGTTTTACTTATTTGAATAAATTCAACTTGGGAGGAGTTTTAGCCAAAATAACTTCATTGCCATACTAAAACAAAGCAGCATACTACTAACATTTAAAAGACAGATGAAGAAGAATAATATCTATCTATCTATCTATCTATCTATCTATCTATCTATCTATCTATCTATCTATCTATCTATCTATCTATCTATCTATCTATCTATCTATCTATCTATCTATGTGTGTTCTGTTGTTTCTCCTCTGACGACAGGTCTTTCTATCCAGTTCATCATACACAGGCCTCGGGCCGCGCAGCCTCCCCTCCGCCTCCTCCCCCACCCCCTCACCCCTCCTCACCCCTCCCACTTCCCTTCATCCCTCCCTGCTCCTCTGCCTCCCTCCATCCTCCCCACCACCCCCTTTCTGTCAAAGCTGATTGTTTCCACGCCAGCAGAGTGCTGCGGGCGAACACACTGTCACACTACATCAGGCAGAGGGAAGAAGGGGAGAGAGAGAGTATGATAGGGTATGTATGTATTTCTGTGTTCGGAGAGCTCCACACAACAGACGAGGCCGAGGCTGCAGCAGGGATTCCCAAACTTTTTCATGTCAAGGGCATCCAAATACAAGACCACAAAACTCCGATTTTGTCCTGAGGAATCTTAATCTGAACTTTTAGTGGGACAGACAGAGTGATATAACGGTCTGAAGCCAATGCAGACAGCAGGAAGAATCAAACCTTTACACAGCAAAACACCAAGGCCCGCTTTCACTACAGTGTAGAGATGAAGTGAATAAGGACATAATGTTGTGTAAGGCTGATGTGCAGAAGTATTTTTATAACGTTAACCCAGAATTTCACTGATTTAATATGGGGTTAACTTAACCAAGCACCAAAGTTGTGGCAGTGTTATATTTATTATATTATTTGCCCAGACTGGGTCATGATAACCAGCCATTTTGTTCTTTAGCAGGAAAAGCTCAAGTTCGACCTTAAAACTGTCCCACATGTATCATAACTTGTACAAAACAATGTGAACATGACATGTAAAACTGCAAAGGATACACACATTATTAAAAAATCACAAACACTAAGGAGCTAAACTACAGCCTATTGACTGGGGTGGGTTTTTTTTTTTACCCATGTGCACTGGGTGACGCTAACCCAGTACTGTTGGATCAATTTTGACCTTTTAGTGTGTGTTTTTAAAGATACTAAATATGTCTGAGTTGAGGGGAAATGTGTGTAAATCTTTGGCTTTTTTCCCTCAGTGTGAACATCAAAGCTTCAGTGAAGCTGAATCAGAATATCTAATATATGACGCTGTCAGATACTGACGAGTAAGATGAGTTCTTCATAAAGGGAATCAAAAAAGGAAAATTACACGTAAAGTTGCTCATAGTGGGACAGCAAAACAATATCAGGAGGATGTTACAGATATATCAGATAACTTGTCAGTGTAGATCCACATCTGACAGCAGACCCACTCCCAGAGAATCTTTTTTTATGTGTTAAACAAGTAAACAGAACAACTTCATGTAATTCAACATAGACAAATAATTTCTTAAAGGATGTTTTCAAGTGTTTGTTTGTTTCTTTCTTTCTTGACTAAAACTCCCAACAGAATGAATAAATAATCTCCTTAATTCTAAAGAAGACCATAAAGTTGTCACTGATCTGTCACTTTCTTTCTTTCTTTCTTTCTCTGAATTCAATTGAATGCAATGGAATGGCCTTCATTGGCATTAAAGCTTTAACAACAATTGGCCAAAGCATTAAAAATCAGGACAGTAGGCCTGTGTAATCATTTCTTTTTTTCTTTCTCCAAACATATCTGTGTGATCTCTGTAAATTGTAAAAATGCAGGTAAGCTGCCTCAGACTTAAAAAAAATAAGCTATTGAACCAACTATAATCATAAACCAGTCACATCCATGCATTTTATTAGTGTTTGCCAACCATGTGGTGAGTGACGCCTTAAAACAAAGCCTTGGCATTACATAAAGAGGCTACAGGTTGCAGAGTCCACAGTCCAGAGTGTTTTTTTTAACTGTTTCATCTTCATATTTTTTTGAACAAGAAATTAAATTAAATCAGACGGTGGGAAAAAAAAAAAACTGCTAATCATCCCATGATGCCTTTGGTTGATCTTGGCCCTGATCTCAGGTTGGGAACTGCTGCATCGTATCAATCAACATGTAGTGAAAAACAATGTTCCCAATGGGAACCTTTCATGGATCCCAGGTGGTCCCCTGTTTAGTGCACCACTGCTGCACACACACACACACACACACACACACACACACACACACACACTGCTGAATAATCCACCCGTGTGCACACTGTTTCCCCCTGGTGTCAAACCACAGAATCTTCTGGTCTGATCTGAGTGTGTCTGTGATGGAGTGTCTCCCCCTAGTGGATACTGTTTACTGCTGATATCACAGCTCATGTGGGTCAAAGATTGATGTGTGTGTGTGTGTGTGTGTGTGTGTGTGTGTGTGTGTGTGTGGGCATCCATGACAGAATCTCTCACAGGGAGATCATAATGTCTCTTCAGCATGTACATGAACGGATTAGTTCTTGTTGCGTGAAGACAGCAGAGTCAGAGTGAGGTCACAGGTCGGGCTGTCTGAGGTCAGGCCAGACAGATGAAATAATCCTAAAAAACTCCACTGTGGACTTTTCTCCGTATCCCCGTATCCTCCAAATAATGACTGATGGGTAAAACGCATTTCTATTCTGCTGCAGTACAGTGGGACCTAAAGTTAATCACACCAGAGAGAATATTTGGCCTTGAAAATCTGTAAAATCAGTTTTTTTCTCTTTAGTCATTCGTCGTTTGATTTATATTTTGCAGAGAGCCTGTAGTATGTAAGCTTTTCCACTGCACCACTTTATGTTTTCTCCTTTCTTGCTCCTTTTTGATCAGAGAATATGTATTGTTTTGTTACAGATTACATCCGATATTTGTGCATTTTCTGCATTTGATGTGTTCGCTCACGTGATAGAAGGCACTTTTGTTTGTATGTCAGAGAGCCACAGTGGAAACAACCAACAATGCTCTCATTGTGACTTTACCTTTGGTTCAATTAATTAATCAAATCAATCAGACTGATGGATCAGAGGGCTCCTACCTCTTTCTGATGAGGCCAGGTCTCTGTAAAAGAAAATCAAAAATATATACGACCGTCATCTGATTTCTTCTGTGACACTTGAGATTAAAAATCATTGAAATACGATGCACATCAGTGTAAGTGTTACAGTTATTTTCTCTCTGGGCTAAAGGCATCGCTGTGGAGAAAAACACTGAATTCCTTTGTCAGACACTGAAACATGGTGTGTTTGTGGCCTCACTGGAGAAGAAGGTGAAGTTTTAACGACAAAACAGCAAAATGCAGATGCTCCTCTGTCGCCATGGGGGTGCCACAAGGCCCAGCTGTGCGCAGCCCTCTGCTCCCCGGGAAGTTTTGCACTGACAGAAAAAAGAAAAAAAACACACCCTACCTGAGTTGTTTTCCTTTCCCTTTTTATTACTGACTATAGCAGGTTTGCAGAGAGAAACAGAAGCATCCACGTGTGCCTGCAGCAGGAGTCCCAGAGTGTGTTCATGGTGAGGAAAGCAGAGATCCTACACAGTGTTTTTAAATTAACTGCATATAAATATTACGGAGTCGTCTTTCTCTTCCAAACGCTGGAACAAACCATAATGCTTATAGATCCGCCATAAACCAGACAATAAGAACAAATGCTGGTTGTGAAAAATCTCCATCGCTGCACGGTGAACATCCTCGACGACGTGAGGCTTTCTGTGACCTCTGACCTTTAGAAGAAGAGCATCAGGGTCAAAATCCTTTTTATTTATGTAACTTTTAACACAGGTAATGTAGAGAAATGACCATTTATAAATAGGAACAGGTGTGTTAGTCTACCAGCTTCAGTTTATTAGAAAGTAAAAAGCACTTGAGCCTTAATCTCAATGAATTACTTACATTTATAGCTGCAGATTAATGAGCTTTTATAAAAGTTTTATTTTGCTATTATTAATCATTTTAATAATGGCTTTTCAAAACCTCTGCATTAGTGGCTTATAACTGATCAATACACCATTAGTAAATTGTTTATTAACATTAATGAACTAATGAATTACACCATATAAACACTTAATTAAAAGTGCTTTATCATACGGTTTAATTGTTTAATTCTCACCCACTGGAGGAAAACAGTTACACCAGCACACATATTCTAAAACACAGCACCTAAAACATTGTCAGTGCTCTAAAAATACTTTTTCCTGAGGCGTAACTGATCAGGTTGCCTACTTTATGAGCTTTTGGGCTCATTTTTATCTTTGGGCTCATTTATCTCAGCGTTTCATGAGCTTTGTTTGGATCAGTTTTAGAGCCTCTCCTAACTACCCTGAAATCACGTCTCGGTGGTTTACAAAATCACCATCAAAGGCGTGTTTGTTCCTCCTTGGTGTCCTCTTTTTTTTAGTGGTGGCTGCTCGTGGGTTGCTTACAAGTCACTATTCCGATGTAAACGCGTTATCCTCGCGCTTTTACGCCTCTCAAACATCCACCTTCAGCCAGCGAACAAGGGATCAATATGTAAATTGACTCAGATTTTCTCTGTGGTGCCTGCGTCCAGGAGAGGCGATAAGCTTCAGAAATAAACGGGAGTTAGTTGGGAGGCATAGCCGGGGATTATCCCAAACTTGCCCCGGGGTTTGGCTCTACTGTGCGCAACCGGACCGGCGTCTGCGCGCCGCGGCCGGATAGGACCTGCAGGGCCCCGGGGCGCAGACTGACAGGCTCCCCGGGGGGCAGCGAGGGCCCCCACGACTCGCTCAGGATGGAGATTACAGGGTGGCAACGCGGCTGGTATCTCTGTGAACACACACACACACACATACGTGCGCATGGGAAGAGGTGAGATGATCTCGGAGTGCCCGCGGCGGCAGCCATGGCCGTAAAGATTGACGCCTGAGCCCCACACGGATATCACACTCCCTGCAGAACTCACACTCCCCAGCCCCGTGTGATGAGCCGATACAAACCAACTTTGTTCAGCTGACAAAGAGGCAATTGTTAGCTGAAAGGTCATTTGCCCGAGGGCTCCAGTACAGCAAGTACAGCTACAGAAGATAAAAACTGCCCCCTTTTTTTTTTTTTTTTAGTCATATCTGCACTGAGGGGGCTTTGATAAACCTGCTCCTTCAAAACAACATGCTGATCTGGAATGAAATGAAGGCTCTGGGCTATTTGAGTGGTGTTATCAGCCCAGTCCTTGGACTTCCCCTCAGATTAATCTATTAAAAATGTGATTACAAAAACACAAATTTCATTAGATCAGGTCCCACGAATGTGCACACAAACAGGGACAAGAGGAAAGCTCGGATGTAAGATCATTTTATTTTTTCTTTATATGCACTTATGATCTCTCTATATATACACACAGCATAGTCTCAGGGTAGAAATCATCTCTAACAATGTAAAATCTATATGATATTTTCCAATACTTTTTTTTTTTTTGGTACAGCAGGATGTTTCCTACACAGCAGGACAAGATGGAGAAGAACAGCAAACACACACAATATTTTTGACGTTAATGTCACAACAAAGTGTTCATCACCTCTTTGCTTTGACCAGAATACATCCTGAGTCATATGTTTTAGTTTGGTGTAGATGCAGGAGGGGGGTTGGGGGGGGTGTAAGTCTGACTGAAGATGGTTCAGATACATTTATTGTTGCTCTGGGTGGGACACCAGTAAAGAAAATTCAACAAAAACACAGAGTTTTTGAGTCATTACAATCAGCAACATGAGAGTGAAGCTTGACAAAGTGAGACAGGATGATGGGACGTTGTGTTCATTTCTTCTTCTTCTTCTTTTTTTTTTTTTAGGGGAAATGTCTTCAGGGTAGAAGTAAACAGAACAAGAATGCCGTTTTTTTTTAACCACCTCCTGTTTCAGTTCCTCCCCTCCTTCTCTGATTACGACTGGCCGACAGCGGCGGCGGGAGCGGCGTTGGCCACGGCGGCGGCGGCGCCCATGCGCAGCAGTTCCTTCCTGTGCGTGAGGATGACGTCGAAGCTGGACTGCAGGCGGTTCTGCTGCTCCTGGATGCGGCCCTGCAGGGTGCGCACCCAGCGGATCAGCGCCAAGCGGCGGTACATGGTCAGCTGCACCTGGTGCTTCTCCATCTCCTGGGCCTTGAAGCGCTCGCGGTCCCGCAACGTCCACACCGCGTCCATCAGCTCTGGCATCTCGCCGTCTGAGTCTGAAGACCGGTCGTCGTCGTCTTGCTCTTCTGCTCCTTCCTCCAGGACATTTCCCAGGTGGCTTCCTGTCAGCGACTTGCGGCTGAAGCTTCTGTGTCTTCCTGCTGAATCTCTGTTGCTGTTTCTGATGAAGTCGTTGTCATGGCTGTTGGATTTTGGCTCCCCGACGCCGATGCGGTCCCAGCCTCCCATGAGCATCCCTTCGCCACCGCTGTCCATGTTGAGGGAGGACATGCTGCCACCGGAGCGGTAGCTGACTTCAGATTCAGAGTCGCTGTCGCCCCATTCGTCGCCGTCACACTCCCCCACTTCGTCTTCATCTTCCTCCCTTCCCCTTAAACCCAGGCTGCTTTTCCTCCTGTGCAGCTCCTCTTTCTCCCGCCGCTTCTCCTCGTTCTGGCTCATCATCACCCTTCTCACCTCTTCCACCATCCTCGCTTCCTCCGCCCCGTCTGGGGGCACTCGGCCGTAACCATCATCCCCGCCCTCGATCTCGGGCAGGGGCTCCAGGGGGCTCCAGCAGGGCAGGCGGGAGCGCGGTGACAGGAGCCCTGAGTTGTGGTGATACCCAGAAGACGGCGAGGAGCTGGGAGGGTCGCGGCCCAGCGGGCTCAGGTTGTGCGGACGCACCTGGTTTCGGTTCTCGTCTCCTCCTCCGTTGCCCGTGAAGCCATCGTCGCCTTTGCCTGGCAGGAAGTTGAAGTTACCGTCTTTATCACACTTCCTGTTTCGCAGAGAGGAGGAGGAGCCAATGTTGGAGCCTCCGTAGGCCGAGTTCAGAGGTTGGTCCTGATGGTGGAGCATCACTGACCTCGACTGGGCCTCACTGAAACGACAAGGACACAACATTAAAGCACTTCATAGTTCAGAAGCTGGTGTGGAGTGTTTTCCTCCCTTTTTAAGCACAAGTATCCAAAAATTTCCAATATTACCCAGAACACAAATTATCTCTAGCGATCAGAAGGCACAAGAAGTATTTTGAAATCTCTTCTTCAGTCTTTTGTGGGGAAACATCAACATCAACAAGCTGCCAAATTCACACTGTCCCATTCACAGCACCTCTGTTTTCCTGATGTTTGATTACCAGACAAAACACAGCTTATTAGTTAAAGGATCTTCAACAGTAAACTCCAATCTTGGAGAAAGACGCTTCCCAGAAGCTGTGGGGTTCTCAAGACGGAGCCGGGCTTTCAACTGCCAACAATTGAGCAACTTTGACAGAAATTTTCCGGCATCTGAAAGCTGATTTTGTGTACAAACATGAGTCAAAAGCAGCAGCTGCACAGAAGTTACAAAAACAAGTCGTCGTCAGCCCAAAGCACCGCGGCACATTCACGGCAAAATGTTAAAGCAGAAATGTAAAATATCTGCAAAGAGCTGGATTAAAAAAAAATGACACAGTATGATTAGAATTGGACGGATGAGCCAAAGCAACGATAAAACAGAGGAAAATTAAATCTAGTTCGCCACCACACCCCACCCTGAACACACACACACACACACACACACACACACACACACACACACACACACACACACACACACACACAGACACACTCTTAGGTCGCACCAAACTCCTTGTTTATAATGTCTAGAACTACAGGCTGGTCTGCACACTCCACTTCTATTAGCATCAAATATTTACATGTCTCCTCAGAATGGAAATTTCTCTAATCCTGACTTCAGGCTGCTGTCAATCAATCCCTCTCTCCTCTCCTCTCCTCTCCTCTCCTCTCCTCTCCTCTCCTCTCCTCTCCTCTCCTCTTTTCTCCTCTCCCTCTTCTCTTCCTCCCCTCTCCTCTCCCCTTCCTCTCCTCTCCTCCTCTCCTCTCCTCTCCCTCCCCTCTCCTCTTTTCTCCTCTTCCTCTCCTCTTCTTCTTCTTCTCTCCCTCTTCCTCCCCACGCGCGTTCACGTGGTGCTGAAGGACAGCGACCGCGGACGGGAGCGCGCGTGCAGCGGGCACAGTTCTGACGCTTGACGGTCGCGAGGACAAAACACCGCTTATCCGTGTAAAATCGACACCTTTATCTCCCCAGAGCTGCATTTTAAAACGTCAAACAACCTCTAAGCGTCTTAAAAATAATGCGAAGCCTGCAGAAGAACGGATGTCTTACGGCTGTGGCTGCTTTTCACCCAATGCGAAAACATCAGCACGCCATGTATAAAAAAAAAAATAATAAAAAAAAAAAAAAAAGGAGAAAAATAATACCGAAACAGTCCTGCTGCTGGGTGGATGTTTCTGATCTGAACACAGAGGTGCGTGTCTTTGCACGGACGACGGCAGAAAACACAAAAAAGGCGACCAATGGCGCTCAGTGGCTGCATGTTTACGGCGCAGTGATGGATGTGAGGATTTAAATCTTTCAAAAAAAAAAAAAAAAAAACACGACAGTTTTACATCCTGACACATGTACAGGTCTAAAAAAAAAAGGCTTCCTCTGAATGTGGTCAGATTAGACAAAAAAAAAAGAAGCAGGAAAGACAGGAATGTTTCTATATGTGCGCTGGGCGTTATGTAACGCTCACCCCATGTCAGAGCCGTCTCCTCTCTATCTAGCTCCTCTGAGGAAAAACAAGCTCAGACCTTTGCTTCCATCGCCTGTTTGCCGGCTGAAGAAGTCAAATGATATATTAACACGAGGTTCTGGTTTGTTCTTACCTTTCTGCTGGTTTGCTGGGACGTGGAGAATCTGGACACTGCGCCCTCCCAATTTTTTTTTCTCCCCCTCCACACCCCCCCCCCTCTCTCTCCTATGTGATGTTTATCTTCCTCTTCCTCTCTCCTCCTCCTCCCATCCTCTCCCTGCCATTGTGGTTCTGAAGGACCTGCTGACTCACTGCACTTCCTGAACTGGGCTGGGACAGGAGGAGAGGGGAAGCCGAGGAGAATGAATGGGAACAATGTGAGCTCAGAGATGGTGATGGAGGAGGTTTGAGCCCTGACAGCCACATGATGGCACGCTGTCAACACAATTACATGCTCACTATTAGTCTTATTATAGTCAGCTACATTCAAACAGGAAGGGCCATTGAGAGCGGGCCTGATTACAGCACATCTGAAACGATAAAAGCACACAGGAGTTAGATTGTGCAATAACAGATTGTATATCACACAGGCCAACTCATGCTCTCAGCGCCGCTCTCTGTCAGTCACAATACAGATAAAGTGATTAAAAAGGGGATAAAATGTTTAGTGTTACAAGCTTCTGCACAAGCAGCCGAGGGTCAGGCTCAGGAAGGACGTGATGATTCGTGATGAACTTTTAAACATGAAAATTTCTCATTTCTTTCTCATATAGTGCACAAGGATGTGTTCAGGTTCACTCAGCCCTGTGGTAAAAAACAAACACACACATTGTGAATGTTTACAGCCAACAGTTACCACCAAAAGCTTTTAAAGTCAGGCTACATTTGGTGTAAAAGTTTGTTTTGTTTTTTTGGGGGGGGGGGTAACACTTTATTTAGCATTCATAAGCACTATGCTACCATTTAAGGAATGATTCATAACAGACTATAAAGTGGTTACACACATACTTTCTGTGTTTTATTTTACCATAACAGTTATTATGTAGTTCTTCATTAGCTGTTTAAACATCAGTCCCTACATATGGTTTTGGTATTGTTGACAAATACACAGTAAAATCTGCTTACAGCCACGTTATAGTCTGTTCTACACCTTTTATTAACTGTTTATATATAATCTTTGTTTAAATGGAATGTAAATGGCTGCATGTGAATGTGAAGCAGGTCAAAATTACATGACGACATGTGAGTTGAAATTAAAGCCTTTAAGACAGTAATTATGCTTCATATAACCTCGATCTCAGAAAAGTCGGCCGACAGTCAAATTCAGTCCAGTTTTAACTTTGGATTAATGTTGTTTTATTTGAGCTTCTGCGGTGGATTTGAGCACATTTTTGTTATATGATTTATATATTTCATTATGTTTTATTTATCGTATTTTCATGTCCGATGTGCCTTGTGTGGCACCTTACAAGACAAACCCCCATAGGGACCACAAAGTTAAAGATTCCCACAAGACACATTTTTAGACATATGTACATATTATATAAATATAATATTATATAATATATATATATTGTTCATTTCAATGCTTCATGGTACGTACACAAGTTTTCACATCAAACCTGTTTAAGTTGCATTCAAGGGAAGTAAGAACAAGCAGAGCACTTTTCTGAGTCATGATCGATGTTTTATTTTTATATGAAGTGACATATTATTTGGAAATTTCCAGCTCTGCTAAAGACGTTTGGGTCTGAATTACAGTTATTGTCTGTCTTTGCTTTCTGTGTCTGTCTGTGGTTGCTCTGTAATGGGAGGATTTCATCATGGGAGAAACAGTGAGAGGCTTTGAAGCTTTAAACTTGTGACTTGAAGGAGGGACAAAACTCACTTTCACTCTCTGGGGTGAAAAAACATCATATGTTGGTTTCGGTCTCTCCACCTTGTTCTCATCGACCTCGGCAAGCGGGGTCATGCGCATCCTCGAACAGCATTCTGGGAAATGTAGAACAGTGAATTCGTAGCAGACGAGACAAATTCGCAGCAGTGAACACTTTTCCAACACTTTCTGGTGGGCACTGAACGTACCAACATTAAGCTCGGTGTCAGATACAGTTCTAAAAATGTTTTCACACGATTTCTGCGATTACACGTGTGCTTAAAGTATCAAAGCTGTTACCCACAATGCAACACTGACAGGTAACATCATATCTAGTTTTTGCAAAAGGGACGACTGTAGGATTTGTGGCAGTGTGATATTTCTGCAGACTGGTGACTGGCTGCTTTTATGATCGTCAGTCTCAGATCTGAGGGCATGGCAGTTGGGTGTGTGTGTGTGTGTGTGTGTGTGTGTGCATGCAAGTGTGTTTTCTAGAGGTGTGTGTGTGTGTGTGTGTGTGTGTGGTATAGAGAGGCTACATCAGACAGACTTAACAAGTGTTCACCGTCTTTCTCCACCCTGCTCTCATCCCCCTGACATGTCGTCGCTGGCGGCAGAAAAAACCTTGCGTCCTCCTCCTTCTCGTCTCCAGACACACACACACACACACACACACACACACACACACACACTCACTTCTATCCCTACCCCCCCCTTTCTCTTTCAACAACATCCCCATTCAAGTGCATCAGCTCCAGGCGTCCTTCCTCCCTCCCTCCCTCCCTCCCCCCCTTTCCTCCCCATCGTTCACTAGTAGCCTAAGCACATAAAAAATACATCAAACACAGCCGTCCGCCCAAGGCCTCGTCACACGCAAAATCATCTCTCCCTCCATCTCTCTCTCTCTCTCTCTCCCTCTCTCTGAAAAAGAAAAAGAAATACCCAAGTTACAAAAGACAACTACAGAGGACACTGATAGAAGGAGAGATAGAGTGAACTCGGAGGGCCGAGGGTCGCCTGTGAGGCCTCCTGGGGGAGACAGATTATTGTAATGTTAACACTCACCACCCTCTCCCCCTTTCACACACACAGACACGGAAAGAGTAAAAAAAGCAGCATGACTTACCTTGTGCATAATAAGACCTTGTTTGAATTGTACACAGCCTGCAGCGCCATGACCCACTTCCCTCAGTTCAGCTCCCCATCTGCTCCAGCACCAGTCTCGGCTGTGACAGTGGCCGAGGGCGGCCAGCAGCACCCATGGGCTACACTGTCAGATCCCCGGTGCTGAGATGCACAGAGACTGTAAAGACGAGCCTGCTGGACCTCCAGCTCACAGCCAGGGCTCTTTAAAATCAGCCAAATCGGCCACGACGTGCTAAATTGAACCACTAATCCAGGACGGGGTTGCTTTGCACACTAATTACACACTTTTATTTTAAGCATAGATGTGAGGAGACACACACGTACAGTGCATACGTCATGACACAAGCGTACACTCCCTTGGGTGCTACAGCTCATATTTCTCCTCAATTATTCCACCCTCTGCCCTCTCTCCTCCTCATAATCTGAATAAAGCCAGATCTGTGTCCTCTAGATATTTAGAAGCCGGGCCTCGATGCCAAAACATGTAACCTTCCTCCTCTTTCAAGTGTGGAGTGAGTTGGGAGTACGGGGTGGGGGAGCGGTGGTGGTGGTGGTGGGGGGGGGCTGGGTTGGCTTTAGTGCGTTGACCTCGTAATTTCCTCTCGGGGTTAAGCAAAGTTGTGAAATTCAGTTTGGAGAAGTGGGTGTGGCGTTGATGCAGACAAAGAGAAGGAGGAATAAAAAGCAGGATGCTGCCACAGCCAAATTACTCTCCAACTTGCAAAGATATTATTCCTATCAAATTCTAATTAGGAGTGATTTCTTGACCCTGCAAACAGACCCTCAGGATTTGGAGTCAACTCTTTATCTCGATTAATTGCATTGTAATGGCTCAAAGATAATGATAGATGCAGCTCCACGTCTACTCTATTATTCCTTTGCCCAAAGCTTTTGGCTCTAAAAATTTCACAGACATCCAGTGATGTTTTCAGACTTTAACTCACAGACGAACAAACAACACCGAGGCGGAAACGCTTTGACAAAAGCTGAAAATGTAATCAGTGCTTTAACAGTGCCAGGATTAAGCCGTTCTGCCTGCAGGTACGGCAGCTCGCTATAGGCGGGGCCCATCATGGGGTTCATTCCAGACCCTCCTGGCGTTGGCCCCTAATGATGTGTAATGGGGCCTCCTGCGCCCATTCCTAACCCCCTGGACCTCCTCCTAATCACCGCGGCTCCTAATGAGATGGAGAGACATGAAAGGGCTCGTTAGAGGACCCTCCCTTTAATGCAGGCCTATTATTAGCCACTTACCAAATCATTAGTCTCTAAACTGCAATTATGCTTTAAACAAGGAAGAAAAAGTGAAAATGAAGGAGTCCCAAAGTGTGGAGGTTTACAGCAAAGGACAGGTGGAGAAGTGCGTTCAAACTCCGGTCGATTTTGAGAAAACGGCCAGGAAGGAAAGCCGTGAAACACTTTTTCCTTCCGTCTTGTGATCTCAGATCCTGTCTTATTCTGGGTTTCAGGTGACCTTTGCCGCGTGCAGTCCTGAGATTATCGGAAAAGACACTCAACTTTTCCCCTTTAATGTCAAGTGGGGACGTCATTAGTCTGTGCAGGGAAGCTCTGCTGATGAAAGGTGACTCAAGATGAGACGAATACGCCACCTTATCAACAAGAGGCCTGAAAACTACAGTATGCATTTTACATTTGAAGCTCGTACCCAAGAGTGGTACAGGAACCAGAAAACCATTGAAAGCAGCAGCTTATCCAGGCCCAAACACACTTTTAAGAGCCAAAAATGTTTAAAGATGAGTTACACCCCATAAGCAGAGTCCACAGCCAAGCTAGCTGCTCTGTGACACAGTTTTGTTCTGAGCTAAACACTAATGCATTTTAGTTTAGCGTGTTAGCATGCTAAATGTTAGCATGCTAACTAGCACTAAGCACAAAGTATGGCTGAGGTTAACAGGAACATCATGGAGTTTTGCAGGTATTTAGTGGATATCTGTATCAAAATTATAAAATATTTGAGTAAAAGCCACAAATGTTAACCTGTTGGTGACACTAGAGGGGAAAAAAGTCTCTCACACACACACACACACATCATACCTGTAACGCGCACACACACACCTGATCACCTGAAGTGGAACCAACAGCTCACCTCTGGTCTGACAGGAGAAGACAAAAGCAGTAAGAACAATCTCTTAAAATACACTTTTATTTACAATGTAAAACAAATACAATTAAATCATCATACAAAAACCCTCTAACCTTTAAAAACAAAATCAATCCTATTTACATGATAAAACTGTTTCAAAGCGGACCTCTGTCAGACGGTCCAAATTAAGTCAAGTAAGGTGTGACAGATGATGCACTAGTTCAGCTCGTGTGTCGAGAGCTGAACTAGTGAACAGCGATTGTGTGCATGAGGAGTAAATCATCAGATGCCCCAGTGGTGCTCTTCAGCGGCCCTTTCAAAGGCTTTGTAAACATGCGTCTCCTCAGGGAGGAGGAGCGGAGGACGTCTGCCAGCCACCTCGGCACGTAACCATCATCTGATCACCTCCGTCATCTTGTCAGTCTTATTGGCCGGTGAACTGCTGGGAGCGGAAGGTAAAGTCTGCATCAGTTTGCGTCCCGTCCCGCTGATGATTATCTGTTGGGTTCGAGCGCTGTGACCTCAGTGGCCCAGGAAGTTGAAGATGCTCCTCTGAGGGGCTTTAGCCTGTCCAGCAGGTTTGTTCTCCCTGCAGACCCTCTTTGCTGCTGGGTTTGCTGCTTCCACCGGCCCCCTCTTCTTCATCATCTGAGGATCAGAAACACCCAAAGTTAAAGCTTTTCCACGATATTAAGACTATTGTGTAAAAGTACAAACCCTTGATGAACACTGACAAAATGGCTACGGTTAATAGAGTAGTCAAATTCTAACTAATTCAGCCAAGAAAAAAACAAACAAACAAACAAATGAAATGTGGTTAATTCTTGGAAAAAAAAAAGAAAAGCTGCCAAGCAACAGTGATTTTTGCATTTCTTGGGTCTAACAGGAGCAACGGGCTTTGGCTCCACCTAGTGCCATAAATGTAGAAGACACCACAATCAGTAGAGTCACCCACCACACTCACATGATCGTCACACTGAGAGAGATCTTTGGAAAATATTTTGTTTTTGTGCTTATTTTAGAACAGTGAGACCCTGTCAGAGGCAGAGAGCACTGGGAAACCAGAGAGTGTGACGTTTCTAGATAAGCATGAGCTAATTATATGACTATTCTATCAAAAACATGAAAGGCTTTTTTGATTACATCTTCTGAACTGACGAGAAGTTAAAGTTGAAGTCAGAAGAAAGTTTCCCACATCAGTGCAGCCTTTTGGCTTCTGGTCAAAATGTGGTCATGGACTCCTGGGGCCTGTTTCAACAAATATGCAGCACTCAAGCTGTGATTTCTCCCTTCACTCATTTAATCCAAACATCTTTGGGACCCACAAAATGTTTTTGGAAAATTCCTGTAACTTCACGCTGCCACTGTGTGTGTCTGCATGGAAGCAGCGCTCGCAAACAGCGTCTGTGACAACTAATCATTAAAGCCATGAAAGCACAACTCTTTGGGCGGGTCGTGCACGTAGATACCACAGACTTTATTGCAGTGGTGCTTGTGCAAAGTTTTTGCAGACTTTTGGATGGTCTGATATCTGAAGGATTAGAATACAGTGGAAAACGTGTATAGTGATCACTTGTGTCCGGGTCGGCTTGATCACTATAATTTGTCATGCCGATTACAATCTAACTGGCATTTGTAGATTTTCTACATGAATAAAGAGAAGTGAAGTGGACAGTTACTCAGTATGTTACCTCTAAACACTGGTGACCTGTGGGGATTCGTTTACCTGGCAGCTTGTCACAAGCTTCATGGGCACTCAAATGTGCACGCTGCACCAGCCTCATGTAGCCCGTGGGAGGCAGACGGGTCGGGAGCGAGAATATCATGGGTCTTACCATAGTTTTAATTTTTCTACCCATACGTTGTCATGTATAAAAAAAGACTACATGCTAATTATTTGTACAGGAATGATTCTGTTCTTTGATCCATATAAGTGGTTCATCAGTGTAACTGATCACTAGAATCGGTTTCCGCTCAACTAACTTGCATCTAGCATTTAATGCAGGATAGTAGGGATTCACATTCTTCTTACATGCAAGACTGCATTTAACTTCTACTCACTGTCATCTAATAAGCACGATAAGAATCAAACCATCAGTGTCCTGTGTTACTCTACTTCATAATACCATATTCTTATATCTTTTGTACCCTCTGATAGCCGTTTGTACACCGGAGCGTTACAGGATTACAAGTTCAGTCCCCTGTACGCTGAGGAGTGTATAGGGAGAGAATGACAATCAATCCCAAGTTAAGTTGAAATATTACTTTAACCTTGGTGTATTAAAGATATTTTCTAAATTCAGCTTTATATTATCTTGTTTTTCTCCCCTCAGCATTCCTGAGACTGAACGGTTACATTGGGACGTTTGTTCGGTGACCGCCCTTCTCACTCACCTGTTTCTGGGAGGCGTGTGAGGTGGAGTTGTCCTTTTCAGGAGACAGAGTTTGAAACAGGAACCCTCGGCTGTTTCTGGGCGCCAGAGGATTCCCCTCCGAGATCGAAGCCAGCTTCTGGAGGACGGACTGGGGCTGACTCAGTAGTGAGCCTCTCCTCACCTGGAAGGAAAAATCAATAAAACATAAATCTTAGATTGACCTTGTACAGATCTCAGGGAATATGTAATGAACTTTGTGAGCTGATGCTGGTCTTAAATATTTAACAAAAACACACCTCTCGCTCTGCATCAGTTTGGATTCTTTTCTGAGAGGTTAGGGGAAATACGAGGCAGAAAACTGATCTTTATTCACTGGCCAAACTAGCCGGTCCTCCAAAAGCCTCTAACCTACTGGATCCTTGCACTTAACGGCTGCCTGTTTGCCAAAGTGGCTCTCACAAACCTCTCACTTACAGCATTTGGCCGCTAGCAATGTTACAACATGGACAGACTTTTCAAATGACACGTGAAATCAAGTCGTAATCCTGCTGAAAAAAAATCCTAATATTTTGTCTGATACCAATAATTTTAGTTACATGTATAAGAGCCACATGAGTGGTGTCAGGTCTTCACCAACAAGAAAAGAAGTAATTCTAGTTCACTAATTTAGCAACAGCACAAATGTCTTACAGGAATACACCGTGAGCTTTAAATCAAAGTGTGCAACCATATTTTTGCAAACCGTCTCACACTGGAATCGAGCCTAAACTGACGTGATGAAACAAGAAATCCTCAACAAGAAGCTGAACAGAAGTAACACAAACAAAAGTCAGACAAACAAGATTCACTACAGTACCTGTACGGGCTGTGAGGGTCTCTGGAAGGGATTGAGCGCTGAAGTCTTCTTCTCTGCTTGTGGCACCACAGGGGGCTCTGCTGGGAAAGGGTTGAAAGTTAGAGGTGCAGTTGTCAGTTTACTGGACAGGTTATATTCAGACTACGAGCAGATTAATACAAAACATCTCAACACTAACAAGCCAAATTGCCAGATTTAACTTGATCAAACTGATTAAACGACTTTCTGACTTTGAGTCCTTCCAGTGCTCCACCACCAAAACAAAGTGCCCTTTGAATCTGATAAATAAGCTGCTGTTGAGAACAGTTTGTCACCAGGATCTGAGGATGTGAACTGGCCGGTAACAGAAACCCATGAATATCACATGTAGCCACTCAGTTTTATTCACATCTCTTTTTCCGGGAACACAAGAATGTCACAACGGTCGCTAAATGGCAAGTTGCTTCAGAGTGCTCATTTCCCAAGGACAGTATTGGCAGCACTGTCCGCTCTGTGTCCGGTTTAGTTTGGTTTGCTGGGACACGTGCCAGGGTTTTGGTGCAATCAGTGTCTGTGAGAGTGTGTGTGTGTGTGTGTGTGTGTGTGTGTGGGGGGCTCTGCTTCATGTCCAAAGCTCTGCTGCACATCAGGTTACCAACAGTTTCCTCAACTGGCAGTGCTAAGTAGATCAAAAAGCATATATCTTAGGAACTGAAACTCTAATATTAGACTGCTTCGCTGCTAAAAATCTGGAAACTGTTAATCACACCTTCATCGCTTCCAATCTGGACTATGTCATGCTGAGTTCACCAGCATTTAGGAAACAGCCTCAACATTCAGCAGCCAGGATTTTAACTGAGACTAAAAAACAAGGGATCCTGTTTTCTTGATCCTTCCTTTCCTGTTCTTGCTTCTGATCAGCTCTTGGAGCTCAATTTCCATTTTTTTTACAAAAAGGAAAAAGCTCCGTTAGTTTAGACACAAGCGCAACGCTCCCAACCTGTGGAACGACCCGTCAGACAAACTGTTTTATATGATTGTCTGGGGGAATATTTGGTTCTGACTGGCTGATGGCCATTAGCTCTCTGGCTAATAGATGAGCAGACAGTCATGTCTATGGTTTGTGCTACTTATTGGAGTAGTGAACAACATTTCTATTGCATAAGAACTTCATTGTATGGTAAATGGTTGGTTCCAGGTATTAGTCAGATCCTCAAGTGTTGCAAGGGAAACCAGAGAGAAACCCATGAAAATATAAATGAATGGTCTTAGTCTTATTTGCTATGGCATAAGCGTGATAATCTCCTTTGAGGTGACCATAATCGGTAATGAACGGACTGCAAGGATAATGGGCACCCCTTCCGGCATCATCCTTTAATGTTTTATTTCCATCCATTTGTTTTCTACACAAGATCATAACTGTAATTACCATTAGACAAAAACACGTCTGGGTGATTTTAAGGCCTTGGAATGCTTCTTGCGAGGGGTTCGTATCAAACCGACCTTTTCTCTGCAGAGTCTTGGCAGTCAGCTTCTTGGCCAGCTTCATAAAGTGACTGTCTTCCTCTCCAATCTTCTCATCGTCTGCCTCCAAATCTTCCCCTTTCTTGGCTTTCTGTTCAGACTGTGAGAAGAGACACAGAAAGGAATGAAGGCAATATCACAACACCCCCATGCAGAGGAGGGGGATGACTCAACCACACGAGCCTCGGATGCACACAAACTTTGTTTTTCTTTGTTTGTTTACAGGGGTAACAGTAGGAGTAGACTTTTTAAAGTCACCTCAACAAAAAGTGTAATGTCTCATTCATTAATGGCTCTGTGTAGGCAAATAGAAATTTACAGACCCTTCAACCTACCTGTTCTCTGAGCCACTGTTCTCTCTCCAGCCTCGCTTTCCTCCTCTGGAGCTCTGACTGGTCCACATCATCGTCCTCCTCCTCTTCCTCACCCTCTGCTCGCGTCCTGTCCATGTCGAAACCATCATCTGGAGGAAGAATTCAAAAAGAAACTCTCAATGGCTCGTTGGAACAACTTTGAAAGAAGTTTAGTAGAGTTTGTAGAAACTAAACAGATGATTTGATGCACCCACTTATTATATCATATTCACTTCCCCCCTGTGTGTGTGTGTGTGTGTGTGTGTGTGTGTGTGTGTGTGTGTGTGTGTGTGTGTGTGTGTGGTGGGCTGCTGAGTACAAAACTCCTTGCAGGGTTAACTGTCCTGAAAGAATATGCTGCTGTATAATAATAACTAGCTGTGGATCCAGGTGTTCTTGGGGACACAGACACATACTACCGGGGTTATGCCTTCTTTTAAAGTCCAGTCAAACTCTAAACAATTACCAGCACATGGTATTAAGGGTGATTCCTGTAAACTCACCTATATTTTTCCAACGGAAGCGGCGAGCTCGCCCCGGGCCATCAGAGTGCAGGTCGCCATCAGCTAGGTAACGCTCCTGGTAGAGCCTCAGACGGCGCTTGTCATCGTCCATTATCTGCTTCCTGTAGGAACAACACGGGTTGAACGTTATTTTACATTTTCGTCTCTCAGTTTAAACCACGAAATGTCAGATACAAGACATCCACGTTGCATTATTACAGGATATCCCTCTTATGTTTGAAGCAATGGAGGAGGAAACTCTCTGCACTTGCATTAATTCAACTTAAGCTTAGGAACGACAAACCAGATACAAGAATCATTTCCACAGATTCTTTTTTAGCCTTTGACAGTAAAACGCTCAAGATGGAACGAAATCTGTTACTCACATGTGGATCTTGTTGACCTGGTCCTGCAGCTCTTCATCAGAGGGAAGCTCCTCAAGAAGCTCCTCTTCCTCATATTCGCTCCCTCTGTCGGCGTCTTCATCGTCGCTGCCCAGGTCGCTGCCTGACAGCTCAGCCTCCGAGTCCAAGTAGTCAGCCAAACGCCTGCAAAGAGTGCGACGCACTATTGAAACCTGCGCTACAGGATGGATTATCTGACGTCATCCATGAGAAGAGTAAAAAACATCGATTACGTCTCCATGGAAACATTAATAAAGTTGTATTTGATTCTACACTTACATTTTCTTCTTTTTCTTAACCTGGCGCGGTGCAAACACACCCCGCATCTCCTCCTCTTCCACATCATTGTCCTCGTCCTCAGCAGCATCTGCCTCATCCTCCTCTCCATCCTCATCTTCCTCTCCACCATCCTCATCATTGTCCTCCTATGAACAAATATGTAACTTGTCATTTGCATCACAAAGACATTTGTCCAGTATGTTATTTATACATGAACCTTTGTAGGTAAATTACAGAGACAACGAGGAGTGTGTTAACAATCTTACCTGTTCACTGTGACTCTCCACATCTGACAGAAGCCGGAACTCACAGTCCTCTTCCTCCTCCTGCTCTTCTTCCTCAGGCTTCTCTTTACTTTATACAGAGAAATATAAATATGATATTAATATTGGGCCTATAAATATTCCCATAATCCTTAAGCAAAAAAAAAAAAAAAGTAAATCAACTTTTACAGATCAGATACAGAAAAATGTTTTTGATGATGTCACATATTTGAACTGTACCTGTCTCGTGCTGGTGAAGCCGTGTGAGCAGAACCTAAAATGGCAGCAAAAGGAGACAAATGTAAATACCGTGGAACTAGAAGGAAAATAATTTAAACAGCTTCTTCTAACATTGTCAAACTTCAAAATGAAACAACTATAGATCCTCGAGGTTCCTCTTATTGCCAAGTGATCCATTTGATTTCTCTTCACAATAAGATCTACTGTCTTTGTTTTCAAATAAAATACACTGTGTGTATGTTCTCATAGAAAAAAGGGGGGGTAGCACACTCCTTTACCTGGACTTGGAAATTTGCCTGAACACAGCCCCAGCAGCTGATCCATGGTGTTATCAGATTCTTCATCCTGTCCCCTCTCTTTACTCTTGTCTGTTTCCATCTGCTCCTCTCCTGCCTGTGTTGGTGGAAACGCTCCGGAGCACAAACCAAGCAGCTCATCCTCCTGTGTTGCTCCGAGGCCTCCGGCCCTACTTGAGCTGCTCTCCACTGTCCCAAAAACACCCGAACACATCCCTAACAGCTCCCCCATGTTGGCATCCATTGCATTTTCATCCAGGCTGTCCAGGATCAACTGTCTCTTGTGGGAGCGGGGCGCACCAGGGCGTGGCCCCACGTTAAGGAAGCCATCTGCATCCAATAACTGGGAATGGGTGTCGTCCTCCAGGGAGAAGCGACCCTGGGAGTCTCCTCCCAGACCGGGGCCAGAAGCTGCTCCACCCAGTGGCCCCGAGTCCGCTCCTGGGGATGGAGGCGCATACAAGTCTTGGGAGTCCTCGACAGGCAGGCAGAGAGAGGGCTCGGAGAGTTTGCCTGAACTCTGATGGGGAAAAAAAGATGAAATATTAAGCGACTTTGCAAAACAGAATTTTTTCTCTTGGCTTTGCAGCTACCTTTCCCTTTCCCTCTTTAGTAGAGGTCTTTCTATAAGCTTCTAACTTTCCTACATTCCTGCCAGACTCTTGTTTACTTTCAATTCAGGTAAATGAATGTGTACACGTCTTTTATAATAGTTGTATCTTTTTGTAAGCAAAAATGTTAAAATCATGACAGTAAAACTGTACCAAGGTTCATCTATGTGTGATATCAATTTGTTTAGGAGAACTCACACCTGGATGCTCCAAGGGAAGCAAACTGAAAAGACCTTTTATCTCACCTTGGAGGCAGAGCCGAGGAAGCTGGGCCTGAAGAGGCAGGGAGAAGGGGAGCGGAAAATGGAGGAGTTGGAGATACTTTTTCCTGCGTAACGCTGATGATTGACAGGCTGGTAGGAGGTTATCATCGATCCTCCGAGCTCAAAACTGCTGTTATGGCTGTTGTCCTTCACCAGGGACAGAGAGTCGTCCTCTTCTGGAGAAGGATAAGAGAGAAAATGATTTTATTATTGTTTATTTGCCAAAAACAACGAGAAGCACTATGAAAAAATAAAACATTGTACACTCAACGCATTTTCTGTCATTAGTATCTAATGATAATAGTTTGTTTTGAGTGTAAAAAGTTTGGACAAACTGAACAGAGGTCTTTCACTCTACCCACCCATCTTATTGCTGCTGTCTTGTCCAGAAGCACCAGACCTTCTTACACCATCACTAAAAAGGAGAAGAGTGCATGTGAAGCTTTCTGCCTATATACACACTCACAAAGTAAACATACAGTACACACAAACATGGAACTATTTAAATCAGCCAAGACATGCCAATATGCAGCCATTTTTTCTATTTTACGAGGTGTTTTTTCCCCCCAAATGTGACCTATATTTTCCTATATATCAAGGCCACACTCACAATTAGTAAATTAATTCAAGCTTCAATTTTCTTGAAGAGTTGTAATGTTAAAAACAGACACACACAGAGACTCTTACCCGGTGCGAGAGCACGAGTTGCCCGGGAACAGCATGAGCGTGCCATCTGTGTTAACTAGGTCAGGAGATGGCGAGGGTCCATTCAGTGCCACAGGAGACGGGCTCCTCACACCCTGGGCCACACTGCCTTCCTCCTCCTCCTCCTCTGCCTCGCCCTCATCACCTCCCAGTAAGTCTTCTACACCCTGGTGAAAGAGGGAGATCAGGCTTGACTTGAGTACAAAGAGATAAATGTGTACAAATGTGTAGGAAGTAATTTGACTGTTCCAAAGCAGCAGGAAAACAATCGTCCCCTCACCTCTTCGTCCTCAGACTCGTCTGTCATGTCTTCCTCCTCCTCTTCCTCCTCCCCACAGTCTTCGTTGTCTAGGCGATGCAGCTCGGCCTTGCGTGCCCTCTCATTCTTTCTCCGTTGGGCCATTGCGAGCTGCAGGCGCTGCTTCAGGGTCAACAGCCTCTCTCCTATGGGAAGAGGGACAGAGGAGGTTAGTCATACCAGAGATCAAACCAAATCTCTCACATGTGCACATCATGCGTGTATCCACACCTGGTTTGGTTGCCACGGGCTCCTCTGCTCCCTCTTTAACAGTGACAGTGACCGACTCAGAGTGCAACTCCTCCTGGCCAGACGGGGCGCAGTCTTTGCGGATGATGTTGAGCTGCAGGGTACGCTCTCCTTGGGGGCGAGCAGGCGCCTGGACGTGACGAAGGTAGCGCTCCCTCAGGGCCTCCAAACCTAGTTGAAGAAGAGGAGTAAAATAAAGGGTTTAAATGCAATAGTAGCAAGGTTTATTCACATTATACACATGCTTTCTCTTGATCCTTTGCTTTGCTGAGTTCCCAAAAGAGTCGTCACTCACCGGGGTTGAGCTGAGGAGGATCGAGCTGAATGAAAGCTCCGTCATCTGGACACAGTTTAGCGACTGGTGGTGGGTCCAGTCCAAGCTGCTTCAGTCTGGCCAGTTTGTCCATCTTGGGTTTGGTGGGTTGCTGTGCTGAAAGCTCTGCTGCAGCTGGATGAGCGATGAAAGGCTCCACCAAAGTCTCCGATTCAGGCTCTTTTTCCAGGCCTTCAGCATCAGGCGCTGCTGCAGTATGGTTTTGCTCTAAGGGTGCAGGAGACGTTTCCTTTCTAGAGTCCAAAGCCGGTCTCACTTCTTCATCTGTTGTGACCGACTCCTGCAGACTCTCAGAGAGGTAAAGCATCGGTCCAGATTCCTGCTCAGGATCTGGGCTCACGGTTGCATCTCCGGCCTGGTGGAGGCCGTCCTTCTGCGGGGACGAGGTGGCGGCAGGATAAGGTATGGGCTGGATCTGAGTGGACGACAGATCTAGAGAAGGAGAAGCATCCTGCTCTTTGGGCGGCTGCACTGGATCAATAGGTGGGTTGGCGGGAGCTGGAGGAGGAGCCGACGGTACCTCCAACATCATGGCCGAATACTTTGTAGATCTGGAGACAATTAAACCATCATTGTAAGTTTATTTTGGCAGGTTTGACTCTTTTGATTGTGTGTATTAAGACTATTATAGTTCCCTAAAACTAAACTAAAAACTAAAGCTAGGTGTGAAAAAAAACAACAACATTTTAGCTAACTGAAATAAAAATAAAAACACAAATACAGAAAAAACTAACTGAACCAATATCATTGGGTAAATCTGATTTGTCAGGTAAACTTAACCATAAGTGTTAGTTTTCAGCCAATATGGCGACTAGCTGTTGCCCTGACGTATGTGTGCCGTCTATAATGTCTGTCATTACTTCAACAACGCCATGGCAGGACCGCCTGGTCTGGCCCTCCTCTTAAAGAACTGATCGATTGTCTTCGGCTCGGGGATGTGGTAGGGCAGGCCGAGTGAAGACTCTACAAAGACAGAAGAACATGGAAAAGATACAGTCTTGGTACCTTGGAAGACATGAGACACCTGTTTTTAAGTCTGAAGCTCACATGCTGCAGTGTGATCGAGCGAAAAGGATCAATAAGAGAAGAGTTTCTTATGAACTGACCTCTGACCAGCCTCTGAGACTCACTGTGGAGCTGCTTCATCGCCTCTTTGCTGGCGCGTGCAGCTTTCCTCTCCTGAAAACATCACACATTTGAGATTTAAGACACCTTTTGGCATTTGGTATATATTTTCACAGCAGTCAGAATGAGTTCAGGCAGTGCATACCACACGCTGGGGTTTCTCTGGTGCATCTTCATCTTCCCCCTCGTCTTCATTCAGGAGAGGATCCTGCAGCAATATTCAACACTGATTACACAAAGGCCCGTCTAGAAAGCTATGCTGAATACTGTGCTAGTCCTTTCAGCAACATGTCACATTCCTTTTACATATAAATACAGTGCTTGTTTTCACTCTGATCCAAAAAATAATGTTAAAGTATTGTATTACTGATTACATTTTTTGTACCTTCTGTGCTTTCATTTTTTGCTTGACAGCAGCTCGGATGGCCTCCAGAGACTCTTCCTCCTCCTCTTCATCACCCAGACCGGTGTCAAACAGCTCCGTGTCGCCCAGCGGACATCCGCTGTCATTCAGAGCCCGAGGAGGAGGCGTGTTCTGAGGAAACGGGTACAAAATAGTCTTAAATGATTCAACGCCGAGAATTCTTATTCTATATAATCACTCGATTCTGCTTCTGCTTCGTTTAACATGTTTATACTCACAAGTTTATTTCTAAATTTGGTACTTGGTGTCGATGTTAATCCCTTTACACAGATTGCCATATCCCTTATTTACATAAAGATTATTCTTAATGGATACAAACATTAGAATGTGAAACAATCATCTAAATATGTAGAAAATATTTTCTGACAGCAAAATTATTACGGATTTTATACCTCATTTGTCTCTGAGAACCTCTCTTTCTTCTTAAGTTTTTCCATCGCTTTGCTACGCTTCTCCTTTTTCTCCCGATGCCTCTGACTCTTCTCTCTCTTCTTTTTTTCCTTCATGGATTTCACTTGCTTCCTCCCCTCCTTCTGTTGCTCCTCCATTTCTCCACGTGTCTCATGCTCGCTGTCTTCGCTGTCGACGGGAGCTCGGCTTATTCTTCTGCTCTTCTGCGCCCCTCTCTCTTTCCTCTCATCCTTCTCCTCCGCCTCGCCAGTCTCCATCTCCTCCCCGCTGGAAGCAGATAAGACCAGTGCTTCTGCCATGTTTACACTGTTCTCCGCGGCTCCCTCCTCTTCCTCGCTGTCACTGTCTCTAATGGCATTGCGGTGAGGCTTTCTGTGGACTGTGATGTCTTCATCATCAGAGTCTGAAAACAAACAAACATTTTAGAAACCATTTGAGACTTTTTGTGATGGAGCATCATACTTAAGGAGCATTACATAAGTTTATCCTATTTACTGTTCCTGTATGTTGTTTTTGTTTGATTCAGTTTTACTCAATAATTGTTCTCTTGAATCTGTAAGTTCATGCAGTCTTTGAGTCATTTTTTCCCCCCACACTTGCACAGGACTGACACTTACTTACTTTGCACTTACTGTGCACTCTCTGTTTAAATGTTCACTAAATGTCTGTCCTGTATAATGTAAATGCAACGATCTTACACCAATTTTAGATTAAGATAAGATATTCCTTTATTAGTCCCACGGCAGGGAAATTCAGTGTCACAGAAGCAAGTAAGCAAAAGTAGAAATAGCAGAAATAGATATACCCTGAAAAACTATGTACAATTTAAACAAGAAGAAGTATAAAAATAGGGACAATGTACACAGGGGAGGCTAAAAAAATATTGCACAGCTGATGTGCATTATAGTGCCGTTATTGTCAGATTTGGAACAGTGTGGTCTAGTGGGAGCAGAGCTGATTGTGTTAAGATAAGCGAATCCCTCATTTACACGGTCAAAGAGTCTCTTGGCCTGTGTTATACTCTATTGTTGTGTTACTTCACCTGGAGGCTCTTCTCTATTGTTAGCCGTCTCCACGACCATCTCCTCTGCTGGAGAGCCCATCCCGCTGTCTGAATCGCTCTCTGCTGCTGTTTGGGCCACCGCTGGGAGCTCCTCAGCCTGGGCACAATGACACAAAGCAGAGTTAACCCACCATGGACTGTTTTTTCCACAGTGTAAGGCAGTCTGTTTCAGCTGTTGTCACTTTGCTGGGGGGAAAAAAAACAAACATTCAATGTAATACAGCCTTTATCTAAAGACACAAGCTGCCAAATGTTTTTGTTCAAGGCTCCTCACTGTGCTCTGTGTTATTTAACCACAGTAATGAATTTAAAAAAGGAACTATGTGTTCATTTCATAGTTAGTGACAGTCAACTCACTGTGTAAAGCTTTCTAATATACCAAATCTGCAGCATGTGTATGTATTTGTCAGCTAAAAAAAAAAACTGAGGTCAACTGTGTGTCTTTAAGAAGCCAGTTGGCTGATAACTTACAGCAGTGGCGCCTCGCAATAAACCAAACAATGAGCACGGTCGTTAGCTAGCGACATAGCTTCTTTTCACCGTTTGTAGATAACTTAGCTGTGTGAAAAGGTAGACAGAAGTGGGTTTGATTTCCGCGAGTAGTCCCTTAAATCAAAATGTGCTCAGATGTAATATTTTAACAGTCGTCATCAAAGTAAAATGCCAAACTAACTTGCACTTAATCGGTGTGACCAGGCCACCACAGCTGGCTAAACCTAGCGGGCTAGCTAACCGGCTAATGCTAACCATATATCTGATCTGATTTGACACTTTTGATCTTGCCAGTAGTTTCCTGTGACTCGGACATGAGTGTCAGTCTGACACCTTCACGTTATAAGTTACTGGTGTCGAAAGTGGAGGCTGGTATCTGAAAACATCTCCTCACCTGCTGTTGAGGAACGACCAGGCTCATCTTTGTCCGCCGGCTAGTTTTAGCTCCTTTTTTTAAATAAACCAGCGGAGAAAAAACCGCTTCGTCGAATCTCGACGGCCACAACAGACTTTGAAAAGAAACCGTCTGCGCGACAGAGGTTATTTAAGAGTTTTAAAGCGCATTTAGAGGTCGTTTGTCCGGGCTGCTCCTCTTCCTCCCGCCTGTTCCTCACACCGAAAAGAAATTTTGATCTTTCGCGCGCCGTGACAGCTGGCCCGCAGTCTTTCGTCATCGAGGTGTCAATCGCCCGATTCTCGCCTTCCTATTGGTCCACTGGGGACGTTTGTATCCGCCCACTGTGACGACACAGCTTGGTGGAAGCTCGATTTATACACCGGTGTGTCTGATTTGAGGCTTTGATGAAAGAAAGACAGAGAGAAAGAAAGAACGATATGATGATGATGATGAAGTGAGGATGCGGTATTTAATTAAATAACAGGTTATTTAGTGTATACTCTCAACTAGTGTATGATGAATAAATTATCCCTGCTCATTGTCCCATACACAACAGTTCACATTGACTTACATTCACTTTAACAGCTACTAGTGGTAACTGTTGGTAATGATTGTTACCATAAGCTTCAGGTGCCCTCCATGCAATACACATTCTGTCTGTTCAATAGACATATCTGTGTAAGTAAGAACTACTTAAACTGTATATATTTTTTTTGTTGTGTAGCTACTGTTTATCTCCTTTCTTTTTCTATTTATCCATTTATCTATCCATTTCTTAAATCCTGGGGCGGTATTGAAGGCGAAAGGGCAAAGCAAGAATTTCACTGTGGAGTGAAACTTGCTTTTATCTGTACATATGACAATAAAATGATTGATTTGATTTTGAATTTGAGGACAGTGTTAAGCACATCTACGAAGGCCACCGAGAACCTACAGAGTTTTACCTCAGGGATAATAAGACCTGCATGGTTTTAGTATTTGCTCTCAGTTTACAGTTCATAAAATCATTTTTTCCCTGCACATGTGCATTGCAAGTCTAGAATACTGTACATATATGGACGGTACGACCACATTTCAAGAAGATTCAGTGGGTTATCCCTTTTGCCCTCGATGCCGCTTCAGAATTTAAAAAAAAAAAAAGATAGATAGATAGATAGATAAATAGAAAAAGAAAGGAGATAAATAAACAGTAGCTATACAGTATACACACACAAGATTAAAAAAATATGTTCAAGATTAGAATTTTTTTTACATGCAAAACATATAAAGTATTTATTTTTACAACACAGAAATATAGAGTAGTCACAAATAGCTCCATCTAAAACAATTATATAATGAAGACAGTAATACAACACAACAACAACAATACAGCACTCAAGCCTGAATCAGAATAGGTTTATTGTCAAGTAAGCAAACATGCACAAAGAATTTGTCTTGATATTTTGGTGCGTAACAATAAAAATAGTAAGAGAAAATAACAAAGTACAAAGCAGGCGATGCACGTCAAGAAACAGAAATATGAAACAGAAGAAAATACAATGAAAGATTGAGAATATGTAAAATATGTCTGTTTTTAAAATGAAAGAGCTGTACAGTTTGTGCAGAAATGTGCAGATTATCAAGCCTTAAATGGTCCCAGTGTGAAGTATAAGAATATGTGCAATGTGCCAAGATAATAGTCCAAAACAATGTGTGTTAATGCAACGCACAGAATACCAACTGTCCTTGAAGTACACACATACCCTGTATACATTAATGTCCTCAGAGACCCACAAACTGCTTTTGAGTTGCTTTTACTGCTGCAGCAGCACTAATCCACTTTACATTTCTTATTTCACCTTACATTGTTTACACTTATATTTAGAGTTTTATACTCTTATAACTCTTGTACATTTGTCCTGTTGATGCACTACATGTTTGCACCTTGTGTTGCACCTTATATGCGGCCTGAATGTTTGCTTCACTCCACCAAATGTTGCATCCGTTATTCTTTTGTCGTTTTTACAGCTGGGACAAGGAAACACCATCATGTGCTGCTCTGTATGGACGACAGTGAGGCCTCTGTGAATTAGTATTTAGTAGTACAAGTATTTAAGTGAATGTACTCAACTTTCCAGTGCTAATGTGAATATTTTCCCCCAAACTATTTATGTATTCATGCGCTTTACTTCACCTGCTGTTGTCTTTTATTTTTACATTCCTGCCTTATGATATTTTCTTTGTCTTATATTATAATATAATATCTACTCACTTTTACTGTATCCTGGTGCTATACAGCAACTAACCCCTCTGACACACTGATCATTATTAAAGTTTGATCCACCAGTGTGGTACAGCAAATTACGCATGCGCACAGCGTGCTCCGGGGCTTGTAACTGGCGCATGCGCACGTACAAATCCCCAGAAGCAGCAGCAGCAGCGGTAGCTCAGGTCAGTCAGTCCAGTCAGCAGTCATCCACGCATCTATCTATATTCCCTTTTCTTAAATTAGCCACTTTTAAGCTTCGCGATACCGCCCCCAATTTCAGCGTCGGTACGGAGCCGCCAGGCCGGGACAGAGACGGAGAGTGAGGCCTCGGCCATGGAAGCGCTCGGACCCGGTAAGAAATTTAAGGAAATTTAAAAAAAAAAAAAAAAAAAAAAAAAGAGCGAGGAGCGGAGAGGGAGCGAGCCGTGTGTGGGGAGCGTGTGCGCAAATGCGTCGCTTCACTGGGGGCCGCGGCTGCAGCGAGGCCTCGACGCGCTGACGGGAAAACAAACCCGAGGCCCAGCCCGTGCGTCTGTGGATATATGTGTGCGTGACTTTATTTACACCGAGCGGGGGGCCACGTTTTTGGCGTGTGGCGGAAGGGTTGGTGTTTTTAATCGGCTATGTGGTGATGTCTGCGCGGTTTTTTTTATTTATCTGAGGCACGCACGGCTCGTCGTGTCGGCGCTGGCATTGTGTGAGTGGGGATTTAACTAGGACCTTCCTTCTTCCTTCCTTCCGCGTCGTGGTGTGTTTACGTTGATGTTTGTTCGCGATTTGTTTCTCCTCGGCGGCGTAGCTACGAACTAATCCCCACAATATCACCACGCAATCCTGTCGAAATTGAACCAAATCGCCTACCTGTGTTTAAATCTCCCTTTTCTGCCAAACCTTCCGAATTTGCACCATCGCCATCAGGAACAGCGCGTCTCTCCGGGCTGCCCTCGTCTGAGGTGACAGCGATGGGGTGGAAAACGGAATAAATGCCAATAAAACACATGTTACTGGCGTTAAATGTGCAGACGTGCGTGTTTTGTGACTCGTAATTTGATGGTTTTATGCGTCCGTGAGAACGCAGCTGGCATGGATGGATGGATGGATGGCGCTTTTATCGATCAGATCTGCAGGCCAGCTCTATATTATTCATCTCCTAAATGATAACAAAGGCACTTATTTTGCAGCGATGCAGTCATCTAAAGATAAAGCAGGCGGGGGTGAATCAGCCACACACCTGTACACTCAGCTACACAACGCGTTTTTTTTATCCTCACATGCCAAATTTGTGTTTACCTCCATTTTTTCCCCCTTCAGAGTCGAGCAGCTCTTCATTTTGCGTGTGAAACGCGCCCTTAGACACATGAGGAATTGAATGCAGCCTGCAGAGCAGATCCCCCCTTTTTTTTTTTTTTTTTGCGACAGTGAAGGAGTTGTTTGTTTCTGTTGATTCCCTTTATGTCCTCACATTGTCCACATGAAAGAAAGAAAGAAAGGTGGTGGCATTAGGAAAAGCCAGATGCATTATTTAAGGAGGACATTTGCTCTGCAGCAGGGTTGAAATAGATGTTAAAGGCATGTATGGTGCGGTGTGAAGGTCCAGGGGAGGGTTTGGAGACAACAGTATTTCACAACCATCCACAGGTGTGTGTGTGTGTGAGCCAGCCACATTGTCACACAATCAGTGCGAGACATCCATGATAACAGCAGCTACTACAATGCAAAATTCACCTGATACTTCTAGGATTACCTCCTCCAGCTAAATCTTTCAGGGAAAACCAGCATTTAATGAATGTTTACCTTGCAAAGTGGGGGTGTGGAGGCAGTTTTTCAATTGCAGACTATGTAATAATGATAAAATAGGAACACAAATGTCATTTTTTTTTTTGTCCCACTATCCGACCTTTGCACGCTCAAATCGGCTGAAACTGAGGTGCATCTTTATTAAGAATCTTTGTGCAAAGCAAGTTGAGCTTTTTAGAAAATCTGACTTATTCAGCAGTTGTATTAAGTAATGTACACAAAGACAAGTTTCAGTTCTGTAATCAGAATCAAGTAGCGTCAGTAAAGTGATGCAAAAATGATGCTTATTGTTTTTTAAAGCTGATACACGAACTACCAATAATCTCCATCCCGGCTCTACAGGAGAATCTAGTGTTTGCATTGAAGGAAATTATTTGGGGGAAAAAAAGCATTTGTCAGCTTCTGTTGGTTCAGTTTCAGGGGATTTCTTCAGAAACGAGCACTTTTTGGCTTTGATATCCGTGTGGCTGGTATTTTTCTTTAAGCATAGCCCCCCTAAAAGGCTGTGTGTAATGATGTGATGCAGTCCTGGGGTGTCTTCACAAAGCAGCTGGTTTAATCTGTTTTTCATTGTTTGCAGATTCATGAGGTGCAACTGCGTAAGTGATGTTCAGACACAAACTGAAGCGCTTTGCACAAATGCCTAAATTGCCACATAAAAGATGTAAATAGAGGTGGACAGACAGACAGATTGACGATTCACTCAGCCAATTGTGGCATGAACTGAGGCAAAGAAAAGCAAATCTGGAAATGTGACCCGCTCCACTTCATTCAAGGCAAAAGCCTGGAGGACAATAAAATAAAACAACTACAGTTTCCGGCACAATTTGGTAATGTTTGACCAGTTATTACATAGACTGGGTATCTGTGTTTTTTCAGCCAACAGCTGCTCTACCAGTCGGGAAATGCATCCGTTGGCTGTTTGTGGCCGATGAACGCGGACAGCAGAGGTGGGAGTTGTGAGAATAATGAAAATTGCTCAACGTCGAATTTGGTGTCGCCCGTTAAAGTCAAAATCAGTTGCTCGTTAAGCAACGGCCAAGAATTAAACTTCACGCTGAGGGGAGGATATTTCCTTCTTGTGAAAGATCAGTACTTCTGCTTTTTTTCCACAGTCCAGCACAGTACCTTTTTATAATCCAGGTGATTTGCAGGTGTGGGCGTCAGCGCACTCCCTGTTCAGTGCCGTTAGTCTCTGACTCATCACCAGGCCAAGCCATCATCCTCGTGCTTAGCTTAAGCTCGGCTGTCTATCTGCTTGACTGTGGTTACCAGGGACACGCATAGCATTAGTAGGCTCTACAGTGTACCCAAGCAAACCCCTCTCAGCAAATGTGAGTATACTGCGCACAGTCTAATGTTGTCTAAACATTAAATCAGAAGAGAAATATCAGCGCCGTACGGCAAGCGGGCGTTTAATCACTGTACCGTATTGTGTTGCCCCTTGAAGATGCTAGTGGTCAATTTGGATCAAAGCTAAGAGATGCACTCCGACTGAATAAGGAGCAGAAAGACTTGTTGTCCTCTTGTGCGTCTGTCTTTTTTTTTTTTTTTTTTTCTGCGCCAGGAAAAGCTAATTTCACTTCCTCTGTGACTCAAAGCAGATGGAGCTCTGTCTCACTTGGAGCAGAAGCATAAGATTATGGAGGATGCTTTGCAGTCGGGTTGTTTTCACATCGAGACCAAGATACCACCTTTGAAAAGTCTGTAGGGTCTCTTTTACGTGTGATCTAGCTTGATTTAAAAGGTTATTCTGTGAAACTAAGGTATCCACTTATTTTACAATCAAGTTCTCTCAGACTTCAGCAATGTGTCACAAGAAAAAAGCCGAAGACGCCGTCCTCAAATGTCTTGTTTTGGCCACAACCCTAAAGATATTGAGTAAAAGGAGGAGAAAATACTAATTTAAAAAACTACTACTGTTACTAGAAAGTAAGTCGAAGTTGAGTTTAAGTGATAAACTGCCAATCAAAGTAGATGGTGATTGACAACTAATGTGATTAGTTGTTGCCGCTCCAATCAAGAAATATGGTTGTGACATTCATGCAGAAGAAAGAAGAGCCTGTTCAGATATCGGTTAACAGAGGGAGTCTTGTAGATGGACGCGGTGCTCTTATATTTCAAGCTTGGTTCAAGTGGTACTCTGTAATGATGGATGGCCTTTATGGCCACATGATGGTTCTCCTTAATTTTCTGATTATTCAAAACTGTTGTTGAGTTTTGTCCGCTTGCCTGTGTCTGTCTTTTCCCCATGACGGGCTGTGTCCAGATTGGGGCACTAAAATATCCTAATTTACATGAATGTAGGCCAACATGTTTTTTTTGTTTTTTGTTTTTTTCCCTCCCCTTATTGTAGCAGCAGTACAAAAATCCTAAAATGGCCCAAAATGTACTCCAAGCGTTACTCTAGTTCATTATTTGGATACAACACACCCATGCTTGTTGGTTTTTTTTGATTTTCTTTGATGTCATTTGGTTGGAGCTGGAAATATAAATTGAGTTGATGGAGCAAAAACGGTGAAAAATGCAGAATATTCTCTGGTTTCATCTCCCATAAGAGGATTTGCTACTGTCCTTGGTCACGTATCACTGAAAACTGAATATCTTTTGAGTTTTGGAGCGTTGGTTGAATAAAACAAGACGTTTTGAAGAGGTCACCCCTGGCTTGTGACTTTTCGCTATTTTATGTTTCATGCGCTAAACACATGGATCAACAATGTAAATCAGTCTTTGTTGCAGCTCTCTATTTGTTATCTTTTCCACAGTTTGTCTTAGTTTCACCTGCTTCATGTATTTGTATCCGTTGCCTTGCCTTTTCTCTTTGCCGTTTGGTTGCCACACTAATTCAGCGCTGGAACATCTGGTCTGTTTATCTACCAGTTGACTGACAGTAACATGTTTGCTGAACTATTTTGATAATCACGCAAATCTTTTTAGCCAAAGACTTCCTACCTCCTGCGGTGTTGACTGTGGCAAGTAGACTGTTGGAGAGGAAGGATGGGTTCAGGCATTTCATGTTGAGACACACACATTTCTAAGTGTAGTAGTGTGGCAGCTGAGGAGGCTAAATATAGGTTCAGCTCTGTTTTTGGTGAAAGTGGAAGAGGAAGGCCTTTACCTCACTGTGCCTCTCACATGAAGAGTAAAACCCTTTCTGTAGTGCCTGTTCATGCACTCAGCGAGCAGAAAAAAAAAACAAAAAAACCATGTAGAATGTCATACAATTGAAAACACGGTAGAGATATACGATACGGTGCATGTTCTGTAAATTCTATGAGTAGGCTAAATGTCTGACTGACCACATGGAAAGGTGAGAAGTAAAAGTGGTTAGTGGTGTCGCAGATGGCTGACAGTCATTGAATCTCGTGATTTAAAAGGACGGTTTAAATGATAAAGAAAAGTAATCATTAGCTGCAGCCTTAGTGTGTTGGGGAAATGATACTAAATGGCTTCCTATGTGGTATTAAACAGATCATGAAAGGTGTTTTGATTTGGCTATATGGGCATTTTTGTTGCCATAGTTTACAGTGGTGATGTTGTATTTAACCGCAATTTATTCAGATTTTTCACCCTCCCCCCCCCATGCACATGCAGCATAGGACAAAATGTAATATAAACACATTTTCCTGCTTGTAAGCTTTCCATACACGCCATGAAAGCAGTGCACCAAATAGAGGCATAAATTCATGTGCTTGAATTACTATTGAGCTGCATTGCACTTGAAATACTTGTGTGTGTGTGTGTGTGTGTGTGTGTGTGTGTGTGTGTATGGTTGTGGCGCATAATGTAGCATTATACACACACGTTTAGTGCGCAGCATAGCGTAGAAGACTTGGAGTGCCTTTTGTTGCCATCAGTAACAAGGCCAGTAGGACAAAGTACAGTGAATCATGAGATGATTTTAATCCAAGTCGTGACAAAAAAACACCACATGCAACTAATAGCTTCTTATTTTTGACCGTATCCCAAACACAACGATGTAGAAAATCAAGCTGATGGTTTATTTGTGTGCCGGTGGAGGAGGAGGAGGAGGAGGAGGAGGAGGAGGAGGAGGAGTGGGTAGGAGGGAGCAGGGAAGGTGATTTGGGGCCCAGGCTAGATGAGAGCATGTTAGGGAGCGTGTTATGGGGAGGGTCCCGATTGTCTGCGCTCTCGCGCTTCACTTGCTAACTGGAGCGTGTGGGTGCATGGAGTTCAGGAGGACCCCTGCAGTCCCTTAGCTGTCAGTTGACAAAAGCATTGAGCAGCCTCCTCCAACCTCCTTCAGTACCACCAACACAGCATCATTTTAACATTTGTATTTTTTGCTGCTTTAGTACGCCCCAGATCTTTTCTCTGCCTCTGTCTTTTGTCATGGCGGACATCACACTGTCTCCTTTCCTTCAGTGTCAATGAGAAGTATTGATGTTTTGATGTATTGATGATGATTTATTATCAGGTTCTCTTCCAGCTAGATGAGGCACGAGGTCTTTAGTGTATATATGTGCTGTTTTTAAACTGGTGACTTAAGCGCGAAAGACGTGTTCCTCAATTGACTGCAGTGTTTTTTTTTGCCACAATTGAAGACTTGCAGGCACCACACCTTTGGTAGGTATCTGAGCACATGCATATACTGTATGTGATATGAATTAGATGGATGTGTGTGTGTGTGTGTGGACTAAGTGTAACGGTAATCCCAGACTCTGTGTGGCACCCCTCCATATGGCCCTGCTGATTGTCTGTCTGAGAGGAGCTCGGTCTTTGTCTCGGTGTGAGGGGTGGGCGCCTTGTGTGTCTGGGTGGAGCTGGGGGCGGGCTGAAGGATAATTGGAGGTCATTGTTTCGCTAGCCCCTTGTTGACCCATGTAGGTCAGGGGCCAGAGACACGGATCAATCGGAGCGTGTATGTACGCCTCTGGGTTTGTTAGGCCATTTCTGTGCATTCAAGCAGGTGGCACTGATGAGCTTGCAACAAACCCGGCGCACATTCATCTTAAAAATCTGACGTTGAATGCAAAACGTGCTTTATTTGAAGCTTCTGGTGTGGAATGGTGTGAGTGGTAGATTCAGCCTTCACTCAGAGGAGGAAATTGACTAATGTATGAATTCACCACATAAAATAAGTTACATATTGATTTGTGTGATTTGTGTCAAACAATGTCAAAAGGCCTTATAAACTTAAAGATGGTGGCAATTCACACATGTAGGGCATCTGTGGTTAAGTACCTGCTATGGCTTATGTTGCGACACTCACTTCCCTCTCTGCTCTCCTCAGGCCCGCCCGCCCCAACCTCTCTGTTTCAGCCTCCGCGGCGTCCCGGCCTCGGCACGGTGGGGAAACCCATCCGGCTCCTTGCCAACCACTTCCAGGTGCAGATTCCCAAGATTGATGTCTATCACTATGATATCGACATCAAGCCTGAGAAACGGCCTCGGAGGGTCAACAGGTAAATCTGAGAGAGAAGGTTTTGTCTTAGATATTGATCATTTTGAAATGCCAATAGTCTTTGTAGCGATTATAACCGCGAACTGCTCAAGGAGGAACTTGTCAGCTAAGAGTAAGAAGTTTTAAAACCCAGTAAAGGGAGGGGGGGGGGTGAGGAAAAAGAAGCATTCTGTGTTATTGCTGTACGAACCACCCTGTTGTCTCTGCTGTGTAGGGAGGTGGTGGACACCATGGTGCGGCACTTCAAGATGCAGATCTTTGGAGACCGACAGCCTGGCTACGATGGGAAGAGAAACATGTACACAGCACATCCACTGCCAATTGGGAGAGACAGGGTTGGTATTTCAAACACGTGAGCTTTATGTCAACAGACAGATGGATTTTTTTTTTTTTTTTTTTTAAATGACAAAAACGAATTAATAAGAAATCTCCATGCGTTGAAAAAGCTTTAACTGCATTATTAAGCCAATGATTTTAAAGACTTATTCACATTCTGCTTGTAAAACATGTTTTTATCCCAGATTTTGTCTTCTTATTTGTACCTGTTGACTCTGTGTGGCCGGACTTATGTAATGTTTTGCTGCTGACTCACGTTTTACTGTTTCAAAGATAAACTAACAAAAGTAGCAGGCAGTAAAAACCCAAGTGCACCTGTTCTTCAATCCATTTCCCTCTGCTCATCTTTCTTCCCCGCTCTCCTTCTGTAGGTGGATCTGGAGGTGACCCTGCCTGGCGAGGGGAAAGATCAGACGTTCAAGGTGTCTCTGCAGTGGGTGTCTGTGGTCAGTCTTCAGATGCTGCTGGAAGCCCTATCCGGTCACCTGAACGAGGTCCCCGAGGACTCCGTTCAGGCTCTGGATGTCATCACGCGGCATCTGCCTTCCATGAGGTCCGGACACTCATCGCCTCTGCCTTTTCACAAACACTCGCACCTTTTTCACATCTGTTGACAGAGTTATTGCTTTTCATCTCTTATTTGTCTTTATTACTTAATTTCCTGCTGTCTCTCGTCTTCCTGATCAAATAATATTACACAATAATAACTGCAGTGTTTCGTGCTTTACTTTGGACACGTTTTCATCATTGCCCTGATATTTGTGTCCAAATGGATTTTCAAATCATCACATGGTGTCTATCTACTGAAATATTTTACAGAAGGCACTAACTACTTTGAATCTTAATCTGGTTTATACAACAATCTTGCAGACATTTCATCAATTGAGGTGGTTTGAGTCTATATTGATCCTTCTATTATTTCTGTGCCGTGTTATATCATTTTCTTTTGTTTTACACAGGTATACTCCAGTGGGGCGGTCGTTTTTCTCCCCTCCGGAGGGCTACTACCATCCTCTGGGTGGGGGCAGGGAGGTGTGGTTTGGTTTCCATCAGTCTGTCCGTCCTGCCATGTGGAACATGATGCTCAACATCGACGGTGAGACCCGAGTGGAGCTGATCGGCTTCAGCTGTGATTTTAAATTAGCTTTGAGCACTTTAATTTAAAATCCTCCCAGTTGCTTGTATTATTATTATTATTATTATTATTATTATTATTATTAATGATGTTGTTATTTGATGTGGGTGTTAACTGAATAAATGTTATCATGCCTCAATGGTCTTCCCAGCAAGACTGATGAAGATGTTGTCATAACCATGCAGTGTTTCGGCTTCTGATATGCCTTTAAAGTCATATCTATTACTCAAACAGTGCATCCCGTGGATTTTTTTTTTTTTTTAAATCAAGGCTGCTTTGGGTCTGAACTGATCTGTTAAATCCGTTGACATTGTAAAACTCAGTATTTCACAAGGCGTTTTGGCACTGAAGCCAGTTCCTGAATCTCTTTAGGGTGAAAAGGTAGTCAATATGTCCTCTTAACGCCAAGACAAACACTGAGACAGGGACTTACTGCTGTGTTAAATGCTTAATCATACATTATCACAAGTCCTGATCAGTTCACTTGACTTACATGGCTTACTAGGTGGTGTGTTTGTGCTGGTGAGACCAGGACATGTATTATATTTGATAGAAGACGCTCTAAAGCTCCCTTTGTCACTGCTGCATTCCTGCACCACAGTCTTTCCACACTCTGCCTGTGATTTACAGTATCATGAACTTATTTGGTTTGCTTGTAGTCACAGATTTATGGGGGCTGATTTGCTGATTAATGCCATGTTGTTGTTGTTTTTTTTCTACCCCTCAGTGTCAGCCACAGCTTTCTACCGTGCCCAGCCTGTGATAGAGTTCATGTGCGAGGTGCTAGACATACAGAATATCAACGAACAGACCAAACCACTCACCGACTCGCAGCGCGTCAAATTCACCAAGGAAATAAGAGGTGAGCTTTCAGTACTAGTGCATGCACACAATATACCCACATTTGGCAGCATGTACAGGAGGTCTGCATGAACAGAAATACACACGTTATGTACACAACCCCTGTGACTCATTGTGTCAAATTCACCACATAGATTGCAGATCGGTGTGAGCCTGCAAGGCACATGCATGTTTGTTTTTATGCACTGTGTAATAACTAAAGAATCTACACCCACTTCTGACACGTACTCATGCTGGATACACACTGCTCGACCTACAACAGTGCTGAACACTTGTCTTGTTCTTAACCTCGGGGTGACAAAGGATTGTGTTTCTGCCTTTCAATAGAAACTAGACGGCCTCAAATCAGAAAATATGTCCATGGGATTCACAATAACATCAAGGATCTCCTGCATAAAGCTCCACTTCTATTTGCAACTCACAGAATTCTTTAATGCAAGAAAATATTGCAATTCCAGGCAGCCTTAGTCTATCTTCCCTCACTGCTGTCATCGTAAATACACATAAAACAATGAAATAACCATGCAGGAGCTAATGGTATTTGTCAAATTTGATGTAATTTTGAACCCGGCGGTGTGGAATTGCACATTTTTTCATATTGCATTTCAGCAGACACTTGTAAGCTCTCTCTATTCTCCTTTTTGGTTTGTGTTTTGAGCTGAGTTGTGACAAATGGTGTTAAGGGAAACTGAAGCTGAAACACTCTGAGCACGGTTGGCTGCTTTGTCAGCATTTATCTTTATCATGGCCCTGAAGACGACAGTAGAGCAACAGAAGGGTACAATTCCAACCTGCTAAATTTAAAGATAACAAATATTTGAAATTATGGTGGTAAATGATCATGGTGCGGCTTCTTCACGTTATTCTGTAACAATTTCTTCTCATATTTAAACAGGCTTGAAAGTCGAGGTCACACACTGTGGTCAAATGAAGAGGAAGTACCGTGTGTGCAATGTAACACGCCGACCTGCCAGCCACCAAACGTAAGCGCCATCACTTTGTTCACGTTCACCATGTCAACAAAGGCAACATTGGCCGACCTTGTAAATATACAATTAATGCAACTCTGGTCATATTTTCCTTTTTTTTGTTTTAAATACCCATTTGGACCTCTGTGTGCTTTGCCCACATTTTCCATTTCTTCACAGGTTCCCCTTACAGCTTGAGAACGGCCAAGCCATGGAGTGCACAGTAGCACAGTATTTCAAGCAGAAGTACAATCTGCAGCTCAAGTATCCACATTTACCCTGCCTGCAAGTAGGGCAGGAACAGAAGCACACCTACCTTCCCCTCGAGGTGAGATCCGGGCTGTGTTGATTCTTAAATATCATTATTTTAGTGTTTGTTCTGACAAAAAAAAGCCTTTCATCTCCAATGTTAACATTCTCCCATAATTGTTTGCTGCTGTTCCTGTTGTCTGATTTTTGTTTTTATTAATGAGATGATTCTTTTGTGCTCTGTAGGTCTGTAACATCGTAGCAGGCCAGCGCTGTATCAAGAAACTGACAGACAACCAGACATCCACCATGATTAAAGCTACAGCTCGCTCAGCCCCCGACAGACAGGAAGAGATCAGCAGACTGGTGAGTGCCGTTTCCCTCTTGGGGTGGGGGTAAGAAAAGCAACTGGGGCAGCTGGCGTTTGGTTGATTTTTCTCTATGGACCTTCTCAGTTGTAGCCACTGATATGAACTCATTCTTGCATAAATGCTGAATAAGAGAAAGTGACTCGACAAGCTTAGCATCATGACTGTATCCGTTCTTTCTTTTCCTCAATCACATTTTGATCTCTTTCTGCACTAATCTGTCTCCTCCTCCTTTCCCAGGTCAAAAGTAACAGCATGGTCGGGGGCCCGGACCCTTACCTGAAGGAATTTGGCATTGTTGTGCACAATGACATGACAGAGGTGACCGGACGTGTTCTCCCAGCACCCATGCTGCAGTATGGGGGCCGGGTGAGCACCGACACAGGGCGGGACTGTGGCAGGGTGAGTACTGGGCTGGGGTTTCACTCTTGGGGCGCAAACCTGACTGGGAATGCACAGGGTGGGGGGGGGCATTACAGACTGAATGTTGGAACATGGGGGCAGATCCAGGTTTGCAGAGGTCACTCATTAGGAAGGTAAGCGAAATAAAGATTTATGAATATTGAAATACTTGGTTGAAAATGACTGTTGGAGCCAGTGTTTAATCACTAGATGATATAGAGTTGCAAAGCGGGAAGTGATTTCAGGCGCCTTGGTTCCAAGAAAAGTCCCATTAATTTTCTTCATAGACAGTATGAGGTGACAGACAGTTGGACCACTTCTATTGCTTGGATGGGCATTAAAATTCCTGCGGTTGGATCACGGATACAGAAGCTGAACAACTGCGCTAGAATTTATCCTGCTGCTTTTAAAACAAGTTGCAGGTACAAGCCTGTGTGCATCGTGGGCTGTCTACTGGACAAACATAGCAGCTTGTTTGGAAACTCTTTTATATTACGAGCTAAAATGTTTCTGAAAACATTTGAGGTGAGAAATGAGCCGTGTAGTTGCCGAATCTGTCTGTATTTTGGATCGACAACAGTTAATTGAATTTATTCATTTATTTATTTGAGTGTGGTAGCGCCACAGTGCTACCAGAATGCATTGCACAACTGCGTACACAGACAATAAATGGGAATCGTGGAAATGACTCATCCTGCAGACATGTACATTTACTGCTGAATTTCACTGGGCACAGCTGTGTGCACTCTGGCTGTGTTGTTTGCATGTCTTAGAAGCACAATAAATCAAGGGAAAATGACCAAATCATCAAAATCTGAGCAATTCAACTAATCAAGCAAGTGAAACGCTTTGCTTCTGAAATGCTCCTGGTTTGGTATGAAGCCACATGGACGACCGGACTGCAGCCAAAGTGTGACACAGACATGCCTGGTGGGATTTTGGCATCAGAAAGGGGACTGTAGTAATTAAAACTAGTAGCTGTATAGCTTATAGCAGTATTTCCCAAACTTGCTCCTTGGTGCCCACTGCCCTGGATGTTTTAGATGTTTCTGTGCCCTAATGCACCTGATTCAAATGCCTTATCAGGCTTCTGCAGAATTTGATGACCAGCCAATCATTTGAAACAGGTTTGCCGGAGCAAGGAAACCTCAAACATCCAGGGCAGTGCCCCCCCCCCCCCCCCCAGGGGCAAGATTGGGGAAACACCAGCCTATAGGATTGTTACATCATTGAGGAAAGTCTCATTTGTTAATGTTGAGTGAAATTTAGGACGTCATTAAAATAATTTTCAATTGGAAGTACAGAACCAGTGATTCCTATTTTGCAACTCTATATACTAACCAGTCAGACCTGGAAGTGTGACTGCTGCTATTAATTCAAGAGGTGACAAGATACTAGAATTCAAATTAAATATATGCAGACCTGAAAGACCTGGAACTTGCCCTGTGTTATAATCCTGTGGTGCATATCAGCAGTCTGCGAGGAGGAAAAAGTATTTAAAGAGATGCACTTAACCGACAAAACTGTCTGCCAATACTACAGTGCATGTAGAGGAATGCTTGGGTTTTTAGCGTGTAATTAGAGGAACAGATCAGAGGAGCAAGTCACTGCAGACTGCTGAGATTCACCCAGTGAATTTCAAATCAGCCATTTGGAGAGATCTGAGAAAGCCTGTATGGATCTGAAAAGCAATCATTTGCATCCAGCTTGTCAACTGAAGACATAACTGGGAACACAAGGAAGTGGACATCTGTTTGGTGTTTTTTCATTACGGGAAAGTGGAGTTTATACTCCTCCTTTACTGGTTGTCAGGCCATGAGAGGCTGAACTGGAATTCAAGGATTGTGTGTAAGGGGGGAAGAATGGATGTGCTGCCAACAGGGGGACCAGTTGACTCGTTGCCACCCAGCATTAAAGTTAAACCCGTTGGAAAGATTCACTTTTCAAGCCCGTGGAGTGAATGTGACTTAATCTCCCATCTGAAAATGATGATGTTAATTTAAACACTACAGGTGCTAGAATATTACGCCCCATTCATTCAATAATTCTGCTAAGATAACGGAAATTTTAATGATCCCTGTAGGGAAATTGGTTCAGTGTATTGCCCAGTTTTTTTCTTTATGCTTCATTTACAGTCGTTCTTCGCAGAATCACAGCAGACTGTTGCTTGAAAAAAAAAAAAAAAAAAGTGCCAATCTTAAATCCTTCTCTTGCCTGCCAGAACTATACATTGGTTAATTTACCTAAGATACTATCACAACACTCTTTCTGAAGGGCTTGGCCACGTGCCTGCTGGGACATCGAGTCTCATCTGCCTCCAGTGAAAGGCTCTTAAATGTATACTGAAGGCTTTTCTCATTTCTGTGATCACTATGAATGAAATGCACCCTTGTTTCGTTATTTCTTTGTGCTGCTGTTGGACATGCAGCCACATCAAAGTATTCAGAGACACAGATGAATACTTTCTGAAGTGACTTTATGTGCAAAGTGCGAGATGGGGGAAAAGCAGCAGTCTATTTCCTGTGTAACATGTACTGTGATGGTGTAGGTAGTTTCAAATCGTACAACTTTGATCATGTTGGAGGTTTTTGGAACGGTCTTGTAATGAGATAAAGGAGCTCTTAACTTTTCTTGGCACACCACCCTCAAGTAGTTCATTGTGGTCACTTGTTTTGAAGAATAAAAGCTCTTAATGGCCTTTGGCAAATCTTGTTAACTTAATTGAAAGCCTCTGCCCAATCAATTTGTATTCACAACCACACTCGAAGTAGATGCACTCACCTAATGTCTCCTTGGGTAGATGCACTACTCTTCTTCACTGTTCATGTCTCGACTCCTAATATCAAAGGCTATAAAACCATATTTGTAATACAAAACAGACCGTTTCTAAATAAGTCTCAACATGCTATGCACAGACTATAAAGTCGAACAGTGTATGTGTCTGTAGGCCAGCTGGGTGGGCTGTTCATGCACTATGTATATCCGTATATGGAAGGAACTTCAAAGTGTGGGTTGGGCTGTAGTACCTTTTGTATTGGCTCATCCAATCGGGGGGTTGACTAAGAGAGTAGGGACTCTCTCCGCAGAATAAAACGGTGGCCACGCCCAATCAGGGCGTGTGGGACATGAGAGGGAAGCAGTTCTACGCCGGCATCGAGATCAAGGTCTGGGCCGTGGCCTGCTTCGCTCCACAGAAACAGTGTCGGGAGGACCTGCTCAAGTGAGTCATGGCACTGATGATGGTTCAGACTCAAATATTTTCAGCATGTATTGGATTAATTGGCCCAAACCTTTGTACAAACATTCATGAATGCCAGATGATGTATCCTAATGACTTTGATCCACCACCATGAGGTTGACATTTGGATTGTCACAAAATCTGACAGACATTTATCTTCCCATCAGGATGAATTGTAATAACTTTGATCATGAACTTAAGCATTGGATAAAATCAAAATATGACCTTATGATGACGCTAGAAGAAGCATTAAGGGATCACCAAACACCTGCAGAACTGACATTCCCATCAGCCTTGGCTTTACTTTATGTTCAGTGCTAATTAGCAACTGTTAGCATGCAAACTAAACCAAGATGATGATGGTAGTATACCAGCGTATCATCAGTATGGTTGCACTGTTGTGCCTAATCACAGCCTCGTAAAGATGCTAGTGGGGCTGAAAACTCTTTAGTCTTTAAATTGCAACCCACAAATCCAGTCTGTCTGCATCTGCTTGTGCCCATACTGCTGATTTCTGATGAGCATTTAATGTTTTTTCAATAGGAGCTTCACTGACCAGCTGCGAAAGATCTCCAAGGATGCCGGGATGCCGATTCAAGGGCAGCCATGTTTCTGTAAATACGCCCAAGGAGCTGACAGTGTGGAGCCCATGTTCAAACACCTCAAGATGTCTTATGTAGGTCTGCAGCTGATTGTCGTCATCCTGCCGGGCAAAACACCAGTCTATGGTAAGCAATTGAAATTCATATTTTTGCAGTCAGTCTTTTAGGCAAACTTTGAGTGATATTGATCTTTGTCATCTCCGCTCTCGTCTGCAGCTGAGGTAAAGCGAGTGGGGGACACTCTCCTTGGCATGGCAACCCAGTGTGTGCAGGTGAAGAACGTAGTGAAGACGTCCCCTCAGACCCTCTCCAACCTGTGCCTCAAGATCAACGCCAAGCTGGGAGGCATCAACAACGTCCTGGTGCCTCATCAGAGGTCAGCACGGAGTTGGATATTTATTTCTTCGTTGCATTCCCGATGGGGAATTTGGTTTCCTTCTTGGCTTTTACTGTTGTAGAACGGTCAGATGTCTTCTGAATACAAATGGCCCCCTGGTAATCATGCGGTAAAGAGCTATCCAAGTCATAGTAATAATCTTCATCGTTTTCATATAAAGTTGGCCGTTCTTGGCTTTCATTTCATCCGGTGCTGAAATTCTGAGAATCTTTATAATTGGATCTTCTTTTTTTCACCTCACACACAGTTTTTAGAACTGTTCATGTGGCTTAGAAACGGAGTAAGAAATGTGATGTACAGGCCCGTGATACAAAGGCTCTTTTCTTTCTTTTGTGTGTCCTGTTCTTGGTTTAGGCCCTCTGTGTTCCAGCAGCCTGTCATCTTCCTGGGTGCGGATGTCACACATCCTCCAGCAGGTGATGGGAAGAAGCCGTCCATCGCAGCGGTGGTGGGCAGCATGGACGGCCACCCCAGCCGTTACTGCGCCACGGTGCGAGTCCAGACGTCTCGACAAGACATGTCCCAGGTAACGGCTTTCTTTGTGTACTTGGTGAAGGTTTCATACTATTGATAAACTAATTTGTTCTTGTTCATTGAGTGGTTTCTTTTTTTAAAAAACATTCTATTGTAGCCAAGCTTGTCTACAATGTTTAGATTGATTGTTAGTATTTTAACACTATTTCAAATTCAATGTATAATACTAGACATCAGTTTTCTGGACATATCTCAGATTGACTCTTCGTTTACAGTATCCCTGCTTGTTATTGTCTCTTTAGGAGCAACTCTTCAGCCAGGAGGTAATCCAAGACTTGACCAACATGGTGCGGGAGCTGCTCATCCAGTTCTACAAGTCCACACGCTTCAAGCCCACACGAATCATCTACTATCGTGGCGGTGTGTCAGAGGGACAAATGAAACAGGTGAGCGATTGGAAATAAGCATGAAAACAACTGGTAAAACTGTCGTACTGCCAGTTGATTTTTGCCATTTTGGTGTGCAAGTCCCAAGTGCGATCTTCCAGACGGGAATGGCTGCTGCCAAAACTGTGACTAAAAGATGGTGACCAGAAGTGAAATAAACACAGAAAAATTCAACAGTCTTGGTACAGCAGTCGTATATGAAGACAACATGTTGCATAGGATATTTTAAGCGTATATGTGTCTCTGTATTTCCAGGTGGCGTGGCCGGAGCTGATAGCCATCAGGAAGGCCTGTATCAGTCTGGAGGAGGACTACAGGCCGGGCATTACCTACATTGTGGTTCAGAAACGTCATCACACTCGTCTCTTCTGCTCTGACAAAGCTGAGAGGGTCAGTAGGAGTTCACTCGACTGTGATTGGGTGTTAGCGTGCGTCATTTCATTGCAGTGAGTCTTTAACTATAATGTGATCGATCACGCCCTGCAGGTTGGGAAGAGTGGTAACGTCCCAGCAGGCACCACAGTGGACAGCACCATAACACACCCGTCCGAGTTCGACTTCTACCTGTGCAGCCATGCTGGAATTCAGGTGAGGGATAGATGCTCAAACACCTGGTCATGGATGAGAATGTCACAAAAGCTGTTTGTTGAATTAAATGTAATAAAGAAAATCTAAAGAAATACATCTAAAGAAACCTAATGCGACTTTGCTTCGTGTCAAACTCACAGTTTTGAAATTGTGCATGAGTTTGGCACACTAACAAACCAAAACATAGAAATTATGGTTACAACCCATTATCTCTGTGGAATTTGTCTTCAAGGGTATGTAAATTTTGCTCTGTGGTTACCACAGTAATGATACTTAATGAGAATAAACGGCGTGATTTGGCTGCTTCATTGACTCATTAGATGGTTTGGCTGTTACTTAAAGTCATGCACTACCCTCAAACATCTTAATAACAATTTCAGTATAAAACACTTGTTGCCTGCAAATTTAAAAGAGCTGTAAAAAGTGGAAACAGACACTTGCACACACTTGGCTAACTTACTGGTGAGCCTTATGCTGCACTTTGTAAACATAAATCAGTTGCTGTGTATAGATAGATATTAAACCCAACAAGCATGCCTCAGGTAGGTATAACAGCATAACATGACATTACCAGTACAGTATTGAGATGTCAAGTTAAAAACATTAAGTCAAAATATATATATATATATATTTTTATGTAGCCCCAAATTACAGTTTGCCTCAGGGGGCTTTAAAACATTTAAAATATCATGTTCCGTCTTCCCTCAGGGAACCAGTCGTCCCTCCCACTACCACGTCCTGTGGGACGACAACTGTTTCACTGCCGATGAACTGCAGCTCCTCACCTACCAGCTGTGCCACACCTATGTCCGCTGCACGCGCTCCGTCTCCATCCCAGCACCGGCCTACTACGCCAGACTAGTGGCTTTCCGAGCCCGTTACCACCTGGTGGACAAAGACCATGACAGGTGGGGCAGCCTGGGATGTCTGTTGTCCCAGTTCAGGACAGATAAATGCATCATTTTAGATCAAGCCAAGAGAGATGACGCATCTTAGTGCTGTGACATTCCTGACAGTCAAAGTAAACCGTGCCTTTCTCTGTCTTGCAGTGCTGAAGGCAGCCACGTGTCAGGCCAGAGTAACGGCCGGGACCCCCAGGCGTTGGCCAAGGCCGTTCAGATCCACTATGATACCCAGCACACCATGTACTTCGCCTGAGATAGCAAGAACGTCAGCCAGTCCACCCGCGGATTCCCTTTCTTTCTGTCTTTTTATCTCTCATTTGCCAGTCTCTCTCTTCTTCCTCTTCTTCCTCTTGAACATCTCTCTTTCCTTGTAGTCTGTCTCTTTCTCTTCACACTCACTCTTCATTTTCTGAATCTGCACCAAAGCGGCTCTTGGACGGGGGATTCTGCTGTGTCTTGATGTCCAGCAGGCTTTTGTTTCAAGGAACAATATCCAACCAGCGTTCCCAGTCGAGCCGCCTTTCAAACCAGCAATTCAGCACTGTGAACCCCGAAGGGTTCCAATGCACAAAAAACAAATCATACACACATACTACAAGTTGAGCCATTATTTTGATTTTTGTTTTTTTTTCTATTTGAATGTCTGCACTCTTGTGTTCGTAAGATACACTGAGCAAGGGAGTGGATTGGCACGATCTGTGTCGGCGCAGCTCTTTAGCTCTCCCAGCTAAGCAGGACTCTTATCTACTTTTACCTCAAAGCCCCTTTGGGCAAAATCTGTCACAAGGTCTTGGGTTTATTGGGTGGTGGGGAGGGAACTCTACAGGAAAAGAGATGGAGGGGAGTCGACCTTTTGAGAATGATATATATACATATATATATATTTTTCCTTTTTATGAGCGTGTGGTTTAACTTTCTCCTTTACGGTCTTTTACAAGCGAGGTGACCTGGGTGTCATGCCCATTACTACTTTCCTCCCATCTTAGCGAAGAATATGTCTGTGTGTGTGTGTGTGTGTGTGTGTGTGTGTGTGTGTGCGTGCATCTGTATATACATGTACTGCTGTATGAGAGTGTGTTTGTGTGTGTGTTTCATGGCAGGCCACTGAATTGTAAAGGGAAATCAAGGAGATAACTGCTGTAAATGCCTCAGATTTGTTGTTTTTATATTCACACATACAGTACATATAAGCATATATTTACATCTATAGAGCAACTTTGAGACATATGACTTAAACAGGCCTCATTGAGGCCGGTGTGGGTATTTGTAGCAGTCCTGGGTCGCTTATTAATTGAAATGCTTTGGATTACATTTTGAACATGTGTGTTAGCCTGCTGCTAGTACAGGACGGTTGGGATTTGCGCCTTTGGGAGCCAGATGCTCCTTTGTGCCTCAAAACATCACTGAATCCCAGGAAAAGTAACCTAATCCATTTCAAGCAGTAAGTGAGGTCGGGTCTGATGTGTAGCAGTAGTAACCGTGGTCTGGCCTTTGACTGGCTCAGCATTGGGACCTGTTGAATGGCTGAAGGCATTAAAAACAGAGTATGGTCTTATCAGCCTTGCTTTCTGTGTGAAAAGCAGGAATCTTATTTTTCTTTGGACCTGATTATCTGAAAGATTATATGACGACACTGCTGGACGTTGCTTTTCTTTTTGTTTTTTCTTGTTCTTTTTGTAATAGTTTCAAGGGCCGGAAACCAACGTAGTTTTTTGAGGTCTCCTTTGCTAATACTGGCCAATTCATTGCACTGACCCGGGACGCTAGGCAAGCAACAGAGGGCACTCTCAATCTCTCGTACCTTTATGCATTTATACATACGAATCAACAAAGCAGATTTGTAAAAGTTTAATATAAGATGTTTTGTGGTTATCTTAAAAACTGTTGTTTAGAATTAGTAGTTTACCATTGATGTTGTTGTTGTTATCGTTGTTGTCAATGTTGTTACTATTGTGATGAAATTTTAAGGTTGGCAACAAAAGCCAGTTATATAGTTACTAGTGCGACTTCAGGAATAGACTTCAGTTGTTGAGCTGCAGGTTTAAGGGGTAGAGCTTTGGGTTGGAAATCTTTTTTTTTTTTTTTTTTTCTTTCTTTTGTAGCATTATGGTTAATGGTGAGAAGAAGTAGGCCCCAGGATGGATGACTTCATGCTTCCTCTGTAGGTTCCAATGAGAGTAAAACTTAGCTGCAGGTGTGAGGTATCGCGTAGCACTCCGACTGGTGGAACACGTGTGCCGCTGTGTGCGTCACTCGGCTGGTATCGGTTGGTTTTGATCGGATAGATGGTGACAATCAGGGATTGTAGTCTGAGTGAACCTAGGTTAAAGGATTTGTTGAAAAGCGGTTTGCGATAGGCAATGAGTTGAATTTTTAGACTTTTTAAAAACAAAAATGGTTTCTATTACTCTGTGTGTATTTGAAATATACCCATCTTAAAGTCTCTGCTATTTGACGGTGTTTGTTTCATATTTTTTATGCATTTTTAACACTGGATTAAATGAATCGACAATAAGCATAAGCACTGCCCTTGGACCCCCCCAAACTGTTACCATGGAAACCAAAGTAACATCAGCGTGTGCTGTGGTGACAACTTGCGCAAGTGGTGCCCCCTGGTGTCACGATTGGATAGAGGTGTTGGACAGGAGGGTTTGGAGACACGGTCGACGTGCACGCCTCCTCAGGGAGGGGCAGCTCAGTGAAAGCCCTTTTGTAATAAACCGCCCGTAAAGCAGCAGGTTTACTATGAATGAGTTTGAGCACCTGCCTGTTGAAGGCGTGGGCGTTGGCGTCAGCCGGGAGCAGAGAAGCAGGAAGTGAGGAGGGCTAGTGGGGTGGGGGGGGGGATGATTGAGAGAGGGTGTTGTCCAGGCATTGCATGCAATAAGTTTTACTGTTTGTTGAAAAGGGGGGCAGATCGGTTTTTAAAACATGCACTAGTTTTATGAAGCTAAGTGGGCTGTGATTGAATATTCATCTGGCATCTCTAATGGGGGGGGAATGATTTAATGTTTTCTATCCTTCACAATATTTGATCATTGAGCTCCAGTCAGAAAAATGATCACTCCCTGTTTGTAACATGACATTGCAAAGCAATACTAACCCAGTTCTAGTTTTCAAACGTGGAAAAACAAAGCTATAATTCTACTCATTGTGGTTGTTGGTCTCCTCTCGCAATTGTGTCTCTGTACCTTTTTTATTTTTTTTTTAATTTTTATTTTATTTGCTTGTATCAATCAGTGGGAATGTGCATTTGGTGGTATAGTTATGTAGACTTTAGACAATTTTCTTTTTAAAGTAACAAAATGTAGACTTTGCTCGCCTGCATGCCAGAGTATTGTCCTTTTTAGAAAAAAAGAAAAAAAAAACCTTTTTGGAATCATATTTATTATGAGAAAGGAAAAAAATATAAACGCTTTTATTTTTCCTGGGGGAGGGTAAATGTTGATCAATTTAGTGGGACTGTTTTAGGCTAGCAATATATGTCCGGTCTCTCTAAGATGCATTTTAAAGATTCCTACACAAATGTCAGTAATTTGGGAGGTACACTCTGATTTCTGAGGCGAGGGGGGTCAGCTCTTTGCGTCGTGTTCAAATTCAAACGAGGTACTTTCTTCAAACGTGGACCCGTTAAAGACCGAACCCCTCTCCTCTGTGCCAGGTTACTGTAGCGAGCATCCATTTTATCTCCTAGTTCCTGGTTTGTACCTGTGGCCACGCCTCTTGGTGGGTGGGTGGGTGGGTGGGGCTCTCCTGTCTCCATGGCAACTCTGCTGACCCCTCACAAATGCACTTCCTCTTTGTGAAGGGGTCCCCATGGCATCAGCGGAGCAGGATTACCTCTTTTTAACCTTTTTAAAAAAAGATCCATAATTCTTTCTGTGCCCCGATAGAAAGAGAGCATGAATTATTTTTAAATTCCTCTCACTTTGATATATTGTTATATCTTAACGGATTTGTAATTTGACATTGTGTATTGTGTATTTTAATTTTATTTTATTTCCCTCTTTTGGTTCCTTTTTTTTGGGGGTTTGTTATAGCTCTGCTCTGTTTCTCTTTTTTTTTTTTTTTTCTGCTAGTGGTCTCTGAAGCTGTGTGTGATTGTCAAATAGCAATAGAGTCATAGAAATGGAACGCTCCATCTCTGTGAATTGGGACGCTCCAGTTCTACGAATGAACGTGGCCCTCTCTGACAGGTTATGAGTGGGCGGGGCATGTTCTAGCCCTGCCCCCAGCAGAGGGCCATTCACTCGCTGTTATTGCTATTATGTGACACGTTCAAGTACATTTTATTTTATTTTTATTTTTAGCCTGCAGGGAATTCTTGTGTTAATGTGCAAAGTAATAAATTGGTATTTTATGCCTATAACGCAGCTGTTGTGTTCTTGTCATTGATGATGGAGCGGAAATGTCCTTTTTATCACAGAGCTAGTTTACCGGTGAACACAAAGGCCTCTGTGTGCATGTATTTTGTCACTAGATGGCATTCTTTACCAAGGTAAATGAGATCACATGATTACTGAGGACATTTCCTCACCTCGGTGGGTATTTAAGAACAGCTGAATGAGGCACGGAGACATCAAAGAACCATACCAGCTTCTTTCCTTACAGACCTGTATTAACCAGCGTAGATGCTGTGACACTGAACTCCTTTAAGTGAGCCCACATCAAGAGTCCACTCACTTTTACCTTCACACTGCGATAGTTTACGTGCCCGAGGATCTACGGGCTTTACAAGTGCCTCAGTACTTATTAAGTATATGTTTATGTACAAGCCCTGAGCTAGTACACCACTATATACTCGGTCAGGGTCTAACACATTAGAAGATGTATCAATGTAGCTGGTAACCTGTGCAGCAGCGTGAAGTGTAAATATGTGTATTTAGCTCCATGTAACATCCTGGCAGGCACGCAGGCTTCAATAGGCTCTTCTGTGTCTTCAGATGTTTTTAACGGTGTTATCAGTTTGTAAAGAGAGTCCAATGAAATCACATAAGTAGGACGAGCATTCACAAATTAACCACTTACATTTGTTTTTATTAGATCATTACCTGCTATCCACTCGCACACACACTTCAGGCTGAAAAGTCATTCATACAACATAAGAAAACTAATAAAAGCAAGTGGTTAAAAATGAGCGTTTGACTGCTCCGTCATGTTTAAACTGTCTTATAAATGATCTTCTTTATACTACTACTATAAAAACGTATGATGGTGCCTTCACTTTCATTAGAAATGTTGGTATTTTATCACATTTATTCATAAATGCGTGGTGGTAAACTAGATTTCACATTCAAGTGATGCTATTTAGAAGAACATTTAAAAGATGGTTTCTCACTCAATTTTCCATCATTTCTGTGGATACAATGCTGCGGCTCCTGTTAGCAGCACCTCCCCCCTCCCCCCTCCCCCCTCCCCGGTCCCTCAGGTAAAAGAGGTCATGCATATGACCTTTCTGGGTAAAAGGAATTCAGGGATGTTGAATTTCCAATAATTTCAGCTTTGTGTGTTCAAGAAGTCATTAAATAGGAACAAACCTCATTCATCCCCATGCTGCGGTATTACCATGGAAATATAAATTGTCAAATGGAAACTACTTTGCTTCATCGTGATGAATCTTAAGGCTACTTGACATTAACTGTAGCGTAGTTTCACCACAGTTCTGTTGCGCTCCATCTGGCTGTTTATTCATTCAGACTTGATAGCCATCATTGGTATGTGTCACCTTCCTCTGCTTCCCTTTGTGTATCATCCCCTCTCCTCTCCTGTTTCCTGTGTCCTGGCTGGTTGTCATGACCACCGTTACCATGGAGAGTGGAGGCTACAGAAGAAAGGGAAACCTGAACCACAGATCTTGATGCCATGATATTTAATTCATCGGCACAATGGCACACCAAGGTTCAATGTAATGCAGATGAAGTGAGAGCGGTCTTGGGTAAAAGGGACATCTCTGAATATGAAGACTAAGGTGCTGTCAGATCCGTCTGTCACACCCAGGGTCTAATTTCTTTCCTCCTTTAGCTGTTTACTTGATATATTGATAATTACCATAACAAATCATTTCCAGCATCTTAATATTTCAGCTGCAAATTTGTAATCTTGTGATGTGCAATGATGTTTTACAACTTTGAAAATGGTCAGAATTCAGGTTATTTCTTTTGTCCAGGTGACACCGCTTACAATCACAGAATACATGTGACTTTCTTTTTTTTTTTTTTAACTGTTACCTGTGTGTTTCTCCCGGCTTTTCAGCATTTCAACAACGGTCATCGCTAGAGAAAAGAAAACACAGCAATGCCCCCTTTTGTGAAGCTGTTTCTCCCTTTCACTGCAGACAAAAAGGCCAATGAAAGCTATTTTTTGTGAAAGCTTCTTTAAAATACCTGCGAGTTCGTATGGTGTGAAGCAATACAAAGTATGTAATCCTCATTGTAGAGGTCCCCCATGTTGTCTTTGTGTTAACTGATCCACCTACAGACAGCGCTCCATCCTCGTCCATCCATCCCTCCCTCCTTTTGTTGTCTCACCCCCTTTTGCCCTCTCCCTCCCTCCCTCCCTCCTGCGTCGCTGGGTTTTTATCCCCCTGAGGTTCAGTGTCGCTCTCTCAGGTTTGACCGTCAACACTGGTATTGAAGATGGGAGGAAGTGACCTGGTGCTGTATTTACCTAGGAGTCTGACTATGCAGCCCTGATTTGTTATTTATACCCTTATCGGAGCCACGCTGACCTATTTGGGCTGCGCTGCAACCGTAGCGAGCGGTTAGGGGGAGGGTGAAGCCACACAGCAGCTGAAGCCTGAAGTGGCCTCATCAAGCCTTGGACCCCAGCGCTGTTTATTGTCAACAAGGAGACACTTCAGCTGGCAACAGCAGCAGTGTGTGATGACGAGCTCCACTGCCGGTTTACCTCTGGAAACCTGTGCTTTTTTGAACAGAGACACAGATTTAAAAGCCTGTTTCTGATATCTGAAGCTGTCTGGAATAACCTCTTTCAGCTGATTGTCCCTCTCTACAGGATGTTTGGTTCATTTATTCCTTGAGGACTTAACATTGGATTTCTGTCGACTAAGAGGTAAAAAGCTGAGCCGATTTTTACTCTGTGTGATCATCACCAATTCAGCCTTACTGGGACAGGATACACTCTCATAGCATCACTGGCATTGAATCCAAGTATCAGGTTGTATCAGTCTGATCCATCTTGGTAAGGCAACACCGAACCAGGAGTGTGACACTGACATACACTAGAGCTAAACAATTGGTCTCCTGGCTTTGAACCACAGCAGAAGCCAAGGAACCACTTCCACGCAAAATTCAAACAAAAAGCCTGGCTGATTTCCATTTCATCCACAGGGCCTCGACCGTGAAGCCTGATCGATCCTGCTTCTGCGGTCCGCCACAGGTGGCTGCACAGCTATCGGCTACTCAATAATGCATTGACTCGAGCTCAGGAATGAAAAGGAGGAGAAAGTGTGTGAGCCTCTGATCCTTTGGAAAGAAAGCGAGCAATTACTTCTGGATAACACGGGGGGATTGAGGGCACATGGAAGTGAAACCAGTGAGCAGATGTTGAAGAGGAAAAGAAGAGAAGTGAAGAAAATGGCCGCTGACAAAGTGACGCTGAGGAAAAGGCCGTAGGAAGCTTGTCCAACCCAGACAAGGAAAGGGACAAGTAAAAAAAAGGAATAGACTTTAAAGACTGGAAAGAAGAATAATAAGGAAAATAATTCTACCAGAGAGGCAACTACAGTAGACAAAGAGGAGCCACACAAAGGAGGTTGTCATGGTGAACACTGGCATGCAGCTGATCAGCTTCACCTGCGCGGTGACAGGCTGGATCATGGCGATCGCTGTCACGGCGCTGCCCCAGTGGAAGGTCTCGGCCTTCATCGGCAGCAACATCCTGACCTCAGAGATCAAGTGGGAGGGCATCTGGATGAACTGCATCTACCAGACCACTGGACACATGCAGTGCAAGACATACGACTCCATGCTGGCCTTGCCTCCGGACATCCAGGCGGCCCGGGCCCTCATGTGTCTTGCCATCTTCATGGGCTGGCTCTCCTGCACCGTGTCCTGCTGCGGCATGAAGTGCACCACCTGCGCCGGGGACGACCGCCGGGCCAAGGCGGGCATCGCTCTCTCAGGTGGGGTTCTGTTCATTCTGACCGGCCTGTGCGTGCTGATTCCTGTTTCCTGGACTGCTAACACCGTCGTCCAGGATTTCTACAACCCCAACGTGCCCTTGATGCACAAAAGAGAGCTGGGTCAGGCTATTTATCTGGGCTGGGCTTCTGCCGTTATTCTTATGATCAGCGGAGCTGTGTTGAGCAGCACTTGCCCCCTCATGGAGAGGGGTGGCAGATACCGCAGGGGCTACATAGGCCGGAGCTTTGCTAATTCACCTGTATCAGCACCAGATCCCCCAAAACCTATCACATCTAATACTCTACCATTAAAGGAGTATGTATAGGAGGAGGAAGTAACTCTGGCTCTTTCCTAAATGTACTGCCTGAAGTTTTAAGTCTGTGAATTTTAAGGTATGAAATGAAATCTATTTATTTATTAATATATATTTTGCTTATTTTGTATATCTCTTTGTAATGTTGAAGTCGTCTTCAGTACTTAAAAACATTCATGTTTGTTTGAAATGTGACTTTTACTGCACTCTGATTTCTAGTAGTGCCTGAAGAAAGCCCATTGCCTATAATGTCAAATCAACAGCGTTCACTAAGAAAGTATAACTGACTGTTACGGCGGCTTTTATGATGGCTTGTGTTGTGAAGAATGCAGTGATTTCTTAAAGCAGTTATTCTCTGACGATGTCATTACCTCTCGATTTGTCACATAAAGCCTTGACTGAGTGTGCCTGCATCAAAAGTGTGAAATAAAACAACTTTCTTAAAGCGAGCTTCACAAACTATGTTATGCAACTGCCTTTGTCCTTGTGTGTGCTGGTTGTTCACACAAATACATTTGGTTTGGGCCATTTAGGCCATCAATGTGAACATAACCAATAACCACAACACAGACATCAATGTGAGAGCAATTTTCATCAACCAAGTATGAAATGACATAATGTTTTGTGGAAAAGGCATCTTCAGCCATGCTGTGATTTCCTCTTCTTCTTGAATTTCCCTTTAGAGTCGGCTCATGCGCCCACTTCCGAATCCAAGAGCATGTCTTTGGCCATTTGACTGACTAAAAATCCAGTATTTCTCCAAACATCCACAGAAAACGTGTCCATCTGATGTATACGTGTATGTTAACCCATTATTCCTTTAACAGGCTTCTCTTCACGCAAATGCAATCGGATTGACAAGTCGGTCGGAGTTCCACTTGCGTCGCTGTTACTCTCATCATTGGGATTCAATGAAGAAGGACACTTTGCAAAGTGTATCTACAAGAAGACAGAAGTAGTAATTATTGATAATGAGAGCCATTATAGACATGGCTGAGCATTGGCCTCTTTGTACTAAAACACAAGTTATATAAACTGACATTAGACCAAATTATGTCAAATGGCCTTGTTTTAATTACATGTATACTGGCCCTGGAGCTGGTGCCCTTTATCAGGCATAAACAATGTATAAAGACTATCTGACAACACAATGTATTGTGACAGGAATGTCTTAAAAAACCCATAATGTCACATTATATTTTAAATATCATCAACTGGCATTGTGAAGGAAGCTTCACATGGCTACACACACACTATAGTAATAAGAGAACGTCATGTATGATTATTTATTTTATGAACAGAGCAACATTACAATGAAGTTATCAACATTGCATGAGGTACTTTACCTGTGATGCAGTCCTCTGCTCTGGGAGACTCCATGGATTTCCATCTTTTGTGAGCTGATTCTAAAAGGGAGATATCATCTGCTCTCACTGTCTGCAGCAGAGTCTTCCTCTTCAGAAATCTGAACACACAAGTTGAGGATAAAAGGCCTACAAAAAAAACAAAAAAAAACAACACAAAGCCACCCCAACGCAAACATGACCAGAAAGGATACTGTTGTCGATAGTAACGCTCGGCATCTTGCAGCCACTCCATCATGTCAGAGAGTGACGGGGTGGTTGCCGAGCGCTCAGTCACACTCAGTAAGTCCAGAGTGTCTTTGTTTTGCTCATAAAGCTGGAAGACGGCAGACACCTGGTTACTGATGGAATCTCTGACAGACTGCAGAGAAGACCTGAGGGGGAAAAGGTAATGATGGACAGATAGAATAAGTAACCTGTGTCAAAATCCAAAATCTAGTTTTAAATCCTCTATTATCTCTAGCTGATGTTGTGCTCATATGGGTCATATATGGATCAAAGGAGTGTGGTCCATGCACGGTTGCTGATAAAAGCTAGATAGAAGCTTAAGAAGAGAAGTCACATTATATCTGTGATGCTCAGGGAATAACTCTGAACAATGACAGGGGGTGAGTCTGTGCACCATCAGTGCAGTCTTAATTTCTGTTGCACTATTTCCCCAGCCACCTGAACTTACATCTTCTCACTGAGCTTGCACATCACTGTATCCATGGCTTCTAAGAGTTTGAAACGCAGCCGATCCTCCAGGTCAGGGAAGTCTCTGAGCGGTGTGTTGGAGATCTGGACGTTGGAAAGCGCCCTCAGCTGCTCTGCCAAATTCTCGAGAGACGCCATCAGAGGGCTACATTCCTCCAAAACACTATTCCATACTTTCCGGTTGCTGTCAAGGCTTTTGAAGCTTTTCCTCAGTGCCTGATGGAGAGCAAGTTGTGCCGAATTGGACATTTCAGGCGCTGATTTCAAATATTAATTTATTTATTCAGATCATAAAATCAAAGCCACATGTGTGACATGAATAAATCCTTTGTTCTATATTATTTTAGCTCGTTTTGGGGCACCCGCCACGTTTAATTCGACTCCCGTACCCCCCTTTAAATTGTGCTAACATTAGCGGCTAATAATATGTCATTCGCACCATGTTGCCTGCACACCATTTCCGCTCTCCTGGTGTAAACACTGACGTATAGCGCTGTGATTGGTCAGGAAGCATTTCTCCGTGACGTCGAGCAAGCGCGCCTCCTAATTGGCTGATTTTGCGTATGCGCGGAGATTTGAAAACGGCTTTGAGAAAGAAGAGAGTCGAGCGTCCGAGGAAGGAAAACAAAACCAGGTAACTAATGGCTTATGAAGCACGTATCACCGCGGTTAAAATGTTATTATTAAGAGTGGTTTGTTAAATGTAATGTGCAAACTGCGTGACAGCGAAAAAAGTGAGCCAAATTGCGGGGCAAGCGAGTGATCTTGCTAACTAACTGTTAGCTTGCTACCAGCTAGCCGCATGTCGGCAGTTTCTCTTTAAAATACTGGATGCAGACACACCCTACAAGCTACAAAATGTAACATGGTGATATTACTCTCCTCGTGTCAAAATGTAGGAGAATGTCGTGGGTAAATGTACTTTTTTTTTTTTTGTTCCACCTCCTTCCCGTGCAGACATGGCTCCCAGGAAAAGAACAACTAAACAACGGAAAAACAACCCTAAGACGGCCAAACTGGAGGCCTTTCTGGAGGATTTCGACAGCGAAGGTGAATATTTTCTTCTTTTACATTTTCTTTAGTAAACGCGACAGTTTATAAAGCTGTGAAATGTGCTGTGTGCATGGTTTGTTTTGGACTGAATTAGAAATTCACATTGCCCACCGCTCCCAGACAAGCTTGCCACATGTTGCTGGACATACCATCCTCAGAGACCATCCACACTTGTTATCGGGCTTCTGCAGAGCTCGATAAAGGCCAGTTCATTTGAATCGGGTGTGCTGGAAGAGGTTAAACAACCTCCAGGACTAATCTGAAACACTGCATCAACAAGCAACCCTTGTTATGTTTTCACAGTGAAGACCAGAGTTGGACAGCTTAAAGAGAGGATCAACCAGCTGCTGAAAGATGTGGACAACAGCTACAACATGGCACTAATTAAGCTCCCCAAGGCTGTCAGGCAAACGGCCTGGTTGGAGCATTGCAGTGAGTAGATACAAACCCAAAGATACAAAGCATTGTGTTAAGAAATGTTACTATTGTGCCTCAGAAGCTTCAGCAATCTGTGCTGTACTCACAAAAACACAACTGCAGATCTGGAGTGACGTTTGTACATTTCTGCTATTGAGTGATTTTCTTTACACTCCAGACATGTTGTACATTGTTGCAAAAATCAAACATACTTGCCATAAATGCACTATTTCTGTGTTTATTGTGTAAAATATTGTTTCATCCTCTACCCATCGGTCTGTAGGAGCTGAGAAACCAAAGTCACCAGAAGTGGACATAACAAAGGTAGGGTGGTGATGTCTCTATCTCACTGTGTATCATGATTCACAGCGTGTTGTAACTTTCAAAAAGTCTTTGACTTGTGCAGTTATGCCCTGTGTGGTGTTTAAACGTCAATTCAGTTTTCGATCCACACCTGTGTGTTTACAGAGAGAAGAAGAAGCAGCTATTGTCGACAGTGTTGTGGCTGAGGACCACGCAGTTCTTCTGAAATCAGTCAAGAAAAGTATGTCAAAGCAAGTTTGTTTTCTTATCCAAGTATTCTTAGATCAATCGAGTATATCAGCAAGGTGCTGATGCTCCCAGTGAACGCGTCCAATCTCTTTTGAAGTGGATTTCATGCCGTGTATTTTGCCTCTAACCCACAGCGTCAAAGAAAAAAGGTGCAGCCAAATCCAGCTCAGAGGATGAAAACACCCCGAGCACAACAAGGAAGGTAGTGGCTGACTTTTATCTGAGCATGTATAAAGGGAATATCATTGAGAATATCATTGATCATAAATACACAGAGTGGATAAATACTATGGGGTGTCACCTGTGTGCAGCCATTTTACGCCATTTAACTGCTCGTTTCTAATTCAGGGGAAAGCAACAAGGAAACCACCAACTACATCAAAAAGAGCAAAGGCGCTGGCAGTCAGCAAGCAGAGCACCTCCATCAGGCGGTAAGACCTTTTCTTTTTATTCTTTTTCTCTCTTTTTTTTTTTTCACCCATTTTGTCCAGTTCACTAGCCAATAATGTCACACTAACATGTCCCGGCCTGGATTCAGATCGACCAGGAAGCCACTGGTCACTCCTGCCAGAAGTGTGCTGGATTCTTCTTTGATGATGGGTCCTACTCCCCTCATCACCCCACGCTTCGACCCAAGGTAAGCCGGCAGTTTGGTTACAGGCGCACCGCACCAGCTTTTATGTTAAAACCCTGTTGCTAATCTCCCTGTTTCGACAACAAAGGCTGCCAAAAAATTGTAATATTTGAAATGAAACAATCCCATCGTCATGTTTGTTTGTTTATCCTACCGGCTGTTCATATTTACTTTGGGTGTATGTTTAGATTATTATCTGCTGTGAGAAGCCAGGAGACAAAACACAATGATTGCTTTAGGAATAAAGGAATTCTCTCAACTTGCATATATTGTGATGATAAAGGCTTCAAGAATCTTAAAACTAGTTTTGAGCACCTTGAAAGTGCTTGAATTTTACTCTTAAAGGGCTACATGAACTCTGATGAACGCATCTTTACATGAGTATTATTCAATATATGGGCACTGGAGACTGAAATGCTGAAAAGGAGGAACTAGTGCAATTTGCTGTGTTGGATCTTGTGTTTTCTCTTCCTCTGTGGAGACATTATCCACAGCGAGGGGTTCGTATTAGTCACCATACCTGCTTTATGTCCTCAGGCTTCCTAAGACCCCCGCTGTGAGAGTTCCCCGCCACAAAGAGAGGGTCTATAGCATTTCAGTCAACGGCTCACCCGTTGCAGCAGGAAATGACGACATTGTCATTAATGTCCCGGTTGGCAACGGAGAGGTGAGCGCACAGTTAGCTTGGCTTGTGGATCCTACAGGACAATATTTTATTTAAGTAATGCATTGTTTTATGCAGGAATGTCAGCAAAGACACCTTCACTTTGTTATCAGACCTTTGTCTTTGACCAAGAAACGTTAGTTTGCATGTAACTGTAAATCCTCTGGGACATGATATATTTATTTAGACCATTGTGTTATATTGATTATATGACTTCTGACGAGACAGCGGATTAGGCTGATAGAGCAGGTGTATTTACCAACCAAATGTCTTGTAATGTGTCGACCCAGACCATTCAGCTTCTGGCCAGTCAGATGGAGTCGGTGGACCTGTCGCTGTTGGATGAAACCGCTCTGAAGAGCATCAGGCTGCTGCAGGTATTTTTTTTTTTTTAAATTAAAGAGTTTGGTCTTACCCGCTCTTTATGTAAAGCATCTTGGGATAACACTGTTATGACTTGGCGCTATATAAATAAAGATTGACTGATTGATTGATTGATTGATTTGTTTTTTTGTGCCTTTTCAACAGAATCGCCTCACAACCCTGTGTGGAACATCAGAGTGATCTGACCACCCGCTGTTGACTTGTATATGACTTTTAAGAAATCTTATCTTTATTTCACAGCCTTGCGTACTTTCATGTGGCTTGATATGTTGTTGTTTTTTTTTTTTTACTGATAGATTATAAAAGATACAACATGCATGGGTTTTTAGAAAACCATGTTTTGTAAGTATTTTATACTCTGCAAATATGTTTTACTGTCCATCCTTTGTTTTGTACGTACACTGTAACCCAGCATTTTGTTTTTTTGTGATTCTGTAATTGTTGAATCAGTGATCCTCCATGTTTCTATGAATCAGCTTGCAGCTACATCATTGGAGCAATTATATGCCTCATGTACATAGATTGGTCTTTGAGTACAAAACTGATAAAGGATTTTGACCACAGCTCTAAACTTGTCATTTATTTTGGATTAAATTGTGTGGATGAGTTTTTTTCTTGTGGGCAGATGTCTTCACCATGATGTACCTTTGCATGGGGATCAGTAGGTGGCAGCATTTTACCATAGCAGTTTGCTTGTCTGGAGTCACTGGCTCAGCCTCCTCAGACGGTTTTTATCTTTCTCCAGCTGTAATCTGTCCTCAATATTAAAGCTGTTGCCAAATAGACCTAAAACTGAAGTAATCTCCCTTTCAGAACCTGCTAATTCTGCTGTTGATCAAGCAAATTAACTCACCATCCTCGCATTCACTGAAACAAGAACCTGAAACACATTACAATGCAGTTTTGATATTTTTAATACTTTAATGCGCATCACTGAGTTTCATTATATATTTACAGGCTAAAGTCTTTATAACTTCTTTGTTGTGCTGCACTGCTTATGGTGCTGGACAGGTTGATGAAGTGGCTCTACAGCGTTGCTTCCAGAGCTGCCCACTTTGCTTTTTGTGTGTAATTTCCCTCTATAGGTCAACAAACTCCTGTTTTTGCTTATGTTAGAAGTTCTTGTCCTTTCATGACTTTGTTTACACAGAGGGACATTAGTGGGCCATGTGATGCATTGTTGGCAGGAAGTGGCAGCCTGTCCCGCTGCTGGCAAAGAAACCTGCACTCTGACCTTCGGGGACATCATAACGCTGCCAATTAGAGGCTTGTTAGGCTTCGTTAGGCCTGATGAGCTCGTTACGGTTTCCACCTGGGATGGTGAACTGGGAAAGACCAGGCCTCACCTTGGGCCCAGACAGACAAGCATAACTCTTTGCTGCTCCTGCTGGATTCTCATGTATCATATGCTACCAGGCCACAGCATGGGAACTCTGTGCCCCCCAGCTCCAACCGGGCCCGGTCCCTTCCATCTGTATCCATCTTAAGCGCTTCATCATGGGCTGTCTCTCACTGTGCAAACTGTGCTGCAGAGCTCAAAACCAAACTCTGCATCCCTGCAAACGACAGATGTTGTGGTCAGCGGTGCGTGCAGTTCAGCTCCCTCGTTAGCGGAGTACTGAGCCCTCGCGCACCTGCTCAACATATCGTAGAAATTTCCTAGTTCTGCCTGTGAATGAATTGGATCCTTTTTTTTATTCTCTAGGTGGGTGGAAAATTGCCATTTTGCATGGATGGCTTGGTTTTCAGTAAGCATGCAGGCAGTGGTGCAGTGACAGGTGCGGTATGGATGGGGCGGATTTTGAGGTCACAGAGCAACTCTGCTACATAAATCATCCGCTGAGATGTTCAGGATGAGGGACTGGACCCTGAGATAGTGGGAGGGAGACACAGCTTCAACACTCCGCATTAGCACACACACACACACAAATGTGGCTTTGCAAGAACTCTGTAGTAGCATCTCTTCAGTTTAATACTCAGCAGCTCTAAAGCAGTGCAAAGAAAACAAGAGATTTAAATCAGCACATTTGTGCAAAGTCAGTCAAGTCTTTAAAGCTATACCAGCTATGTATGTATGATATATTGTTTTCAGCAGCTATAAGATTCAGAGACTTTGAGTTGAACTGAAGACCAGAGTGGTTGTTGTGGCCAGAAATACGACTCCAAATGAATGTTAACGTCACATCAAATCATAATTATAAGCTTCCAAGTTGGAAAAACAGATCACATTGGCCTCCGAGTTGTAATTCTAATTCAGGATTTTCTGATTCCACTTAGGGGCTGTTGCAGTGGTTGGTACTGTTCCCTCGCAGCAGTTTGAATTTGAAATCGAATTTGAATTTGAAATCGCAGCCTTTCGATTTAGACTTAGGCTTAGACTTAGACTTTTCTTTATTTGATCCCCCATAGGGGGAAATTTTCATGTCACAGCAGCAACAATAGAACAGGGAGAGTGAAAAGAAGCAATAGTACAAGAAAAAATAGCAATAGCAAAATAGATATAAATATAAATATATGGCTGTGATGAAATAAATATTTACGCTATGGGATATTTACACTTTAGTTCAGAAATGTACAGGTATGGACAGGAATGAAGGAATGAAGGAATGGAATGACATGAATGGAAAAACAGTGTATTAACATCAGCCAGTGATGCTGCTGTTAAAGAGTCTGATGGCTGATGGGAGAAATGACCTGCGGTAGCGTTCCTTCTTGCAGGGTGGGGGCCTCAGCCTGCTGCTGAATGAGCTGCTGAGGGCCCCCACAGTCTCATGCAGGGGGTGAGAGGGGTTGTCCATGATGGACTTGAGTTTTGTTAATGTCCTCCTCTCACACACCTCCTCTATGGAGTCCAGGGAGCAGTAAAGGACAGAAACAGCCCTCCTTCAGTGTGTCCTCTGCATGTTCTCCCCATGTTCGTGTGGCTTTTCTCCAGGTACTTCCTGCTTCCTCCTGCGCTCCAAAGACAATGTCTGTCTGTCTGTCTCTGTGTGTCGGCCCTGTGATTGACTGTCCAGAGTGAACCCCTCCTCTCACCCACTGTCAGCTGGGATTGGCTCCCCCCCTGCGACCCTTAAGAATAAATGGTTTAGATCAGTGATTCTCAACTGGTGGGTCGTGACCCAAAAGTGAGTCGCGGACCCGTTTTCAGCGGGTCGTGGGCCTTTGCCTGGGGCAAAAAAAGATAAGAAAAAAAATCCTGTGCTTTTATTCTGACGGGGATTTCTTATGCAGCGGAGCGCCGTCTGTTCACACTCCTGAACAGCAGGTGGCGCTAATGCCCCGTGGTGCTAATTGACACCCGCCATTTGACAGCACAGAAGAAGAGCCGCAAAGTTTGTTTTCATGCTAATTGAGCAAAAGTTCAACACCGACTACATGAGATCTGGATTTTCTTACATTGAGGACTAAGGAGGACAGAAACCTCAGTCCTGTGCAGCCAGCTGTGACACCTACTGTAATGAGAAGGTAATCAGAGGAAAAGTGAATTTTGTGTACTTGAATCTTTTTGAATTGCACTTTTTCTTTAATTTATTTTGAGTTTGTGGAGAAAAACTGCTTCTGAAGAAAATGAATTATTTCCATAGTGCAGTGTTGTTTGTCACAGAGTCAGTGAGTGAGGATTCTCTTTTTCAAAATACTTCTCAGCAGTTGCACTTTTTTATTTCGTGTTTGTGCCTGAACTCACTGTTGAGTCTGTTGAAACAGGCTGAAGTTACTGAAGTGTTCTGCATGTTGTAACAGCCTCAGGATCAACGGCTTATTAAGTGCTACTGGTTGAATATTATGAATCCAGGGCTGTTCAGTATGGATCCACTGATGCAGGTGATCACAGCTACACTCACATTAAGTACATTAATATTCTTCAAACTTTGTGTCCCTAAGATGCACTTTTAGCTTTTTAAGGTTTAGGTTTCTGTGTTGACATACTGTGATATCTCAGGTTCAAACTGCTCCATCTTTTCATTAAATACATTTGAGAGGTTGAACATTTTCCCTCGATTTGGGTCGCGGCTTGTCATTAAGGGGTGATGGTGGGTCCTGGAGCCAGACCAGTAGAGAACCACTGGTTTAGATGACGGATGGATAGATGGATGATTCCAATGTGGGATTGTCTGCTTTGTCAATGAACTACAGACCGTTGGCAATATGGCTGCAAAGCCACCGTCATTGGCTTAGTTATGTTGAATAAAATCTAATAATACAATTGATGAAGTTAATCTAAAAAGAGCTAAACACTGTTTGTATCTTGCCGACGAACAAACACACGAAAAGTGGGTGATTTAGGCGTTAACAGTCCCAAGTTAGAGTAACGGGAGGTTTTCCTGTTGCTCCCATCGTGTAGACAAAGTGTGAACAACTTTATAAGGCAATAATATATCAAAGTTATGTTTACAGGTTGTTCCAAGTGGCCAAACAATCATTTCTACTTAAGCTTCCTTGAGCCTTTTTCTTTTACCGCTCCTTTTGTCACCTTGTTCCAGTCCCACCTCTCCGCCCCTAACCTCACCCTTTCACCACCTAACCTCACCCTCCCTCACAGTCTCATTTTATATTCCAAAAATCTGTTATCATTAACACATGTGTCTGACACATGAATGTGGAGTATTCCTCAACAAAGCTGTTCCCTCCCCAAACTGCTGGAGTCGTTGGTTAATTGAGCTCCCAGACCTGGGGAATGTGCCAAATTTGCTGCCAAGACGAATGAACCTGGCGGAGGCATGTTCTCCTAGCAAAATTAATTCTCTGGTGTGTCAAGGCCTCCTTTAAATCCCATCCGTCAAGTGCTCCACTAATCGATTTATTCATGTGCCCACACCTCCGTCTGCCACTGTCTCTCAGTTAATTCATACTGAGCCAGCCAGGGGTCGAGACTCATCTTTTGCTAAGTTGGTTTGTCAGTGCAAACCAAAAAAATTGTCACCGAATGCTTTGTTCTGTCTGCTTTGGTGATGGAGAGTTTGGCGAACACAAGCTGACGGTAAAGTGAAGTGGCAGACGGGAGGAAGAGTTAAATGGGACTGAACGGCCCCCACATGATGCATTCTGGGCATGTGTTCGTCTGGTGGCCAGCAGGGTCCTGATGGCGTTTTGATGGGCGGCCCCTCTGTCACTCAGGCACCCCTGATGATGGGCGGGGTGGAGAGGAACATCTGCTGCCAAAAAAAAAAAAAAAAAGTCCTGTGGAAATTAGGAACTGAAAATAACGGTCTGCTCTGAGGAGAGGCAGGAGGTTAATGTCATTTGCTGATTGCACAGACAGAGACAAACTTTGCTTGAAAGGCCCCTTGGTGGCTCTGAAATTCAGACATTTGTCTGCGAGAGACATTACAGCATTTGTTTGCACTGAGTAGAAAAACAGGTTGTACATTAAACCTTTTCTGTGATTCCAGAAAGTACTTACATTTATGTTTTTTATTTTAATTGTCAGGTTTGTACAGATAGTGTGGTGCAGGTTGAAGTGTATGAAATGAGTGCTTCTGTGAACATAAGTTGTTATATGGGAGTGGAAATCTAAACTGAAGCACCCAGAGGAGTTGACATTGGTATTAGACCTATTGGAAGATGAGCTGTTGTTCGTGAGCACTGAAGTATTCGGATGAACAGTTACACTGTTTGCTGAAGTATAAGAGATTAAAGCAACGGAAATGTTTGACATGACGTGGACGAAGTCATGAGGTAAAGTTCAAGAAATTAAAGTGGTTGAATTGTCATTTGAAGAGCGAGAGGAGAAAGCTCAAACGTCCGTTCATTGCCAGAGAAGGTTGAGGAGTGGCCGCTGAAAGGAGCCGAGGTGTCGGTTGAAGTTAGGGCTGAGAGCAGCCGAAATCACCTGAAATGTAATCAAAGCCCACAACGGCTCCGATTGTGGTCGGAGCGACTGGATTTCAATACGTCCTCGGCGCTTCAGCTCCTGTAGTAGGAGCCGTGCTCTTGTGATGGGATCACAGAAGACGCACGGTTAATACCAGGTCTGAGCAGGACCTTTGAACGCATGTGAGGTATCAGTTTAAGCAGAGCAGGAAGTTCAGTTGTCAGTATGAATGAAAGTATCTGAAATAACCGTTGGAGTAAAAGCGAATGCAGTTAAACTGCCAGCTTGGGTTTATCAGATGAAAACAACTGAACTGTGAGCTGATGTCTGTTGAAGTGATAGAAAACACTGAGGAATGTTCACTGCAGGTAACTGAAGTGTCTTTTGGTTCTGTATGTATGTTGAAATTTAAATTTTAGTGAAAGCATTGAAGGTCATTGAACAGTCAGTTTAAGACGTCAAGAGATTCAACAATTGCGGTGCTAGAAAAAGCTGAGGGTTGTGTCTGAACTGTATAGTAGAAAGTGACAATTGAGATGTTGATAAGTGCCGAAAGAAGTCAGATAAAGAGGAAGAGATGTGTCAGTGGACACACTGTGGTTTGTTGACGAATGCTGCGGTTGAATAAAAGAATCGGGAGCCTTTTGCTGGGTCACCAGTCTAATTAGGAGTTTAACAGCAGTCTTCTTTATATTTTTCCTCAAGTTAATTGGACGGTTTATATTTTATAATGTGGCCGTGCATCTATGTGCAACCGATCTGATTTTGTAAATAAATATAACTTCCTTTGTCTGCCATTTTCTGGCTATGAAGAGTTTGAGAGTCAAGGGCACAAACTTACACTTTTCCTAACAGGCGAACCAAAGCCTGCATGCAGAGGCTTTTAATGTGGAAAGCGCAAACAGTGGAGGCACCAACCTGAGCTTTGTGCTGTCATTCATTCCTATGCCGGACCTGGCTTTGGCAGGTTGAAAACAAGCTTTTCTTATTTGGTTAGAGAAATATGAGATGCAAATATCAGACAGGGTGACAGAGCAGGGATAAAATAAAATGAATGCTCACCCCATTCATTACCCCCTTCAAAGAAAGAAAAGGAAAGTGACCATAAAATGAACGGTGGAGCAATGGCCGGGATTGCCTTTGAGAAATAATTAAAGCCTCTTTGCAATGCTCCCCAGCCTCTGGGAAAAATACGCAATTGATGTTTGGTTTACCAGCCCCTCTGTATAAAGCAGACCTTCAATAAACTATATCACCCTATTTGTGAGAGTAATACAGCCCAGTGCGGTCCTCAATTAGGTCTAAATGACACAGCAAATTGGAAAATTAGGAGGAGAGGGAAGGATAATGTGCTCCAAAACAGGCTAAAACCAATTCATTAGGAGACCAGGAAGGAGACAAAGGGTTCGTTTCTGTCCTCCAACAGAAAATCCCACTTTAAGTTCAGATGCCTTACTGTTCACCTTGTCATAGGCCGTGTTTGCAGGCTGATGTTATCACTCGTGTGACTCACATGAGATACGCAGGGTGCAGAATTACAGGCTGAACTAATTGGTAATGTGTGAGGAGGGAAGCCTGTGGAATCTGCCTGGATAATGCATTTCCAATTAGGCGAATGTTAATAATAGTGGAGGAGGATGCCATTTAAACATGAGCAGCACACACTGTCTGTAGCGTTTGATATAATTCCTGTCTATGTATCACACGACCGTGATGACGTGATGTGGTGTTTTGTTGAACTGCTGCAACGCTGCTGACAGCTGGTGGGTCTCTGCTTAACTGAAGTATCATTTCATTTATATCCTTTTATTATCTTTAAGTATCCAATTATTGCCCTGCTGAGGGGACAACTTAAAGGTCTCAGTAAATTGCCACATTAATAACAATGTAAACTATTCATAAGAAGCCGAGAGACTAGGACTTGAGAAAAGCTGAAAGTCAAAGCAACTCAAAGCAATTAAAACCAGACTGAAATACATAAGCTACAATCATTTAGAATTACTACAACCACGTCTCTAAAATGTTGCCATTGGGCCCAAAAAGCGTTATGCTCCTAATTGTAAAATGGTGTCGCCATTTTTTTGAGCATCACAACCTGCGAAATGATTCATTTTGCTATCATAACATAAAACCTGGAGTTTGGAGTCAGTCAGCCTCAGTCACTAGTGCTCCTGCTCTATGGGCCCCACCATGCAGGAGCATCAGTGCCCACATGCAGATGATTGGGATACTTTTATACCTGGGAAATCAAACACTTCTTGCTTCGTGCACCTCTGAGCAACTTTTATAGGAATGAGTGCCTCCGTTGCTGTATCCAGTTGAAACATGCATGTTAGCATGCTGATGTAACCACTAACCTCAAGACACCGCTGTGCTGCCAGCGTGACTCTAAACTCTGTGGTCTTGTTTAGCACATTAGGAAGCTTTTATATTGAAAGAAATGGTTTGTGTCGTGTGTCAGGTAATTTGAAGACAAACAAAAAGCCAAACTTTGATGCAGGAAGTTCACATATTTAATTTCCGTTATATCTAAAAGTTAACATTTACTCAAAGTCTTGCTGACGCAGAGACCTCGACGTTGCTGTTCAGCCACGGCTTTTGCTCTGTGTTATTCATGTCAGCTGCTCCTTATGTGTGATTTTGTGAGATGTGCTTACAAGCCATATGCCTCACCTATATAACCAATATGTACACCACATGTTTGTCTTTAACACTCTCCAAAAACACCTGCTTTTCAAACTACCTGCTGCCAAGGTGGCCGACTGTAAAGAAAAACATCCTCCCCACTTTTTGTCTGGTTTCGCTCGTCGAATGCCGGCGCGTGGCGGCAGGGGCTCCTGTCCAGGTGTGTACTTGTGATTCTGGGCACAAAACAATGCAGAGATGAAGTTAGTGGTGATTATACTGGTGCTGTGAGACACTGATTACACACACACACACACACACACACACACACACACACACTCACACACACACACACACACTTGGAGCGTATGAGAAACACCTGTCTCTCTTGGATTCACGGCAGCAGACCTACATGATAAAATAAGTTGGCGGATCAATTTGTCTTCATTTCCAGGCTCTCTTTTTATTAAATGCAGTGGTGAGTGATATGATTAAGGGGGCACCCCCCCGCCCCTCCTTCACATAACACACACACACACACACAAATGCGCACACATGCACATACATAACACATTTCAGCTCATAATACAATAGTCTCTCTTTACACAAGAGAATCGGATATTATGTTGGTAATTAGTATTCCTTTCTATCACTGGAACGTGCAGTGAATATTTCTAAGAATTCTTTGCTTTTGAATGGTCTGCTAATGGTCGGGCTTGTTCCCGTTACCATAGATGTATGGAGCTAATGTAGTAAATTTAAATGAGGCTTGAAAAACCTTTGTGAAAGTCACATTGAAATTTGAATTCTCTTTTGCTTTTTGTGTTTGAGGGAATACACACTGTAATTATAGACCGGATATTAATGCACAGTTTTTCCATTTTTCCATAGAGGATAAAAAAAGTTTTATTGCACATCTATCTGTGGAAACGGCAGCTAAGCCACACGGCTCTGTGTGGGCATTTCAGTGGGCATTTCAGTTAACTGCTGCCGTTTCCAACGTGTGAGACACGTGTGAGACATTCACACGCACAAATATAAACGATGGCATGAAACGCCGGTACAGCAAACAGTAAAATCTGTGCAGAATATGAGTGAAAAATGATTAAGGCATAATTTTCCAAATGCAGCGCTCTAAAAGTATAGATTTTAACATTAAGTCTATTCTATCTGTGTCTACATTATACCTAAAGAGGTGTCGGGTAATTTGAGTGCAGTGGTCAACTCAATAATGTCAGCCTAAAACTTGGGGATGCTGGCTAGCTTCAGAGTAAAGTTTAGTTTAGAGTTAGATTTCAATGGTCTTTCATTCAGCAACTCTGACAAATGAGGTTAAAATATAATCTTAGAGCGAAGTGTTTCCAAATAACATTGTCTTATTAATTCTTCAGTCTTATTTCTCACTCTTGTTGACAACGCTGGATGACATTGACAGAAAACGTTAATGTAGCTGACGCTTACTTTACTGATTTCTTTGCAGCAATACATTTACAGCACTACACAGGGGAGTCACAGAGTGGAAACTCTTGAAGCACCACAAAAGCCAGGATCTAATTCTGTGTCACCGAGATGGGATTTGCATTCGTAGCGTTAAGAGTCACCGTGGAACCTTTTCATAAAGTGGTCGCACTGCAGAGAAAGACATCAAAATGGAGCCAAAGTTGGAGGGGTGGCTGACAGCAGTTCTGCTGCTGAAGGACTGGATTAGGCAACTTTGAAAACTCCTTTAACACCCTTTTGAAAGCAGTTTTTCTGGTACAAGTCATCTGTCGATAAATCTCTCTCCATCAAAGTAGGAGATGTTTGACTTTTTAACTTTGGGAGTTTTCAGCCGAACACTGTGCACCTATTGATTCAGTCTCTTGCTTCGTTACGGTTGTTCCTTTACTGAGAGAGAGAAGGAGACAGAATGGGGGTACGAAGGAATTTCAATACAAAACACCTCCCAGTTCCCTCCGCATGGTCCGTTTGCATTATGAGGTACAGATATCTAAAAAAAAAAAAAAGTAGCCAAAGAAAACCGCAGCAAACTGAAAATGTAAAGTATTTTGGGGCCAACTTACGGCTTCACTAGAGAATAGATGGAGGAGAAATAACAGGAAATGTGTCCGGCCAGATTCAAGCCGGGGTCGTTGTACTTCACGGCCAGCGCCTCAGACCCCGAGGCCACCAGTGTGTTCTGAGCTGAAAATCTTTGCCTTTGAGTGTGTCCACATGATGAATTTAACATCAGTGTTCATGCTGCTTTAGTACACTCTGCTATTCTGCTCTCCACCAACCCCTGAATGAAAAACCTCTTTAGCTGTTAAATGTTCCACCATGTTTACCAGCTAGCAGCTAAGTTTGCCTGTTATTCTGCTCAGGGCAGGTAGTGTACAGTGGGTTTGTCAAAGTTATTTTTTTTTGCTGAAAATAGCTGCCTGCTGTTACTGGGAACAAGGGCGATGTGAGTGGAGTTCTAGAAAACAAAACATTAAGCCGAAAGACCCCGAACAGGTTTGTAGAGCCGAGAGAAGCTGCAGAGTTGGTGATAATTTTCTGTGGGTTTGTCAGTACAAGTGACAGCTTAGTCATGTGGTGCTGTTAATATAAAATATTGATCGGTTGAGCGTTAACACGTCTACACACTTGGTGCCGCAAGTAAGATGCACACACACACACACGCACACACACACACACACGCAGATACGTAAGTGAGTGAAGATAGGTTGCTGCTCTATCACTCTGCTCATGTGTCTGTGGTCTCAGAGCAGAAGGGGGTGCGTGTAGAGCCGAGTGAGTAAAACGCTGACCTCGCTGTACGCAGCGTGCCGGCGTGCTGTTAGCAGAAAGCACTGTTCCTCTGTCATGCATCACAGAGCTGTCGACCTGCAGACCCCCACGCCTGCCCGCTCAGACGCAAAAATGTGCAAAGTGTTTTTAAGTGCTCTCCCCTCAAGTCTCTGGTAGCAGGTGCCCATTTCCTCGCCTGTTTTCCTGGAAAAATAGGACCCAACATTAAAGACCCACAGAGGCCCGTCACGCCTGTTAAAATGCTGACTTGCTGATTTTTTTTCCCCTCCTGCATAATCAGTACCTGACATTAACAGTGGTGGGTTGGGTGCATTAATATCAGTATTTTCTTCTTTGTGGCCTCTAAGAAGGACAGCCTCTGCTGATGGAACAGATTAGAGGTGGAACAAATTGAATTTAAATTGCAACATTACATGATATTTGTTGTCATGCGCGGCTCTTGGTGGTGTCCTCTAATGACTTTCTCTCTTCCACATGTGCCTGACGTTCCTTTAGAAACAATCGGGGCTACAGGTGCTGCGAAAGCATGTTTGCATATTTGCATCATCTTTGGTTTTCTCTTGACATTACAGCGGCGAGAGAGCAGATTCAGCGTTCTCCCGGCATGTCTGAGTGCGAGTCGCACTTATCTGAAGTTTCACGGTGATCAGAGCTACACAGAGCTTATTCAAACTGACTGAGCGAGCCTACATTGTGGTTGCACCTGCCAGGGGCTTCAGTAATACAGCAGCTCAGCAGGTTTAACACAGATTATTGCTGGTATCCTGCCGAAAGACCCTTTCTTTATTTTTGCTTGTTCTTTTTCTACAAGAACCGACAGTTGACATGGTCTGTTACATGTAAAACAGTTTTTATATCCTTGCAGCAGAGCCCAAAAGATTAAAAACATTGTGCAAAAAGTAATTTTTTTTTCATTTCCATTTAGCTTTTGGGAAGACGGGCTCGGTAGAACACTGATGTGATTTAAATTGACTGAGGATAGTGTGGTCTCAGATGTCTCCTGCTCTAAAGGCTGCTCATCCTTCTGCCTCAGCTCTGTGAATTAATATTACAACTGAATCCATTTTAAAGCTTATTGAGTATTGTTGTCTCTTTTTGTGGTAACATGCCTTCAAATCTCATCGAATACACAGATTTTGTAGTGAAAACATGTCAATACAAAAGCACCCTCATAGTGCCTTTTCTTTTTCTCTTGTTAAAAGAGAGTGGCACAGCCGTATGCAGCATCATATGGTCGTCTGCAAATATATTATCCAATAAATTACACTGCCTCTCTGTCCTTCTCTGAAACATGCTTCTGCAGCCATAGAGCTTATTACCTCGACTGCTGAAAGACTGAAACGTTTTATTTGTCACATGCTCATACAACATGTGCAGTGACATCAGCTTCAACCTGAAAAAGCAAATGCTTCTGGTTCAGTGCTCGGGACATATCTAACATCCCCTGTAGAGCACCCTGGATCACTGGTAATGCTCACATCATTGGGGTGCGTATTGGCAGCATATTGAACTTATCCCACGTCCTCCAGGATTCATATTCCTCATATATGCTTGCAGTCTTTCCATATTTTAATTTTACCGCTGTCATTTCTGTCTTCCCTGAGCTAACAACATATTGCATGTCTGTACGTTCTGGAAGAGAAATCCTCTTCCTCAGGTTTTTTTTTCCTCGTTCGAGTCGAGGGTCGAGGGGTGGAGGATGTCCAGTGCTGTACAGGCTTGCAAAGCACTTAAAGTGTGTTATTATGTGTTAAGATGTTGGGCTCTATGAATACAGTAGACGTGACTTCATGTCTACTGGCCCTGTTGTCTCACTCCTACCTTTGCAGACAGCCGTTGGTGGAAATGAAGCTTCATAAAGCTCTGAGACAATGATACACGCAATTTGATAGATGGATCGATAGCTCAAAAGGCCAATAGGCTGATAGACAGATCAGTAGAGCTATAGATTGATCGTCCACTAAGAAACAGAACAGGAGAGAAAAACAAAAAGTGAATGAATGAATGAATAAAATATAAGTTTAACAAACTGAAATGAAACTTTAAATATAGAGAGACAGAGACGGATACTGCCCTGTTTGTGTGGACTGACTCGAGGGAGAGTGAGTGACTCCCTCCCTAAGATGTGGAGGCGGTGGGAAAAAAAGGACTAAAATTGACGCAGGGATCGACTTTTCAGTGACCTTGCTCGTGAATGACAGGTCGTTCCACTTGCTGCATGAAGGCACTGCATCAGAAAATGTGAACAAGCAAAAAGGCCAAGTTGAGAAATATATCACTGCCATATTATCATATAAGCGCTAATAAGACGCAAATAAAAAAAAAAAGTAATTTCTGGGAGCATTCATCTGTGCCGACAGAAATTGTTTAAACCACTTGAGGACTTGATGTTACGGAAAAGGAATTTTCTGAGAGCTGGTAAAGTATTTGTGTATTGATTTGAGGCTGAGCCTTATGGCGGTTTTAATACTCAGTCGATAGGTGTCAGGGCTACTGTATGTGAACAGGAACATTAAGTGTCAGATGGAGGTAATGAAAGGAAACGGTTTGCTGTCAGATATGACCTTATTACCACGGTGAGTTTAGATAGGTCAACATGTCCGCAGGTTATGAGTTAAGGTGTAATCATTCACTGTAGCACAGCCTGCCTTACTACGCGGAATATACCTTTATTATACTATTAAATGCACTGTTAATGTTCTGATAATACAAGACGACAATCAGGGTAAACACTTAGCAGAAATAGACATTTCTGATCATTTTTGGCCTTAGAATAATAAGAAATATTCTAATACTGCTTCAAGCTATTCCTTGCATATATTTTTATCACCAGAAGAATAAAAAATCTTTCATATGATATATTCCTTACCGTGCTCCTATCCTTATTTGTCTCCAATCCCCTGATATCTTGGTGGCTATATTACACAGCTGAGTCTATCTTTGAAGGAATCAAGGCAATAAAAGGCTTTATTTACCCTTATCTGGAGCAGACCCCCAAAAACTCCACAGCATAATACAGGCCGAGACACTTTTCAACAGGCAAAAGGTTCCCGGTCCTGTCCCCCGGCAGGATTTTCTTCTTATATTCGTTTATTAAAAAGTCTTATTCCTTGTCACTGTGCATTGTACATTATTGCGCTAGATTTCTTGGAGGGAATCATCTCCCAGGAGCTGGTGAGGCTAATGGAGGGACGGCGCTGAGGAGAGGAGGAATGAAACTTCAGGTTGCTAAATCAGGTCTTGCCTTGCACCACTTAATAATGAAAAGCAATTACAGGCAGGCTTAGCAAAGGCGTTTTTTTTTTTCTCTTTATTTATCAAAGGAACCCCAGTTGTCCTGGATGTCTAATGCATGTTGTCATAGTTTTGAGAATTGCTTTCTGTTTTGTTCATCCACTGACTTCGCTGCTCAGTTTTTGTAGCTTTCTTGCGAGTATCTTTGTTGAACAATGATGTTTCTACTGCTATAACTCAGAGGTCTGCCTGCTGAATTCTCTCTTTTTTTTTTTTACAGAGAAATAGACAGTCGTGCTTTTCAAATCTCAAAAGCACAGGTCCAGTTTATCAGCAGCAATATTTGACTGACAGATTGGTTTGATTGAAGGCTGTTATACAAAATACTTGCTTATATTTGGTTGTTTCCATCTTTGATTATTTTAGCAGTGGTAATAGCATCTATCATTTTAAATAACAAATATACTGCTTGTTTCCAATGAAAGCGACTATGTGTAGATTCTGTGTGTGATTTTAGACTCATCAGGGCATCAACAGCCTGACTGAATGTGTTGTTGGTTGTAAATAAGATTAAGAGTGCAAAGCCACAAGATTGGACCTGGAACCTTTTCCTATGAGCTGAATGCTAACGTCAGCATGCTCACTGGTGTCCTGTCAAATGGTCAATTTGTGATGCTTCGAAAGTCGACCCAGCGCTCAGTTGAGTTTCCAAGTGATCACAGGTTTTTTTGGATTTGGCGATGCTTCTGGGCACTACAAGCAAGATCAGGAAGGGGAACTTTAACAAAGGCAGGCAGCTTTCCAAAGAGTGGGCTGTACCCTACAAGCCCCCAGGTGGCCTGTTTGTGTAGCACCTGTCTATAGTCCAGAGTAGATGTCTATAGTCATTAAGAATAAGGTGATAACTCCACCTGGCATTGTGTTAAACTCTGCTACTCCTGCTGTTATATCTGTGAATCCTCACTGCGTTGCATGAATATTTAATCCTACTGTGACAGATGCCCGGGGTTAAAATTCTGGGATGACTGACTTATGGCAGGAGGAGCTTTTGGCAAATTGTGATGACGCAGGGTGACCTTGTTGCTTTTGGCATTCCTGTACAAAGATAAATACATTAAAAGTGAAAGAAGCCACCAGAATCGTGTGACAGCCACCTCGGCGTTTCCTGCAAGGTGTGATGGATGGTGCGAGCCCCTCGCAGCGTGTCTTTTTCGCAAGCTTTCCATGGTGGCGCGCTGGCACGGAGTATGCGGCGAGGTGGCGTGTTGGGATGAAGGTCATATGAAACTGAAGCGTCTAATTTACGGTGTGAAACACGAGTTAAACTGAACTCTTGTCAACATAGCAATGACAATGTAAAAACACTTAGATGCTGTGGCCTGTAGTATAAACCACTTATCAAAGTGAAAAACACCCCAGTCTGATGTTCATCTTCCACACAGCAGCAACATGCTTCACTTTCTAGGTTACGCCTCTTGAACTTAAACACACACTTTACTGTGATGGCCCATTCTCTGCGAAGTCACAAAGCTGCAATATAAATAGAGACGATCGTAGTAATCAGTCCCACCAGAGGTCTCAGTCCAAATATAACCTGCGGTTTGGTCCCTGGAAAATATGTGTTATTGTAGCCTTTTATTGTCCTTGGACTGTTTCTGTGAATATAGCCCTTTCTTCCCCTCTTTCAAGCCAGGATGACTGGGATCTGTGCCCTTCATGTAAATATCCCCCCGTGACGTGGTTTCAGAACAAAGAGGAGCCATATCTGGTGAGCTACCCTTGCTCAGAGCCTCGGGTTGAGACATTCCCAATGGGGCCAATCTATCACCATGTGATTTATAGGCTTTACAGAGTCAGGGTGTTAGAGAGATGGAGAAAGAGAAGAAGTGAAGGAGTGTAAGTAGGAATGGAGGTACGTGGAAAGAAGGGAGAGATGGGAAAGAGTGTAAGAGAGAGAGAGGGGGAATAAAAAAAGAGTGAAATGAACTACGGAGTCAGAGACGAATAGTGTAGAAGTAATAATGGCAGTCTATTGCCTCACTAGCAGAGCCTACAGTATCCCCTAATTCATTATTCTGTTGCTGATGATGAGCGTTATTGCAAATGGATTAATATCTTAGACTGAAATAAAAGACGCAACTGTAAATTGGTGAAATGCCATACGGACATTATGCTCACAAAGTTGAATTGTTGATGGTGGGTTGATTAGTTTTATTACATCACAGCAACAGTTGCAGTTTTAATTACACGTCGGGTTAAAATGCACTAATAGGGTTATAATGAATAGCATTATCTGTCTGGTTTGTTCATTCGGATATGATGACTGTGATAAGGTGCTAATGAGGAGGGCTATTACGGTTTGGATTTCAGTTTGTTGTTGTGAGGTTTGTATTTGGGGGGGTAGGATTGTTTTATGACTGTCAGCGTGATATGTAAGAGACATTTTCTAACTATTTCTGTTACATCTATAAACATTTGAGTCTCTCCAGTGAGGTTAAGTGTCCCTGAATCTCGTGTGCATCTGTGCTGTGACCCCACTGCATGCATGTTAATGGAGAGATAAGATGAGAAAGTACACTCGTCGTATAGTTCCTGTGATTTTGGTGTTTAAGCGTGTTAGTTTGCAAACTTTTTAAAATACCAAAGTCACACAATGACTGAAACAAACTAAGTAATAAAGGTAGTGGATGACCAGCAACTCCTGCGTTCTGCAAGGTAAATTGTTCTCTAACAGCTGTTCATAGTTGAAGAAAGAGGTTCTTACAGGTCCGTCTCTTCAGGGATTCTTTCTGAAATGTCATCAGACCCTTTGAATAAGAATCTGAGCCTTTCAGCGGCAAGAACAAGCACACAAGTTGCCACAAACGATTACATTCCAGCCAATACTGCGGCTGGCTGATGTGATCCACTGAACCAGGTCCAAAACTTCTTGTAGCCACATGTCATGCAGAACCAACAATATGTTTAAAATTAAAAAGTTATCCTTTAATATTTGCATATTTTGCAAGTAATTTGAGGAAAATAAAGCAATTTATATCTTTAATTAAAGATTGCTAAAGATTATTATTAAGATTTGAATACTACTTCCACCGAACTGAGTTCTTCCTTCTGGTAAAACTGAGAGACATTCACTGTCCTTCTTTAAATGTGAACAAACTGACAAAAGCTGGTAATACAAAGTCCTATATGAACTCAGTATAGCCGTCTATACCCTTAGCCATATTTCGCCGTCCTTCCATCTTGACCTCCCAGACAGAGTGCAGACCGCCCCTGCTGTGACCCAGAATGATGATGGTGAGGCTATCAGTCCCTGTCAGGCCACGCAGTCAGGACCGTTTCCACTAAATCCCAGTCAATCACTCGCCTCTGTATCACACAGTCCCAGATGGCAGTCGCCACCTCAGCGCTGTCCCAATCCATCATACGTCTGATTCTATGAGGCAGTAGGTGTTAAAGGTTTGTTGGGGTGGGCTTTTTACCGCTCTGCAAACCCACAAATCTGCCAGAGAACAGGTTAGAGGTTACTCTGCCGAGAGCTAGTAGCCTTTGACCTGACCCAGTTCACTGTCCATTACTCAAAACTACTGCTCACGAGGCTATATAACCTCTCCTCACCCCTAATGTTACAACCCCTCTCAGCAATTTCTATCCGTCCTTCTAAATGCCAGTACGCTGAACTATTCACACCCACATACTGAATGTGGACACTCACTCTCATGTGCACTGTTCAACCAAACAGTGTGCCGTCTGCAGTCATTGTACATCCTATTAAAGGCAGTCTGTAACATAAGTGCTAACGAAATAGTGTAGTAGAAATCGCTGGTAAAAGTAACATGTTGAAATCGAGGGGGAGATGCACACTTGTATTTTGGAGCTGCCGTATAAATGGGATTGTGAGACTTTTTAAGTGAGCCTTGTGTGCCATTTGCAGTTGTCAAGACAGAACAAAATGAAAAGAAATAATAGCTTTTTGGGCAGCACTTTCTACTACAGTTTAAAGGTCGCAACACATACTTTTGTAAATGTTGTAATCAATGATTTAACAACGAGTTAGTCCAGTAAGGGTGTCTCATCTGGAGGTGTAAAATGTTAGATTTTTAAAGTGTAGTTTGGTCTGGATGAATTAAAGAAATACAGTAGATAAAACAATACCGCAAGAGGACGTACGACTGTATGGCTATGACATAATCATGACATCATTTCCTCTGTTGTTCTTATTATTAGAGAACTGACAAACTTGATGTTGCTGAAGGAGCAACACGAATGTCTGTCCAAGCCTTTTTTGTGCTTTTTAAAAGGAATATTTCACCTGGTTCTAGTTTTTTTTTTTGTCCTCTGCAGGCACCTTTGTGTGCATCTGCTACCGCCAAAAGCTGAATATACATATGAAAGCTTGTACACTGCTAATACGACCAGCAATGAAACAAATAATAAAATCAAAAAAGTCGGTTTAATCCACCGAAACAGAAAAGCAAACATGCAAACATATTCTCTCCACATAGATATTCAATCAATGTCTCATATCATTAACCCCAATATGAGAGTCCCTTCCCCTGACACTACGCCATTTATTATTTGAATAAGCAACCTACGTGACCCTGTTGTCACAATCCTTTCCCCCGTCCTAGTTCACCTCACAAATATCCTGGGAGTCCTGCCTGCACGCAAACACAGCAAGTAAATCATCTGTGAGTGAATAAGGTTGCGGACTGATGGCCTTTCAACTTTCTTTGACCTTTTTTTTTGGAGGGGTTGCTGTAAGAGCGTCCTCATGGGAACTCGGCGCCCTCTGAGCATGAATTAAACACAGTTTCATAATAAGAAGGAGAGGGGATATGGAGGGATGTGGGGGAATTTTTACTATTAATTGGATTGGAGAGTTTTACAGACGTCAGCAAAATGTCTGCGTTCCTGTCGTCTCATTAATGTCCAGCTATTTCAGCAACTTCCTCCAGATGCTTGGAGTGTCTGTCCTGTTCCTGCGCTGTCTAAAGATTAAAAAAGATGTTTCACCTAAACGAGAATAAGTTATGCCAAGGTTTTAAAGCTCTGTTTAAACTTTTTTTTGTTAACTTCTGCACTCGATGTTGCTGTGGGACTTGAAGCTGATTAAAAGGTACACTAGTGTCTTGTGGTAAACCTGATTCTGCTCTGTAGTTTAATACATTTGACAGCCTGTCTAAGGTAACAGCAGAGAGCCGTGTTAGTACAGGTTGTGTATGTAAGTGCATTGGTCTTGAGAAGCTGAGGAGGTTGTATGACTTTAGCACATACACGCACAGATCATTTAGTTATTGAAGTCATGCGTCAAGCACAAATGCCAAATATTTATTGCTTTTCCAATATGATCTGAATAGATTTTGCTTTTAAGATATTGGTTGAAGATTTGCAGTTTGACACTTTAATAGACAAGACATTATTGAATTAAATATTATTCATAGAATAAGCACACAGTCCATGTCGCACTCTGCCCCTCCGTCCAGCCACGTTTCCACTTCCGCAGGCCCCTTCATTGCCGTTCTCTACCTGTCCACCAGATGCCCTCACACTTTTCCACCTGTCCCAGTCACCTGACCCCCACTGCTCTTTCCACTTTTCCTCATCAACCCTGCAGCATAAAACCAGACCACAGTTTCATTCCCTGTCCACATGTTGGCGTTGCTCTACGCCTTTGCGGCCCAGCTTCTTAATCCTGTAACATACGTGCACCCACCCACCCACCCGCCTGCTCTGTTCCAGTTTTCTCAGCCGTTTCTGTTTGGACTTGCTGCCTTTGCTTGTAAAGCTCATGCATCTTCATTCCACCAATAAATCACTGAATTGTGCTCAGCTGATCTGCCTGGCTTTTCAGCATTTTGGTCCATCCTCTGCTGCCTCGGACTCACCCGCCTGACAAGTCCGTGGCTGTAAGGACAACCCACAGGTTTTGGACATCAACACCCACGTGATTGAAAATGCACAACAGCCCTGCAACAAACACTATGTCTGTGAAGCTTTTGATGCTCAGTTCTATTTTTGACCTTGTCAGAGAGATGTTGAATTGAACGCAGGGTATTTTCTCAGGCTGGAGCTTGTGGTGCTTTTTACGCTGAATTGTATTAGGATCACGTAGCAAAAACTAATGCAACAGTCTTGCAACAAATCCTGCCTTCATGAAGGGTATGATGTTCAGTTTCTGTTGCTTTTAGAGAGCCGTTCACTCACATTTATAATAATACTGGTAGTTTGTGCTCTCAACTGTATTGCCTGGTACAGACAGGTGACATTATTTAGCCTACCCTCACTGATATAGAGTGGACAAAATAACAGAAACACCTGTACATATGACACCACAAACTGCTGCCTCCAAAATGGATCATATAGTTGAAGCAGCACCCCTTTAAAACAAAAAAAACCCCAAACTGGACATATTATCCAATCTACTGCGGAGATATTGTATTAGACTTCATTATCTTTTTTCCTTGGTGATGTCTGCTCAATAATTAACCAGCAACTGAGTGTATCTTGGCCCCTGGTGCTTTGGAGTTGGTCCAAAGACAGCCAGCACTCTTAGATATAACAAATGACCATTGCTGTGGATTGAATAAAAAGAAGGAAATGGCAAGTTCTCTAAGCAGAGACGTCCCTATAACAGCTGGTACATGTAAGGCAGCCTGTGTGGTCCAAAGCGACATTGCACCTCACTCAAGGCACTCATGTTGAGTGTAGGAGGTGAAGCCAGCGTGGTTGATTTAAGTACAAAAAAAACCCAACCTGTGTATTAATCTAAACAATCAGATGTGGTCATCGCCGTTTCATAGCAATACATTGAGTGGGCAGGAATATAATCTGTAAATCTGCTGTAACATCTGCTAAGTTATTTCAACACCATTTAATGTAAAGGAGGCTAAAGGTGACGTCTAATGTGCTTCTGCTCATCATCACAGCAACACGTGCAGCGGGACATTTTACAACTTGGGTGAAGACCAGGTCACCTGCATGAAGGACAGGGGGAATGATGGGCTTCAGCGACTAATGAAGTAAGTCAAATGTCTGTCTGTCTGTCCACTAGCTGGTTTTGTCACTGATGCTCTGCATTGGCTGTGTGTATTTAAGGTTATATTTTGTGTTGTGCCGTGTTTGGCTGCTTTCTATACAGTCAGCAGGGACAGAACCTCTTGAGATTATTGTTTACTCATCAGCTCAGTCTGTGGAAAAGTCCTGTGAGTTTTTTTTTTTTGTGTTTCATCCATTTAAACTGAGCATTATTGTCAGAAGTCAGGAGAGAAGGATTTTTCTTTATTTCGAGCATATGTATACAAGGAATATGCAAGTCCCTGGCACTGTATGTTTTTAAGAAGCTAATTAAACGAGTGTAAGTTGTATGTGTGATAAATGCGTTGCTTCTTTTTGATGCTCTGTTGGCAGACACATTTATTCAAAGCATCTCATGTGTTTCACATACATTGTGAGCAACCTTGGGTTTGATACATGCACAGGAGGAGCTTGGAGATTTGTAGCCACTTTTTAAAATGTTATTGGATTTGTCATAATTCACCACACTGGAACAATACTACAAATCTGTAGTCACTTTTATTTTTTAATCCCAATTTATGTCTTTTTTTTTTTTAGATAACTTGTCTTACTACACTTCCCCAGAATTTGACTGAACCATGCGACTGCTGAAATGAGCATTAAGTGTCAGTGTTTAATGAAGTGGCCTGCCTGAGAGACCAGCTGGCCCTGGTCTGGTTCCTGAGCTTTAACTGGAACAGGCTCACCACTGTTTGCCTCCTCTCCTCATATTCTTTTATTTTGTATATAACATCACCCTGGAGTTCACCCCAGTAGTTTCACTGCTTGACACACACATCAAACGTACACATAAAATTCTGCGTGAACTGCTCTGGGTTGAAATCTTCCGACTAAAGGAGAACATGGTATTCAAAGTTCAAAATATGAGTCAGACACAATGTTAGAGACACAATGTACAAGTGCAGAGTGTAAGGAGGACGTGTTGCCAAAGTCGAAGACACGGCAGGTTGTAGGAGTTGTGTGAAAATGTGCAGCTAAAGTGTGAAGATTCATAGCTATAGTTTAAGTTTTTACAATAATAGAACTTTTACTTCATTATACTAATGCTGCTTAGTAAACAACAGATGTGATTTCTTGGAAATAGTTTTCTCAAGAGGGTTTTCTCTGTGTATGCATACAGAAGAATAAACTCTCATCTCTAATTTTGCCTCTTTTATGACCATACCAGGAAAAACAATAGGCACCAAATGTTTGAAGATTCATTAATTGGCTCAAACACAAAAACAAGAAGATGCGTACTAGAACATGAATAAGTTAAATGCAAAAGAGAACAAAAATGCCTTTAGAGGGGAGAAAGAAAGAAAAGTATGAATGTATTGATTTGCATCAGTACAAAACGACTTCTTGTCTGTCTGTCTGTCTGTCTGTCTGACTGTCTGCCTGCAGTGTTACATCATTCCTTCCACTTTGTTGCTTGTCTGTCCTCTGAATCATTCACATTGAACTGCAGCCTGCCAGGCCTAACGCAGCCTGCCTCACATCAGATTCTCTCCTCCTTCACCTGAAAAAAGACTTGGTTTTCTGTGTAATAACCCCTGACAGCCTACTGTCTCTCTGTTACTGTACAAGACATAAAAACTATACAAAAAAAAAAAAATCACAATAGCTAATCCACCTCCTTCCACCTGAGTCCTGTCTGCCTGTCTGACCTTGTCCTTTTGATCTGCATCGGTACAGGAGCTTCCCCCTATGCTTCTCTGAGCTGCCGTATGAGCTCTGTCTGCCTGTCTGGCTACTAGACACTTACCTGTGCCTTAACTTAGCACCAAAAAAACCCTCCTGTCTGTCTGTGGCTATTTTACCCAGAAATCCTTATTAGCTAATACACTCCTGTGCACCTGATAACACTTGCCTGCCTGACCCTGTGCTTTTTCACTGAGCTGCCTACACACTCGCCGTCTCAGTTCTTCAGCTTGTCAGGGGATGGACAGACACACACACACACACACACACACTCACACAGAGGCGATGGAGGTGACAGCTATCTGCTTGTTTATGCTTCATCCTTCCATCACAGCGAAGGAGGGCAGAGGGCAGCTGCATCGGAATCTGCTCTGTTGATAAATAAGGAGGCAGCCTGTCTGTCTGCTTGTCTTTCTGTCTGTCTCTCTACATATTACGTCTACTTGTCTGCCAGCAGTGTTGGGAAAGTTACTTTTTAAGTGTAGTATAATACCATGTTGCCATTTACTTTCATTTGTAAGTGATAAATTACTTAATAATATTACTGTGGGGCGCAGTGGCTACAAAAATGAGTTATTACAGGTTTAAGATTTAAGGTTTGTTGATTGAGTTGCTTATCCTGGTGAAGGAGGTGGGTGTCATAAACGATGTCTCTCCCATGTGCATGTTGCCTCTTCAGCTTTATTGACCTTTAGTTGAAGCGTTAGAATATTGCTATATGTACTGTATACATATTTTGTTTAGATTCGACCCACATAAGTTTAATCTATTTTATATGTTGCTGTAACAGTTGCTTGATAGTCATTGCTACATCCTTTATCCCAACCCCCAAACAACAATCATCTCATCTGTCAACCCTTTCCTCCTCCTCCTCCTCCTCTCTTCCCTCTTTCCCACTCTTTTTCCTCCCTTCTGTCGTCACCTCCAGACTACTTATTTACTAATGATGTGCTGCAAGCGCTGACTCTTGTGTTTTCACGCTGCACTTTCCACCTCCCCTCTTCACCTTGCTCCTCTCCATTTCCTCATCCCACAGCTCCTCCTTCATCCTGTTCCCAACCCCTGAATTCACCTCTCCTGACCCCCCTCAAGGTGACACCTGAGTGGCTTTAATTGGCCGGTATCAATTAAATTCTGAAAGCACATGAACTCACGAGGGACAAGTAAGTGGACCTCACTCCAGCTAGTTATCTCTGCTTCCTCCTCCTTCGCCTCCTTGGACTCCCGCACCGCGGTTCATCCTCGCACACGGAATTGATGCCTCCTGCTCCCTCTCTCCAGCCAAATCTTCCCTTTCATTACAGGGCCATGTCTTTCCCTCTCTGTTCCCCCTATCTCTCTCTTCCTTATCCATTCCTGCCGCCACTTTTAAATAGATCCCTGCGGCAGTGACTGAGCCAGACACGGCCTCCATCATGGGACCAAGAGGAGGCTAATGCCTTTTTAATGAGGCCTCGGCCACAATGTGACACAGTAAAGTGGCAGGAATCGGTGGCTGGTGAGCCCTTGGTCCAGGGTATTTATCACCTAAAACCCTCTGATCCACTGTGCCTGTGGGAGGGACGGAAAGAGGGAGGGAGAGGTAGTCAGAGTGGGAGGCAGGCAGAGGTTGAGGAGGAAATAGAAAGTTACCAGAAAGCTGGATGGAGAGCAAGTGAAAAGAGATGAAGGAAAGAAGTAGGATAGGAAGTGGAGCAAGAGGAAAGCAAAGCGTTTGGACAAAACATTTTTCAAAAATGTTGCCATGAAATAACCAACTTTACCATTAGAAAGAGAAATGATCAGAAATGGGGGAGTAAGACAACAAGAGGAAAGGCATGAAAGGAAAATTAGTGGTCTTAGAAAGCTGAATTCTTTCCCTTCTCATCATATTAAGTGGCTTGTGCATGTTTAGCATCCCACCACCAATTGCCCCTGGAAGCAACATAATGTGAAATCAGAATAATAACCATAATGCTTCGACAGTAATTAATATTCCTCCATACATATTGGTGCAGAGCCCAAGAGAAAGGCACTGAGAGTAGTTTGCCTCCAGTGAAGGGAACTGACATTATATTCCCACTTCATCCAATATTAATGCCCACTGGGCTCAGTATTCTAATATGAGTTCTAGTGAAATGGCCTTAAGTAGTTGAATAGCAAGTAAGATAGATTAGCAACAAAAGAGAACCACCTATTTAATTATGAACTCGGTTGATTGAAAGTAATGGGCAGGGTAAAGGTGTGAAATCAAAGACCCTCTGAAATATGAACGGGTGGGATCCGCTTAAACGCCATTTCAGCAGCACCAGTGTGCTCACTTAGGACTTCAATGGCGTTCTATTATGGCTCAGCACCACATAAAGAGTGTGAGGTCCAGTAAAATGGCCGTCGTAAAAATCACCCATTGTAGTTACTCACTTCAATCTTTCCACACTGCTGCACTGAGCTCTCAAGTGGCACCATACACTCTCTTACACAACCTGATGCTCATGGAGTGAATTTCTTTTCCCATTACAACTCATTGTGGTTCTTCTGAGGTGCAGTAGCTCTGTATGGCTTTGTATTCTTTGCAGTGATATTAAGGTTTTTATTCTATCTAAGCTCACTTTTGATACTAAGGGTCACTTGATGTATTTGGATTCTGTAATTGCCTCTCTGTGTGTAGTGGTGTGGGATTCAGATCACAGACCCATGCACGAGGAATTCACAGGAATCAATACATACATGCACGTACTGGATGGGGGGGGGGTGAATGACAAAAGCCAAAGCTGGACTGTTGGAAAAGAAATCTTACTTGACTTTCTCAGTCTTCTTTTACCAAAGTTACATGACATGATGTGAAGTGGTAAGGTTCAACACTTCAGCCACTTCTGGCTGCGGTCAAATTGTTTGGACGTTTTAAATACAAAGTTAGACAAAAGTCACAAAAACAGAAAACAGCACAGCCCAGTGAAAAAATGTTTGCCCAGTTTCAGTAAGCGACGCCTGTGCAACGAACATAGATTGTAGAAAACAGGTAATGGATGGCGTGGACTGCCCTGTGGCCACCCTCGGCCTGGACCAGTGCACCAGGCACATTACACACACAACACAATCAACTATGTGGCTCCTATACGATGCAGCCTCTCAGTCTATAGCTCGGTTGTAAACGGGGTTGTGCTCTTTTTCTGTTGGATTTCTGTCAGAATAGCTACTCAAGGCCACGAGCGACCACACGTTTCAGAAAATCAACCAGGACTGAAATTTCAGGATTATAACTTTCTACAGCTTTTCACTTTTAGACTAAAATCCTCTTATCACCCCCCGATCTATCTACAGTTTGGGCCACAAAAAGAAACATTTGGATCAGCCAGAAACCATCGCTGAGATACTTCACAAAATGTCTCTAACCTTAGATGGAGGATCGACAGTATCTACCCTTACCTTATCCGGTGCATAAACTATACAACTAGTTCCACAGTACCCTCAGATAATATCCTCTAACGAACCTCAATGATAGAACCAATGAAAAGCAACATTTACAGAGAAGACCTTTAGAAATGTTGTCATAAAGCCAGGCACCCTGCTACCACTGAGAGAGATGCAAGTGGAACAGGAAAAGCCACGAGGGCAAAGAAATGGCTTGTGACAGGAAAGTTGTTCGTGCAAATCTGACTCCGAAATGACTCGGCAACCACGGGGTGCCCTTGAGCAAAGCAGTGAAGCTGCTCTGTGGTCGACAGTAGACTGCTGTGATTATATTAGACGGATCCCAGGTGAGAGAGTTTGTAAATGCGATGCTGGGAAAACTCACACAAGACAAGTCAACTTTTCTGTTAAAAGATAATGGAGTCATCAAATAAAACGTGAAGTGTATTTATCTGTACAGATGCAGCTGTCCCAGAGGTCCCACTCTTTACAAGCTTATCGCAGTGTCACTGCTGCACTGCTGCTCCACCCTCCATCCTGCACTCTGTGCTGCGTTTATGATACACAGCAGACAAGGAGTGCTCTGATTTACATTCGCATGGGAGGTAAGATTGACTAGATTAGGTTGATGCCCCTGTGGGGAAATTTGTCTCAGGCTGTTTTTGCTCCAGCAAATGTTTTAAGCAGGGCAATGCCACTAGAGATTTGGTGTAATGCTGTCCGCTGCAAGAAGAAACATACCAGGGATTCTCCCTGTCAGATACCAGATGAGCTGTTAGACAGTGTTAGCATTGGTTTTTGGATAAGAAGATATGCCCTTCAGTTTCCTGCTGCAAGCGTATGTTCCAGACAGTCATAAATGTTGCATGAGTCTGTGGAGGTCCTGGGGAGAGGGGAGGAGAGGAAGAAGAGAAAAATTGGACCGCATAGGAAGAGGAAAAGAAAGGAGAGGAAGAGGGTGGAACAGAAGTGACTTGGTTTGGCGGTGGTTGCAGTAGAAGGAGAGACACTCGGTCAAACACATTCAAGTTTGCTTTACTGAATGTGGCTTTAATGTCTGTTTTTATGTTTGTATGTGTGTATCGCTCTGTGTCTGCATATCCTGTAACTACAGTAGTGTGTCTGTTATTTGGGCATTTAAAGACTCTGAAATGATCTTGGCCCAAGTTTAGAAGTTGCTGAAATGTTTAGTCACAGAGTGTCTCCTCCAGAATCAAAGGGATTCTCATTTCATCTTTGCTTTCTGGATGTGTGTGTGTGTGTGTGTGTGTGTGGTTTTAAAAAGGGACATGAAAGTAACGATCTGCCCCCCACCACCATGGATCCTGCATGCTGTAGGTTTAATCAGGCTGTTTTTTTTTGCTGTAAATTAAAACAAAGCTATTTACATTAATTTACATTTCCTAGCGGCTCATTGATTTCACTACAGGCTTATTTTTCATTTTCTTATGTTACAGCAGCACATCAAAGCAAACATACAGTAACAAAACAACAATTTAAGGCCACTAATATGTATATTACACACACACACACACACATACAGACACTGAACCGATATCAGATAGAGTTCAAATGATATTTCCCTACATTGTTTAGAACATCTGTACAGATGAAGCCAACATTCCCATCTCTCTCCCGTCCATATTGTCAATGATGCAGCGTCCATACCACGCATAGTGTAATATCTCTGCTGGCTTTAAGTCCAAAGCCCAAAAGTTTGTCTGTTTTGGTTTTTATATAAAGTCCACAGAAGTCCACAGAATTTGGTATGTGATTTTGGTATTAAGCATTTCTGACAAACATTTTATAGCATGGATCTTTGGACATATCCCATAGAGCACCTTTACCGCCCAAACATTTAGTACAAACATCTGGAATATTAGCAGACATATGGTGAAGTGTATGTTCTTATGAACCACCTCTATTGAAGTAATTTAAACCTTTTCTTTTTGTCTGTCTTTGCAGTTTTAATCGAGCATTATTCCACTCTGTCCGGTCAATGTCGGCTTGTATATCTATTTTCCAAGAATTGAATTCAGCTAGTGTTGATTCAGCGTGATTTACAACCAATATACTGTAATATTTAGATTAGCGGCACTTCCCTTCTACATCTAGTTATTTCAACTCTTCAGAAAGGTTTCATATTAAAGGTTTTTGATATCATCTGTTCATATTTTGTTGAAATGTTGCTTTTTAGTTGTAAATATTTAAAGTGATTTTTAGGGATATGATGTATCAAAGATAATTGATCCATCATTTTCAGAATGCCTTACATATTCCTTGACTTAAATCCTTCATCTTTTTTTTACCAAATGTAAACTGTTCATTACTTCAAATAGATGTAAATTGAGACAATACAGGCGGTGTCACCGATCACAGCAGGCTGTCCGATTTAACCATGGAAGGCATCAATTTAGCGTAATTTGTTCAGGTGCTCGTGGCCTGGCACTGAGCACCCATTTTTTCTCTTCCTGGAAGTGTAACATATTTGGGTAATCCTCCAAAATCTGTTTGGGCAAAGTCTTTTGGAGAATCCACTGAGGTGTTGACAGTTTTCCTATCCTCCATGCTTCCAAATACAATAATTTTCATGATCAATTGCTTTCATTTGGGCTACAGCTGTTTAAACAATTACTATTATTGATCATTTTCTATGTTAATAGATAAATTGTTCTATCTATAAAATATAGGAAAATTGTGAAAAAGTGCCCGTTACAAGTGGTCGAGCAACACTCCAAAACACAAAGATATTTAGATTACTATTGCACAAGAAAAAGGAAAGCAGCTGTTCTGCACAGCCAATACAAAACCCTCCTGAATCTAATTTATTCTTATCTAATATTTGCCTGAATATATCGTGATTCTGCTTGCCTCATCAGTCATTATTCTAAATTAATTGCTGAAAAAGTGGAAGAAAAAAAACCAGAGCCAGAAAAGCCACCAGTCTTGGCAACAAACAGCGTTTCTCTCAGGGCTGATGTAGGGCAGTGATGAATACGATGGCTTCCCTGTCATTAATCAGACCGCAGCGTGTCTCTCTCTGGGATGGCCCCCCGTCTAAAACACCCTGGCCCCCCCTGGAGGGGGCCTCAGAGGGGGGCTCAGCAGAGACCTCAGGAACCCCTTTTTTCCTCTACCTATCTCCCTCTCCTTCCACCCTCCCCCACCTGACAGCTATCACCCCCATCCCGCTCTCCCTCTGGTGACGAGGCTCTCCCTCAGCGGAGAGACTAAAAAAGGGCCTGGTAGAGAAACTGGGGAGATAAAACAGGAAAAACAGGGTCAAAAAAATGTACAAGAAAAAAAGGGGTAAACAAAAAATGGGAAAAATAGGAATCGGGGGTTTCAGGAAATGGGAAGGGAAAAGGAAGATGAGGAAATAAGGAGGGAAGCATAACAGAAGTGGAGCAGGGAGATATCAGGGTGCTCCTTTCTTTGTAATCCCCACAACTCATCCCCTCCACCTCCGTTTGCTCCCACAGACCGAGCACGCTGGCCTGTCTTTAACAAGGCGCCTGTCCTTGGGAGATTTCTCTCATCATCAATCAACTGCAGACGGGGAGTCACACAGGGCAGAGAGGGGGCGAGAGAGATTGAGAGTATGAGAGAGAGGGAGATGGAAAGAATGAGAGGGAAAGAGAAGGAGAAAGAAAGGTAAAGGGACAGGGGGTACATTTGATTTAATTAAGACACGGAGGAAGCAGTGGATGAGGCGAAAGCATACATTTCGGGGAATTTCTCGCCGCTATGCCTCCTCCTCGTGCCATTCACGGCTGACAACAGACTTGCTGAATATGAAACAGCCACTGCATGCAGGGCTGTGGTGCAGCAACATGCTGTGGCAAAGCACAGTGCACTATCAAGGCCGTCCGTGGTGTTTTCAGAGGACTTTTGCTCCTCGGGTGTGCCAGGTAAAGGAGTTTTCTCACTGATTTATAGCCCTGATATAAGTTCTGATCTCTAATCTTTTGTTGTTGTTGTTGTGTCTGCTCATGTTTGATGGACGAGACCAAGAGAGAATCCAAGTTTAATGTCCTTTTATTACTGTGCAGTCAGACCAGTAGAATTCATTTCTGGTGCTGATGAAAAATTGCCCCAACATTTACAATACATAACAGCCAATGTTCAGAGCGAGATTGGACATTTGCCAGCATGAAAAAGGGATTGTTCAGGTTTTTGGAGAATTTCATTTGACTCATCAGAGAAATCTAACTGGTGGATGCCTTTTCATGTTTATACATGCAGTCTGAAACAATGGTGTGATTTGCACATAGCAAAGCTTAATTACTGAATGTTTATAAGATCATTAGCAGCTCAAATTTAGAGAAATAACTCCGTGGCATGTTTGGAGACTGCATGACATTTTACATTAAGTGAAATCAATAATATCACAATGAAATTACATTAAATCAAGTGTATTTTTCAAGAGAGATTCTCACTGGTTGACTAATGGCCACGAGACACAGATGTGGACAGCAGATGCACCAGCAGTTTCGTTTATACTTGTATGTGTGTCTTTGTGTGTCCTGTGGAGTCTTGCTGCGACGCAGATGCAGAAATAATAATTTGGAAAGTATGAAGCCATCAGCGCTGGAGAAAGGTGTGTTCCCCTACCACGACTATCCAGTAATGTAGCTAAACATTCAAATTGCATGCAGATCACTAAAAAGGCGTCCCGCAGAAGAAATGGTAGAACTCCATGGTATAACCATTTCAGCTGGCTTGCTCATGGTCAGCCACCGCCCCTTCCCTCTTTGGCGATTCTTAAGATTTCAGATTTCAGATACAGTCAATCAATCAGCTGCAGTTCAGAAGGTGCTGGGCCTACACACACACACATCTGGTAGGTGGTCATGTGTGTAACTCCTCTCTCTATGTCTCCATTAATCTAAAGGTTCCTCCGCTCTGACTGACAGCTTGAAAATTACCACTGGAGACAGGAAACAGACTTTTCTGTGTGTGTGTGTGTGTGTGTGTGTGTGTGTGTGTGTGTGTGTGTGTGTGTGTGTGTGTGTGTGTGTGTGTGTGTGTGTGTGTGTGTGTGTGTGTGTGTGGTTGGTGCCGGTGGGTTTAAATATCGGAGACGTTCCTGTATATTTGCGAGTATGACGAGAATGACATGAGAATCAGGGACACTTTGTTTGCCAAGAACTGGTGCAGATGTAATGGTAAGCAGTGTATGCAGACATGTGTGATGACATTGTTTGGCCATAATATGTTTGGCATGTTATTATTGCACCTATTGTGACTCAAGTGATGCTTTTGATGCCAGTTTTACCTGAACACATAACATAAACAAACATTTTGGTCAAGGACGATGCTATACAATGTCATGGCCGGCTGATATTATCAAACCAACAACAAATTGGCCGTGCTCTCTCGTGTATGCCTGTGTGCGTGTGTGTGTGTGTGTGTGTGTGTGTGTGTGTGTGTGTGTGTGTGTATGTGCGTGCATCTGCATATGCTCCACCCACCAGTGTATGCTAATCAGCAGCCATAATGTCCTGTCAAGGGAAATACATAATAAATCAGTTTTGGTTTGACTTTGTAATGAGATAGAGTGTTTGTAGTGTGACTGGGCGGCAGAGCTCACACACACACACACACACACACACACACACACACACACACACACACACACACACACACACACACACACTGCTTTAAGCACTGACAAGTGACGTATGAATAATTTTTTCTCCTTCTCTTGGCCACATGACAACCATCAATGTCTTCATGATCCTCTTCCTCTCCTTCTCTCTCTCTCTCTCTCTCTCTCTCTCTTCTCTCTCTTCTCCCTGTTCAGTCTTCCATTTCCTCACCCTGCTCTGCCTTGTTTGTCCATGCCGGTCTGTACTTAAACCGAGCCGTGTGCTGCCTCTCATCTCTCCATCTGCATGTGACTTTACGTTTTGCCAACAGGCTCAGGCTGGTGTCCAAACACGTGACTCACAGCACCAAGGAGGTATGGATGTGTTCCTCAAAGCCTTGTTCTAGATCACATGACCTGTGGAACCGAGCTGTGGCTGTCGCTGATGTTGGAAGGAAAATGCATTTCAAAAATCAGAGAGGGGACGCACACATACATATGCACGGATATAGATGTGTATGTCTGCACAGTATGCTTTTTTGAACACACACACACTGGCGTGGACACGAGTACTGGCCTCACACTCGCCACAGGCAAAAAACTGATGAAATTTTCTGCCAACTCTCAGAAGTGTTTTTTAAGGTCTTCAGGCTGGCCAAGGCAAACAGAGCATGTCACAACTCCCGCGCTGCCTTCCTACGAGTTCATTTTCATGACAGCACAGTCTAATTGCTGAGATAATTAGATTAGGGAAGGCTGTGTTAAAAATAACGTCTCTCATATTTCTCAGCACTTTTGCCTCGATGGGTACGAGGCGTTTGAAGGCAACATCCATGGAGGCCAACAAAGTGCTGCGCTGTCCTCTACTGCTGCTCGCCCCTCTCTTCTCCTCTGGCTGCAGGGAGAATGGCGCTAAAGTGAAACTTCATTTCACAGAGAATGTTCTGGTTGGTTTCCTTAGAGAAACGGGAGGTCAGAGTTCAAAAACTCGACTTGTTTTTGCGGGGAACTTTTGAAGCGAGGATGCATTGTCGTGACGAAAGGGATTTTGATCATATCTAACAGCAATCTGCCTCCAAAGGGAGAGACATTTTACTTTGTCTGTGATATAGTTTTTGTTGCTTCCTCGCTCTCTGTGTGTGTGTGTGTAATGTGAACGTGGGTTGTTGTGTGGTTCGTGTTTGATTATGAGTCAGTGTGTGCATCTGAGCTGTGAGATACACAGTATTGACAACATTTATTTTTACCTCCTGACTGCACTCAGAACTTTGGGATGCTGATCACAGATTTGAATGATTAACATATCTAAACAAAACCCTCATACTCTCTATAATAACATATAATGTTAAAACCACAAATTTACTTAGCAAAATGTCACATCACACTTTTTAAGGCTTAAATTTACGTCGTTTGGAAACTTGAAGGTCGCCCTGCTTGACGCTCTTTTCCCAAACCTATAATGGAGGTTAGGGTTAGGAAGTAAAATGTTCTCCAGAGCAATAATGACAAACAATATAAGAAAGACCTGGGTTGACACAAACTGTGGACATTTGACAAGTTGAGGGGAAATTCCAATGTTTCAGACACTTTCTGTACTAATGAAAGACCCATGAAGTAGATTCTCATTTTGACACTCAGATGAGTAATAGTACTTATGTGCTTTTTGTACCGGTGCCTATAGTATTGTGTGTGTGTGTGTGTGTGTGTCTGTGCAGGCACTGCATGTGCTCCCGTGGGTTTTCCCCCTCTGTGTGCACTTGTGTGCTCCCCTGCATACATGACAGAACCCGGCCTCTGTATCTACTCCCTGTTTTTCCTCAGGTGTGGAAGCATCTGAATCGATTGTGTGAGTCTCGCGCTTGATGCCTGGTGATTGATGGTGTGAAGGTGATTTATTAGTCATGTCCGAGGAGCAGGCAGCGAGGGGAAAGCTCTTTTGTCCCTGTCTTTTGAGGGCCTCGCTGTTGTTTTTCATTTTGTTCACTCTCTTTCCCCGCACAGCTCTCTCTCTCTCTCTCTCTCTCTCTCTCTCTTTCTCTCTCGCTCTGGTTTATTGTTGCCCTGCAGTGCCCTTTTAGATCTGGCAGTAAAGTTGCCTTGTAGCAAGCAACGCTACATCTCAGATGTCCTGCCCTCATACAGCTACGAGAATGTCATTCTATAGAAACTGACTAGAAAGCCACAGGCGGACGTACAGCAGCACTCTCTGTAGTGTTTTTGTCTCTTTCTTTGCCCTTGTCTCATTCTCTCTGTCTGACTGGAGCTCTAATAGCTTGCTAATCACAGGCTCCAATAGCCATCCCTGGAACGAGCAATTTCCAAGGACTCAGGTCGGATGGGGAAGAAGTCAAGAGGGAGAGAGAGAAAGAAAGAGAAAAGCGACAGGTTGCCATCACTGCTCTCATAGCACTTGTGTCACACTGACAGCTAGCAGAAGAGCTAAGGGCTTGGTTGTAAATTGATTGGGACTGCTCATGAGTGGCACTGAGAGGGAGGCAGGTGATAGTTTCTACCTGGTTCACCCAAGTTTGACCTTGAATGACAAAGATATTTCAAACTACCTTTCTGTACACTAAGTTAATTTACCTCTTGGTAGTCAGACTCTTCCTTGACTTGAGTTTTCTTGCCGCAGAGCTTTAAATTATTCAGAACTAAGATCTTCTGACTGTTATTAACTGACAGTGTTAATGCAGTGTATGTTGGGGTTAAATCTTGGTCATTTGACCTTCACTTCTGGTTACTTCTGAAGTGTGAAATGGCTGTCGCTTCAATTACTCCAGACTTAGACTCTCGACACAGAAAACTGTGATAACTCACACAATCAAGTCCTTCCTTGATTAGAGTGCTGGTTGATTAGTGCCACAATAGACCTTAATGAGGTCCACGCTTCTGTTTTACTGTAATTGACCATCTTTATGCCCTGACCGACTAAGTTACCATTGCTGTGCCTGTCACGCTTTCCATTCCAACACAGCAAAACGCTGTCTCGTTTTAAGATTTGCTGGGGTTGCAAGAGTCTAAACTTCCCCAAATCTAATACAGAGCAGGATAGAGCTGCTAACATTATCCTTATCTCTGGATTGACTTCCTCACTGCCGGGAAAATACTACATATTTGCTGTGCTAGTCATGTAAACAGATTTTTATCATGTAACCTACACCCCCAAAAACTAATATAGACAGGTAACGGTTTGCTCTTTAGACTTGGACTTGTTCGGCCAATTAGAAAAACATGTTAACACTTGCAGCTTCCATTAGAGCAGATAAACATCCTGTCTAATCCTTATGACTTATGTCTTTGTTCTTGTGACCATCCACACTCTTTATGTACAGAGCATCACGTTTACAACGGCCACATGTGCTCTCTTTCAAATCCCTCCCTTGTTCACTCATTCACTACTCCCTCTAAACTTTGGTCACTTACTGATCATCATACTTTTGCAGAGCATTGCATTGTGAGATTGTTAGAAAGTGGCTAACATGCCATAGACATTAGTTTGTTCTTTCCATAGTGGGATTTTTGAGCGCACTATATGGAGGATAGACACTCAAATGAATGAAGGCCTTAATGAAGGGCACTATGTAGTTAATAGAGGGTGATTTCGGATGCAGCCTTAGTGATGGTTGCTCAGCTACGACTGGGCACCTTCTTTGCGTATGTATTTGCTACAGATTGAGGTATATGATGGTGACTTTGGTGTAGATTCGTGTGTGTTTCCGCTGTGCGTCTGCGGCCTCACACTGGGATGGCAGACTGCCTAGAACCAGCTGTTCCCTTTTTCTTATTGGATTTTACAGATGAGTATCTTTCCCTCTAGACTGATGGGATACACAGCTCAACATTTGATCAATGATCCAATTCATGAAAGATATATTTTAGGCTGCGGTGGTTTGATGTTGCCGAGTTTCAGTGGATACGACATAATGTGGAATGATATGATGTGATTCAATAGAGCATAAACAGTTCCATTTCAATTTTGCTATGTTCTTACATCAGTTGCAACAAAAAAAAACATGTAAACAATAAATCAACACAATGTAGTTAAGCGAGAGAAAAATTCAAATGCGCTCCTTTGCATATTATTTGCAAAGTAATTTATTATAGTGTACTAGTTGTGTCTCAGCAGATAAAAGACAATCATAACTTGTGGTTGGTCTATTGTATTCTGTATATAAATTCTTTATTAAAGTATGTTGACTGCCTTTGTGGTTTCCAGTAGGGCTTTTCCATACATGAGAATAAACTCAGCCTCTCAAAGGAAAAAGAGGGTAAATAAGTGCATAAGCAAACATCATCAGTATCATTAGGCAAAGACTGCTCTCTGAATTGAGTGACAAAAGGAAGTAGGAGTGAAGGTCTGGAAGATCTGCTACCTGGCCATTGCAGGTTTGCCGTCCATCTGGGAAATCACTTCCAGGCTGTGGTCTTGCTGCTGGGAGTGCTCTGATCATTTGGCCTGGATAGGGGCAATCATGAAGATGGTCGGGCTTATATGGTTGCCACTTGAGATTCATGGCTGATTCAGGCAGGGTGATCAGTACTTCAGACCGTCTATATTTTCTGCAATGCAGTGAACACGACAGGCTGTCGCTCCCACAGAAGCAGGTGGACACAGGAGGAGCTTTGTTTCTCCCCCCGGGGGATTTCAGTCACTCTTGAGCTTCGGGCCGCAACGGCACACTGTCTTCTTCAGCTTACTTGTAGAATTTCCGGAGATACCGTTTTTACAATGTGTACCATGTATCTCATATGAGATTATGTTTGTGCAAGATTTTTATTTGCATAAACGGTTACGAAGCTGTTTCTCTTGGTTAATCTTAAATATACACTTCCTGCAGTTCATTTGTTTTCTTCTGCATCCTCCAGAAAATCTATTATTACTCTTTATTTTGTCATAAGTGGAGATGGACAGTGCGTAATGACTGTTCCAGTGTCGATTCTGCTCAATCTGTGTTATACTGTGTGGTGAGAAAATACTATACCTGTACAATACAATGTGGTTACTTTAGAGGATTTGAACTCTTGGAGAATTGAGCACTGTTTGATTTAAATATTGTATTTCTAATGCTAATGTTAATAGTGGCTGATAAAAGCCAATAACATATCTGTAGGTGATCATTGATCCAAAGATCCATCAGCTTTTTTTTCAACAAAATAAAAAAAGGTGGAACATGTTGATATAGATAAACTTGTGAGTGTTAGAGAGTAGACAAATTCTGTTGCTAAATTACCTTAAACATATTATTTTTCTGTACAGCACTTTCTTGTTATCAATCAATATATTGGCTCACCAACAAAATTAATTGACTCTGATGTCGGGTAGCCTGCGGTACAAAGAACAACAAAGACAGCTACTAAAAACCTTGATCATATTATGAACTATCACACAAAATGCTACAAGAGAAATTCCTACTTTCATTTCAAAGCTGGGTAAACTCTATTTCTCAAATCAAAGGAGGGAATAAAGAGCTGCAGAAGGATGGAGTGGGATCACACTCTCATTGGTAGCTTTGGTTTTTGAGGCAGAACTGAAATTTCTCATTGTGGAAGGCTCAGTAGGTAGGCGGCACGGCGGTTATGAGTAAGTGAGGGTGTGTGTGTGTGTGTGAGAGAGCGAAATGGGAGTGTTGATTCAGTGTGTTTTTGAAGTGAAATGGGAGAGGTGCAGTGAAACCTGCGGGGAGCCTTGACGGGAACTAAAAGAAAGTGTTCTCTCACACATGTGCATCTCACACACACTCACACACACACACACACACGCGCGCACATACAGACACAGAAAAAACATGCACTCTATATCTTTAGCACATAGTAAAATAAAAGTTCATTGTTCCACAATAAAACTTTTCCCCTCTCTCTGAATAATACATACAATGAATACCTTAAAAAGTGGTCATATACAATAAATGGAGTGAACAGTGATAAAAGTGAGCAACAATTTGCATCCTAAAAATAAAAAAAGGAAAAAGCTGTTCATCACAGATTAGAAAAATAAAGAAACTGGACTGCACAAAATCATTTCTTGTTCATGATGAGTAGTTTCATATTCCAGAAACGCAGAAATCCACTGATATTTGGAGTGTAAGAGCAGAATTACGCCAAAAAAAGGGGCGTAATTGCTCTTTTCAATGCATCAATTTTCCTTTTAAACCGTCATCAGAGGCAGGTAGAGGTGTCAGGAAACAATAAACACCAGGTGTGCCAGCTGATTGCTCCTTTGCATCAATTAGGCTGATGATGTCACAGGCCTAAACATCCATGCGCATCGACACCCAGTCCTCTCGATCCAGAGTAAACGACTTCGCTGCCTTAGCAAGCTGTGATTCACGATATAAAGCAACAGAGTTTGCCATTAACAGATACAAACCTTCCTAGAAAAGTGATCCACAAATCTAAGTTGTTCACATAACTTATTGTTGAGTATTGGGCGCTGATATGCATTCATTTATTCTACTACACACAGTTTAGGCCTGTGACATCATCAACCTAATTGATGCAACTCGGTAATCAGCTGGCACACCTGGTGTTTGTTTGCTGCTGTTTGTGACTCTTTTACCTGCTCTTAGTGGTGACGATCAGTTTTGGGCTGAATTTGGGGAAGATTTTCATCGCTAATATTTTCAGAATTTGGGGAAACTATAATTGAACTGACCTCTGTCTCCCCTCTTGAATCTTTTTTCTCTGTCTAACCACCCATGGCAAGCCATTTCAATCACTCAGCCTGTATATATTAAAATCTGCCAGGGAATGGGCTTTTTAATTTTGAATAAATGTAATGCTAGCTAAAAGTCTTTTAAATTACTGATAAGTTTGAATGGCAGGGATTTAATTAAGTTGCATAATTTGTAAAATATTTTAATGGTTTGCCCAGTTCAATTGTTGTGTGGAGATTATGTTGGCTCTCTTATTTCACATTAATTGTGAATACTCATATTTCATCAAGGGATGGAGCTGGTGCCCACAGCTCTCTGGTCCAATCTTTCCTTCCTTTGACCCTTTTGCACTCTCATCTTTTCATACCTCTACCTCATGTTGCTTTCATTTTATTCCCTTTCAGTCAGCTTGATGTGCACGCTTTGGGCATTGTCCCTCTGCAAGTTTTTTTTCCCTATTCCCTCTCTCCTCTGGTATGTCTGCATGTTGGTGTTTATGACTGAACAGAATGGATTATGCAGCGGTAGACACGACTCCACCGAACAGCCAAACTTAGATTTGTTTCTCGGCTGCAGTTATTTGAAAATGCTGATATGTGTCTTCACTGTCGTCTCTTCTCTTCTACTCTTCTCCTTTATCATTATGTCATATCACTCGTCTGTCCCCATTCAGCCCAGTTACATTTAGCCTGCCATTACTGTAATCCTCTGTCACTGCCGCTGCTCTGCACCTTGTCTTCTTGCTCCTTTGCTTTGAGAATACACTTTCTCATCTCATACAGTACCATTCCCCCTTTTTCAGTCAGTCAGAAGGAAGATCATCTTGGAGCTGATCAGTCATTGCTGGCAGGAAAACCTTAAATCACTTTCATGATAGCACAGCTCTTACAGGAAAGATTTTAACTGGATAATGACAGACTACTGTAGAGTAGAATAGAGCAGCACAAGCGTGAGACAACATTTTTGCTCCACACAGGAAGCTGCTGAAAGACTGCAGCACATTCCTGACCTCATCTCTAAAATAAATCTGCATTTACACGATGAATATATAGACCATTATGATCCCTACAGTCTCTCAGTAATGTCAGAATTGCAGCAGGAGCAAAAACATAATTAACAGGCATGATTTTTGGGGGTTTTATGATTTCCTCTTTGACCTTTTTGACCCTTTGTATTGGGAAGTAGTTTGCTCAATGACCTATAGAGGGTGCCCTTTGACTACACAGTGTCAGACAAGCATGACCTGGCATTATCTAACACCACGAAGCACCACAGGGTTTTTTTTCTGTCTCTTTCTTACACACACACACACACACACCCTCCAACCTGTCATGCCCTGGCTGTAACCAGCCTCCTGCTCTCAGGAAAGGAGTGATGAGTAGGGGCAGAAAAAGTGATGAGAGTCGGCTGGGAGAGTGATGAGCAAAGGGAGAGATTGGCTCACTGGCAGATGATTCGAAGATCATTCTGGCCCCCGAAATAGCTCTCCAGTTACGAAGGTTGTCTGAAAGCATTAATAAGTAATGAAGGACCAGGCTTGGCTTTGTGGATGCATACATGTGCATCAGTGTGTTTGTGTGTGTGTGTCATGAATGTTTGTGTAGTAGGTGTGTGTTGTTTTGGGTGTGTGATTCTGTTTGACTACACTTATGAAAATATCTCCCATCTAATTGGATTTCATAGTGTCTGTTTTGGGTCTGTGATATGTTCATTAATTCATGTGACACCCAGGTGAATGAATCTGTCTCTATATAATCTGATTTTATACATGTCGTCTGTGTGTGTGTGTGTGTGTGTGTGCGTGTTTGAGAGACACTTGCCTGTGTAAATGTCATGTTCTTGATATGAATAATATTCAGTGCTGTGCTTGACTGCCATTTTGAAAAATAGTTTTCTTAGATGTATCTAGTCCCGAGGAAGGCATTAGTGGAGGAATGTGAAAGTGTATTAGAGACACAATTTATAATCTAAATGTAAACAAAATGGTCACGTACAACACTAAAAATCACAACATGAGGTCTGATGCTTCTTAATTGATCAAAACATAAGTGAACAAAGTTTGTAATTTGCTTTTCAGATGAAAGGTCACTGCCAAATATCACACCCAGGTGTCTGGCAGCAGGTTTGATATTTGAACACAGGGATCCAAATGTTTCAAATTCAAATTTGAAACTTTGAGGGACCAAAGAGAATTATTTCCAATTTGTTCTCATTTAGCTGAAGAAGGATTTAGTATATCCAACACTTAATTTTAATCATCTTGTATCTTGTCTATCAAAAATAGCCCTACTTGACTGGATTTTAATGGGACACATAGATTTGTGTGTCATCTGCATAGTATTGGATTTGTTGTGCTGTTTCCTAAAGTAAAGGAGCACATCTATGATGCATTGTGCACGGTAACATGGATAAGTTGTGGCTTATTTCGAAGGATGTGCAACCAAGTTCACATATATTAGTCATCTAACTACATGATCAAATGTTAGACTTACTGTATGAATAGATTCATCATGTTGAGAATTTACATGGCAGTCAGTCAAACACTTCCTAATGATCAATTCCTCAACATTTCCTCGAGCTACACAGCTGCCTGTCTGACCATCCACTACATCTCCCTCACATCCTGTTTCTCTGCCTGGATGTATCCTCCTCTCACTCTCTCCCCTCACTCTCTCCCCTCACTCTCTCTGTGGGGTGGCTGCCCTCTCTCTGACTCCCTCTCTCTACCATGAAAACTGTAATCTTATATATTCATGTAAATGAATAGTAAATGGTAAATGGTCTGTATTTGTAAAGCGCCTTTCTAGTCATTTCCAACACTCAAAGTGCTTTTACATTACATCCTCATCCTCAACCAGGAGAGTATTCTTTCACACACATTCACACACTGAAACTAAGCTTCAGGAGCAAGTTGGGGGATCAGTATCTCGGTGCCCAAGGACACTTCGACATGCTGACTTAGAGGAGCCGGAGATTGAACCGCCGACCTTCTGATTGATGGACGACCCGCTCTCCCTCTGAGCCGCTCCGCAACAGAACAGAAAACCGCAACATTGTCATGTTATCGTCATCATTGTTCGCTAGCTAGCTACTTAATACAGATAGTCTGGGAATACAGTTTCTCGACAGAACAGGGGGAGTTAAAGTTTCACATACTATATGTACTCGATAGTCCAATATGTTCCAACTCTCATTCATTTTGCTGTATTGTTAGTGCGCCTTGTCAGTAGTTGAGCAATACAACTATTGTATGAATGTTATGAAGTACCTTGATATTCTCAGTGTTTCATTGGCTCAGCCAAAAGAGACATTTCCTACGTATATAGTTTATTTGTAAATGGTTGAATTTCCAAAACATGTACTCCTTATTCCTTCAGCATCACAATATAGAATACCATGTTGTCCTGTGTTGTTCAAGGGCAATTATAAACTATTACTTTGGAGGACTTTTTCAGACAAGAAGGATTGAATCATCACATCAGACAATGTAGAAAATCCCACAGAGTTTATATTAGAACTTCTATATGTAACCTGGAGGTAATATCATATCTGATAGCATTCTTCATTAAAAAGAGGAAAAATAATTGTCTTCTATTCCAGCAATGCCCCAGCTGAGCGTGGAGCTCATACTGTTCCCCTTTATATTCATTTACTGCCAGAACTCCTACAGTTTGTAGGTCTTTTGTATAGTGGCCATTTTGCATTTACCCCTAGTAAACACTCAGTTTAATTTGACTGGGGACTCAGCATGGCACAAATTAAATCAACTCCCTGTGTACAATCATTTATTTTAGAAGGACAGAGAGAGCAGCCGGTTAGAATAATGTGACTAGATCGTAAATCTGCCACCCAACCTGACTGCAGAGCAGATAGCTGGTACGAAACCAAAATGATGTAATCTCCAAACTGTCATGTTTCTTTGTCCTTTGCTGCATAAAGAGACTTCAAATCTAAGGGGCCTGGCAGCAGGGTGTATTTTTTTGCAGACTGTCTTAGTTTTGATCGCTCAATAGGCCAGAGCACCTGGACAGCACTAATAGATACAAGGCTGTAATTTGTCCTGTGAGTTAATCAGAGAAGAAGCTGGTGAGAGAGAGAGAAAAAAAAATGTATAGATTTAGTAAGTGGGGAAGAGAAAGAGGACAGAATCCCAATTGTTTTACAGTGAGAGGCTGGCTGCGGGGAAAAAAACCTATGGGGGAAAATATACCCCTTGGTGTTCATCATGCGTGGCCAGTAATAAGCCATCCATTTTTCTTTTAATAAATGACCTCCTCACGCTACATAAATATCATCTTACCCACACAAGTGTCACTTCCACTTTATCTCCTGCCAGCAAGAGACACGCAGGGAGGAAGAGGAACGAGAGGAAGTGGTAGTGTTCATAGTATCTGCAGTGAAAAGGATGAAGGGGTGCAGGGTACATGTGCAGCACATGATATTAGCTAGAAAATGTCCTGATCCAACAGATGTGGGGTGACGAGAATGACAATTTATCATAGTTTGCCATGTTTAGTATCACTGGGGAAAAAAACAACCGACTCTGCATCTAGGACACCACACAAAGTTCAAACAAAAGTTTTTTTTTGCTTTTTCTCTCCCAGGTTGACAAGGTTTGAGAGTCTTTGTCACACTCATTTCTGTAATATTCTTAAAACACATCAGTATTGATTGTAAACAGAATGAAATGTCTTTTTGCTGGTAATTTTTTTTTTCTTTTTATGAAAATAAGATCTTTAGAAGATTTTTAACCCTAACCCTAACCATCTGAATAGACATAATCTGTAGCCTGAAGTTATACGGTGCAAGAATTTGAATGTTTTGAGGAGAAACATCACACAACCAGTTACCAAAAAAAAAAAAGTGTGACTGTGTTTGAACATGTTTGCCAAGAAACATGCTTCCTCCCTCAAACACACAGACAAATTGTGGTGTATGAAGATGTTTTGTGTATGTGCGCTCATGTAAGGATATGAAAGGGAATGAAATGATTTCATTCATGGTTCCCACTTGTCAGGCAAGTGTATTGGGTGTGTGTATGTGTGCACATGCGCTTGTGCAAAAAACGTCTCCATGAACAGACTGACATGTTCCTCATCTTCCACATCCTCCAGGGACACTCTCAGCATTAGTCCTACAGTTTTTATAGTGTCTCACCGCTGAGCCTCAGGGGGGGAAATGCTTCATTGTTCACATTGATAGAATCAAAACACACAATGCTGATTCCCTGTCATGGTCCCCATTGTTCCTGTGATGTTCTCTTAATGCCCCTACAAGGCTGTGAGTGTTCTTGTCCCCCGGCAGGCAGAAAGGCAGGCAAGGCTACAGAACTCCAGATTGGAAAGATCTTGCGCTGACGGTTAAATGTAATGCAATTACTGTAACAGGATTACAGATATTGTGGCTAAAATCAGCTGCAAATACTGGAAAACAGAATGATAATCAAATGTAGGTGTTATCATATGATTCCTGCAATGCTGTATACATTTTGGTGGAGCTAACGCAGGAGGCCTTTGAAGTGAAATTCTGGAAATGCGAGAAATAAAACGCGTAACTCAGGAATCGGGGATAAGAATAAGAAGAGACTTATTATGGAGATTTATTTTACTTACTGGCTGCTGTGGAAGAAATCATCAGGAAGTGTTGGTCATCATTTGTCAGAATGTGAGAAAGAAGCTTTAAGCAGTACTTGTAACTGGTTGCATTTAACAGTATCACGCTTATTTGATAGGAATACTGACTTGTAACAGTGTATTGCAGATTCAAAATCCTGTTTACTATTCAAGTGTGAGAGTTGAAGAAGTTTGCTGCTAAAGGCTGAACGATGCTGATTACTATCTTGCATAATAAAAACAATTTTTAAATAATTTCTCGCAGCCTACGGCGACATATTCAAATTGTTTGTTATGTCTGACCAAGAGTTTGCTCAAAGATATCGAGTTTACTTTTGCAAAGAAAAGCAATAAATCAAGTATTTTAAGCAGCTGTAACCAAGGAATGTGTGGCATTTAGTTTTAAAAAAAAAATTGTAGAAAGACAGAGTAAGAAAATGCAAAGAGCCTGCAGATTGAACAGAAATAAAGCCACAGGAGACCTGTAACGGACATTTTCAGGCCGAAACAGGATGCCCAGAGGTGTGGTCTTATAATGCCACATCTCAGATCACTGGATATCAAAAATAGCAGTGAAACAGTGACAAGTGTGGCTAAAGCAGACGGAGCAATGGGAGAGGAGAATGAAAGAATAAAATAACAGTACGAACAATCAGAGTGGGACAGAACCTCTAAGCTGAAACTATCATGTCTAACTCTTGTCTTTTGAGAGTGACAGTAAGTCAGACTAAACTTTAAATGACTCCATACTCTTTTCAGTCAGTCCCGGTCCCAGATCGATACATTAGTAGGCTCAGGCACAGTCAAAGCGGAACAAGGGGAAAGAGTCAAAGACTTGAGTCTGAGAGCCATTCAAATAAGCTGCACTCTATTTCACCCTTTTCTCTGCCTGTCCTTGGCTCTCCTTTCATTTTGGATGTCTGTTTCATTTTTCCCCTTCATGTACATATCTCTCTCCTCTCTCTTTACCTCTTCAGCAGCCTGCTTCTGTCTTTTACCCTCTTCTTACCTCTTAATTTTTCTCCTTTCAATTTCTCTCTCAAGCCCGCAATTCTCGCTTTCAGGTTTTTCTTATTTTTTTTCCCACCCTCCACATTTTCTCTGTCTACCCATGAGATTGGGCATTTTCTTTCACGATGGCGCTCCATAAGTGGCACTGAAGGTTTGTGTGTGATTACATGTGGTCCAACCATGTGTGGCCAGAAACCATCTCACAGTTGGCTCTATTCAAAACAATATTCAGCAGCAGGGTAATTTCATCAGTCGCTCTGCGGTCCAGGGGTCAACACTGATTCATACCCATTTTCCATCTCCAGCCTCTCTCGCGCTTTTTTCTCATATGCTCTCACACCTTTTCACACATGTCCTAATGCATGCATAGAGAAATACTCACCTATATGAGAACCTATATAAATAAGTAATGGCAATGCAAGAGCGTACTTTTTCATTTTAACCTGCAGGAGACATCTAGTGGGACCTGCTCAAATCATTACAACATTAGTAGTGGACACTGAGTGTTTTAATGGTGTATTCTGTACTATTCACTCATGTAATACACTGCATATGCCACTGTGTGTTACCATGTGGTACTTAACATTACATTTTTAACCGAATGGTGTATTGGGAGGGGCTGGTAATGTTAGCTGTTATTCTCATTTACACCAGCAGCATTAGCAGTCCTCTGGATTAAAAACCAAAGAAATCTGGTGATGAACTTATTCTGGTGATTAAACATGATGCCTCTTGGGTTACATCAAAAATTTCTGTTTTTGGAGCAAGCAAAAAATGCTTGTAGTCAGAATAACCACCATGACTAAAAAAAAAACTCTCTACAGCTAAAGAAACAACAACAAAAAAGAAACACAAAAATTAAGACAAAAACTGACTGAATGCATCTCACACGAGTAAAACTAAGTGAAAGGGTTAGGTGACGAAAAATGATTGATTTCTCGAGAGTAACAACCAGTATGGCAAAAGCCCTCAGCTCAGTGTTTACACTTTAAAATCACCATGTTAAGGAACAATGTTCATTTAATCTGGCAGTCAAATACTAAGTTGCTGCTGTTTTGCGTTTGGAAATCGTTATCGCTGCCAGGGTGGCCTTTCAACACAACATTTTACCACCAGTGCTGCTCCCTGGTCGCTGCCAAATGTCTGTCTCCAAAATATTCTGGTTCAAATCAATGCAAGCAATCTGGCCAAGCTGATATTTTGTATTGACCTTTTAACAACAGATTTATCACAGATCACTTTTCCCTGCCCAGAATCACCCAAGGGATTGCTCTGCAATGTGGGCTGCTTCTGTCCTAACAGCCACTCTGATCATGCTTCATATCATGATTACAGCATGTCTAGCCTTTAAATATGACTTTGTATCTATTAATGTTACCTTGCCACTTCTCATATGCACTATCCAAGCAGGCCGTGGGCGTACTATTATTATTATTATTATTATTGTTATTATTGTATGGGGTCATGCTTTCATAAGAGACAACACTAAATGACAATTTAGTCATTATGTGAAGGAGGGCATTCATTTCATTGTTTAAGCTCCAAGCTGTTTTCTCAATTCATCTATTAATTGTTTTTATGTAGAATATCAGAAAATAGTGAAATTATATTCTATTCATCTTCAAATGTCTTGGCTTGCAAAACATGATGTCCGAGTCCCCAAAATATTCTTAATATACAATGATATAAAGCAGGAAAAAAATCAGCAAATGGAGATCATTTGGAACCAGGAAATTAAACTTTGCGATTAATCGATTAATCGGCTGTCTAAATAACCCATTAATGTTCTGTCAATCAACTAACTGATCAATTGTTTCAACTGTGTATCATGTATATCTTTGCCAGCAGCGTGCGTTCAGAGTGCAGCCTTGCCTTCACTGTACGAGTGAGGTAAAGAAGCACCAAAGGTGAGTAGACGGAGAATCTATGAGGGAGTAGTCTCTACAACATGGAGAAAGGTTCCTTCCAGATACAAACGCAGTACAGATTGCATTTGAACCTGGCTCACTGGCCGAGATCTCATCACAGTGTGATCCAGTTCTCCCTCACAGGTTGTCTGGCAAATCAGATCATATTCTTATCGCAATGCAGCTTGTGTTACTGTGCATTTTGCCATATTCTGATAAGATATCAAGGGTGCAGATCACAATTTAAGGAAACAGTACCTCTGTGCCAGTTTTATAAAGCTTGAAGTGCATTTTGGGGGACAAATTTAAAAGGATATCAGTTTTTGCCGTTATCGGTGTTGTCTCTTTTTCTCAAAGAGATATAGTAGATGCAATTTAATATATATGCATAAAAATACACACTATACCATCTTTATCGTTGGATTTGTCACACCTAGTCGTGCAGGGTAATGGGGATTTGACTCTAATGTAGATAGAGGAGGCAGCAGGATGATTTTCAATGATAATGGTACAGGTCTAGATTGAGGTAACAAAAGCTTTAAAGCAAAAACACAAAGCAAAAAACCAACATTGTAACTTGGGCAATCTGACAACAGAACATATAATCTGGGCTTGTATATGTAGTCAGTGGCATATGAGGGAAGTGGAAACAAAGTGAGTAGGGATGGTCAGGTCACTCCAGGAATGATTAGGGAAGTGGGAACGAGTGAGTAGATGGGTAATGGTGGTAGAATTTAACAAAAGTATATGATCTTGAAGGGGTGAAAATGTGGCTGGAGTTTTGTGTTTGCATGTATTTGATTGGACAGTGAAGTAAGTCATAAATTGTTGGATTGAACTAGTTGACCCCACATTTCTTTGACAAACCCTCAAGCTGCACCAACATGGCAGGCTCATTAAAGTAAATAAGGAGGCTATTTGTTATACAGTGCTACTGTCAGCCTAGACATGGCTCAAGACACCAAGACAGTGTGTTCTTAAACTTTGTTAGCCTACTCAAACAGATCCACTCCTGTCAGTTCAGTACCTCAGATGATAAGAGCATCTCAGCACACTTTCTGATTTGATTTCCTGCAAATGTCTCATCTGAGTATTACAAATGGTCTCATTCAGGCTTGTGATGGATCTTATGCAGACTGTTCACTGTGCGAAACGCTGCTGTCTCACACAGTCTGAATATAGAAATATAGTTGTAACCTAAGATCCACACTAATAAATAAAAAAACCAATGCTTACTTGAGGGTTGAAACAGCTAGTAAATCGAAGTCTCTGTTCAGTGCCCTCTTTTACTATAACTGACCAGTAGAGCCTCTGTAGTGCTACTGATGTCGCATCTGTCTGCCTGTCCATCTCACGCTCCATTTTACATGCACTCTGTGATCAAGATCCTGAGATACTTGAACTCCTTCCCTTGGGGCAGCTACTCACTCTCAACTCGGAGGGAGCAATCCACTGTTTTCTTGCAGAGAACCATGGCCTCAGACTTAGAGGTGCTGTCTTTCAGTATGACCGCTTCCCATTTGGCTGCAAACCGTCCAAGTGTGTGCAGAAGGTCCCACTCTGACGACGGCAACAGAACCACGCCTTTTGCAAAAAGCAGAAATGCAGTTCTGAGGTTCGGGGATCGCTGACCTCCATGAGCTCTTCTATCTAAGTAACTTGGAGAGACTTCCAGACTTACTTGTACCTACATTCCATAGCCCCACTTGTTCTCCGTGCTCTTTTGTATTGTTTAATTTATTTATTTACATTTAATATGATTGTCTAGTTTGTGTTAATATGCTTTGGCAGAGTTGTATTGTATGCAGTCATGCCTAAAATACAACGATGCTTTAGCCACTTGAATTCAAAGTGAGTGTCAGTCGTGCCTATGTATCTCCTGACAGTACATATGTTTACTGTCATGTTGACTCTGGGTCAGCATGCAGTGTGTACATGTTGCACACTCATGAGATCTATGTTATTATCAGTGTCTCCATGTTCAACCTGGGCATGTAGATACTCTGTCAAAAAGGTTTATTGCAGAATACATGAATTCTGCAAGCTGCCCATGTTTATTTTCTTGTCTGTAGGCACATGATATAATCACACAAGTGATAGTGAGTATATGTGAGAATAAAAGAATGGAAATAAGCAGCTTAAGAAGAAAAACCAGGCTGGTTTTAGTCTTTGCAAATAGGCGGAGAAGGAAGAAAGGAAAATGGAATTACATGCAGATTTAATTTTAGTGTTTTTCAGAGACATGAGAGGCTCCAGGATTATACAGTGATATGTGTTTATGTTATGGTCATCAGTTTTGAATCATTATTCTAACTTGGTTATTGAGAAACCATGTTATTTCCCATCAGTTTGGTATGACAAATGGTTCTAAATACGACCATACCCATAAGCTTAAGGCACCAAACAAAGGTACAGAGAGGAAGCCAGTAAGCTGTAGGAAATTTAGAATGCTTTGTAGTTGCAAGTAGGAAAAAGTTAATCCACAACTGATCAAAAATCTAAAAGTGAACTAATTTTAACTAAGCCTAATGGTTTCTGTAAGAATTGGATGAAGCACTTTTGCCCAAAGTGCTTTAAAATATGCCTCTCATTCACTCATGCACACACAAGGATGGCAGCCAACCATGGACGCCCATGGTTATGGAGTGGAAACCTGATAGATTCTGGTAGGACCGGGTAATGTAAGGATAAGGAGGAGAAGGAAACAGAAAATGAAGGCAGCTGAAACAGGAACTGTAAGAGATAATGAAGAAAGTCTGGAGCACATGGAGGAACAGAAAAATAATGGAGGTAAATGGAAGAAGCATATAGTTGAAGCGCCAAATGTAAAAATCGAATGAAAGCAGACGAAAGAGTAGAGGAAAGTCGAGAATAAAAGGAAGAGGAGGAGGAGGAGGATATATGCTTTCCACTGAGAGGTCAGTGCTATCATCATGTGTGGAGGAGAGGAGGGTTACAGATATGAGGGAATGAGCCCTCTCCATAATGGATTAATACAGACCCATAGCACCCCACTCTTTCTCCGCTTTTCTCTCTCCCCTCTCGTCATTTCTCTCTCCCTCCATCGCCTCCTCCCCTCCATCTCATCTCTCCATCTCCCAGACAGTCGTTCATCTTCCTCCGTGTGCCACCACTCCCATTTGTTCTCTCTTGACATGGCCTTTTACCTCAGATCCAATTCCCACCATTTTAATCGAGACAAAATCACATTACGGGGAGCTCCTGTTCCTGCCGGCCTGCTTGTGTGAGTGTGTGGTTTTGTCTGTATGTGTGTGTATATTTGTATGTGGTTTGTGTTTGTGATGGGGTGTGTCTACCTGCACGCGGGGCATTCTGCTGTCATATGTCTTATGTCTGCCTTTATCTAATTGGCCTTCTGTAAGAGTGTGTGTTTGGGTCTTTTGTGCATTATAGATGAGTATAAACCTTGTAAAAACAACATAAGATAAAGTGACCAACACTTTCTCTTATAACCAGTTTATTATAATTACCTTTTTCTCTCATTTTCTCCTTCATCCACTGTTTTATTTTTTGCTTTGGCAATACAAATTAATTTATAAGTCATGGTCTTAAAAAAAGAATTGAAAGAGTGAAAAAAAAGAATATCTGTCGCCCCATTTTATATCTCTGAGAGAAAGGTTTGGCAGCATCTATGATGACATTTTGCAGAGTGAATGTTATCTGATTGGCTTCAATACCTGTGTGTGTGTGTGTGTGTGTGTGTGTGTGTGTGCCACATGACAAACACAGCGCGCTTGTGTGCATGTACATGTCGCCCTTTTTTTTGGGGTGTTTATCTCCTCTGGTCCGGTATCCCCTACTATTCTTTGCCAGATGGATCAACGGAGGGAGGAGGAGAAAGGGCAGGTGGTGAAAGATAGAAAGGGGAAGAGAAAGATGTGAGAGTGAGTGATGAGTCTCTGAAGCAATCACTCTTATGCTTGTGAGAGAAGAGACACCAAAATCACTGAGTTTATCAGAGGAAGACAGCTTTTTCTCTATCTCTCCTTGATTACCTGTTTTTCTCTTCACCTCTGTCTGTCTCTCATATTTCCTCCCTCACTGCCTGTCATGTCAGTAATCTCGTCATCTCTCTTAAATGTTGGTAACATTATACTCCCTTTGTTTTTGCGAAACTGTCGTTACCAGAAAGGTTATCAATACTTTTGCTTGAAGATTAAATTAACATACCCTGATCTTCGCTGATCTCCAGTGATTTAAACCTCCAATAACTGATTTTTTGGCCCCCTTGGCGGCAGCGGAAACAAGTCGTCACACAACTTTTTATCATCACCCTTGATTTGATGCGGCAATCTTGTTGACAAAAGTCACTTACCTACACATCCCGCTATCCACTATTACAGAGCAACATTAGCATTCATTCGGAGATTTATTTTTGGCCAGCTGGTTAAATAGTCACTCACTTTTAGCTCTATTTTGGGGCTCCACCAACTCACCCACACAGCAGTGGCAGCAGTGATGCAGTGAGAATTGAAACTTTCAGTCACTCTTTAAATATTAATTTATTACTTGAACTGTTCAGGAAAATGGAAGGGGAACAAAGGTTTGAAAAAGTCCCGGTTGAGCATAAGGATGCAAGTCAGTCCCCGAGAAGAGAAAGATGGATGCAGGAAAGACAGAGTAGTTACACCACTTTAAAACCAGTCAGCAGTCATATGTAACACTCCTACAAGGCACTGACAAATGATTAGGTCGTGCTGAGAGGGGTGCAGGATTAAAAAACCTTGTGTCATTTCTGAAGAAAGAGACCTTTTTTTTTGTCATTTAGTTTGGAGGACTTTTTGATTTTTGCAAGATTTGAAAGCTGATATATTGTTTTTAACATTTACTAACTTCATTAGATGTCTCCCTGTCTCATGTTTGCAAATGTGCTTACGTTAGGTTTGGCTGCACATGGCATGACATTTGTTTGGAATGAATAGAAAATAAGAAACCGTATTTAGCATAGGAGAATGTCCTAAAAGAAAAGGTGTACTTTAGTGACTTTTTTTTTCCCGCTGCAAACAGAACAAAGCAAGAGCAACAGCTAGAAAAGCTCTGAGCTTTACAAACCGAGTCGTGGAAGTGGAAATGACATCACACAAAGGATGGACGGGGCATTGCGGCACGACTCAATTCTGACACTCTGAACTCCAGTGCCGACGGTGATTGAAGGCTAAGCTACCTTTGGACAACTGCACACAAAACTGAAGAAAATTCGGTGCAGTTTTTATGCTTGAATCACTCTTTGTCTAAAATACAGGCAGTCATCAACAAGGTCAGAACAAAGGCTACAGCCTTCGTTTATCATAACACTCACCGCCTGCTCTTCTCCTCCTCACTGTCTGTGAACGAGGCCGCTCTCTCCTCCCCGTGTTTTAGCAGCTTTAAGCATTTGAGCATTTTAAAACTACAATTTCCATAACTTTCACCCTTTTTTTTATTATTTTATACTTCTTTGGAGTTGAATCATCTTCACCATCTGCGTCAAGTTCTTTAAAACATTGTCAAACAATAGAACATCCAGACATATAGATTATCTGTGATCTAAGAAAATTACCTACTGCTTTTAAAATGGAGAACAAATCCAGCTGATAAATATAAACAGGGTGGAACCTCAGCTATTGAATGCAAAATTGAAGAAACCACACTTGGTTACTAATTAGATCATGTAACAGTCTTCTAGCACTATCCATGTTCTCAGTTTCCACAGGTCCCTGTGGATGTGGGATTTTTGGTTGGTAATGCCTCTTGGTTCTGTCCCAAGCTCAAACCAGAGCAGCAGGGGAAGCACAATGAGATGGCTGATCACTGTTGAGAAGCATTGGCTTTCATCCTGCAGCTCTTTTTCTCTCGATCCATCGCTCGCAGGCGGTGTTGGAGTCAGCGGTTAGCGACCACTTAACTCTTGTTGCCCTGAGCTTTCTTAGGGACACCCTTAAAATCAGGCTTTTGATCCTCCAAATTCGGAGCCTTCCTGCAGTGCCCAGCATCGATCCATGTGGCTCTCTCTGCCATCTTCATAACACAGTTGGTCAATAGTAGCACCTGGAATGGTCCCATCCAGTGTAGTTTCTTCCAGTGAAGCCTTTTACAGTCCATCCAGTCTCCTGGATCATGGGCAAGGATCCGTCCAGCAGGGCTGGTGAAGCTGCGTTTCCCTGTGAATGAATATGTCTTGGAACATTCAAAAGTTAATTAATAATTATGAACTTGAGAAGCGTTGTGTGCACCAGTGCCTGTTTGCTATTTATACCATCCTCCCTTTGACACATGATTCCTCCCATGCGTCATCTTTGTTTGATAGGGAAACAGACATTTTGGCAAACATTATTCACGTCTGTACAGCCAGTGCCTTTCCACCATTTCTCCTTCTCATGTGCAGGAGCATCTGCTTCAGTTGGGAGAAGAGATGTCGGGTTTGGTACAAAGCATTGGCTGATAATGACATTTGGGAGAGAAAGTAACACATTATGGTAATGCATCATTCTTGCTGGAGTCAGATGACTGGTCCGCTGTTCTAAGAGAACCGAGGTAACAACGTGAGGAACAAGCAAATTCACATCCTGATATCCCATCAGGCCACACTGATGAGGCAGATGCTGTTGCCGCTACTGCATCTAATTTGGAAGGCAAGTGTGTCTGCTCATAGTTTCCCTCCATGTTTCTGTAACAAAAGGTGTGCCTGGAATCCATTTATCTCACATACAGACCATGTGAATGGCTGGTTTGGGTCAGGCAGACCCAGATTTGGGGCTGTTGTTGGTACTTGTTGAAACTTTTCAGTCAATCTTGTGTCCAGAGTACAGTGTCTGTGGGTCTCAGTCCATGGCCATGTGACCAGTTTGTTTCGACTAGCTTTGTAACCATGTGCTGCGAGACATTGGAGCAGTGCAATGGTGTCTCTTGTACAGGCCTGTTTGTTTTGGGAATACAGTAAGATTGACGTACTGGACATTTACACTGACACAAAGAGGCTGAAACCCTTTCAAACTTTCATTCAGCTCTGCGAAATAGACTGCATATGTGTGAATGTTTATATCTATATTCACCATTGAATTTAAATGCAAACCAGAACTGTGAATTTGGATGAACTGGGGTGCTGAAAAATGCTTTTGCATGGTCGACCTCTGTAAAACACATGCTTTCACTTGGTACTTGTGATAAAATGAAGTGAGGAACTCAAATGCGCTGGCATGAACTGTTTCATTTGCTGCTTTGAAATCTCCAAGAATGCTGATTTTCTTTTTCTTTTTTTTTTTTTCGTTTACAGGAAATACAGATGCATGACAACGAGAGTTTGGACATGCCACAATGACACGTTCTTTCAGTAGTGAGTCAAAAAGTGGAGTAATTCCATCTATCGCTTCCTTTTTCAGGGGATATTGAGCTATGCACAGCATGTAATCAGACTTAGGCGTAACTACAAGTGTAGGGAGATTTTTGAGTGCTGTTTTTGTGTTGCTTTATCTTCACGGTTCTTGTGGGATTCAGCCAATTGGGGGTTATTAAAGGTCTAAACAACTGTAGGTGAGTAGGCATTTAAATTTAGAATTTAGGTGTACTGCATGTTTCTCCGATTCTTAGAAAATACCTGCAGAGCTGTTGAGTACATGACCCTTTGTCCAGCTCCAGGTGTACTCCGTCAGTCTCATGCCTCATTGCATTAGGTCAACCAGGGATCCAAATCCCTCCACCTTCTTTTAGTGGGTTTGGCCAGTGACGCATGTGGATCAGTGCTGTGAGTTTTGTAAAAATCTTTTGGTCTCTTTAGTCTGCTTGACAGAAAGCGTACAAGACCTGTGTCCCCAGAACAAGTGAGCTCCTGCCAATAACTGTGTTTCCTTATTGAGTGTAGCTACATAAATATTAAGTTTTATTTTGTTGCTTTTGACACACACTTCCAAGCAGGCACAAAGAACACAGCTGTTGGCATCAACAGGAAAAAGAGCAATAGCTTAAAGGACATGAGGGGTATCGTGTCATGCTTGTGGCAGTGTGGTGACTGATTGACAACAATTCATAGCCTGAAGTAACAAAGGGGATTTACAAGCAGGAGCCCATTGTGGGAGAAGAAAAACCTCCTGTAGACAGAGCTAAATGCTTGTTCATTCAGATGTTCGCCTTTATACTTAAAGGTGCCCTAAAGAGTTTTTGACCACTGCTGTACATGTGCATGAGGATGTCCAAATACGCAGCAAGCAGTTGACGCTCTTGCTCAAACAAATGCTCATACGGGATGTTTTGGAAGGTGGTGACAGTGACCTCTTTTTCTCTTTTAAGCTGATGCACTTGTGTTTTTTTGTAAAGCACTCTTTGCAAACCAAGCATTTGAAAGGTGTTACGGGTGTTTTGTGCCTGCAGACAGTTTCACACTATTACTCTGCATGCACACTTGCGCCGCTATTTTGGGAGGACAGTTTTTGTTAATGCAGTGCAAGCCCCTGGAACAGTGCAGTGGAGCTCTTTGCTCGATGAAATTGGAGAGAACCTCCAAAACAACATGCAGGAAAGCCCAGAACAGTTATTAATACCAGAAAAGCATGATTTGTGTAGCTTTGTGCACTAGTAATGGTAACTCACTACTACTACTACCACTAAAACATCATTTTCAATTATAGCAACAAAAATAACTGTTTTCTGTAACCTGAATATGTGATTTTATTTAAAAAAGAGTGTATTCAATGCCCTACATTTTCATAGCGATAAAGTAATTTATACATATGCATTTAATGGTGCAAGTGCTTATTTTAATCTTGCTTAAATGGTTAAAATCAGCCAGAAATAGGATAGGAATGAAAAAAGAAAAATTCTAATTTGTAATTCAGAGGATGTGAACTAAAACATTATGGTACTTTCCCCTTCCTCTAATATAGCGTAGCGCAATTTCATCCTCTGATTGGAAAGGGGGAGATAAAATGGCATGAGAGTCCTGCTGTAGTGGTGAGTTGAGCTGTGATAACTCAGAGGATGTAGTCTGTCTGAAACATGGACACTCCGCAGGGCGTAATGCACAGATTCATCTCTCTGCTGAAAGAGGGACAGATAATGACACAGAGAACGAGTGTCCTCCTGTTGTGTAGAGTTGTGAGAGGTCTCAGAAGATGGAGTGTTGTGTTGAGTGCTCATTTCACTCATTTCATACGCAAAGCATATCTGTGTCTTTCTACTCAATAAACCACTGGAGAAGTGGAAGCTAAATGAGGACCGAGAGAAAAGGGGGCCCACTTGTTGTGATTAGTCTCATCCTGATGACTGAGACTATCTCTACCACACTCCCCCTGCCTCTGTGCTGGTCTAAACAATAGATAATATCTTTTTCCTGAATGAAGTGGACACAGAGGAATGGATGAAGAGAAACGAGTGTTCTCCCGTTGTGTTTACTCAGTAGATGTCTGTAGCACTCTCTTCTTTCTCTCTGTGAGAGTTGATAACATCTGTGTATTAAAAGAAAGTGAAAAAAGAGGTATGATACAGACAGAGAAGATGAGTGCCCTCCTCTTGTGCTTGTGGTAATGTCCTCAAGCTGAGGTAGTCCGTCAGTGGGGGCTGCAACTTTGTAATTGGATAAGAGCTTTAAGCCCCGAGCTCAGATAAGAGCCGGTTATGTAAGATTAATTTTGTGATACAGCTTTTCAAGAAAATTGGGGAGATTGAAATGAAAAAAGGAAAAGTGCCCCAGAAATGACCGCATTTAATACACCCTCCTTAAAATAGCAACTCATCTCCTAGTTGCAGCAGCCTTTTAATAAAATCTCTTGTGTAATGCAAAGTGGGAGTTGGGGATTGCACCAAAAAAATGTGAGTCCTAAATGTACAGAACACCTGCTCTTGCAAAATGACTTATGAAACAACAGAAATAAATGACACAACCAACAGTATAGAGGGATAAGAGAAAGAATTTAGGACACAGAAAAAAGATAAAACCAGAGCTGTAAAATATGAATATAATGCAATAAAAAAATATGTGGTGTGTTCCATTGTCCTTCATCCAATCTCATCACATCAATCTCATCAAATCGCACTTCTGTTGTATTCCTGGGGGCAACTTTGGTGGATTTGTGACACTCTAACGTACCTGTCTACAGGCTTTTTGGTGCCGTAATATTGTACGTGCTTCTGCGCGTGTGCATCCACATGTGTGAATTTGTTCAAATGGGTTGTGCGAGTATGAAGAGTGCTGGTATGAGGCTGTGTGAGAGAGAGAGAGAGAGAAAGGGCCCTTGTAGTGTATACTTATCAGCATATTGTGGCAATGAGTCTTTGTACGAGTGTGTGTGTGTGTGTGTAGTTCACCTGTGTGCAGTATGCGAACTGCTCTCTGGCGTCCAGCTTTGTGCAGTTTGTCCCCAGACGTGAGTCCTTACAATGTGCTAAAGGAACAGTTTGACATTTTGAGAAACACTCTTATTTGTATTTTTACTGTGAGTTAGGTGGAAAGATCAATAGCGCTCTCATATCTGTCCGCTGACTATAAAGATGGAGCCAGGGGACACTTAAATTAGCATAAAGAATAGAAATGACCAGTACTTCACCAAACACACTTATGAAAACTGTTTTCAAATGGACTATCTCTTTGTTGGAAAGTAGTTCCAATGTTATGTCACTGGCTCTGGAAGTAGACGTTACATGTTGAATTGTTGTACAAATTAAAATACATCCAGCTCCGTTCTTTTGTTGTGGAAGGAAAAACCCCAGAAACAGATGCGGTATCTCAACACCTGAACGGACACAGCAGCACAATCAAAACTATCTGCATGGCTAGATAATGGAAGTAAATGAGGACATATGTTTTGTGTAATTTGGGTGAACTGACCCTTTAAGGTTAAGGTGAGCCTCCAGGGGAAAAAAAAATCAGTCAACACAATGTCCTCAAATGTAACACAAACAAATGTGTGCATGCACATTATACCCCCCTGTAAGTGTAATGTGTAGTGTACAGCGTGTGTGTAAAGCCGGTGTTTTTGTCATGCACGTGTGCGAGTGTGTGTGTGTGTGTGTGTGTGTGTTCATCTAGTCTATTTTTGCCCTCCCATGGCTGTGTGTATGGTGTAACCTATCACTGTCTGTGTGTGTGTAGTGGTACTCCAGGCCCTCCCACAAGGTGGCAATGAGAGTGAATGAGCACTTCCTCCCCCACGGTGTCCGAGGGGACTAGCATCTGTCAGTGTGATGCACTCTCAACTGGTACAAACTCCATTACCCAGTGTCCTGCTTCTCTGTCACTGTCAACAATCCTCCTAGTATACACACTGGGCGAGTGTATCAGGCGCACACACACACACACACACACAGATAACAGAGACTGGAACACAAACACACAAACGGACACACGGTCAGTTGAAACATAAGCATGCCGGTCACACGTGCACGATATGGGCCGCTGTGGCTAAGATGAGGCAGGTGTGTGTGCCCATGTGCAACAAACGCACACATGCAAAGACGAGCGCGCAAACAGACAGAAAGGTAGAACCCTTGGGAGCTCACTCAGCACTCTGACAAAGATTACTGTCTCCCTGCTGTCTGTCTATCTCTGTGATTCTCTTTCACTCATTCAGTCACTCGTTCACGGGCCGGCCTGTACTCGCACATATACAAACACACACACACACACACACACACACACACTCCCACACACATTAACTTGACGAGAGCTCATTAAAGCCCCTCTCTCCCTCTCTATATTTCCACAAGGGCTCACCATAATGGCTGCACAAGCCCAGAGAGCTTTTCTACAGCTACTTGTGTGTCTCTTTCATTAATGAACACACAAGTCCCCCAGTTTTAAAAGCCACAATTCTGTTTTTACTGTCACCGGGTTTAAAACCCTTCATGCTTGCCAGCCATATTGTTTGACATGTATGTAAAATCTCTCTTTTCCAGTGTAAAAGTCTCTGATATTGTTGAGAGACAAATGTAAGACAAATGTGTGTGTTATATGTTGCTTGTCTGAGCGTCTGTGCTTATAGCAACATGGTCAGAAACTGACTGGACCACGGGACTCTATATTAGTGGCTTCAAATACCAGTGAGTTTAAAACATGAGCACAACATCCATGATTTCCACATGATGATGTTTGAAAGTGTTTGTTGTGTGAAAACTAAGTAGCTTCGGATAAGATGGTTCTGTCGATTTTTCCAGCTATAAAGATTTTACAGGTTCTTTTACAGTTTTAAAGGAAACTCCACTGGAAATCAACAACTGTTTATAAACTCAATCTAACTAAACTCATTAACTATCAGGAGTTTGCCACTTTTCCCCCACTAATTATTACTGAAATTCATTGCTCCTTCCAAGATATTCTTAGAATTAGGGGACCCATTAAAAAGAGTTCCAAAATGTCCGTTAGATGGATGTTAACGTTATACTCTGACATCCATAGTCCTTCCATAGTAAAATTATTGTGAGCATCTGCGAATAAAGTTGGGATTAAGCTGTCACACCATTGCAATGACATTTCATCACAGCAGGACATATTTCTAAAAACCCTGTCTTCATCATGTCTCGATTCTCTGCTGTTGGAAGCTGCTCTAACGGGCCCACGACTTATTTTTAGTGCAAAAAAAAAAAAAATCTTAAAAATCTGCTTGATCTTTGCTGTATATCCTTCCGGTATGGCTGTGAGATAACTCTGAAGAATGTCGAGCCCAGTGTTTCTAATCCTCTGAGCCTGACAAAGACAAACATCAAAATCTGTCAGACAGTGATCGAGATGACTGTGCAGCTGTGTGATTGTATTTATTCGTGCCTCTGACTGACAGTTCCTCCTCTGATGTGTTGCAGTGAAACTGGCAGGGTGACACAGAAACCCACCGACAGCCACTGTGCTCCACAAGAATGACAATGAAAACTAATTCATATAATAAGTGGACCATGGTGTTGAAATGAATCTTCAAAATCTAGTTTTCTTCTCTTTGTGTGTGTGTTTTTTTTTTTTTAACTTCTCATTTCTCTGCTTTTTTTTGTCTCCTGTCTCTCCGTTTTCATTTTGTCAGTGGAATGAGATTTTATATCTACAATATTCTTCTAAAGCACTTCAGATACGTGTGTGTGTGTGTGTGTGTGTGTGTGTGGTGAATTGCATTGAATTAATTATATTATAAGTGAAATGAATTAGGGCATGATTCTCATTATGGCTGGGCTTTTTCTCTGTCTTTTTCTCTCTCTGTCTCTACCTCATCCTACTTCCATTTTTATCTTCCATGTCATATTAAAACATTAGATAAAGATTATAGGGCTTATGGTATTAACCTTAAAATCACTGCATCACTGTACCTCCTAAATGTATCTGGTATCACTTTCTTTTAAAACAGTGACATTCCTCTGGGGAGAGAAGACACCTTTTGTAAATACAACACTTTAAAAAACATACAATTATCTTTTCACATTTAAGAATAAATCCATATCTATTGAAGATTTTACACCAGACACCAATGAGATTAGTCTTGTCTTCATTTCAGAATTAGGCTTTCAAGCAAAACTTTTTGACACTGCAGTCCAAAACAAATTTTCTGATTAAAAATGTATTAATGCAAATCCAAAAGTTTTGCTTTGGAAAAGCAAAAGTTTTAAATCCAAAAGTTTTAAACTAAAAGTTTTGCTTGTTGTTGTCACTCAGATCGACTAGCCAATGGAGATGTTTTACATCCTTCAGCGTAGGTCCCGCCCTCAAGATTCGGTCAACAGCGAGCAAAAACCTGTGGACTCGCAAACAAAACTTTTGGATTTGCATTAATACATTTTTATTCACAACTTTATTTCACTTGCAATAACACATTTTTTGATTGCAAGGCATCAACCTCCAAGCTGTTAGCAAACTAAACATACACATAACTTTTATGGGCACACAATATGTTTTTAGGAATAATTCTCATGACCTTTATTGCTGTTGTTTCTTTCCCAGTATTTACAAAACTCTATACTTTTATTTGACATACAGTATCTTGCTGCCAATCATATGCTTTGTGCTTAAAGACGTACAGTATTCAGAATAAAATATTTGAAACTTGCACTCAGAACTCTTTAGATCTAACAATTTTCTGTGCATGATTTTTTTTTAGTTGCTGATCTCTGATCTCTTGAGAGTTTTGTAAATAGAGCAAAATATTATGGAGTGAGAATAGGATGCTGTCAGTACCAAAAGTCAGGTAAATATGTTTCCTTGGATCAACTCTCTGGCTGCTGTGTTGTGCATGAATATTCTCATCTTTTCAGTGGAAGTTGAACCGTTTGCAAGTAATGGACGTAGACGTGAATGTGCACGTCATTAACGTCCGAGAGCGTTAACGACAGGTCACACACCGTGTTTAATGGCACCTGGCATGGTGGCACAGTTAGTGTAAAAGGAAATTCAGAGGCAACTACTGGTACTGATTGAGCTAGCTGATATGAGTATTTTGAAGTCAACAAATCAGTACAGGTTCCTACAGACAAATGTCACATTGTACTTTGTACTGGAAAAAACAAGTCGGAGCGTCAGTCATATTGGCAACGAATTTGAAATGACTCAAATTGAAGCATGTGACCAGTTTTATGGAAATATCTGCGAACGAATGAGTGAGACTACACAGCATTTTGTAAAAGATCAGTTACTTTTGTTTCCCAACAAGTAGACAAACTTGTAGAGACTCCATTTTTGTTCTTGCTCAAATACTGCAGTTGTTCTACAATGAAGAAAATTAACGCAAGTTCATTTTTTTGGCACAGTGACCTTAGTTTGAACTTGCATCGTGAACTGTGAATGTCAACGAGTTCATTTTGATGTGCGTCAGCTGAACTTCTGAACTAGCTTTTGTTGAGTGTGATCTTGCACGACACCGTTTGGCTGACAGTGAAATGGAGTGGTTGGAAAGTAGAGATGTAGAGGTCAAGCCAATCTGTGATTCATGCTCATTTCACCGAAACATTTTAGACTTTGATGGAGGATCTTATTTAGAATAATTTATGAAACAGTGAGTTCATATTTCAGCTCAAGGGCGTTACAGCCGGACAGAAATGGTCATGGATGAACACACGCTGTGTTTAACAGATTTAAACTGAAAATTCAGTTAGCAGAGTTTATTTAAACACTGTTATGTATATGAGACGAGAACTGTTCACACACATCAGCATTACAAATTAGCAGGATTTAGCACGAATAAGATACTTTTCACTATCTTGCCTACATGAAAAACTTTAAGCACACTGAATAGCCACTTATTTCTTCCTGCCGATATCAGACTTAACATTTTCCGGATGGTCTCCGCTGCTTCACCCTCCCTCTTTAGCCTGTTTATGTCATGACCTATTTGTAGTGATGATCAGTGACTCAGTGTGAGCGATTTATCTGCCAGGGCCCTGTAACTACAAAGCAGGATTTTGTGACACCTGCTGCCACTGTTGTCCCCAAGTTCACACACACACATGCACATGACACACTCTTCTTATTATACAAAAACATTCACGCATTCATAAAGGTGACATTAGGCGAATATATGCATGTATGCGCAAACCAGCCCACACCAGCAGTGTGGATATACTGTAGAAGCGCATACACACACTTATTGTTGTCCACTGAGTGGTAGGGTGACATAAACAGATTGGTCCTGCTGAGCACTTTAAGGAGGAGTGGCCATTCATCAACCTGACCTCGTTGTGGGACAGACATACTTAATACAATGTGTCCTGTACAGGGTATGGGAGCCCCATCTCTCTCTCCCACACACACACACACACACACACACACACACACACACAGATACATGCACTAGAGCGTAGTTTTGGTTTCAATAGTCGGGGTGACACAATGAAGTCAGAGGTTCCTCATCCAAATGCATTTATATACATCATTATCAATATAGCAAATAACATAAAATGATCAAGTTGCTTATCATACCTTTCATGATAATGGTAATATAAAGAAAATTGGAAATGCTAAACGAAATTGGTGCCAAAAAATCCCACTTTGATCACTTGTTAGAGCCTTGATATTCTATTACAGATGATTTTGTATTTCTGTCTTCACTGAAATGGAACTTTGCTTTACTGCCTTATCTTTTTGATGCTCAGCTCTGGTGTCATTGTAGGAGAATATGAGCTGTAACGTTTTTTTCAACTTTCAATAGTGTTTTGTGGAAATGTTCCTCTTAGGCTGTGTACGACTCCAACATCTAACAATAACAGGGCACCCTCTATGTTGCCTGAGAGGCGAAACTTTGGGCAGAGTGACCAAATGTACAAGCCTGTTTACAGGGACTACTTTACTAGTTTTAATAAGGCTGTAGTGGCATGAGAGGGAAGTGTACAAAATCTGATAATTTGGCTACATTAGCTTCTATTAGCTGCTGCTAGCATAGCAAACCTGACCAAGCTGCATTATGGGTAATGTAGGTGCCATATTTTGACAAGACAGAGGAATGCATGGAACAAAAAAAGAAGATATCTCTGATTCTACTGCATCGATTTTTGATAGTCGTCAAAGTCCATTGTGCGTCCAACAATGTTATAGAATTGTTATGTTAAATCGGCGTGCTCCTTTGATTTCTGTTAGCACGAGCTGCGAACTGAAGGTGACTCATTACATTTTGATCAACTCCTCTCTTCTCTTATCTGGATTCTGGCCAGTCAGAGGACATTGTTTCATCGGCTTTGAACGTGCATCACACCTTCTGAAGCGTGGCCCTCCCCATCTTCCTGAACAATCTCACCTGTTCATCTGTGCCTTAATTTCTAATTCATTTACTTTCACCTGTCTGCACTCTCTCTCTCTGTCTTTCTCTCTCTCTCTCAACCTCGCTTGCTCTGACTCCAGCAGCCGCTAATATTAATGATGTTGGCATCACAGGGACGAGACACTTCATTGTCCTCTTGCCAACCCTCATCCGCCTGTTCCCTATTTCCATCTTTATTCATTTATGCCTGTTCCCTCTCTTCCCTCAAGATGCATATTAATACTAATGGCGATAAGGTGCAAATTCATTGACGTACAGAGAGAGAGAGAGAGACACCGATAGAAGGAGACAGACAGTGAACTGGTCCAGCTGATGGGACGGGGAGACAGAGACAGTGATTAACTGGGAGAACACTCGAGAGAATCAGAAGGAGAGATCAGGGGGATGAGGGATGGATGGAGGGTGGAGGAGAAGAGGAGAGATCAACATGGCACTAATTGTTTCCTCTGCACCCCTGCCGAGCCTCGATCAGCCATTCATCACATCGCCGCAATCAGCCCAGCGCAGACACTTTGGCAAATGAGGCCCTCCACTCACTCCATCCACCAAGACAGCAGCAACATATGTAGGTGTGTGTTTGATCCAGAATGGAAGACAGATCATGTGTGTGTGTGTTTGTGTGTGTGTGTGTGTGTGTGCATGCGTATGGATTCGAGTGAGTGAGCACTTGTATGACATACAAAGAGATGATAGCGTGTTTGTCTCTCTTCCCGATGGTCTAAAATAAATCCAAACACATTTTTCATTTTCCTCTTGTTTGGGGCAACACCATCAATCAGCTGTGGTAAATCAGATGGAAAATCATCGACGATGGCTTTCTGCATGATGCTGACGCTGATATGCACTCTTGTATGAAAGGCAGGCAAACATCACGTGGAGTGTTCAGCTCTAAGTCACGGCACTGTAAAACACGGCCTTGAACCTTTCATTGCTTTTATTAAATGGCAGTAAGGAAGCATTCTAATAAGCAAGTGAAAATTAGTTTAACTCCAGCGCCGTGGCTGCCAGCTGTGAACGTCTGCTGAAATGAAAATGTGACAGTGAAAAATCAGATCACCAATTATAGCCTACCACAACTTGACAACCAACATTGCTCCTTCACATACACTTAGCAAGTCCTACGTAGAAGCTAATCATCATTTAAAGCATCTAAGGATTAAGGAAAATGTTTGATAATACTCCACGATGTACATATATTTATCATTTAAGGCCAGAAAAATTGTTTTCTTTAATTTTGCTGTAATTTCACACTAAAATCCTGTAACATTGACTTTGACAAAGAATTATCATCACTTACTCTGTGTTGATAGAGTCGCTCACTTAGATGTGAGTGAAAGCTTCAGGATTAACACTTGGACCTTTTGTCAAACTGCTATTTCCAAGGCCAATAATAAACCTTCAAGCACAGCTGTTACCTTTATTTTTCTGCACAATAACATGTTTTGGGGTGAAATCTTATTGTAACCAGTAACACATAATAAATATTATAACCAATAGTAACCACATGCCACCGCCTCCCATTATGAACTTTGGAATTGATTTATTCTGGAGCATATGAGTGTGTAATAGCATAAAATAATCCATTTTAAACCGGTTTTAACATGAATAATCTAAGTAGCCTTGTTTTTGTGTCTTAATCCAAATGTACGGACTTCAAACATTATGTTTGTAGTGAAATTGCACCTCCACTTTCAGAAAAGATTGAGCTCGTAAGTCCTTCCCTTGCTGCCCAGCACCCTCACACACTTGATGTGACATAAAATAATAATGATATGCATAATCTGTGGGAGTAGGCATTCGGGTGTCTTCATCATGCCCCCACCCCCACCTTGAGGCTGTTAAAAATCATTTCCACACAAACAAATCCAACAAACAAATCCAGCGAATGAAGAGATTTGATGTCTTAACATAACATATCATATCAGTTGCTTCCACGAACAGAAAGCACGAGAAGCGAATAAGAATAATAAAATCAATGTGAATGTTCAGGAAGTCAAACAAATGTTACGGAGGTGCTTCCATTTAAAAGTTGGAATTACTCTGCCTGACATGCTGTGGCTCTGCTGTGTAGCCATACAGACGATGCCTTGAGTCACTCAGCCAGTCAGGACCGAGTCGAGGATCTATTCTCCCGAGACGACAATTAGACCTCACCCTCTCGCGAGCATCCTGATACCTACATCGCTACGTGCACGCGGACCTCCAATCTTATTTTCATCATCTCAGTGTTAAATGCGGCCCCCTTCCGCGTTGCCTGCGATCCAGCTTTAATTTCATTTTGGCTGTTCTAAATTAATTACGGCACATACAGAGAGAAGTTTATTTATTTATTTATTTATTGCTTGAACATCCAAGAAATTGCATTAGATGGGATGAGGTGTGGTCCCCGGGGAGCCTTTTCTTTCAAGAGGTGGTTGATTGTTTGTGGCAGTGCTGTTTTTTTTTTCACGGTTGGGTCGTTGTGGCGGTGGTGGGGGGGCTCAATTGAGGCAACATCTTATTGAGACAGTAGACTGGGTGAGAATTAGAGGTGGGCGATGAGAGGAGAGATGGCATATGAGACAAAGAGCCTGTGCCCTTGTATGTGTGTTCATGTGTGTGTAGAAGCATGCGACGGATTAATGGGCAAATTCAATTACATGTACGTGCTTTGATTATCTGCAGTGAGGAGAACGTATAGACAAGAGCCGCTGGCAAGAGACACAGTGGCATCATGGGAAAGAGGACGAGAGAGCGGATGATATAGGAGTACTCTTGAGACTGTGAGTTGATGGTGTTGAAAATCACACAGCTTATAGTGGAAGGCTTTTTTTTCTTTGACCATATACGTCTCACTCATGCCAGTGATTGGACCGCTCCCCATTTTTACAACGTACGGGATTGAATGTAAATCACTTTGTGTGTGTGTGTGTGTGTGTGTGTTAGTGTGTTCGTGCTGTTTGATTGCATATTTGTGTGATGCCCCTGTGTGTATGTAGATGAATCAATAATGCCTTGTGATATGATGGCTTGTGTTTGAATGTAGTGCCTCTGGCTTGCTTTTGTCAGTTTCCTGCTGTGGTGCAGGGCGTTCCTCACTGAAGGGGAAGACAATAAGCTTACCAAACCAGGTTTTTTTTTTTTTTTGAGTTCCCATAAGCCACTTTGTCCATCTGTGGTCTGATCTCACTCCTTTTCTAACACTAACCTTGGTGCTTCTGTCTTATTTCATTTTGAGTTTTCTGCATATTCAGTCACCTGTTTAGCTCTATGTGCCTATGGAACATTTAGTTTTTTACAGCCTGGGTCAACCTGTGGGTATCTGGCTGCGATACTATTGTATTTATATTATTTTTACTCTTTTTACATGCTATTCTGATCTCCGTCTTATCTTTGATTTCTTTTTAATGAAGGGGGCTATAGTCAAAAAACAAACAAACAAACTGAATAACAAGTTTTGTCTTTGCGTCTAGGGCTGCAACAATTATTGATTAATCTCTTTCTCTTTCTCTTTCTCTTCTCATTCAATTAATTGTTTTGTTTATAAAAAGTAGTAAGTAGTGGAAAAATGCCCTTTATCATTCCCAGTTGCTCAAGGTGACACATTCAAATTGCTTGTTATATTTGACAAAAACAGTCCATACCCCCCAAAAACAGTCAGCATACTATCATATGTAACAAACACAAATAATCACGCTTAAGAAGCTGGAACCAGGAAACGTTTTGCATATTTGCTTGAAAGAAATATGCAACAACTAGTTGATTATTAAAAACACATTTTTAATCTGATGAGCTCATCACTTTCAGCTCATTTTGCATCTGATATTTCACGAGACAAGAAAAATCTGCCAAAATATTCAGGGAGAAATCTTTTTTTAATAAGGTGTCATTTTCAGTAGCCGAGTGATCTGCATCGTTTGAAGATACTGACATAATGCTAACTGAAATAATGGATGAACAGGAACCATCTAAGTGTGAAGACCATTTGAATAAGAACCGAATTTTACAAACTCACTGGCGTGACTCTCCACTAGTTTTCAGGAAAATAAGATCTTAAGATAGAACGCCAGATGAAATGACTTGATGGGGTCGACATATTTTTGCAGTGTATGGAAGGCGGTATCCTTGACGTGCCCTTGTGTTTAACAGTGATGAGGTAGATTTATGTGTGCCTCTCAGGCACATGGCCGAGGCTATCATGTCATAAATTAGTGGCTGGTCACAGAATAGAGATGATGCACAGAGAGAGAAAGAGAGAGGGGGAGAGATAGCTTTGCGTAGGCATGCTGTTGGTTTATCATAATCACGTCTTTATCCACCTGCTCCTGTTGTCCTGCCATTTTGTCTTCCTCAACCCAACTCTCCCTCTCGTCCTTGGCTGTATCGCTTGTTATCCTTCATTCTCCCTCGATATTCTCCTCATCCTCTTTTCTCTTATCCTTTCTTTTCCCCCTCTGCCTTTTTCCCCTCTCTCCCCTCTGACCTCTTCCGTCCTCTTTTCTTTGTGTTTGAAGGTGTCTTTATCCAGAGATGAAACTGTAGCATTGACCCATCTTCACCTGAAGGCTTTTTATTGGCTTTGTCAGCATTATAAGGCTGCTGGAAAAGACAGACGAGCCGGGACGCGAGGAAGGAAGAAAAGATGAAAGACGAAACAGAGAAAGCAGGGTTGAAGGAAATAAAATGTAAAGCAGGCTAGGGTGGGACGAGCCTGGGTATTGGCATGCGATTGCATCAGTGTGCGTTTACATGAGTGTGTATATATGTGTGTGTATGATTTAGGGTAACGGCAAGAGCAGCAGGGAACTGATGCAGCGTGCTGTGGCAGTATTTGTATTTGGCAACCCACCATAGATAAAGCAAATGTAGCGTGCTATCACACACACTGAAGTCAGTAGGGTTAAATATAATAACCATCCACACAGGGAGGCTACACAAAGATAAAACCTGTTCGGCTCCATCTCCAACACGCAAATGCAGTATTTCTGATTTAATCCCAAATCCTCATTCCGTGATTGTTTTTGTTCATCGTCCCATCTTTTTGTGCTCAGATGCAGCTGAATTTAGCCACGCTCTACCTCCTTTAAAGCTTTTCAACTCAGGAACAGGAAGTGTGTCAGTGTGTGTGTGTGTGTGTGTGTGTAGGGGTGTGTATGTGTGTGTATTCCTGTTTGTATGAGACAGAAAATGACTGAATGTACTTGCTTACCATAAATACAGGATATTAATAATTGTCAATTTAAGCAAGTGGGGCAGAGTTGCAACTCTCTCTCTATCTCTTTTTCTCTCTCATGTCTTTCCATACAGGCATGTGCCTACAGTCAGATGAAGATGCCTTTCATTCACTCTTTGTGTTTTTCTCTTTTTTCTCATAATTTCTACACCGCGCTTCTCTCGTTTTTTCTTCTTCTCCTTCTTTTACTCTCTCCCTCTCTCTGCCAGCTGTAAGAGATAATTATTTCCAAACAAGCGGTCCCTTGGGTGAGGTCGTATTATCCAAAGCTGCCTTCATTAAAAATTCCCGCAGCTGTGTGGACGTCTTCGCACTGCGGTGGAGGGAAAGAAAGCGAGATGGAAAAAGTGACAAAAAAGATGCAGAAAGATAGGGAGAACAATGGCAATCTTACCTGAGCTGGGACTTGTTTGCGTCCTGAATGAGACAACAATAAGCTGAGGCAGGACAAAACAAAGGGGAGAAGAGTAGTTAATCAGTAATAGGAGTGGTTAATCAGGTGCAGTAGCTTGGCATATGGCATACATGTCTCTAATGGGAGCCATCAATACTACTAGATATTGTTGATGTCCTTCATCTCCCGTAATCGTTCCAAATGTCCTTGTGTGCTGGCTACAATTACACTCAAGCGTAAAAATTCACGAGCACACATGCTTGCATGTGCAGCAGCATAAAAACAATGTATTCTGCAGGTAGATTTATGACAAATCCAAAATGACAAGATAAAATGTAAATGCATATATAACAGTCCAGCCCGCAGCCATGAGCACGCAAACACATGCAAGCGCACACAAATGCACACACAGGCTCATGTCCAAGAGAGTAGCAAGAGCAGCAAGCTATTTACATAATAGAGTTGGACAATGCATTGCGTAAAGGTAATGTATTCCCTTCTTATGTCAGCATAACTTCACGTATAACACGAGGCGGTGAGACGGGGTAAAAGATTGGCATGCCTGAATCGATTTACATGAAGACGGTGTGTGAGGAGTCTAACATGTAGCAGAGCAAGGTCACCTATTATATCACCAGCTGCCTGCCAAACATTTCTATCAGTTTCATTTTAACCATAATACAGGTCTAACTGCCATTACAATTACTACTAATCAACCACACAATACACTGAATTTAAGCCAGCAATAACTGATTGCTGTGGCCACTTGGGGGCACCATAAAGAAGTTGATAAGTTAAGTGATTAAGTTGATATGGAAAACTTTGCAAACAGTTGCCTATTTTCCTATTTTCACATCCAGTAGTCCAATATTCAATATCTAGTTGCTAACTTTGTCTGTTTGTCAGTTGGTGCTGAGCAGGTAGTGCACAGCTAGCATTTTTTTATTTTCTATTTTTCAATGAAATCAGGTGCACACAGAAACAACGGTGATGAGAGCAGGGAGAGTGTACCGAAAACAGTGGAGCTGCAGCACAGAAAATCAAAACGCTGTGTTGTTGCTGCAGATGCTGCGTCTGTCGATGCTCAGATGTTGTTTGCGACTGCCCTCCAGAACCTTAAATAGACACCTGACAACACATCTGAGACCCCTATGGATGACACGCAGTGCTTCCAAAATGGTTACAAATGACGTTTGCAAAACTGAGTGTTTTCGGATCTGTGACCAGGGACTGACCATGATCACGGTTAAAAGAAAGATTTGTTGAGTATGGGTAAGAAACGGGAAACAAAAAGTCTGACATTTTGTTCGGTTATTCAACCACCCAGACTTCATCCCTTTTTCTGGCTCTTATAAGATATTGGTACTATTTCCTCCTTCACCTCCCAATGACGTAATTCATAATTCATAAATGCCCACCGAGGGCTTTGCCAGTTGAACCTGAACACTTGTTCTTTTTGGCCATTTGCTCAAAGATGCCGTCGTGTTTCCTGGGAGGACAGTCTCAAGATTTCTGAAGGACACTGGGATCATGGCTGGACAGCAGCAGCCCAGCCACCAGGAAAATCCATTATATCCTCCAGACTTTGTTAACAGATTTCAATGACAAACCCAAGGTCATCTCCTACCCTGAGATCTAACAGTGTCCAAATCTTCAGAGAGGAAGGGGAAAACGGCAGCAGATTTAGCTGAGTGTACAAAACCACTGGATCTGATTCTGATCAGCTTGGATGTCTCCAAGGATGAAGACTGCGGCTACCAGAAATATAGATATGCAAAATTTACATCAAGAACAACACGTATGCCTGATCATTTTTATTTGGATATGTAATCATTTCTCTGTCTTCAATCATCCTGCTTTGAGCAAATGGTATGATGGTCACTCAGAACTCAAACGGTGTGTCACCTGATGTGGTTTACTTTCATGCAGGCAATTATTTGCTAAAAATAGGCGAAACTTTTATTCAAATGCTGGATATCTCACTTTGGAATGAAACCTGCTTCATTTGCAAATTGTGAGTAATTTTATTCAAATATCTGCCCCCAAGAAAGAAAAAGAAACACACACACACACACACACACACACACACACAACTGAACTGATAGTGAACCTGACATTTTCTTTGTATTGTAAATAAGTGGGAAGGGGAGGTGGCACCACCAAAGACAAATGCTGCACCTGCTTTTTTCAAGTAGTGTTCAAGCATTCAGTCTTCCCTCTCAAAGCACCTCACCAAGTAAACTCTCACCAACTTTCTTCACATCTTAGAGACTTTCAGATTTCCAAAAGCCAAACCAAGCAGCTTTGATGGATTGCACAAACTTTTGGGGTGATTGACTCTTTGTTAAACTTGGAGAAAAGTCTCCTGCACAATGCCATCCACTGCTGTGTTTTCATGAGCATACACTATGCCAAACCAACACTGATTTCCATTCCGTGGCAGAGGCCAGCAATTCCCAGTTTGTGGGTCATAGTTGTGACCTGTGTGTACTGCAGTTATCCAGATGGGAGAGTGCAGGGAGGAAGCTGAGCCAAGCCTGTTTTATGCAGCACATTTCATGCACAGGGGAAAATCCAATGTGCTTTCCATGGAAATTAAAAAGTAAAGTAAGAAAAGCCATTCACAACTATTCTATTCAGCCCTGTTCATGGATTTAGATGTAAATGTTGTACTCATTGTTAGAAAAACAACAGAAAAAAAAGAAATGTTTTAGAGGTCTGTGGGAGCAAAATGATACGTTAAATTATTTTTTCAAACTCAGACTCGTTGGCCTTGGCTCATATTGATGAATCTGAGTTTGAAAAAATGATTAATCGTATAATTTTTCTTTTGATGAAGAACATAAAAAACAGATGAAATGTGTTCCACAAACCCGAACACCATACAAGGGTTAAAAGAAAAGAGTCTGAGCACATCTAAAGTCCAGTCTAAGCAAGTCTAACGTGCTGTGGAGCAAGGTCATTCAATGCTTCAGACGCGAACAAGAGAAGCATGAAGTCATTGTGTATTGGAAACCGGTGTAAAGATTTGAGGACAAGTGTAATAACCTCACTAAGTCGCTGTTAACCTCTGGCTGTAGCATTGTGAATGAGCTGCAATGCCCCACAGTCTTCTTCAGATAACCTAGTTGATACAAATTGCCGTTTGAGTCTAAAGGCAAGTGTTTATAGCTTTTCTGAATGGCCACTCTCAAAGCTTGCTGTCATAGCGAGGGTCGAGACACGATGAATTGGACAAGTGGGGATAACTGCACACACTTGCAGACTTTAACTCCATGAAGGCATCCGCGATGTCAGTGTGTGGCAAAAAACAAGATAGATGTTTAAATCCTGCATGTATTGTTTCCCTTCCGCACCACCTGGCCAATTGCTGCAGGACTGTCAGATTGTCAGTTTCTCTGGTGAATCTCTTCGGGACTGAAAACTGTTGATTTTCTTTTTTTTTGTATCTAATACTTTGTTTGTGGAGCTGTGGGATACCTTTGAAAACCTGGGGATCTGTATTGGTGTTGAGTTATTCCTCAAAGAAAATGGAACTTTTACAAGCCTTCGGTTTTACTTTGAACCTACTGTATGTCTGATATTAGTTTAATGCAAAAGGGGAAGCTTGAAACAGCAAATGTACTAGTGCCATCTAATAGGATCTAAGATGAGTAAGAAACTGTATTAAATTTCTGATAAAATTTAAATTAAATCTGACAGAAATAGTCACACATTACACAAAATAACATGCTGTCTTCTTTTCTTTTTCTATTTATCTGTTTTTAGTCTTTAAAATGGCTTTGAGGGTGACAGAGCAAAGTAGGAATTTCATTGTATGGTGAAACTTGTTTTTGTCTGTGCAAGTAAACAACTGGATTGGATATGGTTTGGATCTCATGTAAACTACATTACTTAATCTGATAAAAGTGGGGGTAACTGTGTACAACCACTCAAATAATCCACAAAAATGCACATTTATAGAGCAATTTAGTTTGTGTCTATTTTCCTCTGTGTTTAAATTAACATAAAATAGCAACTACCGACATTTTTATCAATAAGTCAGGATTTTACTGGTTAAAATGAGATGAACATGACATTCAACATAAGGTCCAGTACACTGAATTTATGTCAGTGTCCTTAAATTACAACAAGCCAAAGTGCCAAAAGAAGTTTATGAATATAACCTTTTTTTTTTATTGAAGGAAAACAATAATTCTCCACTGTAAATACAAGCAGGACGGGACAGGTTGAAGCAATCTGAAGACATTACAGTATGTATAATGAAAAGTGAATTGAATGTCTGAATGTCTATTCGCTCTGTGTGAAAGTAGATTTTTTTTTTTCCCAATCTGCCTACGGATGGAAGCAAGGTGCAGCGGGGCCACCGGGGCCTCTCCTCATCCTCCTCCTTGTCAGCAGGAAGAGAGACATCTACTGCAGATGAGAAGGGAGGAGAGAGAGAGAGTGGGATGAGAGGTAGCGTAGGTGGGTGAGGAGGGGGGAGGGGGGGGGAGTCAACAAGACAGGACCAACCAAGGGAGGAGAGGGGTGTAGAAGGAACACTGGAGAGGGAGAAAAAGAAAAAGCAGTGAGACTCTGAGACAGAGAGGTGAGATTGAGTGAGGAGCGGAATGAGAGTAAATAGTAGAAGAAGGAGAAGACCGAGAGAGGTGAGGAAAGTGGGAGACACTGGGGGAGGCGTGGAGGAAGACAGGCCAACAATAGACAAGACAAACTGGGAATAGAGAGAGGGGGAAGTGAGAGGCGTTTAAAGAGGTGGACGAGGTGTGGATAAGCAAAGAGGAGGAGGATGACGCGTTGTGGGGGGGAGAGAGGCAGACAGCAGACTGTGTGTGTGTGTGTGTGTGTGTGTGTGTGTGTGTGTGTGTGTGTGTGTGTGTGTTGGAGAAAGAGAACAGAGTCTGACACAGAAGGGTATTGCTGCATAAGCAGTCTGTCCAGCTGTCTCCCCTCTGAAAAAACCAACGGAGACGAGTGATGTCAGGACTCTTCTCTTCAACATCTCTCTCTCTCTCTGCCCAGAGTTACTGCTTCATTTCTCTTTCCCCTCTCTCCTCCACAGTTAGTCCTACTCGCTCTGCCGCTGCCTTTCCTTTCTCATCTGTTTTCTTACCCATCCCTCCTTCTTTTTCACCCTCTCTTGCTGTTTATTGGTTTATTCATGCAACGCTGTCTAGCAGTTGGGATCAAAGCTGGAATACGAGGTCTGCATGCTCATGAATGTCAACGTGTATGTGTGTATGTGAGGGTTTATATTGTACATCGTCTGAATGTGTGTTTATGTCTCTTTTTATGTCTGTGTGTCAGGTACACACCGTTGTACGTCTTTTTGCCCCACAGTTTGTGTCTCCAGTGTCTCATACAGTACTATATTTCCACAGTGGAGCGTGTGCATCTAAATTTCATGAATGTGAGAGCAAAGTGAAATATTTACATATTACATTTAGGTTTTTCCCAGGAGTTCATATAATGTAAGGAAACGAGCTGGCTAATGGGAAGTAGCAGTTGACCAGGTAGGCACGTGTTGCACCATGCAGAGACGTTAAATTGGTTCTGGGATGTGAGACAGTGCTGATTTCACACTGAGCGTCTCTTTAAGGAGAAGGAGCAAGTAGTGGAGAGAGGAGGAGGAGGAGGAGGAGGAGGAGCAGCAGGTAGAAAAGGCATCATTCCTGAAAATGATGTACATGAAGTGACTGAGGGAGTTGACGCCTCTTTGTGTATGCGTCTGAGGTTTTGTGTTTTCATTCATACTATCATAGTTTCTTCAGAGACACAAACACAGTGGTGCACAGAGATGTCCAGGACATAATGGAATGGAGTCATGAAAGAGAAATTATATAGTGCCTTGTTGGCTCTCATCAGCAAAACAGCTCTTTGAGAAGCAACAGGCTCGAAGAAGTGTGATCTCTATTGTACAAGAGGGAATGCTCACGTCAAATGACTCTCTCTCTCTCTCTGAGAGGCAGCACTTGGTTTCTTGGCAGCATATCGGCAATCCTGTGGTGCTTAAAGTTGAGGGAAAATGAAACTTTAATAATCCCTGAAGGGAAATTGGCTCATTGCAGCAGCACAGACCACAGAGTAAGAATACACCAATCAGGCCTCTGTGCTGTGTTACTGAAGATAGAACAGCAGATACTGAATTATTCCTGTCTGTGAAAACCTTGTATCTCCACCATGTTAAGGAAGGAAAACTTGCCTCATTAGCACTCATTATTGTAAGCAGAATTAAATGGGTGTCCCACAAAGTAGATAATCACTTGGAATGTTATAATGTTTAAAATGAAGAACATCAAATAATTACATTATGGAGAATAATTGCTTCTATTTCTGTCCTGAATTACTCTAATAATGCACATCAACATAGTAATTAAATATGACAAATTCAAGAGGAAATCTGGAAAAATAAACGTGTGAACATGGACAATATGGCAGATGGAAAAAAGGGAAACGTGATATTGAGGCACTTACATAAATTACGAGTAAATAAATGTTATTTTCGTGACAGCTCACAGTCTTGACAGCTCATAGCTGTGAATATTAACTGTTATTCATTCAACTTGATAATTTGTGCTAATTCTTTCCATTTTGGACTTGTGATTTGCTTAGATAAATGAGCCTGGCTATAAATTGCACCCAGAGACGAAGAATAACAAGCTCCACCGCAGCTCAACATAATGCACCAAACGGACCACATGCACACGCACAAAAACACACCGAAACCTCATCCGTCTTTCTTTCAGTTCTGTGTTCATCCATGTAGAAACGTTGACCGAGGCCGTCTGTGTTTACTGTTATTTTCTAGACCAGTGGCATTCGTTTTCATTCGGTACACTAGCGTGGGATGAACTGTCTTCTCTTGTGTGTGCCACTGTCTTCTCTACTTCTGTGTCTTTGTCTGCATGTGTGTGTGTGTGTGTGTGTGTGAGAGAGAGCTTTTATACGTGTCAGATATGTATTCATGCATTTAAGTATTCATGTGTTTATGTGTGTGTTAGTATGTGCTAAAATGAGTGTGTGTGTGTGCAAGTGTTTAGGTCTATGTAGATAATGTGGCTGTGTGTGTGCCACAGTGGAGCAGCAGGGTTTGGGACTGACAGTTCCAATAAACATCAGCATTAAGGCAGAACTGAGCAGGAGAGTGGAACACCCATCTTCCTCTCAGTTCATCCCCCTCATCCTTTCTTCAGTTTCTCTCTCTCCTCTCTCAGAAAGTCTCTCCCACTGTTTTCCTCTTCCTCTGTCTCTCCCTTTCATGTTCAAGAGATACAGAAACATCTTTAGCAGTGTACACAGGGTAGTGCGCTTCAGAGTGGCCGTTATGTGCCATGAGAGGTTACTGATAGAGTCACAGCCTGCTCTAGTTGACATGTCTGCTAGCTTAGCTTTGCTCCCCTGGGTCTACCTTATCACCCTGCATGCCGCTGCTGCCAAGTGAAAATGAGGTAAATCAGATTTTCATGTTTTTCTTTCTTTTACATTTTTAGATTTGAATTTAGATCACCCTTAATATTAGATGTAAGTTTCCTGCTTTAGTGGGCTGGCAAAGCGAGCCAAAACCACTATGAAAATGTGTGAACTTGATTTTCGCAGAGCGGCACTGAAGTTTGGGTATGAATGTTGACATTTTAATCAGGGGATCAATTTGACAGCAAACAAGAAGGATTATGGCATAGAAACACTGATATGAAGGAACAGCTCTTCCCCAAAATCATAACTCAATTCATGACTACTCACCGCCTGTCAGCCAGGACTCCATTTATGGGAATATTTCCTACAAACCTGATATCACTGCTGACTTGATTTAAAATATATAATCACTGGTTAAGAACTAAAGGACATGATGAGGTTTCTGCCTCCTGTAGACCAGAAAGGAACGGTTTGAAACCACTGGCAAGAACATGTATCGTGTCGCATGCATGCATGTGCACTTGCATCGTCGTGCACAAGAACAAACTAAATAAAATAGTCGTAAAAACACAATTTGGCATTGTCAGAAATATACTCTTAGCTGTGATGTCATGGCGCACTGACACTTTTACATAACTGTAGCAAGATGAGAACTGCTAGAGGATGGCAATGCAACATTTTAGTAATAAAAAAATTTAAATGTATATATATATATATATATGTATATATATACACACACATCCTGGCAGCATTTATGGAGCTCTGGTCAGCCTTACAACAACGCTTTAAGGTATTTTAACATATAGTTAATAGATCCCAGGCGTATCATCAATAATATGAATATTGTGTTTTTTTTACTGCACATGCTTTGCTTAACTCTTATTCATAATTCCACTCTTTCCACTACTAGTGCGCATGTGGTCCCTTTTGAGGTTGAAAGGCCTTGCACAGCAGTACTTCAGAGGCTGCTGTAAAGTCAGTTTAGAGCTTTCTTCATTTACTTTGACGTTTTGACTCAACCTGACGTTCGTACTGTCGGTGGTTCTGTATTTCGAACGCCAGCTTGCCTACACTCCGGGCTACCACAGCCTCCTTGTTAAACATGAACAAATGTTCTGCTGATGTTAGCTGTCCTACATGTCAGAGTCGGCATATAGCATAGCTCCCCTGGCTCTGAGTCACAGCCATATGGTGGGGCAAAAACTAATGTCTGTTATTATATTGTGGGATTGGTAACGGCAGCTGTGTGTCTGTTATAATATATGGTTCTGAGCAATAACACACTGTACATTATGCAGGCAGGTGTGTGTGCTGGAGGTGAAGAGTAGTGACATGTTAAGAGTAGACAGCTTGGCTCTGCATCACTGCCATGTAGTGAGACAATCCACTGTTGAGTGTTCAGTGTGTGTCTGACTGATTATTGACGTGTGAATGCTGCTAACTGGTGAATGTTCCTTAGTGGTGTTTATAATGTTTGATCATGTGATATGATTACGATCTCTAGATTTAAATATATTGTTAATCTCAAATCTCATATCAAGCAAGCTACTCTTGCATTGATTTTTCACACATTTCAACTTAAACAATAACTGGAACTAAAATGAAACTATCCATCCATCCATTGTCTATATACCGCTTATCCTTCAGGGTCGCAGGGGGGAGCCAATCCCAGCTGACATTGGGCGAGAGGCGGGGTACACCCTGGACTGGTCGCCAACCAATCACAGGGCCGACACATAGAGACAGACAAACATTCACACTCATGGGCAATTTAGAGTCACCAGTTGACCTACCCTGTGTGTCTTTGGACATGCAGGTTAATGGAGAAATGTAGGAGGAAGCCAGAGTACCCAGAGAAAACCCACGCATGCACGGGGAGAACATGCAAACTGCAAACTGGTTCAAGGTCCATTCACAAACCCGCCGGACAGCGGCCTCGAACCTGGAACCTTCTTGCTGTGAGGCAACAGTGCAAACCACCGCATTTTAATTTATCATATTTAATACATTTAATATGTGCCCTTTTTTTTAGATATTAAAAAAGGTTTTACGGCTGCAGGGATGATTGGCAGTGTGGAATGGCTGTTATAACCCTGACCTCTGGGCTGCAGTGCCTGTCCTTCAAGGAGCTATGAAGCCAGCATCCAAGAGGTGCGACCTGTGCAACTATGACAGTCACTCGTTTCTGTTGACAAAACACTGTTACTTTGTCTGCATCTCATTTTCTTTTCCATCATTCCCTCCATGTCGCTCATCCATCTGTGGAATTTCTTGCTCCCCCACCCCCCTTTTCTCTCCTCTCCCTCCCTCCCTCCCTCCCTCACACAGACAGCTGATGTTGGCGTGTCAGCAATATAGTTATTTTTCAGGTGTAAGCTGCTGCTCCTATAGGGGTTTGTATGTGTGTGTGTGCCCTAAATGTGAATGTGTATAAGAGAGAGCCAGTTTTGGTGTGTGTGTGTGTGTGTGTGTGTGTGTGTGTGTGTGTGTGCACGCCTGTGTCAAGGTGCTGTCAATATGTGTCTGCTGTGTGTGTGTGTGTGTGTGTGTATCTGTATGTGAAAGACTGACAGAGACAGTTACAGAAAAACGTGTTTGTGTACATCTATGGGAATGTGTGGGTGCATATAGAGTATCTTGTATGTGTGTGTGTGTGTGTGTGTGTGTGTGTGTGTGTGTGTGTGTATGTATTGCTTGCTGCTGCATCAGGCAGCTCGATTGCTCTCTGACTGCATTTGCTGCATAAGGTGTCTTGGTGGTATAACTGTGCAGTACACACTATGTGACGCATTGGATAGCTCTATTGTTTTGCTGCATTGAGTATTTATACAGCCCTATCTCCATCTCTGCACCGGGGCTACCTTCTGCCTCAGCGTATCTGCATTACAGCCAAATGCCTCCAGGGTCTTCATGCCGCAAGCAGCATTTAGGATCTTCATCGTCTTGCTCCTGCTCCTCCATCCTTAACCATTTCTACTTGACTGAATGTTGAGCAGGATAAGATTTACTCATCCATTTAAAAGCAGTAGTGCAGGTAGAGTACAACATCTTGCTACGGACACACCGAGCAGAAAAGGTATTGCCATGATGTGATCAATCCACATTGGAATACATAACTTTATAAAAATGCCATGTTTACATACTTTACATAAAAATGAGTCCAGTGAGTTTGACACACAGTGAAGTACACAGATTTAAAATTTGGGAAAAACCTCCACATTTGTGCCTATTTCGTAGCAAAGAAACTCACTGCAGAGTATTAAAGGAAGAAAACATAAGCCACCGTTGTAGTGACCTATGCAAGTAAACATTTTAATGTCTAATAGCATTTAAATCTGAAACATAACTGTACTGTACTAATAAGGCCGGAATAAAAAGCGCAAACCATCCATGGTTCGCCAGACCTGCTATCTACAGTAAATTTGTCTATGAAATTTAAGAACAGTTTACCCAGCTGTCACTTTATTTTTCTGCTGTGCCATTGTACTGCAGTATATTTTTAAAACTTTGTAGTGATGTTATCTTGGCCACCTCTTGCATTTTGCCATCTGTCTTATGCTTGCTAGGTAGTGTCTGGCAGCACTAGTTATGCGCCCTGTTTCCATGCAACAAGAGATTTGCGGCGCCGAAGGAGGCATCCAGCATTTGTAGGAGAGATGACAATGTGGATAAACAACCCAGCCATTTCCTCTTGTTGCATTTCAGCACCGGCCCGCTGTTCACAACGCATGACCCGTGTATCCCAGGGACTCTCTTCCATGCAGATGATCGCATTATTTCCAGCATCTCTCTAAACCAGGGGGATATGAGCATCAGAAAACAAACTCACCACAGACTTCCCATTATTCTTCTCTTGTTATCCTCACTCTGTCATTCTCTCTTATTCTCCCTCTGTCATTCGGTTGCTTTCATTAGGTTTTTCATTCTGTCTCTCAGTCCCCCTTTTCTCTGTCGCCCATCCTCAACCCTCCCCTCTGTCTTTCAGAGTAGTGGAGAAGTGACGGATTGACTGAATGTCTGTCTCTCTGTGGGAAATGAGCCTGCTAATGTGGCGAACTGGGCTTGTTCCATATTCATCTGCAAGCCTGTGAATCACTGTGTGACTATAGAGGCTGCCGAGTGCACAGAGGCACATCTGCTTCCCTTCCAAAAGTCAAACGGAGCGCAAAATGAGTGGTGAATATAAATCCATTTCCTGTCTCTTTCAGGTCTTCATCAGTCCATCTCTCTGCTTTTCTCTCTCTCTCTCTCCCCCACGATCTTCCTCCTCTGTGCTATCGCTCAATCTCCCCTTTCACCTGCTGTCACACGCATACTACGATTCCTTTCTGCCGCTATTGTTCTGTCCCTTTCTCTTTCTCCTTTTCTCTTTTAATCGGCCTATCCTTCATTCTCTTTATGTTCTTTTTAACTGTCTGCGCCATCATCCTCAGCGGTACAAAGAGAGGAGGCTGTTATGAAAAGGTATCAGAGTCAGACGGACTGACAGACGCCTCACCAGCTGGGAAGGAGAGGGGAGAGCAGTAGAGGAAAAGGCTGAGAGTCATTAGGGATGGCTGCAGGGATTAAGGTATAAATAATCCTCATGTCAATCAGACACAGCATTGTTGTCCAGTCCAACAACCTCAGCAGACCTGTCTGGATAGCTGGGCAGCAGGCCAGTACTAAACAGTGGCTTAACCAGTGAAGTACAATAGACAGTCAACAAAGGGCAGCAGGCTAGCAGGTTTGCTACATGAGGCCTGCTATCAGTGAATGTTAAGTAGCTGCACAGGAGAGTATTATAGCTAAGAGCACAGCTGGGAAGAGATCATTTCACAATAAAGGCTTGTATGTTTTTATATTTGACAGCATATTGACAAAAGGGTCCAGTGCATCATGGGCCTTCATGGGTCTGTTCAATCATGTTTTTCATATTCTAGTATATCCACAGTGTGCTTTATTTAAACAGAAGAATGCAGCTTTTTCTCCTAAAAACTGTGTTCATATACAACTAGTTTTCATTAGCAAATATGTTTTAAAAGATATGTAACACAGCACAGATTACTTGTTTTAACCAGAATTATAATGATTCACTGCCACAAATGCCACTCAAAACACTTGGTTAAACCTACAGTCATTTTTTTCAAGCTTTAAACACAACACTGATATCACCCTGTACAGTTGTTACGGTGTTTGTGGCAAACCGTTGCCGACACATCCAGCAGATATGGACTGACATTCATTGGGAGTCGTGTTTCAGGACACTTGGTGGGTCTTTAGCTGCTAAATGCCTCATTATGTTCACCAGCCAGTTGCTAACTTTGTCTGTCGTTTCAAACGGGGAATATCAATATAAAATCTTCTGGAAACGACAATGATGAGAGTATTGACCGTGAATCAAAGCATTAAAGTTGCTGAACGTGAAACCAAAACAATGAGCTGTAAAACTTCTCGTAGAGCTCTGGAGAACTGCAGAGTCAGGTCATAATTCTTTGTAAGTTCATCACTATGGGTGAAAGTTTTACATTATGCAGTCCACAGTCATTCCCTCCATTGTTAACTTAAAAATATTGATTGGTGCAGCTTCAAGGTTTTGGAAATATTGTGGCCTTCGTTAAATATCAAAAAATAGTCAATATGTCCTACGCTAACCGCTAACACCATGTGGGATGCAGGACGTGTCGCTGGTGTCAAAGATCTGTGCTTGGTCTGCCGCCACAAACTCATAAAAACATTGGCAGTGAACAGAGCGCAGCCAGAAACTGCTGCAATAATCACAACAGCCAGAATAAAAAAAGTTTTATACATGTAGCAGATGTTCCTCTGATCATACATATTGGTAGTCTGCGGCACATCAGCTTAGTGTTTGGGGAGTTTCTGCCAAGTGTGTAAGATCTGAAGATAGTAATGTTTGGTTATTACAGCAGCTGGTTGCAGTGAAGACCATATAAGTGAAGACCAGTTTACTTTTTACGAAGTTTTTTTTTTTACCTCGAGATGCAAATAACTAAGTTGAGATGATAGAGTTTAACGGTGTACTCATTCCTGGGTTGTTTCTATCACTAATATTACAGGAAGTAGCCTTGCAATGTAGTTATTTAAGGACGTTCTGAGTCAAAGGGTTTGGTCATTGCATTTCTATGATTTATGATGCCTCTGTCATTGGACTGGGGGGCACAGTAGCAAGGCCTCCGTCTTCAATGTTGGCTTTATTATATTTGAATTTCAGTGACTCATCTCCTGCCAGCTGGGACGACAGACGGCAGCCAGCACAGGCCACCAGAGAATTCACTTTCTAAACTTTGATTTTTTTTTTTTTTTGGGCAAAGTTCTGCAAGTTTACAGGTCACAGTTCTGCCGAGGGCAAGTCCTGATAACTCACACACTTTGTCTCACTTTCTGTTCTGTACTCCATTATGGGGACTCCAAACCTTAGTAGCCATGTGTGGCCATTGTTTGGACCTGCATAGAACTTCATATCAGAGGGGTTTACTGCAGTATGGTGGCAGGCCAACATTGGTGCCGACATTACCGAGAAAAGCAAATTAAAAGGAAAACAAAAAAGCCAAAGCCAAAAAACAAAAACAAGATTTGGCCCAGATGTGGTGCAGTCGTACAAACTGACTGACTGTACTGGACTTTGCAGCTGGTGACACGGCCCAAATCCATGTTGTAGGTCGTCTGTCATTTTAATCTTTGGATTTAAGCTTGTGTTAGTTACTTTTGAAAGGGAAAGGAGGGGGAGAGAGAAAGGAGTGTCTCATGGACACAGACTTTAACTTTAAATCCTGTGCCTGTTGTCTTATTGTTCTGTTTATGCAATCGTACAATACAATTGTTCTGTTTATTGTTCTGGGTAAAAAGACGACAAGAATTTCTATCAGACTGCAACTTTTGTGAATGAAAACATCTTTTGTGATACGTAGTTTCTAAACATCAGACTCTTCAAGTGCATTCCACTGAAATCATCTACACCATCTCCTACAGTGTTCCTGTTATGTGCTTTCATTTCGACGCCCTCTGTCTGGGAACTTAGTGCAAATTACACTTTTTTTCTCCACAGAAGTAACAGACCATACTGTGATGGATTATCAGACCAGGAGTAATATGTCCATACTATTATGCAAAGCTGTCCGTGACTGACAATGTAATGGAAATAGCAAATTAGCTGCAAATTGGCTATCTGGTGTCAAATTTATAGAAAGCAATATCTGTTTTCATAGAGTAGTGCTCGTGGTAGTTCAAGCAGGGCACATTAAAGTCACTATACACTTCCTTTAAATATAAGACTGTCCACCCGAGGAGAGCCAGAGCATTTGTGGTTTCAGCAAAATTCCCCCAATCATCATGTTGCATCCATGTGACAAGGCCCTGCAGTGATCATAGTAACACTCTGTAGGTTCATCACTACGAACAGCCCCTCTCACATTGTCTCATTCGCTACATCATGTGATTAATCAATTGATTAATCAATTATAGCTGCTTTCAATTTTGGAATGCATGAATGAGTTGTTTTACACGCTGTGTATGTTGTACATGTTATGTATGATCACTACGGCGAGGGGTTTTATATAATAAACCTTGTTATGATATAAGTTAGGTTAATGTGAGTTGGGCTCCTTTGCGTATCGTGATTGGTGACGATAGAGGAAGTAGCGTTATTTATTCTACTCGAGCTTTTGACGAAGACCTCAAGCTTGTTTTTACACACAAATTGTTACGAGTTGTTGCTGCTTTTCCCCTTTTTTTGTCATTTTGTTTTTTAAATTCACGTTCCATATCAGCTCGTTTCCCCCATTCAACTTTACAAAGCTGCTCAATCTCTTTTAAGTTGCATTGGGACTGTAGTTGAACAGCAATATTCAAGTCCAAGGGGGCTTAATACATTTTATAGGTATTATACGGCTCATTTTCCAAAAATGGTTTTGAATGAGAAATGCTTTCATTTCCCTTGTGCTCCTGTACTGTGAGTTTGACACACAGTTGCCTTGTTAACTGCCTTCTCTGTAAGTGCCAATCATCTCAGGATAAAAGCCATATTGAAATTGTTAATACTTTTCCGTGTGTGTCTTTGTTCTCTTCCCCTCCATCACTCCTGTACTTCCCATCTTCATCTTCGTCTGTCTGCTTCTGAGAATTTTCTCGCAGAGCAAATGCCGCGGTCGTGTCAACGTGATCAATTTTACAGTAAAACGTCACCGCTAACATCTAAACGCCCTTCATCAGCGAGCTCTTAAACAAATCAATTAATTTGTTAATTAATCAAACAAGTGCATTGTGCTGTATGTGTTCATTGATCCACCCACATTCCTCACTACCCCACCCACAGTCCACACACACACACACACACACACACACACACACTTTTACCCCTCCAGTTCTCCTCTGTGGATCTCAGTATGAAAGGGTCCTTCGCTCAATTCTAATTTAATCTCCGATCTCTTTTTCAGCATCGATCTTCATACACCCTGTGCGCCACAAAGTGATATTGAGAGGGGGACTGATATGGAGATAGACATTGATTTGGAATAAAGAAAAAAAAAATGAGGAGGGTAGTTGTGTTCCAGTGTCGAGAGGAGAGCAGAAAACAGAGATGAAGGAGAGGTGAGAGCTACGGCGCTGATTAAATCCAATTCTGCTAATGATATAACACTACCTGTCCCTTCCCATTTCCTCTACAACTTAGAGAACTTCATCAGGAGAAAGGTAAAGTGAGTTTTGCAGTGGTCTTGCTGGGATGGCTGACAGGTCGTTCTGCCTGCTGGTTAGGCTTCCTGCACAGGAACTTCTAAATACTAGCCTGAGGTGCAGCGTTTGTACAGCAGGCCATTTTGCTCGGGATTTGGATTTACTTTGTGTCTGGGTGTAGGGTTAAGATGTAAAAAGCTTGCTAACAGGGTTGGCTCTTGCTTTTTTTGGAAGTGATGGTGTGTGGAAGGAAGCAGCCTCATACCATTTTCAGTTTGCAAAGCTCCTTTCTTGCTGAAATGTCATGTTTGCACAGGCTGCCGCACAAAAAGGTTGCTCTGCCCACAGTCTTGACACTGCCATTGTATGAGCCCTGTGCTTAAACGTACCCACACATTATCCGCAGAAAATAGAAGTCAGCAGTAAGTAAACATAAGTGGTTATTTCAAGATAAGCTGACTACATTTCTTACAGAGTTTCAACATTTAATTAACAAGCAACTACTGGTGATGACAGCTGAGACAGAAATGTGTACCAAAGCCCCCAACAAACACCCATTCTACTGCAATTAAGTTGACTTGGTGGGGGTCAGTAATTCCAAATAGCAGCAGCTGCCTCACATTGAGCGCTATAGGGTGATTACACAGGCTACCCAGCCTGGCCTCAATCAGGGAGTGGACTTCAAATGAACGACTCGGGTTAAAAGAGGCAAAACCAATCAAAAAGCTCTAAATGTGAATAACAACACAACATTCTGTAAGTTGTTTAACTGAGTTTGGTCCTTTTCACTCGAGGATTAAATCTTTTGAGGAGACTTGATTGTTCACACTATTGGGAATAAAGTACAGAGCTACATTTTGAAAATCAAAGGATGACATCATCCATACACTGATCCTTTTTTTTTCATGTTCAAGGCCATTCAAGGTCATGGCCAGTAGGAAGTAAAGAATCCAGATAACTGGTGACCAAGAACCACAGAACTTTACAGAACAATTGAGACGTCAGTATGTACGCAGTCACTGAAGAGATGACATGTGTGGCCCTTAAGTCTTATAGTCTGAACACTGAAGTGGAAAGTCCATTTGGCTGTTTTTTTAATCAATAATGGCTTTTTCCCCCCTGTTTTTAATTTCCCTTCAAATGAGTGGACTTGAACTACAATGGTGAAAATCACCCCGTGCCTGTAACAGAACTGCCAGATTCCTGCTTTCCAGCCTCTCTTTCATTCACTCGTGCATTTCCTTGATTTTGGCAGTCACCTGTAACTCACTCTCTGTGGTCTCCTCTGGCAGAGCTCAATCTTGTGTTCTTTCAAAATGAAGGGCAAAAAGTAAAAGAAAATGTCAACAAAAAAATTCATTGAAAACGACTTTCAAAAATTGCATAATTAAAGTTGTTTCGGTAATTTGACATGTTTTTCTTTTTCTGTATGTAACTACTTTTACATTTCCTTCATGTTTTGTCAACATTTCAGTGATTCCATTGAATATGAATGAGGAGAAATGGCATCACTGAAACTGATAAAAGATGAAGAATTTTCCTGAAGGTCTTAAACCTCCTATGCGATAGAATAGCTTTAATGACATAACATGGAGGCACAGACATGTCAAGGTACACCTTCGCTTGTGTGATGCGGGGGCCCTACTGTGGAGGGGACCTTGCACTCAGCGAGGGGCCTTGGCCCGACTGTGCTGAGGCCATCAACCCGCTGGGCTCGCCTCACCTCCTCTGCTTTTCCCTGACACATCTGAGCAGAGGAGATGGAGGGAGGGAGAAAGAGACAGATAGAGGAAGAAGGAGAAAACACTCTTGTCTTCCCTCCACCTCCGTTTTCCCTGACTCCTGTGGATTTTTCTCCCCTCTGCCCTTCACATCCGCCCATCCCTTCCTCATTTCTCACACTAGTCTGTTTATTTCCTGCCTTGTGTCTGTGTGTGGTTTTTTTTTTTATGTCTCTCTTCCTCCTCATTTTCTCCTACCCTGTGAAGAGGTCAAGAGGTAGAGGAGAGGAGGGATGGAGAGAGGGTCAGGTGGTTAGGATGAGAGAGGGAAGGGAAAAAAAGCAGAATAGAGAACTAAAACAGATAGATGGTCTTTTTCTCTGCTGTGGGTGTCGTTAACCTCTCTGTAGCCCTCTGTGGGCTGTGGAAGCCCACTTCCTTGACCTCAAGGTTGTTCAGCTGAGCTGCATGTGTGTGAAGATATATTTCATGCAGCTTTGCTCTCTTTAAACACTGTAATTGCAGTAACCTCTCACCCCAGCCTTACCTGTAAGTATGTATGTAAATACATGACTGGAGGATGAAAAATATGTGGAATCCAAAAGGGAAAACATGAATGGGATCACCTGCTCAGGCTTTGGCTGGAAAAATATGATTGATAAAGCCGAGATTCAAATTAAAGATGCTTTATTTAATGTAAGACCATTTTTAAAGGAGACATTATGCTAATGTCTGTGTGGGTCCTAGTAGAATATTTTTACATGCTGTAGTCTTCAAAAAACAGATTTTCTCCCACTATGCATGCTGCTCTTTTCATCCTCTTCATCCTCAGACTGCTCTGATTGCTCAGCTCCTGCATACTGAGCAGGCACCGTCCACAAACTCCCACTTCAGCTCCTGTCTTAGGAGGGGAGCCGCATTAGCTGATCAACATGCTAACGCCAAGTTTAACAGACTAACCTGCCAAAGAAATAGCAAAGCAACATTTAACATGGTAAAACTTACAGCTTCCACGTTTGAAGTCGCGCTGCAGACAGGTGATGTCGATCCATCCGTAAGCTTGTACCTCTACTGGCCTTCAATGCAAAAGCAGAGAGGAGTAAAATAATGTTACACACACAGAGAGTCGTGTTTTGCAGTTGTTGTGGGGATCTTGCCGTTACAAGTACATACTTGATAAAGCAAATCCACTTAGTCTCACTTCCTCAGCCGGCAGGCGGACATGAAGACTGTTGTCGGGGTTTTTGCAGTTAACAGCACAACAATTTCTGTGCTATACTTGTAGCTTCGGCATTATATTACCAGAAGTGGTGTTAGTGAGATAACGGAGGCGGTACAACAGTAACGGACAGCAAGGGTGATTCAGGTTTTCAGTGGCAGGGTCAGCCTGCAGAGGGGCTGAAGGAGGTCACATGATCCCTTCAAGTGGCGTTACAAGAGGGGCTAAATCCTAACGACATGTTTTAGCACTCATTTACTAAAAGATGGAGCTGCAGAAAAAGAGACGGGGGGGGCTTTTCCCATAGACTGAAGGTTTCTAGACACACAAGGACACATTTATGTTGAAAAGGCATTAAAAAGTGCATTTTCCACAATATGTCCCTTCTTTTATTGAGTTTTCATGTTTGAAAGTAGTAACATTTGACATTTGTACTAAAACAGAATAACATAAAACGAATAGTTGTCATTGAACCTTGAAACCATGATATTACTTCTATGTTACGTTTGTAATCCACTTTTCCAGTTTTTCAGCAAAAAAAACAAACATCCTCGGTCAGTTTTTTTCTTCTTTGAAGGATCTACTCCACTTTTCATGTTAAGGCCTTTTTTTCTTGCTGCAAGCAACATTTTAGACAGATGTCCACCGCTTGTCCTCAGTCTACCCGAGACACATTACAGAAGAGTTGTTCAGAAAAGCATATCCCACCACTAAATGAGGTAAGTGACAAGCAAATCTTAAAACACGGTCATTTTCTGATTCTAATGGCATTTCGCAATCTTCAAGCTCGCTGGTATAGAAGGGCTAGACTGAATGGAGTGGATACCCTCCTGTAGACTGTAGTGAAGAAACAAGATTAAAAAATCTACAGACATCCTAAAGCACAGTACGGGTGTTGGGGTCTGTGACCTTGAAAAGGTAAAGCTGATTATTTAAACATGACCATCCATTGATTCTTTAGGAAATGTGACAACACCAATGCTCCCAATCAATTATCACATAAAATGATGGATTCACTTGTCAAAAAGACTATTAGGGATCCAACAGGAAACACACTATGAGAACTCAATCACATTCTACAGCGTTTCATGATGAATCTGGTTGACTTAGTTGAGTGATTGGACAGTTCTGCTGTGTTGTACTAGAAAATTAGAAAGACTTACTGTATTTTAGCTTTCATATATCTTTGCATCCTTTAGAAGGTTTCAACTTTGTTTTAATGTTTTATTACAATGATTAGCTTTATTCTCACCGGAGCTTTGTCTCATTAATGTATGATTTATCGTAAGTTGTGGTCATACGTTATAATATTTGTCAATACCCATAAACACAACCTTTGTATTAGTCCATTATCATGTCCCACAGCCAGCAAGATTCTGGGAACTCTTTGCAATGGGCGTTATTAGAGAAGAAACCCAGACGTTCTGTCTACCAGACAGCCAAACAGCCAAACAGCCTTGTCCTCTGAAAGCCATTAAGACTTTAAGATGAGGCTATAAAACCAACTCCAGCCAGCTCTATTACTGGATGCCACATCTCTGTCTGTCAGTCAGTCCCGCAGTCAGTTGGTCTATCTCCTTGGCCCTCTACGGTCAGCATTAGAATCACCGGAGGGCTACATAATTACCGAGTTATTATCTCAGTAAGTCCAGAATGAATTTCTACCCAATGGAAATGGCCGTGTAAGTGATTTTCCACAGCTACTACCATGGGGGGAAAAAAATCCAGGCCTCTAGGGTGTTCTGTTAATTATTTTTCCATCCGTAAAAGCCATCACAGAGATCTGACTCATGCTGCAGTTATTACTTGACGTTTTGAATTAAAGAAATTAATATTTTTGACTCTTGCTCGTTTCACTTACTTTTGAGAATGCACACCACAGGGAAGGACACTTCCAGATAATTTGATTTATTTTATGCCATGTTCATTTGATCTGTACTTCCATAACAAGTGGTGTGAGTGACGCTAAGCGTAGGTGTCAATAACAAACTCACAGGAAAAAAAAAAAAAAAAAAGATCCTTCAGAACATGTTTCTTTATTCTAGCTGGCATCATGAGCACTTTTTTGATGACCTCAGGGGAAATGTATATTTTTGTGGGACGTTTTATGTCCACTGCTGCTACTGGATCACACACCGCACATAAACGCATACACACAATGTCCCTCTGCTTGAGTGACACAGGCTTCCTAATTATTCTTCAATATTCACGTTTGCCTTTGAAAACAACTATTAAATATGAATGAGTTTTCCCCCCTCTCCTGTTTTGACTTGACTCAGATGAGCACCAGCCTCCCCAATCATCGGCTTTTATGATGCTAAGCTGCCATCAATTAGATCTCATTTGATCTGCTCCCTCCCCGACCACCCTGTCTGACGGTGCTGTGTGCCGCTGTTGGTGGTGACGAGGTGGGATGCAGCCCTCAGCAACTTGCTAATTAAAGCAGTAATTAGGCCTAATCCTGGGCTTGGAAATGAGCTTCTTAGCGAACCAGGTGTGCCAGACAGGAGTGGAGGACGGAATTTCCTTATTCATTCACCGGCTCTCTCTCTTAATTTACATACTTATGTGCTATTGTGTTCTCCGTGACATATTTGGTATAATGTCTAATGATTGAAGTGTGATTCCTAATGAAAGAAAGTGAGGAGAGAGGATGTTTTTTTTTTTATCATTTATACAGACAAGATGCATCATAATCAGGTCGACTAAAACTCTCAGCAAGCATCAAGATTTCTAATGGAAATGATCCATCACACCCACACAGAACAGTTTGTAGTACAGCGCTCGCTGAAACACTTGCAAGAATAAAAAGCTGTGTGTCTCAACCAACCATGCGATGTCAAACACACGTCTCCACAACTAGCCCAACTATGATTTATTTTTTAATCGCTTTTTTGGAGCGATAGATGAAAAAAATCAACACCTCTCTTGTATCTGTCTAAATATAGGATGACATTGGCCAATTAGCATAGTTTATACGATTTTAGCCAGATTATTAATTCACACTGAGCAGTCGCCAGGCAACCAGGTAGACTCCAGGAAGTAACTTAACCCCTCATGAAACCAAAACTTATTTTTATTAGATTTTGTACTTTATTTTGTAACCATTGTATCTTTTCTTTTACTGATCCATGTTCGAGTCTGGCATAATTATGAGGGAAATGTTGGTCGTAAATATATTTCTAACCCAAAGGATGCAAAAGGATTCTTTGCCTGTAGCTATGCACAACTTCCACCAATCAGAGGAAGCTGCACAGAAGCCTCTATCCTGAAACATAAAATCCATGGAAAAGAAACCAGCTGTCGCTTGTAACACTTGCTGTGATTGCTTGGTGACTCAGATGAATGTATCAGGCTATTCTGATGAGCTCAAGTGGAAAGTAAGAGGACACTGTTTTGAAATTTTAGTGAATAAACTGTCAATTAGTGTCAAACTAGTAATTACTTATTAGCGAACACCAAGAGCTTTTTCATTTTACCTTAACCTTGCCAAAATCACAGCAAAAGGAAACTGAAAACCTGAAATTTAAACCCGAGACTTCGTAGATTGCATTACCCACCAAGTTTTAAACGTCGCAATAACTTTTACTGCAATAGCTCCTTTTCTTTCTCTGCAATCTACATTACTGAATATTTGGAAGAACGAACACACCTCTGACACGCAAGCATATTTTGCCGCGTGCGAATGTGTCCTGCACAGGAATAAATGCCTGTGTACGTAACTGCAGTTCCATCTGTTATATTTAAGTGGAAGAGGGAGCGAGGATAGTAGGTTGTGATACGGGCACAGATGGTCTGTTCTTTCTGATAATGTTACGCCGTTGGAGCCGTCAGTGGAGAGAATGTGTGAATTTAAAAATCCCAGTTGAATAATAATAAACTCACAGTACAACTCTGCAGGTTCACAGCCATGATCTGTAGAGCAGAACTGGCCAAGTGAGGGAGAGAATGAGATGAAGAGGATGAAACAAAGAGAGGCGGAGAATTGGAATAGCATGAAATTTGTGTAGGAGGTATTTTGTTTTAATATCTTGTAGAGGAAATGAAGGAGAAAGTTAAGCAATGAAAAGAAATAGCACAAGAAAAGCCTTGCATTCATTAAATAGGGTAAACAAGAGATAAACGAGAAGGCGAGACAGGCAGTTTGGAGGAAAGACAGGGACAACCATGTAATTTCTTAAAGGGGAGATGCTGTTAGAGGGGCAGGGAGGCAGACAGGAGGAGATAGGTTAGAAAGATTAGTAGTAAACAGCGAGCAGGAGGTGAACAGATAGAGGAGGGATTACAGGAATCCCCTGACCTCGCCAGGCAGCCATTAGAGCAAAACTAATTACCAGCCAACGACCCTGGAGATAGAAGTCAGTGCCCTGCCATACCACAGTCCACACCCTCACTCGCACAAGTGCCCTTCTCTCCTCACAAGTGTGTGTGCATACTTAGTTTTCTTGCTCTGTGCCTGTCCTGCAGACCCAATCCATATGATGTATGGATGTATGGGAGCAAAGGGAAATGGCTAATCACCTCCAAGAAACGAGAGCGAGAGAGAGAACACCTTCAAGGGACCTTTACTAGACCTCCCTCCCTCTCCTCCTTGTGCAGCACCAGCTCTATGCCTGGTTCAGCGTGCACACATGAAATCTCATATCAAAATCTCATAATGCTATTTCCCCCCCCCCCTCTTTTTAGTAAGTTCTGCAAAACACCTTTCATCTACTAATCAGAGAAAATGCATTAGTGGGCTCTGCAGAGATGCACATAGAGGTCTTTCCGGACACGTGCAGCGAAGGGTGCCATCGATGGTCATAGGTCGTAGAGGGTTACAGCTGGCCGATGCACACGGCATCCAAATGTCAACCGCTCAGCGTCGTGCAGACCTGCGTGTCTATTAAGTTGATTTGCGTATTCAACTCTCATTGGGAGAGTTTATCTGAATGACACAGTGCAAGTTCACCTTATTACACCTTGAAGAGGTATAATTCCAGCTTCAGTCAGTCAGTCAGTCAGTCAGTCAGTCAGTCCACTGGTCTACTACTCTGCCCCAGAGTGACATTTATTGGATGAGTTAAAATGAAATTTTGTAGAAGCCTCCGTGTTATCAGAGGATGAATCTTAATGACTTTGGTGATCCCCTCATTTTTCCTGTCACCATGACATAAAATTTGTGGTTTTGAATGAAATTGTCATGAAATGTGGTACAAGTGTCAGTGTTCCCAACAGGGGGAATTATAATAACTCCAGTGATCCCTAAACTTTCCATCCAGCACTATTATCAACATTTTACTGCCAAGCATCAGGCACATTTTGGACCTCATCTTTTATCAGACTTTACATACAGTATATAACAGTCTCTCACAGATGCAAGAGTGGCTGAAGAACCTTAGTTCTGTTTCTTTTTTTCTGAGACATTAACTGTTTGGGGTAAGTTTAATTCAATACCAGGCAGTCTTCAGTGTACGCAGATTTGAAACTGCGTTGAAATAATGCAATTTTTCATTACAGTTACAAGAAACTATGGGGGCACACATAGGAACTAGAGTCGTAGGTAAACAAAATACTGCCTAAGCAAGCTTATCTCATATGTTAATCCGTAAAATGGATGGCAGGGAAATATCAGAGAGGGAAATGTTTGTCGAGCAAGGTTTCACCTAAAAGTAGATAGAAAACCTGACTCTTTGTTTGTGGACCCTTTGCTCTCAGCAGAGACTTTCAATGCAATCAATATTTGATAAAGCCTGAGTGAGGGACATGAAAAGGTGTGGGGCACATCCAGCCATTGCTCTGTTTGGTGTCAGAGTTCTTTTTTATCACAAGGCTTGCTTGCCTGCTACATCAGTGAGTGAGAGGAAAGTCACCCAGGCACAGTAGGTCAGAGAGATAGTCGGACAGAGACTTTCTCAAACACACAGATATATGAATTTACACGCAAGCGTACACACACGCACACTATCAGTTGAAAACACAGGGTTCAGCACTTGATGTTTCTCCTCTAACTCTGTGTTTTAGTCGAAAGTCTTTAATCTGAGCGTTACCTTTCATCAATTACAACAGACTCTGCAGGCTGCCTAAAGACGTCCGCCGGGAACTCAGATCCATTACCTGTGAGACGCTGCTGCCCTGAAGCTGACTTTACTGTCAAGCTCTGAAGTGTGGCCATCATCATTAAGACACCGCCTTCACACATCCACCTGGCCCCCAAAACCTGTGTTTCTTGCTCCAAAGGTAAGGTGACAGATAAACTACAATGAAAATTGATCATTCTATTTAGTTTTTTCTGGTTTTAGATGATACATCATTCAGAAATATTGTTGAATAATCTAAAAGATGCTCGAGAAGTATTTTGTTTCTCTTTTATATTAATGTAGCCTTTGCGAGCTCACTCTTTGCTCCACACCTGTGCAACTACTGCTGCACTCTGGCTCTATAACTCAGGAGAACAGTTTGGAGAGAAAAAAAATCAATATGCTGTATGAGGCTGTGTGAGAGATGCCGTAATTTTCCGTTATAATTGTGGTTCTTCTGCACTGTACTGTCAAAGTGTTCAGCAATTCGAAAACAAGATGAACATAAATGTTTTCCCGAGAACGAATATTGAAAAACTGGGGCCATCTTCTCATTCACATGTTCTCCTCCTCCACCACTTAATCAAATGGCAAGTGTGGGATTAAAGCTAAACAAATACATATATAATACCCACAGTGTCATAGATTGTGAGCTGGTGATCAATATACACAATCTGAGCTTGACCTACTAAGATCAAATTCCTATTAGGCATGATGGATTAATCGAGTAGGGGTGTATGGATTTTATATTCATGGTGATATCAACCTGGAGTCCCCATAAAAACTGGTGGATTCCTGGTTGAGCCCCTCGTATATTTCAGTGAGAAGAGTCTCAGGTTTGGTGCTGCAATATGTGAAGCCGAACTAAAGGCGCACAGTAACTCACATTAGAAATCTTCCAGTAAAGATGACATACAGCTTAAGACTTAATATGGAGCTGGGGCTCTATTGTAGTTTTAGAGTTACCATTTTCATGCTGTTACTGCGTCCTGTGGTGGCTTTGATGCTCCAATGCTGATTAAAAAAAAACGTCAAAATAAATCTCTCTTGTGTCCAGAAGGCCAGGGTGGGGGTTATAACAAGAGATTATCTGTTTGTGTGATAATATTACAGTTTGTTTTTGTTGTATTTGTGTAATCTGTCTGGTGTACAAGTGCAGGATAGATGCAGGACCCATGCAGGAGGGGGTTGTGATGATTACCACGTTAGACCTGTGCGGCACAGATTCCACTTAGCCTTGTTTTGTTTGAGTAAAGGACTGAAGTGCATAATCAACACTACTCTATTTAGCCATGTTGCCTTGGTGAAATTAAGGTTTTATTTGTCGGAAAGACAGTGGGATATTGTGCGATAATTGAGTCTATCAAGGCTTCTGTGGCATATCACTCTCATTGTAAGCATTTTTATCTCTTTTTTCTCTCCATTGTCTGTCTCTCACTTCTATGAGAACAACAACAACAACAAGCAAATAAGGAGGGTGAATTGGAATATGATGTTTCTAATTAAAAGTTAATTTATTCCCTACTCACATGCTGTTTCATCTTATGTAACCACTGCAATCAAGCAATTAAAAGATAACCTTGCATTGGGAGGTCAATATTGTCCCACTTATACTCAAATAAAATGCACGCAAATAAACACAAATCATAAAAGTGTGAGCCAAGGCCACATGTTTTATTCATGGCGCTATAGCCTAAAGTAAATTTGTCCTATATTTTCAGTAAACACACTAGCTAAGTACATATAGCATCTTTGACGTCCTGCTTCAAATTATTCTAATAAACATTTTAATGATGTGTGTGATGTAAATATCATTGGTGTTCTCTTGAAACCTTACATGCGAGTCCCGATCAGATTTAATGCAATTTTCTTTACAGTTAGCCACATGTATACGCCTCCATTGGCTAGATCACAAATCTGATGGCACTCCATCTTGGTTTTCCCGAGTTACGTGCTAATAAGTGCAGATGATTGGCCAATCACCTGCAGATATCGTAGGAAATAATAAGAAATGATTAAAATACCTTTTGCCTTTTGATGTTAGTTATTTGAGACCTCATGAAACGCTCACACTTTTCTGAACTTGGTCAAAAAATCGGAGACTTTAAGCCGTGTTTTTAATGGGATTGTCAAACTTTTTACAGTGCAGGACTTGAATGACAAATGCAGAGTCTCATCCAGGGACCCAGGCTCATTAAAACATATTACTGCTCCTGTCATGTGGGACCCACAGGCATTAAGCCTTTGGTCCATTTTGGGTATGCATAGTTAAAGAAATGATGATTCATGTTGAGACAACCTTGTAATCTTAATTACCGTATTGTTTTCTCTCTGTGTGAGTGTGTGTGCACGCAGAGAAATCGTGTGTGTATGTGGTGTTGGCCTCAAAAAGCTTTCAGAAAGTATAATAAAACAGTGCATCAATTCTTTTTAACTAAATGACACTTCAGTGATGTGTGTGCATGTATGTGTCTACCTTGTTAATAATGGCTCTGCTCAGGCTGGCTGTGTGTTCACTGTACAGCAGGTATCAATATCTAACCCTAACAAACAGATAACAGATATAGCTACTAGCTGACTTCCATCTGCAGTCCTTAGGTAGACCGACACGAATGCTAATACAATTAGTAGAAATACAAGTTGAAAATACAATAAATAATAAAATCAGTTATAGATCCAAATATACACTCATCATTTTATCCAACAATATGTTTGTAATAATTCCTGGAGACTCCCTGCCCAACTGTTGCACACAGTACGTAAACATCATGTAATACAACGTCATAGACGCAAGGATGGAATTAAGAGATTAGTGTAATTCAGAAAAAACAGACACTGTGGTTGTGTAAAATTAATGTAGACAAGACTGATGTTTTAAAATCCATTCTTTGACATGAGTGAAAAATTTGGAAATCTATATGTATGTCAGGGAGCTTGTTTCCTTAATTGCCTTAAAAGAAAACAGCAGATTTTGCAGAATACCACATATTATGTGTCTTTTTCATGTGTGATATGTTGCTTTTTTGCTGTCACTTTGAGGAAGTTTGACAAAATGAGTTGAAATTCTTTACATGAACAACTCTGATGTTGGGATGCTTGTCACAGTCACATCTAATTTCTGTCACAGTCTCACCTCATGCAGAGTGGATGGGAACCAGAATGATTTTTCATTGTGAACTCTCTGAACTGTGTCCACTTTGTTTCAGGATGTTGAGCATAAACCAGGAAAATACAGAATAAGAACCGACTGATTTGATGCAGCAGCGTTGTGCTGCCTGCACGTGACTTAATCCAGATAACCACAGTGGATCATTTTGCATAATGGTGCATCGCTTTTCACATTAGAGGCTGCAGATGGAAGACATTCATGTCCTACTGCCCTCAGGTAAAGGTGAGGGCTTTCAGAGTTAAAAGTTAAAACAGTGAATTGATAGTCTTATAAGAGTACAGCCCTATAAAATGACAATGTGAAACAGGTTGCTAATTTCTATGAAAATACATGCAAATTTAAGATCAGACCACCTTTTTATGTGATTTTCTAAAATATGATTTAAACAGATTAGGAAACTGAACTTTCTAAACTTTGTAAAGGTGAAATGTATGGCTGTTGAATGGATTGTGCTCATGTAAGTACAAAGTGGCCATTGAGTATTTAATTACAAATATTTATAAATGTTATTCAGTAGTACTCTAGTCTGCAGTTAATACACATTTTCAATGTAGTTTGGGCTTATTGAAGAAATCGCAATTATCAGGACTTTAAACAGGCCTTTGATGGTTAAATATGGGAAGTTTCCTGCTTCACCTCATCTGCATGGATCTCTGATTTACTGCATGTTTTTCACAATGATTGCGACCAAAATAAAGTGCAATCAAGGAAAAATACCAATGAGAGGCACTGCTGCTTGCGCTGGTGTTTTCTCTAGAGATCCTTTCTCTCTTTCTGATGGATTCTTTTCCACTCTTGTCTGAATTTACTTGTCTCCCTCTCCCTGAGTTACTCTTCACTCTTGCTTGTTTTCAACATCTTTGTCTGCCCCTGAAATTCTACCTTTTTCTCTTTATCTTTATCCCATATCTACTCTCTCTCTCTCTCTCTCTCTCGTTCTTTCTCTCCAACTTAACCAAAAAACATGTCTCTTTCTGCCTTTCTTGCTCTCTCTCTCTCTCTCCCGGTGCTATCCACTGCTCTCCCCTGACGCAGCAAAATTAATTAGAACTCATCCCATTAACTTAGACCCAGCCTATGCGGGAACAAGCTGAGGTGTGTATGTGAGTGTGAGTGTGTGCAGGTGTGTGTGTGTGTATCAGCTCAGCGAGAGATGCTGTAAGGACGCAATGTACCGACCTGAGCTCGACTCCATCCCCCTCAGGCACCAACAGCCCACCGGGACAAACAGCAGTGGGAAGAAAGATGGAGGGAGGAACAAGAGAAGGAAGGAGGAATGAAGGAAGGGCTGGGGTGTGCATTAATTTAGAGAGGGAGGAAAGCTGTGCGAAGTGGAAAAGGTGTGAGAATAAAGGCTGAAGGTAGCTAGAAACCTTATTTAGAATGGATAGAGGGACTGCAGCTAGGTTGTTATCATGATTGGCTAGTGACAAAAAGTCAAACTACATCAACAGAAAATCCAAAGAATAAGACGTCCTTGTGTTTGTTTGACACTGGCTTACAGGTGACCTCTGGGTATTCAAGTGAAAATCAGCACAGCAGTGAAAATCAGACAAAAAAGGGAACTTTGTAATGACGGTTTGGGGACAGAGCGACAGAAAAGGACAGCAGAAAAAGTAAAATTTAAGAGAAAACGAGAGGGAAGAAATAGGAAGGGAGTAAAACAGAGGTTTGGAAACTGTGTGGGTGTGTGTGTGTGTCTATGAGTGTTTTTAAAGATGCCATGAAGTGGACACTTCTTGGAAAAATGACACTTCTTGGAGCACAGTAAATATTTAATGGTGGCCTCATCCTGCACTTGGTAGGTGTGAAGATAAAATCAAAGCAATAAAATCGTCACAAATTATTAAGGAATTTACCTTTCTGCCCCTGCTATCAAATCAAATGGCTTCTTTGTCCTTAGCTGCTATTCCATTTGTATTCGCTGTGTTATGCCACACCCCACAGCTTGTTTTATTGGGATTGCGGCATATTGAGGAAGTTTTAAAAGGCTGAAACCCTCTCCTGAGTCTGCAGACATGTCCTCTGAGGATACATTCTGTGGGTGTAAGGTTGACATGTGCTCCCGTGTTGCATTTACAAAACCAGAACGATCAGCATATTAAGAAGTAACTTGGAAATATAAACCCTTTTCATCTCTGGTGAAATACATGTTGTCAGTAGGTACATGATGCACAGTGTGTAGTCAAGATTTCAAAGGTGTGTATATCTGCTCTTCTGTGAGCTGCTTTGAGATGATGTGTCCACCATCAGCTACAGAGTGGTCCTTCATACAGGATCTGACCTCAGACAACGTCAGATGACAGACAGAGTTGATGGTGATCAAAATGAGACAGATTATGGAAGATACTATGGATGATGAACAAAGTGGAAAAGAAGAAGGAGGCAACGAAAGGTCATTTTAATTAAATGAAGTTAAAAAAGAAATGGAGTGACCTACGCAGGCAGGGAGAATTAGTCAAGCTTCTCTTTTACGTTGTAATTTGTTGGCATAAAAAAAGAGGACGGAGGAAAATGGTATAAGAGAGATGAGCATCGGGTCGCGTAATGAGAACAACACATCATCATCAGCTCACCTCACATCACTTCCCTCAGCCACCTGAGGACACGACACACACATGCAAACTCATGAAATGCCATCTGTTCGACTGCCCGATGTCAGCGCTCTGCTCTGGGTCCAGCCCCACCCTCCAGCACACACACACACACACACACATCCAGCAAACCCTTGGTTCAGTATGAACCGTGCGACCCTGCTCACTGACAGTTGGTGTTTGTCTATTAGGGGTGGAAATGGTGGCTTATCCCCATGCAATATCTATTGGTGCCAAAGTCAGCAGGGAAAAGCAGACAGAAATGTGAGTCTGCTGCCTTATTATGTTTGTGTTCACTAACTTTTGTTCATGAATTTCTCAAATCTTTAATCAGTGGCTAAAGAACCCGAATATGAAAAATGTACAATAATATACTCTCTCAAAGGTCATCCAAAGACATTCCATCATGGTTTAGCATGTTAGCATGTTAATGTTTGCTAATGAGCATAAACCACAAAGTACCAAAGCACCTGTCATAAACCAAATTACATATTTTTGACCTGATCTTGGCGCTAGATGAAAATCTGAGGGATCCAAAGAGTTATTATAATTCATCCTATGGGGATCATGAATGTCTTTTTTTGGCAACCTATCCATTCGTTGTTGAAAATATTTCACTTAAAACCACAAATTTCAACCTTTTGGTGGAGCTGGAAGAAAAGTCAGGGGGAGCACCAAAGTCATTAGGATTAATTTGGGGGATGTGAATGTCTGTCCAAACCTGAATTTCATGGCAATCCATCCAACAGTTGTCCAAGTGGACCAAAGTGGTGCACAGACCGAACAACAGTGCCTTCCTGATGGCCAAGCTGCTAGCTAAAAATTAATCTACATTCTCATTTTCGTGTGACCAATGTGCTACGAACTCTATATGTTTTTGAGGAAAACTGGTTGAGGGAAGTGCTCAAGGGCGCTTCAGCAGGGTGGATACATGAGGATGCAGTTCTATTCATAAATGTGTAAATAAACTAAACTGATGCTGAAGTAAAAATGATAAATATGAGCATTTTTAATCACTTACCCTCCCCAGATCAGCTCACAATGATGTACCTACCAACCACTTTGGGATGCGTGTGTATGTGTGTGTGTGTGTGTGTGTGTGTGTGTGTGTGTGTGTGTGTGTGGGTGGGTTTATAGTCCAACTTCAAGGACTCAGTCAGTTGAACCTATTGACAGTCTCAGAGAGAGAGAAAGACATGGAGAAGGGAGATACAGCAGGGTTAATGGCTGATTCATCTTGTCTTTCAAGTGCTCTTCATTCAGTTCACATAAAGAATTTTCTCTCTGATGAAAGTGGAGCTGAACTTGAGAGGAAAGTGGAAAGTGAAGTTGAGAGGCAGCGAGGATTTTTGATGGAGACATCCATTTGACAGGGTCATAGTTCCTCCTCCTTTATTTCCATCTGTGGCCTGTCACTCACACCTTCATTTCCTGCCTCCCTGTTTACCCGCCTCACCTGTCTGCAGGTCACTTTCTCTGCTATACAAATTTTATTCATTTTAGTGGGATGACAGACTGGGCACCATAAAAAAGAATGACTTTGCAGTGTGGTTTCCTCACACATAAACACACACACGCCCGTCTGTCTTATTGCCTGTCTGTCTGTAACTCTCTGCGATGACCGGTCCATTTTAAAACGCAAACCGACCTTGCGTGCCAAAGAGAAGCATTACCCAGCTGCTCCCTTCCATGCTGGCACACATCACCCACGCTCAGGTTTTAATTTCTCTGCTGGATACCGCAGGCATCAGAGTGCACATTTGTTTGTGTGCATGTGTGAGAGACAGAGAGAAACCATGTGTTCGCTTTTTAAGCCAATAAAAATCTGCCAACCACCCACCAGGTCCTAACTGGCTTTAATCACAAATAAGACTCAATTTAAACATAATCTAGCTAATATAATTACACAGCTGAAAAAACATTCACCTTTCTTATCAAGTTGACATACTAGACCACACTTGAGCTCCTCGTTTCCAAACCTCATCTCAACTTCTGACAGAACCAATATAAAAATGTAGTCTGCATCAAACAGGTGGCAGGAAGCTCGTGCTTATTTCTGTTTCTTGCTAATTTATTTCAGCATTAATTATTCATTTATTAACTGTTTTTAATAACCTGCAGAAGGAAGATTGTGCAAAAGAGACTTTCAGTCTCAACTTTTAACCTGTCGATATTGATCGCAGCTTTCTGGTGAAATAGTCGATCAGGTCTTTGTCTGGAATGCATAAATAGAATCAACCTAACTTCTTCCATTTCGCTGTGCAAACTTTGTTTTATAAAATAAATCACCATGATGTCCCGTGGGTATTAATTCTGGACCTTGGGCGCCCATATCTGTCAAATATGTCAAGTCAATGTTCGCTCACCTCACAGCCAGTACCAACACAACTGCGGATCATCCATGCTGTCTTATACATCAGAATCAGAATCAGAATTACTTTAATAATCCCCAGAAAACATCAGTTAGGTATTAGTTCATCCTGTATGATGAAAATGTAAAGAGTGTATAAAGGGACATTGCAAATTTAAATACTACAAAAATATCTAGTTTTATGAATATTTATTGCTCATGAAAAACATGGACCCATGTGATACTCGAGAAGGAGGTAAAGTACTCATTGTTGCTATGATGTGAGGATTTCCTGTACCAACGTTACAGACCATTGGTGGAAATTTGAAACCCAAAATCCCATCGACACAATGCAGGATTCATTCTAATGTGGAAAAGTGTGTGTGCTTCCACCGAGGACAGTACCTCTTACGTTTCCTCCTTATATCTCCACTGGTGGTTAAGTAAAGTGAGTGTTAAATCCCAAGATGTATTTACACGAGTTTTGGAGTCCCACCTAAATTCAGTGTGGTGATCTAGAGCACCTGCAGAGGGGTTTATCAGGCTGCCACATGTGAATGTGAAGCCTCAGTCAAAGAGAAAAAGGTGGCTTTGTCGAGGACGTCTTTACTGACACTAAATATTTGTTAAGTTTGGTTTCTCAGTGAGCTATTGTTTTCCATCTTTCTGAATTAATGCAAAGAGAAGCAGGTGTAGTCGGTTTTTCATTAATACACTCTGTGCAGGAACACAATTAACTGGCAGACAGACACACACATGCACACGCTCACATAGCAGCTGTTACTCGAGCTCCTGTAAGTAATTAAGTGATGATGTGTGTGAGGTAAACTGTGACTATTTTGGCTTACATTTGCATGCCATAGCTGCTGTGTGTGTGTGTGTTTATGTGTTTTGAGTCAGATTGTGTAATTTCCAAACAATAAAAAAAACAGTGGATTAGTAGAAAAAGAAGAGGTTTACACTGGGAGGGGGTGAGAAAAAATAAGCCAAAAGGGAGGTAAGAAAAGACGGCATTAGATGAAAGAGGAGAAGGAAATCAAGCAGGACGCAAGTGACAAAAGGGGAATAAAAAAAAAAAAGAGACGGAAACGTAGTGAGAAAAAGAAAGAGGAGAAAATAACATAAGACAGACTAGGACAGAAACAGAAGTGGGAGACAAGAGCAGCAGGAGGGAATAAGGGATGGAAGAATGAAGGATGCATCACAATAAACAAACAGAGGTTGGAATGAAGGGAACAGGGGCCATGAGAGGAGGATTGAGGGATAGTCAAGGAGAAAAAAAAAAAAAAAAAACTAGACGGGAGAGATAGTGAGCTCCCACAGCAGGTAAACACAGAGAGAGGAAGGGAGGAGAGGAGATAGTAAACCTCCTCCAGTAGGACTAAAAAGTTATAATGAGAGACAGTTGGGAGGGGAAGCCGGAGAAGGTTTTGAGGGATGGGGAGATTAAGAAAAGATAGTGTCTCTCTTTCTGTCTCGCTGGTCGTGATGCTAACTATGTCGACTCCTTAAGGACCAAAACAAAGGTATCTTACAGTAAACACAATTAATGTGGCATGATGGAGCGAAGATGGAGGGAGTGAATGAAGGAGGCGTGGATGGAGAGAAAAGACGGACTGTTTGTGTCAGCTTCTTTTTCTCTTTACTTTCTTTTTCTCTCTGTTTTGCTTTTTGTCTTGCTTTCTCAGTGTCACTTTCCTCCCCCCCCCTCCTCCACCTCTCAGCTGCTGTTTGGCGGGTGGTCTACGTGGTTGGAGGAGTGGGTTGGCAGCCCTGTAGTGCTGACAGCTCCTGATAGAGCTGTTCTAATGGGAGCAGATGATGATTGACGGCCATGCAGCGAGCTGACAGCACATAAAGGTCACATTAGCTCCCACTGCGATAAATAGAGAAAAAGATGGAAAGAGGCAGAGAGAGAGAGAGAGAGAGAGAGAGAGTGAGTGAGAGAAAGCAGGTGGATGAGAGAGAGAAGCCGTGAAGGATTGGGAGTAAAGACAGTCAGGCACATAGACGAAATGTCAAAAAGGCTCGGGAAGATAGGGGGAAAATAAAAATAGAAAGGCCAAACAGAGGTGGAGAGCAAAGAACATTAAACCAATCAGAGAAGTCTGCCGGTGCAGGTAGACCAAAGATTCAAAACAAAAACTGAGACAGAGTACTTGTCTCTGTTTCTTTCTGTCTTCAGAGGGATTCTGTTACTCAAAACCACACTGTTTTCATGGTGATCATGTTTTTCAGACAGTGTCGATTTCAGTCTAACTCCCATGCACTTGAACTCGCACGTCAGAGCGAATCTGTTGACTTTCTAACTTTTGAGTTCACCAACACTACGATCAGCTTTTCTACCTTTTGTCTTTTTTCAATCTCTCCTCTTGGCAGCATCATGAAGTTAGTCCTGTGTATTTCACATGGTTACATATAGTTATAGTGAAATAATATTCTACTTATTGTGCAGAAGTTGGCCTTGATGGTACACCATCAGTATTTTTACCGGCTGCGACAGCGTGTCTGGTATTGTTGTACCTTGTGAATCTGTGTGTGTGTGTGTGTGTGTGTTTATATGTCTGTCTGTGTGTGGACAGATTGTTGACCTCAGAAATAAGTGGTTTCTGAATGGAGACCACGGTTTTTGATGGGGCTGTTTTCCAGAGTTGTTAATTAATTCAACATTGTAGTAAATCATAAAGCACTAATTTTGTGTTGTTAATCAAATACTCTTTTAAAAGTTCACCTGTCTGTGGTGGTAATATCCAATTTGTCGCTTTTGTTCTGCTTGTCCAATGCTGAGCATATCGAGGTAACTGTTTTATTGTTAGCTAGAGTTTCAGTGTTTGCGACAAAAGAAATCTTTTCAAACATATGTGGCTTTTAAAAGTAGCACTTAACTTTAGAAAAATTACTGTTTTCACTGCCTTAGTTATTAGAATATAGTAACTTCAAACAGCTTTTTTCATGCAGTGCTTCTGTTTTTCTTCCAACCCGTTTATTCTTCTGCAACCTTAACCCATCCATAAACACCTAGACGCTTCCTCCTCCTCTATCCCCCCCCCTATTTTACCATCCCCCTGTAAATTCATACATATTCTATACTCCAGTTATTCCTGCCCCAAACTACCTGCAGCCTGACAGCCCCCTATAACAGGATCCTGACATTTCCTGATGGATATGGAGACAGCAATGAGAGTTTACCTCTGCTTCCTCCTCCTCCTCCTGATGCATCTCACCTTCCTCCCATTTCTCCCCCGTCTCCTCTCATTCTCCCTCGTGTGCTGTGTGAGGACAGAGAGAGACAGATGACATGTGTGTGTCTGTGGGTGTGTGTGTGTGTATATTTGGAGAGGGTGGGTGGATGCATGTTTATACAATGTGAGAGTGTGTGTTTGTGTGTGTGTGTATTGCTCTGTCTCTCTCTGCAGGCTGTTTATACTAGTCTGGCGTTTTCCACCGATCCCCATATGGCTAGTGCTGTGTCCTACCAGCACACACACACACACACACATAAAGACATAGTCAAGAGACCAAACATCTCATTACTGCTACTGGGATGTGTGTGTGTGTGTGTGTGTGTGTGTGTGTGTGTGTGTGTGTGTGTTCAGGGCAGACAGTAAGTGCACTTGCTCTGGTTGTTTGTATGTGACAGAGAGAAAAGATGGAGAGAGCATTTGTATGCATGTTTGTGTTTGAGTGTGTGTGTGTGAAGGAGAGAGACAAAGTGTGTGTGAATGTGTGTGTTTTTCACAAACACAGTGCTGTTAAGCCTTGTGTGCATGCAAGGGTGTGTTAAATACTGTCAGTGGCCAGATGGTTGTGAAAGCTGCAGCATCATTTTACAATAAAGGAGACGATGATATATATATGTGTGTGTGTGTGTGTGTGTGTGTGTGTGGTTAGACATGTCTGCAAGCTTTCCTGCCCTTTTTTCATTATAGGAACCAAGAGTCCTCCAAACTCATTTTGCAGGTCACCACCTTGAAAAGGGCACGCGGTGGCTTAAAGTGAGAGTTAAACAAAAAAATCTGTTTTATTTCAACTAAGGGCTTATTTGTGTTTTTGTCCCCATTTCTGTCGGGTATGATAACATCATCGTTCTTACAATCATTACTACGATCAGACAGGTTGTTAACAAGCAAACAGTTCAGCCAGATTACGTAAACCACTCTATGTGGAGTTAAAAATTAAAGTGTGCCCTCCTGAAATGTTCTGGGAACGCTGAAAAGGTCTTTGAAACAGTATGTAAGCCTGCATTAGTATAGAGAACTGACTTAGAGTATCTTCTTACTACCGAATGGAAGGCTGGCTAAAAGAATGAAAATAATGCTGAAATAACTAATTAATTAATTGAGGTGACAGTCAACAGAACATTAATTGCCAACTATTTTCATAATCGTTAACTGTTCCTTACTTTACTAAAGAAATAATCCAACATTCTCTGGTTACAGTTTAGCAAATGTTAACATACAGTATGTTGGTTTTTGGAGCATTTTCTTTTACTACTTTCTGGCATATTCTAAACTAAAATGATGACTTGATTCATATCAACAGATTAATGGATAATGAAAATAATTGTTAGTTGCAGTATACAAGTGATTTGGTGATGCATTGAAGTTGGGGGACTCACAAGATACAAGGGTCAAAATCAGTGCTTTTCAGTCCCACTTATCAGTAAAGCTTCAAGGACAGTGAATCTTACTGTTTCCTTAATGTGACTCCAAAGCATTTTTCGTGAGATCCTCCTTCCTGGTAAATGCAGATCTTTGAAACTCCACACCCCTTTGGCATTTGGCTGCTATCCCTTGAGAGGCCTCCCTCCTAATTCCCTCTTGTTCTTCTCCAGCACTTCCTCTTTCCCTTACATGTTCTACACAATCTATCTACACTTGCTTACAGTTCCATCTTAACGCTTCCCCATCACTCCCAAGTACTCTGTACAGGGTCTGCTTTTTCCTGCATGTTTTTGTGGCATGTACTGCCTTATGTGCTCCATTGCTGAGGAGTTAAAGAGAACAACTCAAGTTCGACTAGTTTTCTATTAAAAATGTGAAGTCCTGAAGGCCAGTCTGAGATAACCCTGTTGACATTATTGTGGTTATTGTCACTGACTTTAGAAAGCTCCCTTCAGGACCACAGAAGGCATCAAAGTCTGTATTCAAACTACCCCCTCCAACCAAACGTGTCTTTTTTGACTTATCACTGCTTCATGTGGTTGTTAGGGTTTCAGTGTGTAGAGTGAAATTTGTGCAGAAACTGACACTAAAAAGAATTTTTTGCATGAATCTTCTGATGGAGGAACGTTTCGCTGTCCTCCTCCTTAAAGCTGAGTTGAGGAGGTGTACATTTGAGCATTTGAGGGTTTTCTTTTTGTACATCTAGGCAACTAGCTTGGAGCCACTCGTGGTTGAGTCTGATGTGAAAACTTGAACCTCTAGTGCATAAACAGCACGCTGAATGTAGATTTTTCAGTGAAGTAGGAGACATCTTGCTTTCAGCAATTAAACCGTTGAAATGAGAAGTATTTGCACACATTCATATTCATATCCTCCCTCAAAGAGAGAGAGGGATTAGATGTTCTTTTAATACCATGTCAGATACAAAACAGTGGAATGCCCCCACTAGGAGAGCACCACATATCTCTGTGGAAGGGTATGAGTGTGCACTAGAACAAAGTAATGTCACAGCATCTGCTTTACTGAGCGTTTTTCATCTTCATGACTTCATTTTTTATGATAAATGCGTCGCCATTGTTCCCCGTGCTGTCCCTTTAGCTAATTTATAGAGATAAAATAACCTAGCAAATGACAGATAATGAAGTAAAAAAGGAGGAAGGTTAAATGAAAGAGAGAAAGAACGAATAGATGTGTTTTGAAGTGGTTTAAATGTGGCTGTATATGAGACGGACAAAATCATGCCACAATAGAATCACTTTTATTAGAATCTGCGTCAGAATGAGATTTGTAGCCCAGTAAGTTTTCTCAACACAAGGAATTTGCCTTGGAATAATGGTATTTACAATAAATATGGAGAAAAACAAGAACAAAGAACTAAAAAAACAACTACCACATGTCAAGAAAGTCAAGAAATATGAATAAAAAATAGAAATATCAACAACATTCTGCCTGTATATCCTCCATCATTCCCCCATTGGCCTGCATCTTTCCCCTAACCCTATTCTTCAACCATGCTTACCCATATGTTGCTGCTAATGCGTGTGCATACTGTCTGTATAGGTTCTGTATATAAGCCACCGGACATGTGGCTGCATAGTTACACGGCTCCTTGGAGACTTAATGCATCAAATCCCAGTCAGCGGTGTGCACGCAGTATGAAGGGTAGAATGGGGCACAGTGGTGAAAGCATTATCATAAATAGTGTTGAAAGTGAACCGTGAGAGACTCTGCCAGAGATCCTCAATCTTTCTACTGTTTGTTTGTGTGGAAACGGTAGATAAACAGTAACGCATAAGCTTTTCCTCTGCTTGTTGTTGAGGTTTGGCGTTTCAGTGTGCACTTGCTCTGCTGTATTTAGGCGAGAACCATTTTTGAGTTTTATGCCTAAAAAAGTGACAATTAAGGGTTAGTGAGGACATTTTGGTTGATCCTCATTTCTTTGATATTTGAAGATGAGTAATAAGTGATAAAGTACCTGGAATGTCCTCATAAGGGTGGAAATACATGGGTGTGTGTGCTTGCACTGCGTTTCTATTTGTGTATTTTTTCAGTTGGTGCGAATGCTTGTGCTTGATTTATAAAATATTGCGTATATCTAATACATTAGTAATTTTATCAATAGACAATTTACGACTGATAGATTTCTTAGAAATGTGCATTTCATATTCAAACCATATTTGTCTCGTCTCTATGTGACAGTGCAATTATATAGAATTAACACTGCGTTCAAGTCGCTTGAGTTATTGTCCTTTAAGGGAATATTCATGAAGCGAAGAAAGTCTTTATCCCTCATTTGATTTAAGTACTTAAAGCTGCAACACAAAACTAAACAGCCAAAAGCTCATTAGAAATGCTGAGTCATTTCTGGTCAGGGAAGAGCTGAGTTGGCAGAATGCTGTGCTGCTGCAGCTCTGTGCACACGAGGTTGACAGACCTATTCCACCATTTCCTACATTTTATAGTCTAATTTTCTCTTTCATTCCTCTCAGGTGTGTGTTTTTGTGAAACAGATAAATCCCTACTGTCTCTTCTTTTTATTTGTTCCATTTATTTATCAAAATCTTCTCTGACTTAAACTGAATCTGGTGCCAGAAACATAGAGTACCGTAACTGTTACATAAAGTTTTGTGTCAAAAAAAGGTGACGCTGCTGTTCCCATGTCATTGAATGGCTCAGCGCATAGAGACAAAGGAAGAGGAAGATGCCATTTGTGATGAGGGGTGATGTGAAATATGATTGAGAGTGTCTTTTAATGAGTTATACCCTGCTGAACCCGCAGGCAGACCCATCTTTAAAAATGCATGCAATGCAGAAAGTTGCTCAAACTTCTGCAACTTTGTCTCAACAGCACTCTCCCTGAAGTTGTTGTAGTGCCAGTAGTGCCATAAATCCCCAAATTTGCCCCCAATATCACTGCTGAGGTTTTCAAATTAAAATCAAATGCGGTCCAAAACATAAACAGCAGGCTTAAAGGAATGTCTGGGATTTTCACTACTGGGCACCACAACAAAATAAAGGACAGCATCTTTATATCATATTGGGGATCCCAATATTAGATTAGAGAACCACCAAACACTGTGTGTCTGACTAAATAATAGAGAAATGTTGCTGATGCTTTTGATTTTCCATGAAATACTACCTAGTTATCTGTAATCAGGCTATTTGGTATCAATCAGATACATATTTATATGTGACTTTGTCAGGCTGTGTTTGCAGTTTAGAGGAATCGCTTGACATTTAGGGAAATTCGCTTATTCTTGCCGGCAGTCAGATGATGTTTGTCTATTTCCAGGCTTTGTGCTAAATCAAGTTAACCATCTACTGGCTTTCACTCTGTAAATAGAATACAAACAGCTAGCCTGGCTCTGTACTCAGGTAAAAAAAGAACATGCCTGCACCTCTAAAGCCAAGTAATTAAGACTTTACATCTTGTTTGTTTCATCTGTACAAAAACAGAAATGTAAAAACAACAAAAGTTGTAGTTTTACAGGAGGTAAAGTGTGTGCTGGACTATTTCTTGGCTGGACTCTCTGAAGTTTTGATTTCACTGTGATGTTGCCAGACAAGCAGTGGAGAATCCAGAAAGTCACTGCTTTCTACTCTCCTGTTGTATGGATTAAACAAATGAGAAGAATCATGCTAATTCTCCTTAGAGGAGCTGAACCAGGCCAGATATTTCTCACAAGTTTTAATGCTTAGTCAAGCTAATTGTCTGCTGGTTCGTGGGATCGGTATTCTAACTCTAACTAACTCATGGATAGAAAGTGAATAAGCGTGTTTCCCAAAATGTCAAACCAATGCCTTGAGAAAATATAACAGGTTAAAGAGTAAAGCTGAATTTTCTACAGCTCAATGTTTTACAGCTCCTGCCATGTTTCTCTCTTAAGGTGATTTTGTCTAATGGACAATTTCTCTCTCTGACCATTGCAAAATGGAAGAGAATTTCATAGCAGCAATTCAAAACTACCCACTTTTACAGCAGAGTCTGAAAGCCTACAAGGAAAGACTCTAAACTAATGCTCAGACATTGGTTGCATCCATTAGTTTATTTAATGGCAAATGCTGAAAGGCTTCTACTGATTATTTTCTGGTTATTCTCAAATATTGCTATTTAACTGGGGTTGGCAACCTCTGTAAGTGGAAGTAAAGTAATAGTAATAGAGAGACATTCCCGAATGAGAGAAATAACCCTCTTCCTGTTGAAATGCGCTGCGAACATGGCCTGAATATTGGTCAAAATTAAACGACACATTAGCCACGTTGCTCACAGAGTAAACACACCCGGTCACGGAGCAGAGCGCAGTGGTGAGGGGTTACGGTTTCATTTGGTGTTCGTGTAATGATTGTAAGTCAGTGGAGTTCCACCACTGAAAAAACAAATACTGCGAAAAGACGTGTAGAGTAAAATTAAATAGGGTTACAGGGTGCCAGCTCTGATAGGTGTCAGCAAGTCAACTGCGGGGCATCTCCCCTCTCGCCTTCTATTGATTTGCCTCAAGTAGAAGGGAGAGGAGAAAGAGAGAGGGAAAGAAAAGAGGGAAGAGGAGATAAAAGAGGAAAAGGAGACTCAGGAGGAAGGGGAATTTGTCTGAGGTGAAGAGAGGAGGTGAAAGAGAGAGGCAGCACATAAGGCAACATGAGGGGGTAAAAAAAAGTCAAACTGAAAGAGGATCTGACGAGGAGGGCCAGGGAGGAGAGATGAAAGGACACAGAGGGAAAGAACAAGTGGATTTGGCAGGAGGATAGCTAAAAAAGAGGTGAAATGAAGTTCACCAGGGAAGGAGAGGAGTCTTTCATATTTCCATAATTATCCCTTTCACTTTCCTCCTTTCTCTCCCGTAGAGAAGAGTATTTCTCTCAATCTCAAACCTCGTTTCCCTCCATGCTTCCATTCCACTTCCTCCCTATTTTTTTTATCATTTTTTCTCCTGCTCGCCTTTCATCTTCCCTTTGTCTCTCTCACACACTCATGCCCGCACACTCGACACACACACACACACACACCGCTGAATGTGTCCTAATCTCCTGGACATGTTGGAGCATCAGATGAGCTCGCAAGCTGAATGTCAGCGAAAATACACACACACCCTCGATCGTCAAACAAGGCATATTATTAATGGTCTGCAGAATCACGCATGCACACGCGTGTTCACACAGATTCACAAATCTTCTCCTTTGTGGCTCTACTTCTCTGTCAATTTCCTCACTGCCAGTCATTTCCTTAGAACTGCAACTCTCAAAGCAAAACACTGTTGTGTCTCTTTTGTCTGTTTGAATAGTGTTTGTGTTTGCGCTTGTTTTTTTGATGCTGTTTACTCTGTTTTATCTGGAGAAAAAACGGGGAAAACAAGTTGAATTTTTGTGTGTAAATCTGAGTGAGTGTGTGTGTGTGTCTCTCTGCACAGTGAGAGAGAGAGGCAGCGGCGGACAGACAATGACACCTTCGGGGGGGCAGTGAGTGAAAAAGAGACGGCGCATTGGGGTAGTAGTTGAGGAGGGGAAATTAAAAAGACAGAGGAGAGCTAACACAGAGCCTTCTAATTAGCCGTCCTGTTTATCACCATCGGCAAACCAAGCCAAAGTACCGTCTGTTGTCATGTCAGGAGAAAGTCGGGAAAAGCACTTTTCTCTGAGGCAGCAGGCATGAAAGAGAGACGGGAGATGAAAGACGCCGAGATGAGAGGGAGACAAGGGAAGTTACGAGAGACTCAAAGATTAAAAGTAGGGCTTGTATATTCTATGATATACACATATACAATAAACATGCCAATGTGTATTGATATGATATTTATAAAATGAATGAGAATGAATGATTAAAGTATAAATGATTACAAAGTTGCACATTTCACATCATTAAACTCCATTCTCTAATATTTCCACCTAAGGTGCTTTTAGGTTGTAAAAATCTTCACCCGCTTCACATTACGTGTATCATGTTGTTGCGACTCTTCATTGAAGCGATGTAAATTTTTCACTGAGTGAAGAACCATATTTTGGCTGCATCACTCCATTCAATGGAAATACAATAAGTTACATGTCTGCTGCATCATCTTTGACACATTTCCTCAAAATTTAACCAAACAAATTTGGTTTCTTGGGATCTCCAATAGAATTTAAAATGAAGTTCTGAGGGTTTAAACAAAGTTTGGCGGCAGAACATGAAGTTGTACTGACTGGTGGCTCAGGGGGGCTTTAAAAGATTAAAGACATACAGTAGTTTCAGTTTCGAGGGATGCGATTGCATATGACCGTTAAAAGCATTCAATAGTTTTCTTCTGACTACACTGCAAATTTGGACACAAAAGTACCATTCAAATCAACGATATATATTGTGCAAGCAAGGACAGTGGTCCTGTATTATTTGACTGAGTAAAACAATCTACTTTTGACACTCCACCTTGAGTCTTGAGAAAGAAAAACAACCCTCCATGATCATCTGAACATGCCACACCAACACAACGTGCTGATGTGAAGCATTTCAGAGGCAGTGCTGCATGTGCATGAGTGGGCTCTGGTTGCTTTGGTTTTTAGCACGTATATTATTTTTGGAAACCAGAGCGACGTTGGAAACTTTTCAGCCATGTGACTCCAAATATATATAATTTTATATATCGAGTCAAAGATTAAAAGGTCTGAAAAAATTAATCAAACTAATAAAATTAATAAAACTCTGATAACAAGTTTTATGTTAAAACGTTAGTTGCTGCACCTTATTAACAGACTTTATTAAACATTCTCAATATAATCTTGTGCTCCAGGTCTCCTCTTCCCATATCCTCCCTGAGATGTCCTGTCAGTTTAAGCTTAAAGTTGGCTGACCCCCAAATACAGAACCACTGAACCACGAGGTAAATACCCGGGAGAAGAATTACAGCCTCCATCTTTATTTAAGACATACATACTTGACGATGCTCTTCCGCAGACTCACTTACATCATATGTTTCACAGCGCTCTTGGGACCCAGAGTTGCCTAAACCGTTTACCATACCATCATTCAGACGAACACTGCACACGGCAACAAGGGCTAACATGAAAGCACAAATAAGCAAACGTACGGGCAGACCACTTCATCAGCTCACATACATGTTTGTGTCTGTCATTATATTGGATGACAGTGCATGTGTGTACAGTATATTCCAGCCTATCCACGTGTGTGTGTTTTTATGAGCATTCATGCATGTACTGAAAGTACATGTGGGATGTTGGGACTCCATAATACACCCTGTGGTCCCAGAGCATCTATTCTAACTGTCCTTTTTATACTAGCTAGATCTAATTGAATCTAATTGGGACAATTAAAGTGAAATTGGACCAGAAGAATTTATTGAACCAGTTATCTGTTGTAATTAGGCAGTAATTGGCCTATTGTTATCTTTACAAGTCTCCTGGAAGGGCTGACAAAGACCCAGCACACAGACCTATAAGTGAGATTGGCACACAGCCTTCCTGTTGGTGTGTTTCTTCAACACACGCATGTTAACATACTGTATCTGGTACATACTGTTACTACCTGCGTATGCCTACAGTATGCATACCTCATTATCGCTTTCTTTGACAGAGTGTGTATTGTGTAGTAATGTAAAGCAACAGTGGTAGCCGTGAGGAAACACAGAAACACAGGATACGGCTGTAGATATTGACTGCATGTGTAGAAATGTCAATCAGGTAACAAGCAGGTGGGACACAAGATACGTTGATCTATGCACAGATTCAATTAGGAAACAACAAGCAAAATAAAAAGACACAAAGCATGCGCACAATAAAGACCTCGGTATTTAGATAAGTTAATTTTGGCTTTGTCAACTCAATGCTCCAATCACAGGCTTCTGTTTTACAACAAAGACAGCTCACTCCGATTTTACAACCACAATTCTATTCATATCAATTGGCTTAACGCAAACACTGATCATAAAGAAGAAAGTGAGCACACTCTTTACTGCACCACCACGGCAGAAGATGTCTGCTCAACAACAATATTTCTTAAACCCATTACAAATGCATTTTTAGCATCATCAAATGGGATCATACGTGGCATTAATTAGGGTTACAGCTGGTGGACTTTTACCACCAACGTTTTAACATAAGTGAATGGCATTTAACAAAGCAAAAGTTAGCATCAGGCTAGTGGACATTTTCTCTTGTTAAGTGACTTTGCTGAGCTGCGGTTGAGTCAGCTGCCACTTGGATTTTTGATGCTTGTCTATTCATGCTGTCACAGTAGCAAGTAGAAGTAGCAGAAAGAAAGGATAGCTGAAATGTGACTCTCTCGTATCGTTCCTTTTTGGCTGCTCTGAGCTCTGGTAGTGTAACAACACGGGCAGTCGTGCACCAAAATCTGGCAGGCTTTTTCGGGTTTTTTGCAGAACCACTAATCCAAACAACTTCACACTCGACAATGCACTCACTTGGGTCCTCAGCAACACATCCGCCAAGTGTGAATTCGATCGGGTGAGTGGTTCCCAATTAAATCGAAGAAAACACGCACACACACACACACACACACACACACACACACATACACATACATATACAGATAGACAGAGACTCCTTCCACTGTAGTTAGATGTAGAGGAAATCCACAAATATACATATATAAAGTATTTGCAATTTTCATCAATACCACTTTTGGATGTTTAATTTACATAAGACCATGCATTTTCCATGCACTTCTCATGTGTGAATGTCACTGGATTTCTGTGTGGTCAGTTTTTGAGCGTCCATTAATATCAAGACTGATCTGACTCCATGTCCATGTACCTATTGATGTCCAATCTGAATCTGCTGATCGTCGACGTGACGTCAATCAATGAGAGTCCGCTTACACATATAGAACATCCTTTTCGTCTTTTCCTGCCTACTCTCACTGAGCACATATAAACCTTCGGATACTGTGAAAAAAATAGAAAAGTGGGAGGATCTAAGAAAAGGATAAAAGTGGGGGAAGTGGAAACGAGAGGTTAGAGAAGTTCCATGAAGAATAGGAGAAAAAAAGAAACTGAGTGAAATAAGGCGAGGTAAAGGAATTGGAATTGATGTCATGTATCATTATAAGTCTATCTTATAGTGTGTCAGCTTCCTTTAAGTTACTGTTTTACAGTCCACAGCATTACTGTTTGTAATCATTCTCACTGCTCTCATCAGCATTGTTTCCAGCAGCTCTGTGCTACCTGCCCAGCAGACAAACTTAGTAATGACGTGGAGAACATAGCGTATCATTTAGCAGTTGAAGAGCCACATGTTTCTCAGGGGTTGGTGGAGACCAAAAACAGAGCTAAAAGTAGAGTGAATGTTGGTGTTACATTCATTGGCGACGACTCCAAATGAATGCTAATGTGTAAGTAAGGAGGTTTAACTCATAATCATTGCTAATCTCTTGGTCAATCTGTATTTTATTTACTTGACCAATGGCTTACCTCTAATTTATAGCATTTCAGCATGGGTGCTTACCCCAACTATCAATCAATTTTAAGGATTAACTCAAACCATTACACAGTCTCGGCATCTTATCCACTCAATTGGTGGTTGTATCTTATCTCAACCATCTCTTGAGCCCATTTTGTAGTATTAGGTTACCTAGGACTACCTTTAGTCCTCTCTGTTTCAATGGGTTCCAGATAAAAAGGAAAATCTTAAGTGACACAAGTTGGCCCATGCTCTGTCTGGGCCACCCAAACTGCCTTGCCAGTGAATGAAGCAAGGCTGAGCCACTGAGGAAAAATTATTTGAAAGTGTGACCTTAACATGTGTGTGTTTTGGTGCATATTGAAAAGGAGATTGGAACATGAAGTTGTCACCAAGACATCACCTATTGACTTCTATGTTAATTGCAGTGGAGCAGAGTGAAATCATGGAGATAAGAATATGTTTGGCCTGAAGGCTCAGAGAGAAATCGAGTTGGGACAACAAAGGTGCCTTATTAGTATGCTGTCAAACTCTAGAAATGCGAAATATTCCATTAAAATATCTAATGAATCAAATACAGTAGTGAATGTGTTACTGTGGAAATACCCAGCAATCCCAAAATAGTCCACAAAATGTGCTTAGGTAGGAATGTTCCTTCAAAGAATAGACGATGATTTGATGAAAATGAACACTAATGCTCCTTTATAGTGCCGTCGTACCTGTGAGGATGAAATGAACGAGCTCGCACATCGATGAAACTGTTGAAACTTCTCCTCACTAAAATGGAGGTTGAAACAAATGGTGATTACCTTACATCTCTGCATCCATCGCCTTGTTTGATGTTGCTTTTAGTTGATTCAGCAGTCGCTTGACTGCACTCGACGGGATGATTACAGCGGCCGACTCTTTCAATGTACAAACGGACATTTAAGTATTTATCAAGATAGACTTGAAAAATCCAGATCCATCCTTTAATGTGAACTCTGTCATCCCGCATGTTATATCTTTAAACCTGGAAACAGAATGTAGAGGCGGGATGTTTTTATATCAGCGTGAGGCCACATCTGTAGCACACAGTCACAGCTGGAGGACAGATTCACAGTGATGCCTGCGGCAACTGTGTAGAGGACAGAAAACTCCCCACCAACTTCTTTCTTTCTCTTTCTGACACTTGGTCCTTCCTCCTTGTGTTGCCATATATTTTATCATTATGACTGAAGGCAGACCCCCCACCACTCCACCTTCATCCTTAGCTCCTTTTCTCTCCCTTCATGTCCTCCCCGTGCAAAATGTGTCAAGACAAAAAGACCTCCAACCTCTGTTTCTGTCCTCCCTTTGACTCCTGTTTTTCTCACTGCTCTTCCCTGAGGATACTCACGAGTTGCCTGAGGTAGCTTCCCCATCAGGGTGCTCCCTACCTCCCTCCTTCCCTCCCTCCTTCCCTCCCTTCCTTCCTCCCCCTTCCCGCCCTTACTTCTCCCTCGTCCCTCCATTTTCCTCACTCTTCCATCTTATTCCCATGGGGATCCCGGGCCTTAATTATTCATTGTAATTTGTAGATTAATTCTGCATGGCTACCCCCCTCATCACACACACACATGTGCACACACACACACACACACACACACACACACACTTGCGCGCACACACACACACACACACACATATACACACATATACAGAAAGACTCATTCCTTAGCCTCTCTCTCTCTTTCTCAACTTCGCTCCACCTCAGGCAACCCTCTGCTGCTTACCTCCTCCTTATCTTCATCTTGCCTTTTGTGTCTCTATATCTCTTTTTTCTCCCCCTATCTTCCATTTCTACTTCTTTCCTCCCTCCATTTTCCTCTTTTAATGCTTCTCTCCCCCTTCTGCCGCTTACTTCATCTCTTTTGTGTCTCTTACATCTCTTTCCGCCCTCTTTCCTCTTCTCTCAGCCCTCCCCTCTGGGTCTATACTAGTCACTGGTTTTCTCTGTCTTCCTCTACCTATACATACTTTCCTCCTCCCTCCCTCCCTCCCTTCCTCTCCCTCCCGGTGACAGGTTCCATTATCATGTTTCTCACGGCTCGCCTGCTCTCCTCCTGATGGATGACCTCACGCGAATATTAATTTACTGTAGCATTAACAATATCACATCTTATTCTACACTTAGCCTACCTCTCCTCCCCACACCTCCCTCTCCTTCTCCCTCCCTCTCTACCTGCTCTACCCTCCAAACACCCTTCAGCTAGTTCTCTCATTTTCTTTTGTCACTTCACTCGCTCCCTTTTACTCTCCTCTCATGCTTTCATCTCTCTCTGCACTTTTGGATGAAGTTAGCTCTGCTCATTCCAGGTAAATTCCTTCACATTATTGCATGTGCGTTACTAAAGAAAATAAAACAACCATTGAAGGTATTCTATTAACACATTGCAGCTTATCATCTTTCCATTTTGAATAACAATGCAATCTTCACACAACCACAAACCTATACTGTATGTACAATTCAGGAACACAATATTGGATTGAGTGGCATTTACCCAGGCCCCATGAAAGCCCTCTCTCTGAAGCCAAATGTTGAGGCAATCTACATAATTCATGTTGCGCATCATGACACGCAATGCATAATGGAAATGCTTGCACGTTATATAGATCAGCGGTGTGAATTGAAAAGCTGTTGACATGCAAGGAGATGGAGGGAGGAGAGGAGGAAAGATGAACACTGACGAATGTGAGGAGAAAGGGCCATTGGGTCTTTCACTCATTGCTCATACTCTCTTAATCCGCTACTTTCTCACGCTATCTCCTCTCCCTTTTCCACCACCTCCCCCTCTTCCTTAGTCGACTTTCCCTCTCACATTATACCCATTTCTCACTCCCTTCCTCCCTCTTCAAGTCCCACTTTTCATCCCATCATCTCTCTCCTTGTCTTGAGAGGCTCATATACACAGTATTTATCATCACCTGTCTAAGTTCATTTGATCAGAGGGGCTCATCTCAGGGTTTGGCAGCTGCTGCACGGACTCAAGCCAGACCTATCATACCTCACAGAGGCTGAAAAATACAGCATAATACTTACTTCATCTATTAGATCCATGATCTAGTTAAAGTTGGGTGGAGCTATGCTGGGAATTTGCTGAGGTCACCTCTTAGTAAGAATAATAAAGGTATAAATTATCCTGCCTTTACAGGTTCAATAAAATGAATGGGAGAGCCCAAGAGATGACAATCAACCATGGTCTGGTGTGCCTGCATAGTTCTTAGAGGAACACTAGTGTACTTTAATAGACATAAGTGACTACAGCTAAGGTGCATGCTTCTGCACTGCAGGGCTTCGCTGTAACAAGATCTTTTGTCGAGTTTAGCAACAGTTATGCAGTAGTTACAAGCAAGGATAAATATTTCTTTGGGAACCAGTGTTCTTACTCTTTTGACTACACCTTGCAATGAAACATGCAATCAGACACAATAGAGGAATTGTGTAATAGATGTGCTTCTCCTGCATTAAAACTTAACTGGATACAAAAAAGTAATGTGTCTTTTTCCCTGAAAAGAAAGTAGGGAAAAAGGGTGGTGGCGATAATGAAAAAGTCACCTTGATCATTTTTGGATAATCTTTTATTTCCAACTAATGGACTGACAAATCTGCTGACACAATTTCAGCATCTTTCAGCTTCAATTACTTCATGCTGTAAATGGCATCAAAGGACAAAAAAAGGACACGTCATACAATCACCAGTCACATCTGAAAATGTATATTTCCTGTATCCTGAATAAAGTTTTCTATCCCACATGTATAAGTGACAGAAACTCTGAGGTCTGATTGTCTGTAGTCTGAGTACAGACTACACACATGCAAACAACTATTCTTGGAAAATGAGTTATTCCTTTTCCTGTATTCACTATTTCCTGTATCCAGTGTTTTCTTCGTCTCTTATTTACTGTATATGTCAGTGTGTGAAAGTTTTAGTAATTGTCTTTCAAGCCAGTGCATTAACTGTGGAAGATTACAAAGGATCTAGGAGACAAGAAAAAACCATGGCAGTTTGATGAGGAAGAAGAGTCACAAATGGATTATTAGAAAAATAATAGAGCTATTAAGTACTGAGTGTTGTAAGTGTTTTTGTTTGTGTGTGTACGAGGGAAAGAGAAAGACGGAGAGAGACACAAAAAGCCTGACAGATGAGAAGGCCATCATGTGAGAATAACAAAGGCTTTTCAAATAATTACTGTAGTGAAACGTAGCCTTAAGTGTGTGGTCTGTAGGTCTATAGACAAAAATGAAAAATGCATGAAATGGAGCCAGCATCACTATAAATAGAGCATGTTAATGAATATCAGATAGAGGCTCTTCATTACGTGTGTATGAAGCAGAGTCAGTGCGCACAGACAAAACCGTCCATTAGGCACAGGCAAAGTGGATTGGACAGAGAAGAAAATTAGACCCGAGTCAGCTATTACAAGGTTGAGTCAACAACTGACATAGGTCCAGCGCTTGGCAGTCTGTCTAAAATTAAACATAAGAGCACAGTCAACAACACAAAGTTGCCCACCAAGATTCATCTCTGCATGGTTCGGTGACGTTGGGACTATGTGAGGATAGAGGATCAGATATATTTTGCTTTGCTGTTCTTTGAGCTGCATGCACTATGTCTTGTTTGCTTGATACGTCCTCATTCACCCATCATTCATACGAGAGCAATTTAAGTTGGAGGAGACTAATATTTCACACTCTGGAGCGAGTCGGGGTTCAGTGTCTTGCCCAAGGACACTTTGACACACTGACTCATAGGAGCCAGGGATCGAACTAGCGACCTTCCTATTGATGGACGACCCCCTCCACCTTCTGAGCCACAGCCGCCCCCTTCGGCATGCTTTTTGTCCTTGCGTGTATTTAGTTCTCGGTATGCGTTGTGCAGTTTGACTTTATTTTAGCCACAGCCTCTAGCAAGATTAGCCACACCTGTGGAGTGAGATACTCTTGGCAGGGACAATTAATGTGGGCAGAGCAAGAGAGAGTGTGAAGTGCTGGCCAGAAAAGAAAACAAAGATAGAGCAGAGAAGAAAGGGAAGCGGAAGCTACAGCAAGAACGGTCGGTGCCGGTGTGTGGTGGGAGGGGAACGACAGAGCTGGAGAGGTGCGTTACGTCTGGCCTGTGGTTCCTTTGAGTGGCATTTTGATTGGTAATGTTTGCAGGTGCCATGTAAACCTCCCCCACATGCAAGCAGACTTCAGTCTTGGAGGAGATTCGACAGACACATGTGGTGGAGACACGGCAGATACCTGCAGTCACTGCAGGCTGCAAGCAGTGGAGGCTGACGGCAAGCCTGAGAATGAGCCAGGCGGTCACAGGCGCAACTCCTTAACTAGTGTCAGTGGAAGACCCTTGGAGAGACAGAGGTTTAGTCCCTGTGATATTTTTTTTATGTAGAACTTTTGAAGCCTTTTTAGTTTGTCTTTTAAACACAGTTTTTATTCTTCACTTTGTGATTTTACCCTGGGCTTTTTCTTGTAACGAATTATTGAAATTTTTTTCCTCTCATTGTTGGGGTAAATTCCCACCGCTCACTCCCATTAAAAAGTACCTGAATTGTTGGCTCCAGCCTATGTGGTGTTGTCACAACAGCATTTAACTTCCCACTGGGCCTTCTTGACAGCTAGCGGCAGTTAGTTGCTAGCGAGCAAATACACCAGCAGGCTGGGAACACGTTAGTGCTGGAGAATCACAGTACTCAGAGTTCCTCTCTATTTTCTCTGTGCTGTTCCCTTTACTTCCCCTGGCATATTGTTCTTAGGATTCTACATAATTTCAAGAAAGTGAGCATGCAAACTGACAGTTAGAAAACTCCTTGGCTTGGTCACTACCAGGACAGTAAGTTTACACAGTTGATTCAAGAGACATTTTTGTACTGTCGAGTCCTGTCTCATAACTATCTCGAAACCAGCTTGCATTCATTGTCACTTTCTTCTGCTCGCTCTAACTCTTATAACATGGGGGTCAGATGATCAGAGCAAATTGCAGAGGGAGGATTATTGGAGAAATGGCAGAGCTTAGAGCTTAGAGTAGAAACAAGACTTTTTTAAATTTTTCCTAAAGAAATGGAGGGTAAGAAAGCAGCATTTAATGGACAGAGAGAGAAAGACAGGCAGACAGACAGAGGCGGCAGCAGATGATTATGTAATTATCAAGTGTTCTATTTCTACTCAGTGCCAATAATAATGACTAAGAATTACCATTTTCTAACATCAAAATTCATAAACTGGAGGTAAACATGTTTTTGAGGTAAAGATTTCAAATTTTCAATGATTAAGATGTATTTTGAATTCAAATAAGGTACCAGAGTGCTTTAAAAAGCATCAGAAGATTCCCCCCTGGATCCATCTCCAGAGGTTTAGGCTAAGCCTCCAATGTCAAGGCCCCAAAACATACACTGCTACTCCCACTGACTCCCCATCCCCATCTTCAAACGAGTCCAGCGACTCTGATTAGTGTCTCATCCGGGGCTGAGAGTGTAGTAACTACACGAGTTTGTACCAATATTGGTAAATACCAATAAGTTGTTTTGTGAAATGAATAATGTATATAGCTTTTTTGATTGTTTTATTCCACTGATATACTATTTATGAAAAGTAAAATCCTCCTTAAAACTTAGGTTCAATGTATTACTTCCGTGGACTGAAAGCCATTGTTTTATTTAAAGGCCTTGCTACCCAAGCATTTGGCTGTTGTGTCCTCAGATATTACTACACTAGAGGCCAAATGGCTTTGCCCCTAAAATGATGAAATTCCAGGCCACTGTAAGATGGTTTGCTAACAGCCAATTGCATGGCTTTACTTTGCCATCTCGAGTGAATCCCCTGATCGTGGCTATTTCATTGAAATTAAATTGAATTTGCTGTCAAAGTTTGCCACTTTAAATGCTGCTTTGACTGGGCTTTCACGGCCTTTACAAAACAGGGATATAATCAATTTCTTTTGTCCTTAACAAATTCAATTTGATGAAAATTATATATTTCTTATGCCATTTTTATGCTGCCTATTCATATTTCAGACATGATTATGACAGTTGCTCATTATTAGTCATATCATTGTAACAAACAGAATGAGGACCAAAGGAGCAAATCACACTGCGTGAGTAATCATACCAGTCAACCCCAGTTCTGAATGTTAAAGATCCCACACCACCCAAGAAGCACACTTAGAAGTAACTGGTTTAAATTCCTGATGAAAACTTTGCTCTCTTGTCATTTTTCAGCACCGACAAGAAAAGGTCTAGAGACAAGTTGTTTGAAGGACATTAGAACTATACATACCTCTTGTAGTCTGCTGTACAATGCCAAGGACAATGTCTGCACTATTAATGCAGGATAGATGCTGGATAAATGATTGAGTACCGGTGCTGTGTCACCTTTGTCCTCCATATGAAAAAGTTTCTGCATCCTTGAGCGACTATTCTCCTGCTGACGTAAGTGTCACTTCGTCCAAGCGTCTGTTATTCCTAACTGTTGGTCTTAATGCACTGGAGGAAGTACACTGAACTGTAATTTATGAACAAAGTGCAGATGGATTTTAATGCTTTGTGAGCCTGGAGAAAGAGATTTGTACAAGAAACACAGTTGAAGGTAAATTTTCTGAAAATGGTCAAATGAATGCAGCAACCATGGCCTCTGCTTCTATTAAATTTCCTATCAGTGCTTTTGATTATTTCTCTTCTTTGATCCCCGTTTGCTTTGTGTCTTGTAAGTCCTCTGAAGGGAATTTATCATCAGAACTTTTGCTTTTGTGGTGTATTTAATTCTTGACTGCAGTGACTAAAGCATGCTTTAGTGAAAGCAGGTGCAATAGGCACAGATGAATGAGAACAATTTCAGAATTATATTCAAGCCACTGGCTTGTCGGTGGAGATTCTTTGCTCCTGTTTCTTTCGAGTATTGGCCGAGACAGCTCACAAACACTTGTATGCAAAGGCAGCACACATTCTTTTGTCCAATTGTTTGCTTCCTCTAACCTAGAGGAACGGTCTAACATAACACTATTGTCCAAGCTAATCATGTGTGTGTGCTTTTGAAGCATTAGACGTGTGCCACATGACGTGACGACATGATGTGTAAAATATCTTCAACTGACACACACACACAGCACCAGACTGAGAGTAAACAGTTTTGGCCTCCAGCAAAAACCTTTTACGTCTGCTAACTCGCTGGAGAGAGACTCCACTCCTGCTCACTCCATCTGACAGATTCAGACTGGAGAGAGCAACTTAAAGCAGCCCTTACACAATCTTCTGGGTAAAACACACTCCAGTGGGAATGTGTTTTACCCAGAAAACACACTCAAGTGGGAGTGTGTTTTAAGACTCTGTGAGACTGTGTGCCCACCAGAAACCTGTTTCATTTCAAATGTCTCCAAAGCCATGGATGCACTGTTGCATGTTGCTGACAGCACAAGGGTCTTGGCCATCCCTTAATTCCTGAAGTTACAAATATTCTGACTTACCGGGTGGCAAAAACTTTATACTTGGTTCCTATTCTTTCCTTAGGTTTTAACTATTCATTTGTCAAAAATCATTGAGTTTATATGTGCTTATTTTAGTTAAATACAAGTAAAAACTGGATTTGAAGGATCAGGCTGGTGATGTTCTACATTTTTGTAGTCCACAAACCTTCAGCATGTTCAGGATCTTGTCTCCCACCAGTTGGATGTCAGTTATTAACGCCCTTGGGGGGCCTCCTAATCATATTACCTCAACTGGCTCCTTTCGAGGTGAAGGAGCAGCTCCCTCCGAACGCCTGAGCTCCTTACCCTATCTCCGAGGCTAAGCCCAGCGACCATCCTTCCCTTTCGGTCAAAAGCTCATGACCATAGGTAAGGGTTGGAACATAGATCGAAAAGCTTTGTCTTCCGACTCAGCTCCCTCTACACTGCAATAGTCTGATACAACACCCACATTACTGCTGACGCTGCATCGATCAGTTTGTCGATCTCATGCTCCACTTTACCCTGACTTGTGAACAAGACCCTGACATACTTGAATTCATTCACTTGGGGGTGCAACTTACTCTCAACCAAGGGGGAGCAATGCATTGTTTTTTTCCGTCAGAAAAAGTTTGTTTTAGATAGACTTTGGCAATAACTCTCTAAATTATACCTGACTTTGTTTTTACTTTTTATAACTGCAAGATTTTTTGAGACGTGTTCATTTAACAAGAGCTTGTTTGTTATTAACTATGGTAAATGTTTTTCTCCCACACTTTTTAGGTGAGTGGGAACATAATTAGAAAATAGAAAATTAAAATCACTTTAAAAAAGTCTGGGCATTTTTCAGTTGAAAAAACTGGGGTATTAATGCGGCAACAGGTCTGGCGTTTAGCTGACAAATTTAGAAGGCAGATAACAGTGCCTACCTTTCTTTGGAAAGCCTCAGATGTCGACAGAAGTATCCCACATCGATGACTGGTTGTGGCATGATTCACTGAGAAAACACGACTGCTGAGAATAGCTCAGGGTGACGGCAAGTTGCTGCGAAACAGCCACTCAACTGGTGTGAGTGCAACAGTGACTGCTGTATGGATGAATGTAATGGACCAAATTGTTAGAGGACACATATCGTACATGCAGGCAGCACAGATCACTTCTTTTGGCGAACAAGATCACCCAGAACTGACACAGTCGGAATGGTCACTCTTCACCATTACTTCACTAAACCCCGTGGAGAGCAAACAGGATGATAAAAACGTAAGAGCAATAGAAAACCTAAGTGAGCGTGGAAAGGAAGAGAGAATGTAGCACTGATATATTTTCTAAAACGATTGATGACTGAGTAAATGTCCAATTAATCTGCTTTATGATAGCAGGATGAGCTCTGCAGGATGAAATATGTATGAGGGTCCTTCAGACAGCTCTGTGTTTAAAAATTCTTTTCATCCTACGCCCAGAGGAAGTGTGGCAGATTAGTCTGTGTGTGTGTGTGTGTGTGGGGTGTGTATACTTCGTACCTCCTGCTCAGACCTCTAGGAAGCTGTCGCTCGGGGACACAAGCTCAGAGGGGAGTGGGCTTCATTCCCGCATACACTCATAAACATAACCATAAACATGCGTAAATGGGCATTTCAAGCATGTGTAGAATGCTCTGTATCACCCATAGAAACATGTAAACACACGCTAACAGGCAGAAAGACACAAACCCACAGACACCAAAAACATTAAGCTCCTCAAACTCTTCATTTCATGTAACTGCAGACAAGGACGGTGCTACCTGTAATACACACCACACTCAGTGCAATTACCCCTGCACATAAACAAACAAACACACACAGCTGAGCAGCTGAAGAGTCTTGGGCTGAGTGATCAATCGATCTCGATTTCATCTAAAGCCAATAATGGGAGAGGATCCAGAGGCGGTGTGGGCAAGGTAATCATTGTGTTTAGTTACACCACGCTGTTACCTCCCGTGAGCTCACTATTGCTGGACACACTGTGTGTGTCTGTGTGTGTGTGTGTGTGTAGGGTGTTATCTTGTTGGAGCAATATGGCTGTTGATGGTGTGCACTGTGTGTGGGTCCCATATATAAATGCCATTGTACAGAAATGTGTCTGTTGTTCAACCTCTCCTCCTCTTAGTGTTATATTATATCTCAGTATGACTGATCACACAAAGCTTGAGCAATACTTTGTATAAACATGAATGTATGTTGCAGCAGGTAGAGTACAATTCCATGCATGAATTAGATCCTCTGGTCAAAAACAAGTGGAGGATGAATCCCACACTAAACAATATGGGAGTATGTTTGGGAGAGCGGAGGTAGATCCGGTTGTCTCATGAGATAATGCACAATGCATTCTATGGTTCTCCATGAGCGCATGTGAGGTTCCTCCGCTGGGAATGGATGCCTCATCTCACTGACCGTGGCCCAGAATTCCCTGATTCCACACCTTTTAGCGTGCATTCAGTAGGAGGGTTTTGCAGTTACTCTGGCTGCGTCAGAGTACACAAACCCACCATTTCCAACAATTATACAGTTGCATACCAAGGAAATCATGGCACCTTCCATGCCGCACAGATGCCCCCTCTTGTTACACGGCTCGATTCTGCCCCTCCCAGTGATAGGGCAGCGTTTGTGTGTTTGGCCCCTGAACGGGAGTGTTTGCAAAAGTTAGGTTTACCTGAAAAATTCAAGTTTGAGAACTTTATCAAACCACACCTTTCTCAGATTTTGTATTTAAGTATTTACAGGATTCCCATTCTATAGACTACAGGAATGTTCTTGACACTTTGTGGTAGTGCGATAACAAAAGGGCTGTCATGTTGTCCTCATAAAACAAATAATAGTTTTGTAAAGCTATATATAATTAAACTATATAAATAGTTTATATGTTTTCTCATAGATCTTGGGAACAGGCAAAGTTAGGAGGACACCTGAAGAAGATCTTGGCTTGGCCCCCCGCTGTCTAGAGCAGAGACTTCGTACATGTAATAAAAAAGATGCCAGAGAAAATCCTGACGTGTTTTATGTGTGCAGATGAGACAAATAAGAATTATTAACAGCAGCTATGGAATGTCATAATGTGTCACAAAAATAATATCTGAATACTATAGCTATGAAATCTTGTTACAGCCTCTTCATACTCACATTACAGTGAAGATATACAGTACCTTATGTTATTTTCTTTCTCCTGAGGCTTGTATGCTTTGACTACATGCCTTTTGTGTGTGTTTTTGAGCTGTGGGCGAGCATGTGGTCTTATCCTTTTGCTTGTGAAAGGGATGTACACAATGCCTTACAGAGCAGAGCTACATGATGCTGTGTGTTTCCAAGAGGACACGAATGGTCTGCCAAGGCTTAAATAACGACATAAAGCATGAACAGAGAAGAGAGACAGCAATAAACACGGGAAGACTATCATGCACTCTCTTAGATAAATAAAGATGCATCTCAATAATGGTGCTGCTGGAAAATACGATTATTAAATAAGTCGACAAAACACTGAAGCTTTTAAGTAGACTTCGATGCACAAATTGTAATTATGTTGATTACTGTGTCTTTGTTTTCCCCAAAACAACCTTCAAGCCGTAGTAGGAGTGTTTTGTGCTGCTTGTCACATTTTAAAAGCACAATATTTCAATTTTTTTCACACCACTGGCTTATTTACCACTTGTTTTTTTTTTTCGCAGCAGATTTTGAGAATATAAAAAACTCTTATCATACCTGATTGAATTTATATTTACTTCTCCTGTCCCACTGTGTTTTAGCTGAATTAAGTCCATCATTGTACTGTTGTACAACATTGTGAGAGTCCTGATCAGTGAGCCAGAAAGGCTCTGATTCTCTGATCCTCTTATCTTCCCTACATATTTATAAATCCAAGATCTATGTCTGTTTTCTATTCCCCGAGTTCTGCTCTGTAAACTTCCACATGCTCCAGTATTTCTTGTGAGCATGTGTGTCTGTGTGTGTGTGTGTCCGAACTGCAAAAAAAAGCCATGATGTCTGGCGTCATGCTTTAATTTCCATGGAAATAGGTTGTGGGAGAATGCCCAGAGTGAGATGGGAATTTCAGAGGCCCCAGCACATACCAGTTGGAATTAACTAACCGGCTTTTTGATACACAACATGCATGCACAGACACACATAAACACACACGGACTCCTTAGACTGCCTGTTTCATGCTGCCAAGCTACTATTTACTGTATAATATTGGATGGAAACATGAGAATCAGAACTTGGCCCCCGTGAGAAACATATACATGCTCCTGCACATGTCAAGAACTTATTAAAAAGTCTGCAGTTTTACTGATTTGAAAATAACATGAGGCTTTTTTTCCCCAAAGCAGTAATGTTTAGGAACTATGTTATCTTAGATCCAAAAGAGATTAGAGGCCCCACAAAAAATGATGCTGATGAAACGGTCACGACAAAATGCAGTCTCCTAAACTGTGTCTAATTTGAACTGGTTCAATAAGAGCCTTTTCCAATATCTTCCCCACACCTGGGGCCTCAGCTGCCACACCAGAATTGCTCTCAGACCCTGCCTAGAGGACATGCAAAGCACCCTCTCGCCGACATAATCACAAAGGCAAACATAAAGACATCTGCGCCTATAGGGTGTAAAGGAAAAGAAAAAAGTTTTAATATTGCCAGATAACACATGCTGCCATGGAGAGGAATGATCGAAATTGAGGAAAAAGGAGGAAGGGCGTAAAGAGTGCAGCTCAGTCAGTCACATTGTGTGAGGTATTCATGAACATAATTAGCCAGGGTGAGAGTGTAAGGTGGAGGACAAAGGAAGGGTAGAGTAGAACGATGAGTAAGAAAAAAAAAAAAAAAAAAAAGAGTGGACATGCCCTCAAAAGGCCTGGCATAAACAAAAGTAGAGAAGCAGGACTTTAATATTCATAACCCAGGACCAGACCGGCCTGTCGCTTTCATGTGCACAAGGAAGCAAAAGAGGAAGGCAGGCAGGAATGGAGGGAGGGAGGGAGGGATGATAAAAAGATGAGAGAGAAAGCGATAAAGGCAGTAAATGAGAAATGAAGAGGGGAATAAAAGTTTGCTGTCAAGTTAGAATATAGGGCGATTTCAAGCTCAATTACAGAACACATGAAAGCCTGCGCCTTTCACGTACTCGTCCCTCTGTTCTTTCTCTTTGTCCTTCAGTTTTTTTAATCCCACCATCCCTTGTCATCTTTAACAGCCGCTCTCCTCTCCCTCTGCCCTCTGTCTTTTCCTTAAGTTTCCCTTGTTTCATCTATTCTCTCTGTTTTCTCACTTCTCCTCCGCAGGGCATCTCCATGACTTGGAGCCTTTAAGTGAGCAACATTCTCGTGAGTGTGGGTAGAACCAAACCTAGGCGACAATATCTTTGAATATCAATTCCTATAATGCAGTGCTCTTTATTTGACTTAAAGACACTTTCGTGCGGGTAACTTGCAAAGGAACACTTCTCTTCACACAAGAGTTATGGCTCCCAACTTTTCTGGTGGTGTAACAACAGTGAGGACTGTGAACTGGCCTTGGGGGGGAGAGTAAAGAGAAATGAGGAAGAAAATGGATGATAGGGTTTGAAGTGGACAGAAGAGCAGGTTGGTGAAATGGCTGAACAAGAAAGGAAAAATACATGTCCTTACTAGAAATAATAATAAAAAAAAGAAGATGTACTTTCTGGGTCCAGGATGTCTGTGCAGGCAACTAGGAAAATACTCTATGCATGAGGTTAGGGGCCTGTATTTGGTCAAATAGCTCTCATTTAACCCTCAATACTGTTTCCATTAATTAACTGACGGTTAAATGTAGTTTGCAAATGTTAACAAATGCCCCACTTCAATGTGGCAGCTGACAATAAAAATGATTTGTTTGATCTATCTCCTCTAACACAAAACCACCATCCACACCTGGTGCACCACATAATAACCATGCAGTATCATTACCAAAGATTAATAGGGCTTTTAATATAGTCATTAAACTCCAGTCTGAAATATAGATGACACTTGTCAGCAGAGATAGTATTCTATTCCATTTCGGGATGCTTTGGAGCTCCTTTGGGTACCAGAGTTATAGGTGCCACTGGCTCTATCAACAACATTCTTTGGCATTTACACTTCACTGGCTACTAAACTACGAGTGCTGAGCTTGTTTGCACTGTGGAAACCTATCATGCAGGCATTCTCGCTTTCGCAGCATTACAAAGTGTAACTTTTAAAAGATTAAAAAAGAGATCATATCAGAGACATGTTGGATTTTTCTAAAATCTGGAAAAATCAGTACAACTTCAAACTACTACTACCACAACCTTCAAAATGTATCATTACTGAGGGTTCTTTTTCAGCTATGATCACAGGAGATGAAGGCAGGGATATCCAATGCAGCAAGGAAGAATAAGGCTTTCCTCCATGTTGGTGTGTTTTTTTAAGACGTATTACTCTGCAACATCATCTCTAAGTGGACTGAGTGATGAGTCGTCTCTACAGAAGTGATCTAGCTGAAGAAGAATCTTCCGGTTAAATATCAGCCATTTCTCATCAATAATTTAAGATGATCAACCTAATAATTCTGAATCAGGACCAATAGTATTTACATCATCTTGAAAAAATCAGGTGTGAAAGTAAGTAAGCCACAGCTGTTATTTCAGTATTCCATATACATTTATATCTAATACTGCTCATCTCATTTTCAGCTTGTCAACTATGAGTTTTGAACATTAATGAAGCTGCCTCTAAAGGCCGCAGTGCTTCTGTCTTCTCTGTCAACAAAAAGAAATTACAGATCTTAAAGTTTGAGATATCTATTTTTCCAAATGTTGCGAGCTCAACTTTATTAGATTCACCAAGGGATTCAATAAGTGGATACAAAACTGGCTTCTGATTCAATAAGTTGCTATCAAACCCCAGCCCTACTGCCACTCTTGGAAACCTAGTTTATTGCTATATATATTGGCAGTAACACCCCAGGTGCCAAACCAAGCATCATGATCAAAATGATCAGCGTCAGGATAAATAACTCCTCCACAACCGTCTTAGAGTCATCCAGAGAAAACTGCGCTTCAGAAAAACACAAAGTATTTTGTGACCTTTACATAACAAAGCAAGTTGACTAAGAACATATTCTTATCTATAGCAACAGCCTGGGGGCGGAGTATGTGGTAAGACAATTACTATTTAAATCATTTCACAGTTCTACGAAGATGGAGTTGAGAGCTTGAAGGCCCTTTGCATGATTCACTCCCGACCTTAGCTAAAAACAGCAGTTAGACCGGTACGAGAAAAAACTGCCATTTCATAATGTTGCAGTGAGTAGATGAAGAGATGGCTGCCACGGCTTTTCCTTATATGAACTACAGAGTTGACTGCAGTACAAAGTCCCTCCCAGCAGTAACCATAACCCTAGTACTTACAGAGCTTTCATGTTTTTATTTGCCACATGTGATAAAATAGCACATCCCTTGAGATTTGAAAGAGATATTTCAGATATTTTGCAACTGTAAAGTCTGGGCTAAAACACTGGGAGGGCGGACAGATCTGTAGAGGTACAAGATGTAAGAGATGCAAGATGCACATTTATGACACTTATGAGAGATTTTCTGTGCAGGTACCTGCTACACGGGCAACTGAGTTGTCACTGGGATATCAGCTCCACTGGGAGAGGCGTGAAGTTCAGTCTGGTGTGCCAGTTTGTGGGGGCAGTGTCAGTAGAAAAGTGTAGCAAAAGAAACCTGTTAATATTTGCTGGGTCACAGAGGCTAGATGTAACAATAGGTGCATTCACATGGATCCATTCCACTAATTATCAGAATAATAGCCCAATCAGATAAAAAAAGGCCTCATGTAACCACCTCAATCAGAAGAAACTGGTCCAATCCGGCCCAAATGAAATTTCTTTTTTAGGTTGAGAGGGGTGGTGTAAACCTTTGATAATCTCTGCACTAGTAAAATATTAGTGGCTAATGACACTTATGTTACATATGTCTCTCTGGATGGAATAAATGTTCTTTCTGGGCATGTTTGCATGCCCCACAGTGAAGGTAACAGTGATGTCCTTCCCTTCTGTTATATTAAACCAAGCTTCCAGGCCATGTGCTGGGCTTTGAAGCCAAATCTTATAGTTAGATGCTACAAAGATGCACAGTGTGATAGTGATACAGAAGGAATCAAATTATACAGTCCATACTGCCCTTTGAACGGCATACTGTAAATAGCTCCTGTCTTTATCTGACAAGTATCTACAGTACACATATAGGACGTCATCTTGTGGCATGCTTCACATGCACAAAATGATAATTCACTGGTGGTATACAGTGTTTCTCATGTCGCATCTGCTTGACGTGGGTGAAAATATATTCTTTCGCCCTATTATCACCTAATTGTCATCAATTGTATCTTGATCCCTCTGTTCTTCTGACAGTTGTATCACTATTTGTGTGTATTCACTATGTGCTCTGCAGCACATATGTTTAAGCTTCCATTCGTGTGTCATAATATATCTTTTAAAATATCTCCTGTGAATTGACTGATCAATGTTTTTCGGACCCAGTCATACTGTACTTCAACGTTTTTGACGAATGGAGGATCTTTGTGGGTTTAGAGACTGGTCGGGACAGGATGGCTTTGTGTTGGGCCTGGATGACAAGGAACACAGTTATCCACAATGAAAAGAGGAAAATAATGCCAGGGTTGTTTTCATGTTGAATATTCTGAGCCGGCTTGCTGAAGTTAGCTACTAAATCGAAGAATCACCGGTTGTTTTCAGGCTTCCCTGTGAGTACAGTGATGTCTGGTGCGCTGCATCAGTCACTGGGGCAAATATTAAGTCTGTGTTGGTGTTTAGTAAATACCTCCAAACCACATGCTTTGTGCATGTTAAAGCACAATGTTTCAGTTTCTATTTCTGCATGTTTTAATTAAAGGAGATGTGGAGACTTTAGAGTAGTTTAAAGGGGGAGCTGTGCTAATTAAGGGAAAGTAACATAACAAACAATGTGACTAATCAGTACTAGCTATAGCTAGTCATTTGCATAATAATGTCATATTATTAAATTATTTTTAAATTATATGTTTACCCACCACTGACAGCAAGTCACAAGGATATTGCAGAGAAGGCCAAAGTTTAAAAGACAATCGGTCTAGAAAAATGCCACACCAATGACCGCGAGGACAGTTTTTCTTTTTTACTGTAAGGAAAATCATGTGGCTGCAGCAGTGTTGTGGATGAAAGTATCTGTTTTATCCTGAACAGAGCCTCTATCCTTGTCTTTCAGGTGTATTGTTTGGCTGAAATTAAACCCAGTGCCCCTCCACACACACAACTGAGATTACACAGAAATAGCTGACACAGTGTAACTGATGACCTCTATCTTCCCGTCTGTCTTTCTGTCTCTATCCTCTCCCTCCTTCCTCCTGTTGTAACTCTGATTGGATGAAAACTACTGACATCACGAACCACTTGTGTCCCCCAGGCCTCAGCTCAATAACAATATCTGTCAGCAATGTACCCAATCAATCTATCAACGCTTACATTATTTGGGACACTTTTCATTCAAACGCTTTGACAGACAAACAATCAGCTCTTCACAATCAGTGACCGACAAGCTGGTCAGGATTCAGAGTTTCACGCAGAGATCCCTGCAGAGGCCCGACTTACAGCACAGCCTCCCTGACAGCGGGGGGTGGTGGATTTTCCACGAAATAGAAGGTGTGCAGGATTGTGGATTGGTTGCTGGATTTTGCTTTTGGCTCATGCAAGGGCATGGTGGCGATGTCCTGGGTTTTTATATTTAGCATATTTTCATCTCTTTTTGATGAGTTTATCTCACTCTTATTCCCCTCTATAATGAATCCTGTATATTTCAGCAACAAAGGAAGCATATACACACACCCTTACTAATTAATTATGAGTAGTTCATGCAGCTTTCAATTGCTCTTATTTTGCCTGTTTCAAGATGTCATCAAAAATGTATTGTAATGATATGACAAAGAAATATTCATGTTACTGTATACTGATTGACTTCACATACAGAGGCTGGACTCACAAAACACGTGTTATCCCCTTAAGTATGACACTTAAGGCCTCATTTCTCCCTTGCTAAGGGACTCACTTAAGGTTGTTGTACATAATCCCTTGAAAGGTTTCCTTATTTTAGAAAAACATTGAGAGATTTACTGCATTGAAAGAGATTTTATAACAGTCAAATTCTATTGACACTGTTTGTTTGCTTGCACTCCTGGTTTAGTTCCTGTTATCGCCTCACCTTTTATAGCCTCACAAAGCCGGCCTATAGTAAAAAAAAAAGGGAAGAAAAGAAGACAAGAAAAGAAAATTGGTCAGGAGAGAGAAAGGTTATACTTCTGGTGGAACGGAATAAAAGAAAGAAAGCACATACTAAAAAGTAAATTTCATCGTACGGGCGTTTGAATCATGATGTTGGGTCCCGTCTATAAACCGTTGACTTGTGGCCATGATACCTCATCTATTACTGACTGGAAAGACCCTGTAGCATAAAACTATATAGTTCTATTAATTGAAATATGCTTGGAAGAGCACAGCTGCAAGAAGTAGACGGTCAAATCTAGTTGAATTGGTTGAAACCCCGGTAATAGCTGGAAATCCTGCTTAGGGGTTGTATGATTCTGGATTTAGAATACCAACAGGTGAAATATGTTCTCCCCTAGTCTCACATAGATCTACAGTCTTGAATATAACACACAAGCATCGCACATGCCGGCAGGCACACATTCATTCACACTCACCTACACACTTCATATAGACATTGTGACTTCTGGTTTTAATGAGGACTTGAGGCTGCTCAGTTACATTGTCTGAGGTTTGCTGAAGAGCTGATTAGTCTTTCACTCTACCTACAGTATAGCTGAATAAATTCAATGATGGTCTGAATTATTCTTCCAATCTTCTTTTCCAATCCGGATAATTTCACTACCAGTCCCACAGATACAGAACAGGGGGCTCATCCATTTTACATGTAACGTGAGGAAAGACATCAAATAGAGGCTTCAGGTGCTAGAAGGCTAAAGCCAACTGTATTTTATAAATAGTGGAAGCAGGGGAAATGCTTCATCACGTATGCTTGTCTAATTTGCAAATAAAAAAGTTTTTTATTTGATGTTTTAGATTTTTTAACAACAAGTATGTTCAATAAATTAATAATGTTAATGTTTATTGTAAGAGCTGACTTTGTCTTCACTATTTGTAAGTCTTAGTTGTGTATGGCGCAAACACTACGGATCTAAACGCTACAAGAAGTGGCCTTCTTGGGGATTGTGTGTGTATGTGTGTCTATGAATAAATGAGTGTGTTCCTTGAACTCAGATCTTGCTTTCACATTTTTATGTTTTTGGTTGTGTCTGTTTGCATTTGCGAATTTGAGGCTCACAAAATATGTTGAGTATGAGTTTCTTTGATAATTACATGAATACAAAATGGCAGCATGCATCATTGTGTACTGCCTTCAGTTAGTATCCAGTTAATGCAGGTTGGCCCTCATAAGTCCTGCACTTTACACTCCTTTAGTAAGTCAGGCCACTAGATCTGAATTCAGTTCTGAACAGCTGGATTTGTTCATTTCTCTCAGCATCAAAGGGGAAATTTGTGTCCTCACATCCCTCTCACACTGGTTCTAGAAAGTACTCATAAACCACCAAAGCCGGATCAAATGTGTGTGTGTGTGTGTGTGTGTGTGGTTTGTGGGGATTCCTAAGGCAATAAATGGACAAAATGACAGTCTGCATTAATGCTGTTCTGCCTTTAAAGCTGCGTGGAGCCCTTGGCTGCAGTGAGGCTCATCAATACCAATCTCCTTGAACACAGAAAACAGGAAGGACTCAAGCCTTTGTGGTACAATACACACTTACAGACACACACATGCACACACTCAAACCCAAACCATTACCATTGATCAAGACACTCTCTCTGTTGTTCTTGGCAAACATGATGACAGAAAAAAATGGATGATCCCTTACACACACGCACACACGCACGCACGCACGCCCGCACACACACACACACACACACACACACACACACACACACACACACACACACACACACACACGCACACACACACACACACACACACACACACTCCATGAAGCCTCACTGGAAATAATTCATGATTGGATGCTATTGTTAAAAGCTATGTCAAGCACCAGCCTGTGAACTGCAAGGTGATGAATAGCAAAATAAACAGACATTTACCCCCTGACAGCTCCTTTTCAATTAAAAGGAAATATTCAATATTATCAGCGCCAATGAATGTTTGCTTAACGCTCCATTGGCAGGGATGTTGTTTTGTTGCTGGAGCACTACCTCGAAATTTATTATCGTCACATTGGGGAAACTTGTTGGCCTCATAAGTATTGCAGACTAAAGTCAATTCAATTATAGTTTGACATGGCGATCCCAACTTGATGGCTTTTTCCAGCTGCTATGAAGATGGATCTGTTGAAACTAGGTATGCAACAATGTACTGAATTTAGTGACATTATGATAAATGTTTTGATACTGTCTCGGGACTGTGAAATCAACCCTGGTATTACACATCGCATGCCTGTGCATGCAGGGGAACAGTAACAGCATAAATTTTACCTGAAAAGTCACCAGTGCACCAGTTGATTTCAGCTATAGCATGCTAGTCAGCTTAGCCTGGCTAGTTTCAGCAAAAGCAGATGATTGACATTGTTCGGCTGAACTGACGGCATCACCAGAATGTGCTGAAAAGTGTAACGTGACAAACATTGTATCCCTGTTGATGTGTGACCATTATAGTGGACTTTCACATGTGCATTTCAGTAAGTCCATTGTGCTTGTGTTGTGGTAAAGAAACTGACATCCGTTGAAAAGTTTGGTGTTGTAATCATATATCCATACATGATATGTTATGATCCACTAAAGTTACACGAGATATCACATGAATGAATCCCCTTCTGTTGTCTTTGCCGCCATCTTGACTTGTTGATCATGTTGAAACAATTCCAGTATACAACAAGTTTAACACGTCTTGTGTAGACAACGTGCAATTCAATAGTAGTTGTTATGGTTTCATTCAAATACCACATCACAGCAGACCATAGCCATAGGTGAGCACAACCTTGAATGTGTAGCATCTGCTATTTGCACTATGTGAGCAATGAATAGCCTCAAAGAGCAAAGTCTTTTCTCTGTGATCTTTGAGGCTGTAGTCGGTGATTGCATAAAATGACACTTCAGTTAGAAAAGGGATGACAATGTCATTAGTTAGTGCAGTGTAGAAATATTTAACATGAAAAATTATGCTATGCTTTCTACCGTTTGCCATTATGACAGCTACTACGGAGCTGAAATGATTAAATGTCAGGCATGTTGGCCACTTGTCATGAAATACGTCAAATATGAAAAAAAAAAACATTGCAACCTTTCACATTAGGAAAGTTTTAGATAGTAAATGATGACTTAATTCCCTTTAGCTGCCTCAGTTTTAGTGTCCTGGTATTGCGCATGCTGGCTCACTATCACACTTATTATTCGGTCTTATTTGTCATTATACTTACAGTCAAGTGAGAACACCATGCCAACTTAATTTCTGTGGGACAGCGAAAGACTGGAAGCAAAGCAGGGTGAATCAGTTGTACTTCATTGTCACTGTATGCATGTGACATTGTGACAAAAGTGGAAATAATTGTACTTGAGTAATAATTAACTGCATAATTAGTAAAAACTACAATACATGTGCTGATCAGCATGATATATTACATTAACCAGGACAGCGGTGTTATGGCAAGCTGTTTTTAATGGATTTTTGAAAACAACATGAGCCCACGACTAGGGGGTAGAGCAAAGCTGCAGCAGAGCAGTAAATTAAAGACTTTTCATTAACAATAATGTTAATTGGAAAGAAAAAGTTCAATTACAGCAGCTGTTATTCTTTGAGTCCATAAAATAAACACTGGTAGGAGGTTATGATGACACAGAAGCACTTGATGAAGGCGGAGAGGATAAATGAGTGTGGTGCGCTGGGTCATGATGGTGGCACATGTGAAACCCTGCTAATGGTATTCGCCATTCAAGTGATCGGCTCCAGCAGGACCTCTGCTGCTTTGTGTGTGTCTTTTCTCAACCTGCCGTCCTAGCTCACCTATGAATAATTTATGATATATCGCATAAAATCACATCCTCAGAGTCACAGATTGATACACCAGGGGCTGAGGGTGATAGGAGAAAGAGAAGAAAAGAGGAAGAGAAGAAGGGAGCGAGAGCCCGATCACCCACCTGTGCGTGCGCGTCTGTTGATATGTGTTTGTTGCCGCCTTTATATCTCCATACTTCAGCTCTTGGATCATGACGTTGGGTTTTGAAATTAAATGGGCTAAAGTAAAGTCATCAAACTGTATTGGCTTCAAAAAACTGTGACTGTGAAAATAAACAGGGACTAATGAGATGGGTTGTCTCCCAATCTTGGAGTTAGTGGTTTGATCCCCTCCTCCTGGTTAGGTCACCATTTTCCATAGAAGCTTACTGCTGTGTGTGTGTGTGTGTGTGTGTGTGTGTGTGTGTGTGAATGGGTAAATAAGAGGCAAATTATAAAGCGTTTTGGATAAAAGTGCCACAGTATATAAATGCAGTCCATATATCATTTTACTGGACAAGTGCACAATACACAGTCATCTCCAAAGCTGCTGTTCGATAAGCAATTTAATAAGTTTCATAGTTTTGTTGCATAGTATTTCTTTTTCTGGCCTCTTGTGTGGAGATGTAAAAGGAATCTGAACAAGGGGGTGATGAATTAGGTTAGGTTGTTTGTTACATTATTGCTACTAGTTTTTTCTGAAAAATTCACAAAAGTTTGTAAAAAAAATTATGCTAAAATAATATCAATGGACACTTTGATCCTTTTTTTCTTGGCTTGAGCACTATTGATATCTACTGAGTCAGGACTGACAACAGTCCAGTAGTGCTAACTACAAACTTTTTTAGAGCAAGCTTTCCAGCTTACATAACTATAGCTAATCTATAAATAATTTGGCTGCAATACCGCTTAAGGGGAAAGTTTTAAGAAAAAAACTTTTAGTTTTACAGCAATGGTAACTTCTTTTGGCAAATACTTGCCTACTTTTAGCTAGAAAACAGAGTCTCGTGGCATTAATGGTTAATGTGTTTGAGTACAGTGGAGCAACAAAAATAAAACCCACAGTGTTATAAACTGTAATTTTCCTTTAAACAAGTGTGTTGTCTCATGGAAAGCTTATATGAGTTCATATGTTAGTGCAATTCTTCAACAAGACAGATTTCTAAAATGTGTCTAACAGAGTGATTACTACAAGAAGTCATTTAGATGCATTAGCACACATCCAAATCACTTTCCTTACCACCTCCCATCCTCTCTTGGACCGATCGACCTCCGTCCTGCTGAATAAATCAGCACATTTAGATGCTTGGATTTAATGGGAAAAAAAAAACGCAACCCTACCTTTCTTTCAAATCGGGCGAAAGTAAATTCTGTGACAGCTGCGTATTTATAGCACATTTTAACAACCCCATTTCATCCAACTCTTGCTCTCTCCAGCTATTTGTGCCCTCATCATGCCAGTGAGTGCTTTCTCTATGGCATGCTTCCACGGTGCCATCAGTGGGGAAAGGGTGTGTGCATGCTAGCACAGATGTGCTCAACATTTGAGGAAGTTCCTTTATTTATTTATTTATTTTTTCAGTCACACTCATGAAGGTAACAGTTGGCAGGCACCACACTGTCACAGGTTGTATTCCAGGAGGGATTTACAGGGAGATTAAAGTCAGTTGGCATCCAGTGATTGTACCATGTATTATCCACACCATTCCCTTTGTAAATGAGGAGCTGTGTAAAATATTGCTGTATAATTTAGCTGAAGAGTGGATGTAAACATTCTTAACACCCTGCTTGTTACATGTAACTGATTTTGTTTTGTTTCTTCTTGCTAAGAGGATCTTTATTTCATTACAACTTAACAAGGTGTATGAATCAATAAGACACCTTTCCTAAAAGCACACAATATACACACAGTCACGAAATATGTTTGAGAAGTTTAAGGGATATGAATGTTTTTAGCCTACAGCTACTGAGAGGTGTTATCACAACTGTGAGGGGAAACTCTTTGAATTTAATGAAGCTTCTGTTGTTTGTAACCCTCCTTGAGAAACTGAATGAACCAAATAGGATGGTGCAGCACATCTGTTCAGAGGGAGCCGGTAATGTAGAGTAAACAAACCTCTGACAAATTGATCCTTGCTGCAATTATATGATAATTTTAGAGTTCTGTTTCATTGTTTCGTTGCTTCTGCTTTTTAAAATTCTTAAGAGTGCGTGTGATGGTGTGCGGGGAGCTCAGATGTGCAACAATTGACAGTCTTCCAAATGTATTTTATTTTACATTTAAGTTATCTAGCTAACTGAATGAATCATTATTGGGTTTTCCAAAAAAAAAAAAAGTATTAAATATAATTTACACAAAAAACATTCTGTTATGTGTCTGCTGTCAATATTTTGTGTAAGAGAACAAAAGAGTTGTGACTGGTTCGCTCAGGAGCATAACAAAGAAGGAAAGAACGGAGGTCCATACAGTGACGGCTGAAGTAAATAAACAAGTTATTATGGATTACTCAATTTAAGCAAACTAGTGAAGGATCATGGAGGACAGGTGTTGGGTGCTATGAAAACTATAGGTGCTAACCTAAAGCAATCGTAACATAGACGCTAAAGGCTAAATACACAGTCAAAAGCAAACTGAGTGCCTGCAGGACATTAACCTTCCAGGCAGGAGAGATGGAGCCATCTTGGAATCACTCACCAAATTGTCAATAAGGTGGGAGAGGCCAAACAATCAGGGAGTATCCGGACAGGGGGAAGCAGAGGCAGGCCAACACAGATACTGTCACCAGTTTTACAAATAAACAGATTATATTTCAGTAATATTTGGAGTTTTCTCAACTGAAAATTGGTATACAGATTTTGTAATGTAATGACTGATTTGAGAAATATTAGTCTTAAAATATGTCAATAAAAGTCAGTCTATGTAGTGTTGAGAGGGTTCTAAGCTTAAAAAATAAGTTGCTTTGGTCTGTTTCACATTATTGCCTCTGCTGAGGGGCCAATTCATTAGTGTTACAAACTTGAGGACAAATATGGCAACAAATTAGTCAATAAAAAATGTCTATATTTCTTCCTCTGCCCCCCATGTGACCCTTCTGCTGTAGATTTATGTATCATTGACAGCCCCTCTCTCCTCACCGCGACAACAGACTGACAAGGCATCAATCTCTGCTCTCCAGCCGAACGCCTCGGCGCAGAACACCCACAGAGATGCCAGACGATCGATATTCAGAATAAATTCTACCTTCCACTTCGCCCTGGCACCATGGGAGAGGAGGGATGGAGAGCAGACGCGCGCACAAACACAAACTCGCGCTCATACGTGCAGACACATCATGCCAGTGTGAGGGAGGGCAATGCAGTGGACATGTCAGCGTGCTGCAGGCAGGCAGAAGTGAGCAAAACCCCCTGTGGTGAAACCTTAAAGTGTCATTAGCTCCCTCTGTTGCAGACACCACCTGCCTGGCTGCCATTCAGCATCTTACATGCATACAGTGTGCCCTTGAGTGGAAAAGAAAGGAAACACGTTCAAGAATCTGGATTTATTTAATTTATAACAAATGGTAGAAAACAATGCCTGAGTAAACTTACACCAGACTTTGCTCTTTTTTTGATAAATAACAACACAGATCTGTGGGTGTTGCTGAATAAAGACCAGACTTCTCTTTGTTGGAGGCTTTGCCTGCCTGCCTGCTATTCAGCACTGTTTAAAAAAAGATGGATCACGGGGAATTCAAAAGTGATCAGACACACAACACGTATCCTCAAAGCATACAGGGTAACATTAGTGTTTTGTGCACATGCACACAAACCCTTTCATTGTCAAAACAGTTTTTTTTATTGATGTAATGCACCACTTCTCCATTCTGAAAACTTCTGCAGCTCATCCCTCTGCATGCAGTGTGTCTGTTATTGGAATGCACTCTCTTTCACCCCTGCACTGCCACTCTCCAGTTTTGAAAAAAACAATTGACAAAAGCTATCCCCACTATTCCTTCCCCTCACATGGTTGTGCAAGAGGTGGATTTCTGCAGAGAACTTGATCACTGCGTACTGCGTAACAGACGGGTAGCGTACTGCAGCAAAGTACCATCTACCTCAACTCTTCTAATTTTATATTCAGCACCAACTTATGAAAGTTTTTGTTGCGCTCCTTTTCTGTGCAATATGTAGGATGGGCTTAGTCACGTACAGGCTGTGAGGGGGTTGTCTGCCTAGTTCAGCTGGAAAGAAATCAACAACTGAACATCTGAAATCTTACCCAGAAGTTTAAATTGACAAATCATAGTAATCATCTTCTTCCAAATCGAATAATAAGAAATAATACCCTATGGACATACTTAAGCCTGGTGGTTCCCAACCTAGGGGTTTGGACCCCCACAAGTGCTCACTAGGTAAATCTGAGGGGCCTCCTGATAATTAATAGAATAGGAGCCAGGGAAAATATTGTATTTCTGCTACACATATTATTGATGTTTCTTTCAGATTTTCATCTAACCTCTGCCAATTACTGAATATTTTTACCTCTCCAAGCCTTTAGAAATAAAATAATGATAAAAATCGCTGTTTGGTTGAACTCGTTACTACAGGTGATTTAGATGTCATACTATAATGTTTCCCTCCCTGCTACAGAGAGATCAAGTCAGGACTCTACGTCTCTACGTCTATGATTCAAAATCATATACTAAAAGTACAGATATATTATCCATATATGTGGAAAAGCAGTGGAGCCGTCTCTCATTACATTGTTTGGTGTGTGGCCTTGGTGGGAGCCCCTCTAAGTAGGTAGAAAATCAGCATGTTGGTCTTCTGTTGTGTTCACACCTATTATTAGATAGTAACTACTTTATGTTCATCTCACTTTATAAGCTAATTAATACGTTGTATGTAAAGTATTAATCTGCAACTTACCCCTAACCACCATGAAGGGAAAATAGTTTGCAGTGTAACTGAGAAGCAGTTGCTTAAAGCAGCACAGTGACATAATATAGCTGTGATAAACAAGACTTAGTGTTACGATCCCTCCTTCTCTCTCTCGCTCACTCATTCTCTTTCTCAGCTTCCTCTTTTTCGCCCAAAGCAATGGAGATCATCTCTTCTCCCTTCCTTTGATCCTAACAAACCACATCTGGAATAATTCCCCTGACAGGAAAGCACGGAAACCAGACTGACGCCACCATACACTCGTCTCTGAAGAATTTGCTGACTAAATGTCACTCTGGGCACATACATACAAATGAACACAAACTCAACCTACCCCAGCATCACCTCTCTGTCACCTTCCCTAATGGCAATCACAGTGCGACAGTCTTTGAAACGCTCCGGAGTCTGAGCCGAGAGAATAATCCTGGCAAAAATCCAGACAGAGCAGACAGACGTGGTAAATGTGATGCTCCTTCGTTCTTTTGCTGGCTGCAAGAGGAAATTTAGTCTTAAGATGCCTTTGGTTTAAGGGCTCAGGACTATTTAAACCACAGGGGTCAGACAAAGGCCAGTTAAAAATGCTCCCCATCTCTGCGGTTGCAAGGGTGCTTCCTGCATCTCACGGGGACATGAAGGGTCAAGAGGATTGATCACAGAGTGAGAGGAAAGTAACTCCAGTAATACAAAAACTGCTAGGTGACTAAAGAACAATGTCTTGTTTCATGCAAATAGCAACTGAGAGGACGGAAGCAGTGATGATGGAAAATATCTTTTATTTCTATCAAATACTTAAGAACAAAAATGTAACCTAAACATTAAGGCACAGCGGTGCTTTGAGTCAAATGCTAGCATGCTAATAATTACACAATTACATTGCTTATCTTGCCCCTGCCTCTGTTGCTGCTGTATGTGAATTTCCCCCTATGGGGGATCAATAAAGTCTATCTATCTAATCTAACATGCAGCTGTTTCATTACATTTACGATGTTATTGGCATGCTGATATTTGCTTATTACCTCTGAACATGAAGTACAGATTCTGATGGATGATAATGCAAGTGTGGCTAAAAACAAATAAAAATAAATCAAAAATTGATCAAATTGGAAATGAACAAAAAACACAATCACCACTAACAAAAACATCTCATATTTCTTATATCTCTCACTGAACGCTGACATGCTGTAAACCACAAAACTACATTTCTTTTATATTTAACTGTATTTTCCTGAATGTTTGTTTAAGCCAAGATTCTGCAAATTCAACCTTGATGATCATGTGACTCAAGTGTCTTTCACATTCCAGCACAACTGCTAGTAAGTAACAATGAAATGACAACTTCAGACTGCACTACTATCATTCTAGGGTATTTGTGAAAAGCCTAAATTCAGATGCAGATTTCACAAACCTAAAACCTGTTCAGTTTTGTTGTTATTGTGGTCGTGCTCTCAGGTAAAACTGCGAATATTCTCAGGTCTGGCAGGTCTGACCATGCTAGTAAAAACTCCTGAGGTGCTTCATGACTCTATGCTACTTCTGGAAATTTTCAGAGAAAGAAAGAAATGAATAAAAAGAAGTATAGAGAGGAAGAGGCAGCGTGGGTGTGTTTGTGCATGTCTCTCAGCTTGGGCAGTAGGAAAATGAAGTGGTATTATATACGAACACAAGACTGTAATATAAGCCCCAGTACACATGTTGCTTTATTTCTGTTGCATCAGCCAGCGTAGGCTGTCCTCCTCTCTCGCTCTGTGTTTATGCAACTGGTTATCAGATATGAGCCAGACTTCTTATCATATTGTATGTCTCCAGGCTGTGAGTGGGTTTGCTCAAACTTTCCCCAAACTAAACGATTGAAACGGAACAGAAACTTTGAGTCCTCAAGACTAGTTGCCCGCCGCGTGAACCCCAAATGCTCAAATCCCATTTCTGCACTGTGGAGAAACGGAAAAAATGGAGAGAAGGAGATGAGCATAAGGGAAGAGGGGGAAGAAAAGATGTTGTTGGAGGAAGGGGAGGGGGTTGGCATGCTCAGTTGTCTTAGTAGATAAGAAATAAGCTCATATAGCTTGAAATCTCCCTGGATGTGCTTTCAACAAGGTGCATAAGCAGATATAAATATATTAATGGGACCAGAACCCACATTTATTAAAGAGGGAATCCGCCACATTTCTGTGGTGCAGAGGATGGCACCCTGAGGGGTAATGAATGACACAGTGATTCATCTGTTTTTTTCGCGTGTGTTTGGGTGTGTGTGTGTTCGGTATGACTCTTTAAGACATGTAGACATCTGTGAGCTGTCATGGAGTTTGTTTGTCAGTCAGATGAGGGCCAGATGTTTTGCCGCATTCATGCTATCTGTCTGATCTTAACAGTAGTTCACTCTTTTGTTGTCATGTGATGGTCCCAGCATGTCTGTTTAATTAATACCCAGCGTTTATCGGCAAACAAAGTCAAAGTCAAATGCATTAGTTCTGATATTTTTCCTCTTTTGTCTGTCTTCTTACAGGTTCATTTTTCTTTTGCAGCCTGCCTATAGGCTCTTATATTATTCATGAACTCCATATTGTTTTTGCCTGATGCAAAATACATGTTTTCCCTCCTACATTAAGTATAACCCATATACATTGTCCTTGCCAAAGCCTCATCTACAATTTAGCAGGGCTAAACTTCAGGATTACTATGGGTTACTGCATTCATAATTCATTTTCATTAATCTAATCATATAGTTGGCTTATGCTCAGGGACAGTATGGGAATAGAGAAAGGGGGATGGTGTGACAAAGGTTATGAACCAGATTTGATCTTAGCCAGCTGACACTGGCATCCTCTATGTATTCACTGCTGTTCTCATTTACCAGTATTTGCCCACTGGGGGCTGAAAAAAATAAAAAAATAAAAAAAAGTAAATGTCTTTTTGCATTCAAATTAGCATTTCACTAACAACTGGAATAAAATGTCCTCATTCTCAGTGTAAAAAAATTATCCCTGTCAGAGTTTTCCAATTAAATCCACAGCTTTTCTGTCTGCATCAATTTGAGCTTTTCTGTGCAATCTGTGCTTTTAATTGCAAGTAGGACTGCCTTGATGTCATCGCATCACTCATCACTCACTGTGTCGCCCCCACTAAGTGTAGAGGGGGTCCTGACGTAGGTGATTTTACTCGGGCCATGTTGTTCCATCTGTACTATCTGACAGCCACACAGCCGCATGGCAGCGACGTCATCACAACAAACTACACGTGCATTAGGCAATCTGAGGCCGCTGGTCTGTGTTGACAGTGTCATTCCTATCACATTGTCAGCCTCAGCATCTATAAACAATACTGCAACATCCATGCTACTGAAAACTCACTCCCTAAACAATAAAGCAAGCAAGCATCAATGATATCATCGCAGACAGAAAAATTGACCCTCTATGCCTAACTGAGACACAAAAAACAAGACTCAGTGACACTAAATCGAGCCACATCCCCAGGCTATGTGTACATAAAGAAGACTTACATGGGTCATGGTGGTGGGCTGCCTGTTTTACATCAAGCTGACTTGCTCCCATGTCTCCATCTACACTCATGCTCGGTGGCTTCAACATCCATGTGGACTCAAGCAGATGCACATTTGTTACTGAATTCCCGTCTCTGCTGGATTGTCTCAATATGTGTAGATGTGTAGTGTGCTCCGCTGGTAAAGCTCCGTCCCATCTGCTGTGCATGGACCTAGCTGTATCTGATCATCATGCCGTCTACGTTATCATTCCCAGGCTGCACACAACGTACCATCCCATTCAGGAAGATTAGTCCAGCCGGTGACTAGCCCTGACCAGTTGCCACCCATATGACCTTAGATCGCCTTGACACCATGGTAGACCCTTTCCCTCAGCTTTGACTCTCTTGCTCAGACTCAAAACCCAGACTGTCTCCCTCTCCAGTCCAGTCCGCCAGTTCACCACGGAACTCGACACCCTGAAGTCCACTAGTTGTGAAGTGAAGAGGCTATATAAAAGATCCAGCCTAGCTGTTCACCTAGAGGTTGTCAACGAAGTTCCTCGACCAAAGCACAATACTGCTCCACTCCCATCGGCACCTGGCAACACCCCCCTGGAAAGCTGGTGTCCCCCATCAACCACTTCTTCCGCTCACTCAATGCCTCCCACTTAATAGGTTCACCCGGCCTCATCACCTCAGTTACAAGCTCCTGTACTGCCTCCATACCGAAAATCCCTTTGGATGACCGGACCCCACAGTACCGTTTAGACCTCCACCACCCCAATACACAGAAACTGCTGTCCTTGGACAAAGGCCTGCTCACCATTCCCCACAGCAGCCTGTGGACGTTTGGGGACAGAGCACTCAGAGTGGCAGCCCCCACGCTTTAGAACTCTCTCCCAGCAGAGATCCACAGAGCCACATTGATTGACACCTTTAAAAAAAATCCTCAAAAACTTCCTTTTCACCAAGGTCTATGGTCATGAATAATTGCTATTAATCGGCAAACTGCTCCTCTTTTTCTGTCCTTGGGTTTCTTGAAGGAATTATATACATGCAAATTATTAGTATAGGCATTAGTATTAGTATTGTTGTTATTGTAGTTTTTCTGTCCGAATTTCTGAGTATTGTATGTCCAGATTTCACTTGTTCAATTACATCCTTACATCCAGGTCGAGAGAGGTAGACTATCTAAAATATATTGTGTCATCAAATTGAAACACGGTTGTTAAAACTAGAGCTTTTGAAGACACAATAAATTACCTGTCTTGTGTTGGATCTAAAATCCTAATCGACAAAGTAACTGATAACCAGTGGCTGGAAAATAATCCAATATTTGGACACTGTCTCCTGTCCTGAGAAATGCAACACCATCGGTCATTTCATGACATGTTTACATTCAAGTGACAAACTCTTTTAGCGACCGTAGGAATTATGGGTCTTGTCCTTGGCAAGCAAAAGAGGAAACAGCGTGGTGTAGTTATACTGCCAAAAAGTTTGGCACAGAAGATTGCAGCTTTCCCTCTGTTACCTTGCAGCAGTTTAAGTCCTTAATTTGTATAAGTTACTGTCTCTTTTCAGTACAAACAGCCTGATAACGGCGAATATGTTGTCACAGGCACATGACAAGCTGAACAGAATACATTGTGCTTTTGAGACTTGAGAAAACAAATAATTGGGAAGAGCATCTGTGAGCGGGAATAGTGTGTGCACAGTGCTTCCTTGTTTTACCTTTGTACATTATATATACCACTGGTGAGAAGCCTTCCTTCCTACAATATAGATTTTTTTGTCACATTCCTTAATTTATTGTGATAGACGACACTGTTTCTCTCTCTCCCATCACTGTGACCTTCTCTATCATCTCTGAGTTTTCCTCTGACTGACGGGAGGATGAATGCCCATTTGTCTTTGAGAAGTTAAAGTCTACTTTGCTACTTTCTTTTAGTTTCCTCAGCCATTTTTTCACACGGCTGTCTTTCTGCCAGTCCCTTCCCCTTCTGCCATCATCCACCCTGTTATTATACGTCACAGGAATCTCTGCCAAGCAATCTACCTCATCAAATGTGATGATATGCAAATTAGTTGATTATAACATGACAGCAATCAGTGGGGGCCTTTTTAGTCATCATATTAGATCTAAAAATGGCTGCCAACCTTCTTGCATGCTGTAGAAGTGGTACTAAAGCCAGACATTAGTGGAATGGGGTGACTCATTATGCGTCAAGTGTGATTATGACTCAACAGTCAGCATACACTTCTAAGATGTGTATAATCCATATCATTCATGTCCTATAAAAACCTTTCATCCCTAGATCATTGCCTTGACAGCAAGAAAACTGACGTGACCATGAAGCCACATTCATTTCTAGTAAATTCTAAGGGTTTCTGGCTTTGATTAACATTTAAAACAACAACGAAATGGAAAAATTGAGAAGTGAGCCTTTCTCTAAGCCACCAAACTTGTAATTAAAGCAGCATTGCAGGGTTCATGCATGAATCATTTTATATTAGTCACTAACAATGTATCACTGATACACTCTTTGTGAGCAGGGTCAATGTCAGTACCAAGGGTCAACTTAATTATCCTGTACTTGCGATCTGATTTTCATCCATCCTCAGCCTTTGCCTTTCCTCTTGACCTCGAGGACCTTTTACGCACCCCGAGCTTTGCTGTGTGTGTGTGTTTTTCTACCCCTGAGCCCAATTCTGTGTGTTTCCGTGTGGGAGTGGGAGTGCTAAAGACCTGTCTGCGCACCAGAAAGTGAAGCGGTTTCATTAGGATTGCTGGTTCCCATGAGGGGGGCATGTGAATAATTACCAATTAGACTGTTGTCAAGAGCCAGCAGTGATGCAGCGCTGTGGCAGCCATGGAAGGTTAGGGTTGGTGTGTGCATGCCTACGTACTTGTTTGACATGAGTATGAATGTGTGTATATAGGTGTGTGAGGGTATTCTGATTGGACTCCCAGCGCACTGGAGCATGCGGTCCTGGCTGTTAAATACAAAACGTTGTTTAATCTATTGCTTCAGTCACTTGCTGGGATTCTTGTCAGCTTTGTCAGCTAATTATAAGGTAGCCACATGGATTACATACTTTTTCCTGCTCTCATTTTTTTTTTTTAAATTACATCCCTGTCTTTTCCTCTCTTGTTTCCCCCACTCTTGTTTCCTCTCCTCACCTGTTTTTCCATTTTGTCCAGCATGGGTTGAAAGAAAGACATGTTGACATCTCACTGAATAGCTATGAGTGTTTTGTTGATGAGGCACTGTATGTAAGTGACCTTGTTTTCATTACGATTTAAAAGCCTATTTGCCTGCCATGCCTGTGTAAAAACCTGCCACACTAAACAACCTGACCTTTCTCAATAAATTCCCTACTCTGTGAGGGGTATAGTGGTTTTATGCATTTCTGAAAACATTCTGGTAAGTGTAATATTTTTGCCTGAGCTGAAGGTTTATATGCTTAAGAAGTTTATTAAAATGTATTGATTTAAAAACATATGCACATGTAAATGCCTGAAAATGTAGTTCTGCTGCTCTTAATTTTTGGGACAGGTTTATTTGCTCCTGCAGTTAAGTGTTTATACACTCTTCCCCCCTTTTTTTTTATCACTTTTTATTGTTGGCCTCTTTGCCCTTGCTTTATTCTCTGTATCTGTATTTGCTGTTTTATTGGTAATCTTATTTAATGTGCCTCTTGTAGTTTCATTTTCTTATAAAGCACAATGTAATGCTGTTCAAGATAGGTGCTATAAAAATACATTTTACTAGTTGTTTTCTCACTTTTGGGGGGTTTTTATGGGTTAAATTGTATTGCAATGTGAATCAGATAAACCATAATCATAAAACCAGTTTCACAGCAGCTCAGATGAGATAAACAAAAAATATATTTTTGTTCTTACAAGGTAGTCTGACTTACTGTAATGCTAAAAGGTCTCTATGTCAAACACCATATGCGGTGATATACTTCATATTCTTTTAGTGCATGATTTATCTCGTAAAAATGAAATGACAGACAGAATAGGGTTTTCCTAAGAAACGAGTTGATGAAACAGGATGATGTATTCTTTCACAGACTTTTTTTATTCTCCCAGGATTTACCTGCGTGGGAAAAAGGAGATAGGGGTGATAATACAGTATGGCCAAACCCACCTTGCTGTTTCCTCACCCTGCAACATCTCCACCCTCTTCATCTTTTTTCTCATGCTTCCCACGGTTTTTCATTCTGCTCGGCTCGTTCCGTGACAGGGCGAGATGGGATGCAATGATAGTGGAAGAGTCAAGGTGGTTGGGTGATTGGTTGCCACATTTTTTCCCTCTCTTTCTCCTCCTCTCACCTTGTGCTTGCTCTTACCTTTTTCTTGACCTCTCCATGCCTTTTATCTTCCTCTTCATCTCTTTTTTACCTATACAGCTGCACTGTTTCCTGCCTCTCTCTTGTTCCTCTGTCTCTCCTCCTACATCTTTCTCCTTTCTTGCCCACTTGTTCGCCCCAGAGATGAGGAGCATTTCAAAGAGAAGTGCCAGACACTGTGCCGTGGCTTGCACTATCACAACATGTTACAATATTTCTCAATCTCCTCCTCTATTTTTAATTTCATGTCTTTCGGGGTTTCACTCATTGCCGTTGCCTGTCTCAGATTTTTATCCTTCAGTCTAGGAAAACAATAACCTTCAGTTTCACAAGTCAATCCCCTGGTCTTACTGATTCATCTCCCTTTTTTCTTGCTCTTCTTGTCTCTCCTGCACATCTTCATGTACCACTTGCTACATCTACCTCACACGTAAAGAAAAAAAAAAAAGAGAAGTGTTTAGCCACAGAGATATACTTGTATGCCACGAAGGACAAAACACTTGGACTCTCTCTTTCTAATATTCTTATCAGCAGCTCCCTTTTCTGATGCACCCACCCCTTTCCATCCTCCAATGTTCCACTGTATGTCATCCTGTCCTGCTCTTTGTTTGGCACTACAGCTGTGTTAAGCCCGAGGCAACTAACAGGACCCTGCCTGGGGCTGGACACTACAAAATTTTCAGCAATGCTAGCGGCAAGGCCCTATGGATGTCAGTGTCTGTTGGCCAGTCAGTCCACCTCTTTAAGTCCAGACTGAAATATCTTGGCAACTAGAGACTGGACTGCCATAAAACTCTGCACAGGAATTCATGGCCCCCTAGTGTCTTCATGAGGTGGGCTTTTGCAGCATTGAGTGAAATGCCTCGACATCCCATAACATTTTGGTGCAAAAATTCAAAATACCCAGGCAATCTAGCCTAATTACTTTGGAGCCACCATGAAGTGGAGGTTTGTCCACGTCTTGTCTATTTTTGACCATAAAACCCTTAAAACTAATGACATTTCCATCGGCCTCAGCTATACTTTCTGTTTAATGCTACGAAGATGTTAGCATGCAACCGTCTTGGATTTAGATAGTGAACGTAGTAAAGACTACACCTGTAAACATTTATCTAGCTTAGTGCTTTGCTGTACTTCGCCTCATAGAGCTGCTATAATGGCTATAGACTTTTGTAATATTAGAACTTGTTACCTGAATTTGGGTACCTAACCTTAACAACCAAAAAGATGCTTTTATATAAAAGCTTTTTGTCCTTTAACAAAAGAAAGCAAAGTTCTCAAATGTTACATGTTTTTTTTTTTAACATATCAGTGTTGCTCAAGAACTTAATATAGAGAGGTTTGATATTCAGCCCGACACAGCAACAGGAACACGGAGACAAACAGATCCGAGAGAGCGACACAGAGATATTGCGAGGGACATCTTGAGAATAAAAAGTGTGTTTTTTTAAATTGATGAATACTTTTCTAACACACATTCCCATGAGAAAAACCACACTCAGTCTCAATCTTACTTACTGTTTGTCAGCATGTGTGTGTCTGTATGTGTGTGTGGGGTGTGTATTTGCCAGAAAATGCTACGTTGTTACGATGTTGCTCAACAAGATGTGAAACTGTGAGAGAGACAGAGAGACAGAGAGACAGAGAGAGAGAGAGAGAGAGACAGAGAGAAAGAGAGAGAGAGAGAGAGACAGAGAGAGATTTCCCCTGTTGGCTGAGCATGTCAGCCCTGTCAGGAAATTAACTAATTTGCCAGCCTTACGCCACCGGCTGCTGCTGTTCTCTCCTCTTCTAACTCCTCCCTCTCTCTTCCCTCTTCCTCCACAGCTTCTATCCATCCATCAAACAGAGAGAGAGAGAGAGAGAGAGAGAGAGAGAGAGAGAGAAAACTCACACACACTCGTATATAAACTTTACCTCCCGCACACAAACTTACATCACATGATACTAGATTCACACTTAACAATCCTTTTTATTCTACTAATCAAATACAGAAACCACAAATCTGTGAGGTTTGTGTGCGGTTGAAATAAAAAGTGGTTCTTGAATTCTCAACAGGAGATTTAGGAAGTGGTTCAGAGGATTGCAGATTAACATTTCCCAGATTAGACCGGAGCAGTGGGTTACTGTGATTTAAGTGCAAACCCCATCGTGACGCTCTACCAGGACAAAGTGAGGAGACCCAGTGACCCAGTCTCCTGCTGATATCTCTCTTACTTTCACTCTCTTTCTTCCCATCTAGTGTAACTCTGTGTATGATGAAAACAAGAACATCTGACCATACTCGAGTGTTTGCAGCAAACCTGAGCTTGACATACAACGTCATTTATTGTAATGGTTATTTCGGGAATGCTTTCAGGTGACAAACACATGTTGATTTGAGTTCAGGATAAAACAACTGGAAGATATTCAGTATTTCTCCACCGGACTTTCAAAGCAAGGACACTGTATTCATTTTAAGAAATTAAATTTACAAAAACTATCATCAAAAAGTTAACTGAATAAATACATGATGAATAATCCAAATCATTTTTATCATTTTTAAATAAATTATATTGGTATCTGACGTCACTACTTCTAAACTCCTGCCTCTCCTGTTAGAGGAGAGAAAAAATTTACACTTAGAGAATTTTGCTCTTTTTGTATATTTTATATAACAGCACTTGAGCAAATCACTGACCATTTACTTTTCCAGCTGCTGGTAACTCTCAGGTTGAAACTTTTGACTAAATGCCAATCACCCACCAGCTGCCAACATGGTGTAAAATGTAGAATGTCGTACAAAATGACCTACATGGTGTCTATGAGGGAGATCCATTTTCCTCAAAACTTGATGTTTTCCTTTAAATGCCAGTTGGAGCGTTGCGAGATGGCCGTGATCCAGATGTCGCTCTGTTCAGCCCTCTTGTTTATACATGATTTGTGTGAGTCTGTCTGTCTGTTTTGTGGGTAATTGTATTAAGTGATGGTGTGCTTCAGTGTCAGACCAGAACCAGACAAAAAAAAAAACAGAGTTGACTGAACCCAATGACCGTCCCAAAGTCCTCTTTCATTTAACGATTCCTCTACTGGATTTAGGGGCTGTCACTATCAATTAACTTTCCTCACATCAGTCACAGCTGGAGAGGAGCAAAATGTTGGCTGAGTGGAGGGTGGGGGCCAGATAGATCATGTGGTTGGGAGTGAGGGAGAAAAAACAGAGGAGGAAAGCAAAGCAGAGGAACGACAGCGATACACACACACATGCGCACACTTGAGTCTGACTGTTACAGTTCTGTGGATGGGTGGTGGTGTTGGCAGCGGGGGGTAGGTTGTATAATTTGATTTGGATTTAGTGTTGCTTGGAAGAATGACACAAATTCTACAGGGATTAATCCGGCTTTAATTCAATCTGGCCGCCGCAGCCTGAAATAGCCCCGCTCGGGTCCTGCTGTTCCTCTATGAAGGCACAGCTGCACCTGGCATGAGGTCCACAGGCCATGTGTGTAGGTGTGTGTGTGCAACTGCGTGTGAGCATGAAGAAAAATGTGATTGTGTTCACGTGTGTTTCATTATCTATGAATTTGGCTGTATTTGCAAGTACAGAAGAAGAGCGTTAATGTGTGTGTTGTGGCTATCAGGACAGTGAGAAGGTCACAATACAGCTGCCTGTCTTTGCATTATGTGTGAGTATAAAAGCTACAGCAGTGCAGACTAAGGGTTTCATATTCTTGGAATTGCTGCTCTACAAACACTACAAGACATTTTTTATCCCAAACTGTTGTCATTTTGACATGACATGCACAAGATACACCTACAACACTCTCTTTTTTCCTCTCTCGTACAGACACAGACACACACACACACATTCACACACACAAATAATGCTCTCTGCCAGCATTTGCCTCATCAGCATTGTTTGGCTTGCTGCCTACAAGCAATCTACAGTTCACTACAATTTCCCCCTAAAGGGGTGGTTGTCTGGTGATTTGGATCCAACGACATGATGTTAAAACATTCCTAATCGCAACTACTGTGGTCTCTTTACATCTGCACCAGTACTCAAAAGGCATATGAATATAACAGGTTTACACTATATCAAAGCAGGTACAATCTGATTTCACACCATTGCATTGGTCCACAGGCTTATTAAGCACAAAACATTAATAGCTTAAAGCAGCAGTAATGACCCACTATGTTTTTGCAGCACTGAGCAAATAACATACTAATCTTGCTATTTGTACAGTCTTCAAAGTAAGTTAGTGGTTTAATGCCAGTTTGTATAATACATAAATGAATGTCTTGAGGCCACAGTTGGCAGTATGGCTAAAAAAAAATGAAAGAGGAAAGTTTTTTCTTTTTTGTCTCTGTGAAAATGCAGTAGAAAAGTCTGAATCAGAATCCTATTCTAGCCAAAAAAGTAAGTACATAGAACAAATTTGTCACTGTGTGCCTGATGATCAGCCAAGGAGAAGTGGCCTTTGAACAGCACACCAGATGACTCCCAGATAATAAATCGGCAACAGATGCTTCCAGTATGATGAGAGATGACAGGAAGAGTATGATATATAGGCTGGGAACCACGGCCATTGACTCGGCTAGAGATGGATGGATTAAGGCAGAAAAAGTGGGAAAGGAATTGATGGGTAAAACAAAAGATGTGACTGGAAGCATATATGAGCATTAACTTGCAAAATTGACATTTTAAATACACCTGAGCCAGCAGATGAGGGTTGCGGTATGAGGTGAGGGGAGACGGTTTGGGTTAAAGGTATCCTTTAGAGTTTATGACCACTAGTAGTGCTATGGAGGAATGTTTTGATGAGTGCCCCTTTTGTTCATTAAACCTCAAATATTTTTGTATCTATATAACAATATGTATAATATTGTTATGTCTATCAAATGTAAGAAGGTATCTATGTATATGGTTTCATAACATTACTACGGTTTACAGTTGGTGGTAGTAATGTTGCAATTCACAGGTAAAAAACAGGGATGAAGTCAACCAATATAAACATTAATGTAAACAATTCAGGTTTCAACATATCAAAAAGTTAAATGTATTATAAACTCCTTTGTTATACCTCAGCGAAGAAACACTAAATGTAAACATAGCTGCAGTTTGTTTACAAGAAAACTTGACAGGGTACCTTTAATGTTAAGGTTAGGGTTAGGGTGAGGGTAACATGCTCCACTGGAGACACTGTGAAACAAACATCTTTGTATAAGATAAATAGTTTCAACACAGCAAGCTCAGTAACAACAAAATGTACCTTGTATACCACCATAAAAGGGTCTTAAATACTCACAACTGTTTCATTTTTATCTTCTATCTCAGATCAAAAGAATTCATGTGAAAAACAAACACTGGCCCACATTCTTAATGGTCCTTTTTAATTCCCACGGGGGCCTCTCATGGTAAAAATATTTATACTCGCTGTAATGCAAGGTGTTTTGGATAAAAGCCTCCACTAAATAGTTGATATTATGTTGCGTTACTCACATTTGGATTCACTACTGCTGCCACAAATTAGGACACTCATTATGACTCATTAGGAATGAGTGTCACACTCAGGCGCCAGAGGCCTCATTTATAAAGATGAGCCTTATGATAAAATTTCATCATAATGTTTGTCTACAGAAATTTGCGGCAAAGAATTTATTTATGGATCGCAGCCATGATGATTAATTTTCGATGATTCGTTTCAGAGCAAACTTGAAATACTTTTCCTCACATCTTCTATTACCAGTGCTGTGGTGTTGCTGGCTCCAGAGAGAAGTGAGCAGTGCACGGATAAACATTTTGCTCTTGTACAGTTTATCAGGGCCAGTGAAGTTAAGCTGCTGGACTACTTTGAGTTTAAAATACCGTCACCAGTTCTAGCTCAAGGATTTGTCCAATAAAAAAATCAAACTGCAATCTTTCATTCACATGCCTGCATCTGTTATCACTTTCCTTGATATTGATCGATTCATATATATCATATATAATATTTCTACGTGATTGTTTTTGTCTTTCCTGGGATCTCTTCATTGTAGTCCCACACCTTCCCACTCGCTAAATATCAGCATGTTCACATTATCATCATGCAAAAGCATATAAGCATGCTGACATTATATTTAATATTTAATGACCCAGGCAGCCTTGGTCAAGATCTTTGAAACCGCCCACCAAGTGCACTGCTTATGATCTATCATCGTGACATCATACTCCAACGTAAATCGGTCAGAGTGGAAACAATGTAAGACTGAAGATGGAAATGTAAGTGTAACCATACGTTCACGCCAACACGACAATTCTGGCTTGTATTCATCATGATAACCTTTAAATCTAACCCATCTCTGTCGTGAAGATTTGCTAAACAAGCCCTTGAGTAAGAACGACTTTGATAAGGACCAAGACCATGAGCCTCCTACAAATATCCAAAATAACTTAAATTTAATAGAATTATTTTGAATATTCACTATATTCCTTGGGCTAGCCTCTAGCTGTTGTAGCAAACAGCATAGCAGATGAAAAGCAATTAGCCACATTTTGCATTTCTCCACAATGATGGGATGCTGATGATGTGAGTAAAATAGTCATGATGGACATAAATATAATATACGAATGGAACCCTTTAATATCAGATCAATGAGCAAAGTAAAAATCATGTGGTAATATTTTGCGGAATTGTTGCAGAGTATTCATGTTTCAATACAGAAATAACTGGATAAAGTAGTCCCAGACTCAGACACACCCAACTTCACACTTGTCCTCCTCCTGCAGACTGCCCTGCTGCTGCCCTGTGCTCTCATATCCACTCACACATACGCAGGCAGGCCTGGCTTCTGTCCTCCGGCCTGAAGCCTGCTGTTGTAATTCATCATAACCCACAAATAACCACACACATATAGATACACATGCACAAGCTCTGGCCTTGTTTCTGGGAGTTTTTGATGTATTTTAATCTCGTGTGCTTTCTGTCCTTGTATCTCTGTAAGCCACAAATCTGTGCGCACCTGTGTGTGTGGGTGTGTGACTTTCATCAAATCTTAATATCTGCACACATGCAGTACAGGTAGAGTTTAAATGCCCTTTTGTTGGGGGTAGCCATACATCAGTGCAGAGTGTTAGTTCTGCATGGTTAGCTAGGTGACTTGGCATTTAGACTGCTGCTGATAGCAGCACCCTGTGGTAAGGAGTACGTGCGTTTGTGTTTGTTTTTGTGCGTGAGCGCATATGTGTGTGCTAATCATGTCCCATGGTAGCAAAAAAAGACAGTTTGCAGAGGAGACTGAGGACACCCATTAGCTTTATAGCCTAGGGATTGTATGATTATATTGGAAGTGTGTGTGTGTGTGTGTGTGTGTGTGTGTGTGTGTGTGTGTGTGTCTTCATGTGAAAGCAGAATTTGTTTGTGCTTCTGAGTGTGTGTGTGCGTGCATGTGTGTTTTAGTAAGCTGTTACCCAAATAACACATTGGTGTTCGGGGGCTTTCGCCAACAATGTTTTGTGACTAGCCCTGAGTCGCTCTGAAAGAGGAAACAAATCTATAATCATCGTGAAATGTAAATAATTTAATTTAATCCCGACCACCCCAACCTTTGCTGCCGTTTGTGTGTGATGTAGAGAGACTGAGGGGGGGGGATAGGGCTGGGTAACGTCCTCTCAGTCAGTCCATCTGCTCTGCAGCCCTCTTTTGGCATGGACACACGGCATGCAATGCTGCTCACACAACAACAGTAACAACACTACACCAAAAAGTTATGGTATAAATATAAACTATAGACTGTATAAAAGAAGTGGACATAACTTCCAGTTCTGAAAAGTGAAGCCAGTGTGGAAGTGCCTTAATCCTATATTCTTTCTAAATGCCTGCAGAGGGCACTTCCACTAGTTGCAAAAAGAAGTCAGACTGTGTAAGTCTATAGGAAGAGGACCCTACTTCACACTCAAGTTATTACCTCAGCAAACACTTTTCCTACTGAACTTCTGGTCTCAATTGCTAGTTTGAAGTATTTTGCAATACAACATGATGTTGATCTTACCATAGTCTAATTTAGAGTAAAACAGACAATAAAGCAGGCCTACTTTGTGACCAACCAATCAGAGGCGGGTCCTGCCTAAACATAACCAGTGAGAATGGATGAAGAGATGAATGTCTTCTTCCGACTTCAAAACCATTAAGCAGAAGCACACTCTGTCTGTCTCTACACATCTGTGATACGTGCTACTTGTGCATTCTGACAGTTTTGTTGGAGAACATGACTTGACTAATGTTAATGGTACATGTCAAAATGCTAATCAGTGTAGGCTAACAGTGTTGCTTGGATGTGTCTGATAATTAGCCAGCTGCTGATGTTAGCTGCTACATCGTGTAGCGGGAGAAAAGTGAGACGTTCAAAACACCTGATATCCTCTAAATGGGTGTAGAAAATACACAAGTGGTCCAATTCAATACACTCTCAGCAGGCTACTGGTTTATTTGATTTGTACAATGCAAAGTTCCAATATCACGACAGTAAAATGGAAATGTAGCAACTAAACATTGGTGCCATAGGTTTGAGAATTATCAGCTGCCCTGCACATGTCTTTTTTTGTCCAGAGGATTGGAAAGGATTAACTATTACTATTAAAAATTACATTTCAAATTAAAAGTTAATGTTTGTAGTATTCATAAAATGCACCAAAAATACACGAAATTCAGAAATGTAGTAGTGTAGTGTTCCTGGCAGCAGGGACCAATCAAAAAAATAAAAAATAAAAATTGGCAGATACAGCTCCTGACCTCAGCCCCAGATGGTCTGGGCTTTGCCTCAGACCTTGTCAACCCCTGTTCAAACAGCCAGTGTATAAATTGTGAGCTTAGTACTTATTATGAGATTTAATACTGAAAACCAAATATTGAGAGATTGATAATCCTGATCAGCTAACATTTTATGTTAATGTGGCTTAATGGTGAACAGTTTGGTGAACAGTTTTGGGAAAATGTGTGGTTTCAGAATTGCAGTCATGTTTTCCCAAATTGAAAATCAGCAGCAAAGTCTAATCAAAACCCAGCAAGTGTTGTGTTTAAACAATTGATTTTACAGGGACTATGCACAGAAAAAATGTGTTGACATGTTATTAATGAGTGTGTTATTAATACACCATTTGGTCCCCAGTCAGTAGCTGTTAAATTCGTGCCTTCATACTGGTCTGCCTGCCTGTTAGTTCTTGACCTTTTCTTGTTTTGGTATTTCCCAGGTGGACTACTGGTTAAGGCCATATAACTGTGACATACCTCATTAGATTTTACATGTCATACCCCTGCCTCTCTTCTGATGTTTCCATCTGCCTTACTCTCTGCCATCATGTTTCTTGTTTTACAATGTAAAACTAATGTACTACAGTACAAACAAAAATACAATTTCAAAACTACTAGAAGCAAGATGCCTGCTATTCCCACCACTTGAGGTCCCATGCTTGTAGGTGAAGTGAACACAGAAAATCTTCCCTCTTCAGCAGGTGAATTTGAAAGCAGCATTGTAGTCTCAAACTCTGCAAATATGTGTACACAGTGAAGGTCAAACATTGATGTGAAGCAACAAGCAAGACACATTTTTGAATGGAGGGGGAAGCCAAAAACGGCAAAAGAAACAAAAAAAACAAAGATTAAAAAAAATCAGCCAGTGCAAGCAGTTAAAGCATGACAACATATGGCCATTAGCAGCTGATGGGTGTAGGAAAAGCTCACATTGGTTCCTAAGTGTCAGTCAACACCCAAATTGCATTGTGCACCCAAACTGAAACGGCATCTGTCTCAGTTTAATTCCTACATCACCATGCCAGTCCACAATGAGGGGAGCAAATGTTTTGGTAAGGCTTTGCTAGGCTGGGAGCTGTGTTACATGGCAAATTATATCTCACATTGTGAGTTCATGTGTGGCCTGCGGGATATACTAACATTTGGCCATGTGTGTGTGTGTGTGTGTGTGTGTGACTGAATGTGTGGCCTGTGGGATGTGGTATCATGTAAATGTTTGGGTGTTTGGTTCCAGGAGCAGCTGAGCATTTCTACAATGGCTATTGACAGCTTTAATTGTAGCTGTTTTGACAAACAACTACAACTTGTCCTCCTCTTCATTTACTCCAGTTAGCCTACGCTCCCCTGCCGCCATAGTGTGCGTGTTAGCGGAGGAAAGCAGTTTGTCTCAACCCAGCTGTTGCTTGTCCGTTATGGTTAGAGGTCAGAAAGCGGTTGTGTGTGTCGTGCATGTACGCAAGTGGTAAAGTGTGTGCTTGCTCGTTCCGAGTTGAGTCTGCTACAAATGTTTTGACAGGCTGGAAAAAGAAGACAGAAGGACAATAGAAGAGTTCTGAGAGGAGGGAAAAAATCTTTTAAAATTCTTTTTGAACCCTGCAGTGAACGTCAAAAAAGTGCTGATCTAATCCCACTTGACTGTGTCAACCTGCCTGTCTGCTTCATTTCTCTTCGCCTCTTTGTCTGTGTCTGCCTCTCTGTCTCTGAGGTTTGCAAAGAGGTCATGTAGTCATGTCCTGTCTCTCTCCGAGCGTGTTTGTGTGCGCGTTCCCGGCCGATCACGCCTCAGTGAGTCCTCGTTACAGGTGCTCGGATAAGATAGGAAGGAAAAGAGGGAGACAAAAACGAGAGATGCAAAATAGTTTGCGGCGTGAGAAGAACTCTTTTTGAAATCTGGGTCCCAAGAGTGAATGTTTTGAAAGGCACTGATGCAGCCTCAATACTGTCAGGGTTCACTCAGAGTTCAGCCATATTCATGCTTAGTTCAGCTAATCGCTCGCTCCTCTTCCTCAGCCAGAAGACATTAGCGGCAAAAGCTCTGTTTTTATCTTCATCTTAGTATAGCTGGAGTCCCAGCCAATTATTTCTGTGAAATTATTAAGTATATAAGACAAGAAAAAATTACATTAATGATAAAACAGAAAACATCTCTGGAGTAAATTCTGATGCACCTGCAGGAATGGGATGGTGAATTGTTAAAGTGCATTTTAAACATCTCAAAAGTGGTTTAGATATCCTTGAAATGTCTTTGGAACGTCCTCCAGAACCTCAAAGAAGTGTCTCAAACACACCGTCGCTGCTTTTTAAACCCAGTCTGGATTTCCTGTCAATGCTGTTGCTTTTAAGGAATCAAATTAAAGTTCTTTGTCCCTTTTTTTTTTTTTTTGACAGTGTGAAATATAAAATACATTAGGAGACACATAACCACAATGACACTGACAAACACTAATACATTCTTAACATATTGTTTTTGTCTTTGAAGAAGCTTTTTCACTCACTAAAACTCCAATCTAATTTCATGTATTTGCAAATTTCAAAGGTTTTCAATCAACTTCCTTGACAATCAGATGAGATGAATACTGTTGCTTATGTCTCTTCCCTCCTCTCTCCATGCCACCTTTCCCAGAGCGCCAATTCCTCTCCGTCTTCCTGACCTGTCCTTCTCTCTCATTTTCACCGCCTAAATTCCTATGCACCTCGCATCACCAGCCACAGCAGTTTGATGCTCCTGTCCTCCCTCTGTTCGTCTTTATCCCACCTTCATCTCCCTCTCTGTCCTGCCATCCATCCATCTATTCAGCTCCTCAGGGGGAAAGCTTTGAGGCTCTCCGTCCGATCTCTTTTCCAGCGCTGGTCCCGTGTGAAGGAAAATCATGTGCAGCCTTTGAACGGGATTCTGCGCTGCTCCGGGTGCTATATGTTATCTCTTCCCCGAGTGTGTGTGTGTGTGTGTGTGTGTGTGTGAGACCAAGGAAACCATTCCCCCTAGAGCTCACTAAAATTCCTACCTTCAACCATAAGGTAGCGGTGCACCGCGCTGGTGTGCGACACAGAACAAGAGAGACCCTTGGGAAAGGTTGTGATAAAACACCTTCCTCTCCTAACATGTCCACTCATTTTCATTCAAATTCCTCCATCTCTCTCGCCTCACCTCCTCAATGAAACACAGTATCATGAAAAGGAATTTCTCAACCTTGGGTTGGACTCTATTTTTTCTTCGTCTATCTATTGTTACTTTTTTTTTCTTCCACAATCCCATTTTCTGTGTCTCCTTCAAACATGATCTTCATCTTAAAATTACACTTGGACACACACGCTTCAAATCTGTGGGCCCCTCTCATGAGCAAAAATTAGTTATTGTTATATTTTATTTATTTAGCTGAGTATTTAGCTTTCCCCTATTGTATTCTTAAAGATCATCGTCATGGGTTTTTGGTGGTTATTGTGAAAATGATTTAAAGTATAGCAAATTCTTTTTGTTTTTCCTTTTTTTATTACTATCGCAAAAACAATTTATATCAACTCAATGAGTTAGGCGCAGAGTTTAACTCAAAGCTAATAAGTCATAATATGCTCATACAAAGTCCTGTGTTCATGCTAATAAAACGCTAAGATCCGAGATGCTATATCTTGTTTTAACTTCCCAGTCAGCTAAAATGTTACGACAAATGTTTAAAGTTCAGCAGAAAACAGGGCTAAAGGTCAAATAATTCTGTTTAGTGCACAGTGGCAAGCTTTAAAATATGAGTAGTGAACAGCACCCAAAATATCACTGCCCTGCAGTTTGGTGCCGTTGCTTTCTCCATAACATTCTGGTGCATTTGGTCCAGATGTGTCGAGGCTGAAAACAAGAGCAAAATAGCTGTGAATGAACATAGACAGCCATCCTGCTCATCATCTTCTCTGTTTGTTTGACAGAAAGCCACCACAGGTCAAATCACGGGGACTTGATAGGACTCAGAACTGAGTGATGATGGTTATTGTTGTTAAACGTGCATAAAAGCTCTGCACAAGTCGTCTTCTGTGACAGCTTTGCCTCTAGGCTGAGATTGGTGGGAAGATTCTCTCTCTCTTGAACGTGCGAGTGGCTCCAGAGCTGCTGTCTCCTTTTTTATGACAAACACAATCTCACGAGGGCAGAGTTCAGCTGTACTGAAACATGACCTAGTTAGATCAGCCAGCATTTGTTGGGACTAAAAGACGTCAATGAAGATCCTCACAAAGATGCGGAGCCTCTGAAAGATGAGATGTTGTGACTTTTGTAAAAGCAGCTTTATTCGGTGCTGTGTTTGGATGGCTGCCTCAGCCTGACCGTGCTCCTCTCCTCGAACTCACAGCCACCGACCGCAACAATACAAAGCCTCAACTCTCAAGCGAAGACAGAGATAGCAGACAGGAAAGAGAGGGAAGTGAGGAGAGAGAGAGAGAGAGAGAGAGAGGAAGATGAAGAGAGCCGGGGGGGAGGGAGGAAGCAGTGAGAAGGGATACAGTAAACGAAAAACGAAAGAAAAAGAAACAGCAAAGGTGAGAAACAGTAAGCGACAGAGAAGCAAAGAGAGAGCGAGAGAGAGAGGACCAAGGTATCGAAAGCGTCAAAAATGAGCAGCTTAAGAGCTTAGCCGGCATTAGAGACGCCTAATTTTCCAGTGAAACCATCTCAACCTTGGCTTCACAGCGACAGGAGGCGAGAGCCTTGTGCCGGGGAGAACAATAAAGCACTGTTTCATCATTTGTTTCTCTCTCCACTGACACTTTTTTATTTACTTATTAATCTCAGCCACTGCATCATTACTCAAGAGGTATTGAGAGATAAACAATAAAAAAAGATTCAGATTGTCTAACAACAACAACAGCAGCAGTAGCAAAGTGATATCGAGGTGCTGCTAATCAGCAGCAATTCTGTCAAGACTTCAAAACATGGAAGCGTCGGAGGGATAACTTCTGAGCATCAAGGGAGCAGATCTGCCTGCACACTTCAATGGAAATCTTACACAGTAAGGTGAAGTTAAAGAATAATTTTTTCCCACCGGTTGTCTTCTTCTGCGAGCGAACAGAGACATTAACCTGGAGATATATCGCTCAGCCAATCAACTCTACTTTTCTCACACATCAGGCTTATAGAAAGAAGCTGCAACTGATCTTTGAGCACATTGCGCAGTTGGCTCGCGGGTATTTGAGGTGTATATGTGTGGTTGCGCTTTTATGCTTTGACTTCTTCTTCACACAAGTCTACAAGCAATATACTGTATGTCTAGACATACTAATAAAATATAGGAATTGTTTGGGTTCAATTCTGCTCTTGCAGAAGCGGAGGCTTTTCTTACATCATCTCATTTTCATGTGTTATTTTCTGAGTGCTAGGATGAGCAATGAGCAATAAGTGAGTGAAAATGAGAGGAAATGAGCAGATGAAGTAAAAGGAGATAAGAGCTGAACTGAGTAAAGAGGGAAAGGCAGGAGGGGAAAGGCTGATAGATTAGAGGGAGGGAAGAGACAAGACCCCGTCCACCAATGAGGTAAAGTGAGCTTGGCACAGGAGACTGAGAGGATGAGAAATGAATAAAAGAAGATGACTAGATAGCCTGAAAGCCTTATTTTCTTGTCTTTCCCCTCGAAATACAGAGTCCGCCTCTGCTCTCATCTGAAGGGATGGAGCAGAGAGAGTTCACTAAAAGGCCGTAGCAGGAGAAGGGAAAAAAGTAGGGGGAGAAACTGCCAAGACGGATGAGAGGGAACCTTTACCTACATGTATCTTCTCTAACTCATCTCTCTCAGCAAAAGGCAGTTATCTCACTATTAACTGTGGAAAACTTCTTTCGTAACCTCATCTTTACCTCTTCCCTCTCATTTAGCCCCAAGCGACTCAGTGAGGATTAAGTCAAATTAGATGATTAAAACAAAACAAAAGATGACACACATGCTGTGAAGACAAGACGCACAAACATGGACACAAATCTACATCATTTTGGTTTGGACTCAACCCAACTCAAGTTATTATGTTGTCTTTTCAAATTAGTTTCAGCTAATATGATGTAAATGTAATTCCTTTTTTGTTTTGTGAGTAATATTTCTTGGTGATTTTAGATGTTACTCTGTGCTTATGCACTGTTGCCTCACCTATGAGGTGCTCTTTTTGGATCCCTGTGAAACAATTAAAATGAATATTGTAACAAGAAGTAATAGAGGTCTGGGCAGAGAGGAAAAGACAGGTAAGATCTGCAATGGTGGAGGTATCTTGTAACGTGCAGAGAAAATTTGAAGTCATTTTCCAGATTTGAATCATGTTTTTCAGTCCAGCTTAAAAATTCTGGGTGTGACTGTCTGCACACCGTTTTGTCATGACAATTAGCCTGAAAGGTAAAGAAATAGTTACAGCAAATACCTCCAAACCCCAAAAGCACAAATTGGTGTTGTTTCATTGCTTTTTTTTGGACTATATAAAAAGAAACAAGATGATGATATTAATTAGCTTTATTGTCATTACTAGGGAGCTAATCTTCCTCCAGTCTTTATGCTAAGCTTGGCTTTTTGCCTCTTACCTGCAGATCCTTACTTAACGCATTGACATGACAGTGCTGCCAAAATACAGGTCAGTCCCTGAACGCATCCCGTGTTGCCACAGACGGAGGACTGAAGCTGCTGCTGTGCTAACATGCTGCTTTCGAATTGCAGGCTATATAGAAACTGTGTCACTCTGCATGAAAGTGTTCCGCAAAATGTCAACCCATTTATTTCAGTCAGGTCACTGTTCAAATGTACATCAACATTATGCATCAGTCAGTGACCAGATTACCAACCATAATGCTGTGATGTTACAGCGATTACTGACTGTCTTCGGGTCAGATAATCAATCAATCAATCTTTATTTATATAGCGAATTCAAAACAGCGTTATCTCAAGACGCTTTACATAAAGAGCAGGTCTAGACCAAACTCTTTAATTAGAGAGAGACCCAATGATTCAGGAATTCAAAATTAAGGATTCAAGAATTCCCACATGAGCAAGCATCAGATATTATATTGAGCAACAGTGGCAGGAAAAACTCCCCTTTAACGGGGAGTTCAGTCTGTTGCTGGTCTGAACTGATATTATATTCACTAAATATACAATTGTTTCCTTGGCTTTAATTATGTTTCAGAAAGCTTTTGAGCAGGTTTGGTCATGTGAAGGTTACACTAGCGGTGGGTGAAGAGCCTGTACCTCGACCAGAGTAATAATAAGTCTAACATGCAGCACACATTGCTGTGTGGCAAGCATCATAGCTGACGTCTTTGTCACACCGACACAGCATTTACGTGAGTCAGAACCCAAATATCCCTTGAGGAAATGGGAAGGTGAGTGACACCAGACTGGTGTGTGATGGGTGGTTGCACAAATGCACTGCCGGAGCAGAGAGGTGCAGCAGAAAAACCTGTGGGTTCAGGAAGGTGATGCACTAAAACCAGTGGGAGGAGTGTGTTATGTAAAAAAAAACAAACAGTGGATGGATAGGTAGAGGATGGAGAACTTAGTTTCAAGTATGTCTGACTTTGTTATAGGATGATGCAATAGTTGGCCAGAGGGAGGGTTTATCTCAGTGATGATGCAAACACACAGTGATTGCGTGCATCAAGTGTGTTTTGCCACTTCTTTAGGCCCAGCACCTGGCCTCGGTATCTCAGTATGAAATCCTCCACTCAAACACAAACACACACTCACTCACACACACATACAGATAAAATAACACACACTCTTGCTCTTTAACTGAAAATATTTTTATATCTGCTCTGTGACATGCCTTTTAGGGGTTTTAGACTGTGTTACAGGTGCGGCATTATTGACTTGACATGTCTTTAGCTGGCATGTCTGTACGTGTGTATGTGAGTGTTTCATCTGCCTGGAAGTCTACTGTACCCGGGGCCCCCGCACTTGTTTCGCTGCCTCATTCTGTCGCCCGTTGCAGTCCCAGCTCTGTTTTCATGGCGACCTGTCAGATTTGCAGTAATCCTCAGGATGAGGATGCCATATAGCCAGTGGCACTCCCCCTCTTTTTTTTTCCTGTTCTGCGCTCTCCATTTTCACTCCTCCCTCTCTGTCTTCTGCTTGTCTTTGCCTCTCTGTAAATCTGATCTCTATCCTTTCTCATGTTCTGACAGATCAGTTCTGTGTAGGGCAGTGTTAGGCATATTATGTATATAAGGCATGTTTCCTAGGAATGTGTGAGTCTGCATGTGTGCATACAGTGTTTGTGTGTGAGTGTAAATAATAAGTAAAACAATGTGAGTGTGATTACATCAAAATGTGTGCGACAGCTGATGAAATTGTCAAAGCCTGCACACTTGTTTGAGTGGGTTTGTCTATAAGATACCTGCCACCTGTTTGACTCTATTTTCAGCTGCTTTCAGGGCCAATTAACACATCCCAGCCCCTGTATAGTGTTTTTCCTCACAGTTTCATTCATTAACAAATTCTCTGTCTGTGCTGCTACATCAGTTTTGACAGAGAATAATTGGTTCCAAAATTAGACATACCTGTCTACAACCAAGTGATACAAGCTACAAAAAGTGATTACTTCCTCGAAAAAATCATTGCAGAAGAAAGGGAAAGGAAACTATTTCATGTTAAAAGTTCCAATCCTGTGTACTGGCTATTATGGTGATACCTGTGGTTACTGTATGTAACGAATGTCTATTTGCACTTGGGTGCAAATAGCCAGATGGCCACTATTTGGCTAGTTACACACAGTCCGTTCATGTATTATACAGAATAATGAATTACTATTCAGATCATGGTGGTTGAGTGGATTTGTTATAGGACTTTATATATTTATATATATGGGAGTTATATTTCAGTTTTTCTTTTGTTAATATCAGTTTTCAGTCACAGTTTGGTTTGACAGGGGCCCAAAAAGTACATTGCAAAATATAGGAAAATATAATATAATAAAATAAATAAATCTATACATTAAACACAAAATATCTTCTTTTTTCAATATAGCCAAATTGGCTATATACACCTGGGTGCAAATGTTGTTGTTTACTACTGACACCTGGGTGCAAACAGCATCTGCCAAAATAATATCAACTGTGATCTGACTTTATGCTGCCCACGGCATGCATGGAGTGAGTTTTCCACACAGCAGCAGGGCACAGTTCAGTTGTTTACTTTGCTGAACAGTTGGAGGTGTGCAGCCTTTTGTCTGCAACTCCTCATCTAACATGTCAGCGTGGTGGCCCCTTCTTGTTCCATTAATTCCAGCAGTTCTTAACCTGATACACTGATGAAAACATGCAGAAAATGACTATTGTCTTGTTTTGTAGACCTGCTCAGCACTAATTGTAGTGACAAACACTTTGTGTTTCCTGTGGCTGCTGCACAATAGCAAAAGCCACCCATGTTTCGCCAGTTGAATGTTTTTAATGTGAAGCAGCCCGTGTAAGATGGTATCAGTTAGACTGCTCTGGATTTCATACAGTGCTGTTTTTCCTGTGAATCCTGAGAGCTTAGGTAGAAATCTGGTCCTTTCTCTGCTGTCAGCTGTCTTATTTGTGTCCAATTGATTGGATGTACCTCCAACCCATCCTAGCTCCACGTTGTCTGTCCAGCGGTCCAGCTGTCCAGTGGGTCCACCCAGCTAGGTCATTAGAAATCTGGCTCCAAATCACTTACAGCCTTATCTTCTTCATGCAGTAGCTGTTGGGCTTCGGTCTTTCATCACTACCAGCAGACTCTGTAAAATAATGTTGTCATGACGGGATGCAATAGATAAATGACCGTTATTTGAGAACGTGTAGTACTGTTTACTTATTCTGTAAGACTACTATAGCAAAAACCAATCTGTTTTCATTTTTATTTTTGTATTTGGATTCATGCAAAGAGCTTCCCCACCCCAAGAGGATCCACTCACATAAGAAAAAAAGTCAGTAAAAGTAATATTGCAAACATCAAATCAACCTCCAGCTAAGATTTGATTAAAGAGCGACACGTCCCTTGATGTGCAACCTCCTCTCTGAGCTCCGAGTCTCTTCTTCAACACCCTTTTCTATCTTTCTACCTCTCGCATACATTTGTTTTCTCAGGTTGTTTTTCAGTTGTTTACCTGTTTTCAGCCTGTCATCTTGTCGCCAACAGAATCGAGGGAGAAAAGCATTATACCTGACCAAAAAAGGGAAGTGAAATCACAGGGAAAGTATTTGCATAAGCCTCAGGGGAGGATAGAGGGTGGGGGAGACGGGAAAAAAGTGGGGTGGAGGGGGTGTGGTGATGGTAGGATAAGGAGGATGTTCTATTTCGGATCTGGGCTGGGATCAGTAGCAGATCAGGGCTCAACACATCACTCAGCCACTACAAAGATAAATATATAATTGAAAGGGGAACAGAAGCAGAGACGTTTGGGATGACAGATGTGTGGTTCAGACTCAAGTCCAAACCTTTGAGGTGATCTGATGCGCATCATTAGCCGATGTTTTTTCCAGGCCCATCCGTACCTGGATATATGAGTGTAATGTGTGTGTGTGTGTGTGTGCGCTACAAAGGAATGTGTGGACAGACTATTTGACGGCCGCCATGTGTCAGTATGTTTTTCATCATCTATGCTTGTTTGTCTTGGATTCTGAGCAAAAAAATTTGTGTACATTTGCACTGATACGTGATTGCAAGCGTCTTGGACGATTAAGTAGCATCGTTTGTGCGTGTGTGTGAAGGATCTTTGTGTTTGGACGTGCATGGATGTGTGTCCACACGTAGCAGCGCGCACAAAGCAGTACTTATTCATATGTAATCGTGATTGCACAATCCCTGGTTGAAGGAAATTGAGGAAGAGTAAAGGGGTATAAACAAGGCTGAATGGGAATTGTATGAGGAGAAGGGACTCCCCAGGGGCCAATAAACTTACTTAATTACAGAAGGCCTTGTTAATTTAGTCTTTGGCAATGCAGAAGATCTCTGTCTTGCCAAGGAAACACAGCAGCAGCTGCAGCAGCTGACTCTTCCCTGAACTCTACATGGCCTCGTCCCAGTCATCGCAAGCAGGGAGAGATGTGTGTTTGGTAAATGCTTTTTTGTTGTAACATTTTGGGGAAGTTGCTCTAACGGCATGTGTCTGAAGTTCTTAATTTAATTTGTCGTGCTGTAGCATGCTAATTTTTCAGAGTCAGAGTCGTACAAAAACTAGCATTTTGGATTATTTTATCTTTGCATGTCAAAGCAGGAATGGAAACATTAAAAGTCTTCAGTTAAACTGACAAAAATGGCTAAAGTCTTGAGGAGGAACAGAGCAGTTAGGGTACTGAATGTGGCCAGCTGTGTCATCACAAAGTCTACTGTCAACAGCAAAACAGTAACTAGTTCATATGTGGGATGTTCTTTGATTTGACTAACTCTCTCTTAATTAGTTATGTAGCAATGTTTTAGATAAACATTTGAATTATTTGCAAAATAGAATATGAATATATGTGAATATATTCAAGAGGAACTGTCAAAATCACTCAACACGATGACATGAAAAAAGAAACAACGTAGTGTTGTGTTTCAGAGGAAACTGAAATAGATCCTGTAACATCAAAGCCAAATGTAAAAACATTTTTTTGTACATTTCTAGTATTTTCACTCAGATTTCTTTATGCACAAACTAAAAAAGGCGAAAGAAAACAAAATGTTAAATAGATTCAATTGTAAAATACTGTTTGGCTCTGTAACAGTAGATGTAAATTTGTGTTTGCAGCACAGCAGAAACGTTGTTCTGATATAAACATTTTTTGGCTAAAACATTGTAGTGCTAGTTGCTGTCATGTTGTCTGTCTCAGAACGCAGTGTTTGAAGTGCACTTTGCACCACTGGATGGTTGGCATAGTGGTGGGGCCTGAGTTCTGCTTGAACAGAACCAGATCAATAGTCCTAGTTCTAAAAGTCACCTTTTTCTTGTCATTGGGTTGACTTGGTTATTTGACATTTGAAGTAAGCCGGTTGGAGGGTTCCCACTTGTTTTTGAAATCAACAAACTTTATTACTTTAAACTGATCCAGCAGTTTTGATATATGGTAGAAATCTACAGTTTTGTTATTGGTCGTGAAAACAGCTTTTTCCATCATTACATTTCCTTCATTGTCATGTACAAGGGCAGGTAACCGCTGATTTGGCTGGGAGATGAATTATCCTGCACCATTTTGGTAAGATGTCACTGTCTTAACATAGCAGAACCACCACAATAAAGACGCCAACAACCAAAGAATTGATTGGAGAAAAAAATATTAAACCGCATTGTAAATGATCTTGTCTCAAGGGGGTTTCCATATTCCATCAGTTGTGAAAATGAAAGGTGGGGGGGGGAGGAGATGTTGAGGTTGTTGAGAAGTTGAGATATTATTTCCTCATACCCTTCTCTCTCAAAAAGAGTGTGTGTTTGTGTATATCTGTATATGTGTGTAGGGCAGTCATATTACAGCATATTGCTACACAAATGACCCCGCTGTGAAATGAAAACCGCTATAGAGGGAGTAAGGGAGGGAGGAAAGAGGAGAGGGATTTAAAATATAGAGGGAGAGCCATTGATTAAATGCTGCAAAGTGAGAGTAATTCTGCGAGCGCTGGGAATACACACACCACACTCCTTCCATTATTCATGCCTCTGCATTTCTCTCTCCACCTTCCTCATCCTCTTTCATTCTCTCTCTCTCTTTCCACCCTCTCTCTCTCATCTGTGAGCTGCTTGTCGATGAGTGATGATAAATTGCAGCCAGTGTGGAACCTGCGTTTAGTTCTGTCATTATTCAATAACAGGTATAGCAGAAATCAAGGCAGCCTGGCAGTTATTGTGCTGCTGCTGGCGCCATGTGATTATTCGCCATAATTTACTTTACTGCCCTGTCCTGTAGAGCTAATGTTAACTTGAGTTGTTTGCCTAACTGGGAGAGGAGAGAACTGTGGGTGTCCACTAGTTTGAGATAAACACTTCAGTTTAATAAGAAGCAAAGTGTTCCACTCCTGTCGATAATGACAAAGTCTACCGCGGTTTTTGGGGAGGTGGTGCACAGCTGCATCTGTCTTGTTGCAGACACAACACAGAAGCTGCAGAGAGTGTACACAACATATGGATAAAAGAATGAGATTAATTAGGTATAGTTAATTAAATTCAATACTAAAAAGAAATAGATTTCTGTAAATAAGTTTTGCAACCAGCAACTAACTTATAAAGTCCAAGGTCATTTCATCATATAGCTTATTGTTTTGTCTGAAAAGTCCAAATATTCTCAATTTACAGTGATATAGAAGAGAAAAAGCAGCAACATGCTACATTTGAGAAGGTGGAAACTGTAAATGTTCCTTTTTAACCGTTGCTATGCCTGTCAAGCTCTCAGTCAGTAACAGTCAGTAATATTAACTGTAACCCCACAAAACAATGTAGTTAAGTAATGATATGCTCCTTGGCTTTGGAAGCAATGCTTAGTGCTACTACTGTAGATAGTGTGTCAGGCACGCCAATGATTTTAGCTTGAAGCAGAGCAGATGAAAAAAAAATGTATCCACAATTGTGCTTCTGTGTTTTTAGGGTCAGAAACACAGCTTTGACAGGCTTCCATGCCCAGTTATAGTTGTGGACAATTGCTGTTTGGGGAGGTGTCTACAGGTTACTAGTTATGAAAGCATACACTTCCACTGCCAGAGAATGTATCATGTGTATCATGACTTCTACATTAGTAGTTTTGACTGTCCCAGCTGGCATTCTGCCAGCCCAGCCAGACCCCCTGCAGTGGCAGCAGATATATCAGCCTGCTTAGCTTAAACCACATTGATATGTGGGGGATTTATTTTATGTTAAGCCCACGGGCTACAGGCTGCTGACTTATATTGGAGCCGGACACAGCGATGGCCTATGGGTTAATGGGTTGGCGGTGGGAGCTGAGGACACAGGAATTAGGCCTCTGCTACTAATTGCACAAGGGAAAGATTTGTTTAAATTTGGAGGGAATAAGCCCGCAGTGCTACAATGGGGGGCACACAGCAGAATGTGTCGAGGCAGTAGAGTAGTAGGAGGAGCTTCATTGACAAAAGCAGGCATAGGGATAGTTGCTCACTTCATGGATATCACAGAATTTGCTAATTATTCCTTTTTCTCTGAGTTCATGCTGGGCACATTAAGGTCACTAGATATGACCTGTTTTTATTGCAGACAGGTCGTTAGTTAAACTAAGTGAGCTCACTAGCTAAAGCCTTCATTCAAACTTCATACCACCAGTTTGACCTTTAAAACTTTTGTAAGTTTTGTAAAAATCACAATGTCAGATTGAGGCTTTTTTCAAATGTTTTGCAGATTTAATAAGTTCATTTAATTTTTACAATTCTGGCCCCCCTGCTGTCACTGTGCTTTATGCACCTAACCAACCATCCACCAACCTCCTCCCTGCTCTCTGTTTGAAGCTGGTTGATTTGGCTCTCTGATGTGCACTGAAGCATTGAAATTATAATGTACATGTAAGTTTTCTTCTTGAGACAAATTTAGCCTTTTCTGTTCTCATTCCTAATTTATATCAAGTAATCATCCTAAGTTTTGTCTAACGTAATATGTGATTTGTTGTAAAGGAATGTCTGGTCACATGATCTTCCCTGAGTCACGGTTAGGTCGGGGGGGGGGTCACCCTCAAACCAAACTGTAACCAGACCGCCCTGTCTCTGTCTTTGGACATTGGCTCCAGACATGGAGAAAACATGGTCACAGTGACCTGGAAATTCAGACAACACAATCTGGTGTAACGTGAATATGACCACATTTGGCCATATGGCAAAATTGGCACACCTAGCAGGGTTAAAAGACTGATCACAGAAAGCAGCCTTTCAAAACTGGGATGACATCAGGCAGTGTTCATGCTGAGCGGAGATTGAATAAACTTTGCTGTGTAAGATATCAAAGGCTCCAGGATCTTTTCATCATTGACTGACTTCTCTACCCTAATCCAAAGATTTCCATCACATTTGTAAAGGTGATCAGGTATTACAATAACAACTAACTCTAACCCGTTGCAAAAATGTGACCATTATTCAATCATGTCAGGTAGCTAACCCAGTTGGGCATGTGTTAATTTCATGTAAACACACCCGCTGATTGCTATGGGACCCCAGTGACTGCGAAGCATACATGATTATGAATTATTTTACAATTAATTCTCATTGATTGGATGAGGAATGGCTGCAGACTAACAGCAGTCATGTGGTTAGAGAGGCAGAACTCCATTGTTTGTGCTCATCTTATCTCCTGTAGCCCTGCATATGTGTGCATCACCAGCAGGCCTCTTCTCTTCATCTTTTCCAGCTCTGGTTTCCTGTTTGATCCACTACTTATAAAGTATTTGGCTGTCTGAGAATAGTACCAATAATAAATATTGCATGTTATTCCCAAACTACACATCCCCTCCTTTCCTTCCTACCTCCCTCCTGGCTAACGCTCTCTAATTGTGTTCATGTTTCTCCCAGTGGCCAGCATCAATGGACAAGATGCTGTTTGAAGCTCGAGGTTCCACGCTCACAATAAAGGATGTAGCCGAGGATAACAAGGCTCTTCAAGCGTTTTTCTTAATGTTGTATATATAGCAACAGAATTCACGTCGATCACTTTATAAGTTCTCTTGCTCACTCCCCCTTTTTTAATGTTCTCCTTCACTCCACCCCTCCTCTCTGACGCTCTGTTAAGCCGAGTATCTGATGTGTTAATGAGGCACTAATGAGACAAGGTCCATCATAATCTCAGGCAGGGAAGCTGGACGTTTTTAAGCAGTCTGCAAGATTAGCGGAGGGAAGGGTGCTCCGTGTGGTAGGGCGTGAGAGAAAGAAATGGAGGGAGAAAGTGAGACTGAGAGAGACAAAGGTGAAACGCAGAGTTGTCTATATGCATGTGTGGTGTAAATTAGTTGTAGACTTAGAGTAATGTTCTGTGCTAATGACTTTAGAGCATGAGTGGGTGGAGGGAATCAGTATCTGTAGAAGAGAGTTGTGACCCTGATGGGAAACAAATAATGAGGCAGTTGTTGTGTGCATACTGAACACCCACACGCTCGTTTCAAAAAGAAAACGGCCAGAAAGTGCAATCTTCATCCCCCTGCAAAGGCTCTCTACTGTCTTTTAACTCCCAGTTTCTTTCATCCTCTCTCCCGCCTCTCTCTCAGGTCCAGTCCAGCCGTCCTGTGGCCGTCTCTTTGTCTTTGCCCCAGCTTTCTGAAAGATGAAGGGATGTCCTCGAGTTCTCTTGATGAAAAACCGGGGACCTCCACTGCAGATGTTCCGTCGCTCCCACCTCATTCACCGGTGGGATCCCTCTAATCAATCAAGTCAATTACCACTGAAGCCTCATCATTTCCCTTCATCACAGATTGATTTGTGTTTGATTTACTTGAAAGTTCGCAAGAGTGACTTTATCTTGACTCACCAGAACTTATGGTGGGCAAAAGTTTTTGATTTGCAGAAAACTTAGCATAAATTAAGTCAAGTGCATTGAATTCCTTTCTTTTAAATTGTCACTGCTGGCTTTGCTATGAGTCATGGGTTTGAGAACTTTTGACTTGCAGTAGACTTGCAAAGCTGACAGCTGCAACTGTCCCAGTCTGAACTGTGTCTGTGAAGTTGCCCTCCTGCTTGCCTTCAAACTCTTTTTGTCTGACACCATATGTTGCTTTTTTGACCAAGATCCTGCCCGAGGGATTATCTCGGATTATCCAAAAGTCTCGTCTTCGAGCTCCAATCCCACTTCTGGCTTCCTCCTCTGACTTCTGATTCCCCCCTGCAACCAAAAACTTTTCTCTAGATGATGCACGCAGAATTGTCCAGCACCCCTGCGGTGATTAACAGTTTAGCAATTAGCACCATTCGTTTGTTTGCTTGTTTTTGCTAATTACTTAATTTATCCTGATTTTAGTGGTATGAAAACGGTAAAAGTCAGCAAATTCCATTTTACACAAATAAAGACAAGCTATATATATATATATATATATATATATATATATATATATATATATATGACAAAAAATCAGCATCTCCTGGGAAAATAGTTTAATGGCACAATTTATGGAACAAACGAAACGTGTCAACCATTGTGGAATTGATCAGGAAGTAACACAACTTGCCTGCGTTATGTCTCGCCAAATTTGTTAAGTTTAGTTCATGTGTTTCTCTTTTACTTCCTGTTTTATTGTACTTTTCTCTCTCCTGTCAGTTCCCTTCACTCCCTTGTGTGTTTCCTGCTCCTGCGATTGTCCGCCCCGTCATGATTGTTTCTTTCTTTTATTTTGTCTGCGTTTTCCCCCTGTCCTGTACCAGAACGTCTTGTACCCTTTAGTCAGTATTAGTGAGAGTTTCTTGTAGCGAGTGTTTCTGGGTCCAATCAGGTTTGTATCTTTTTGTAAGTATTTTTTTGATAGAGCCTGTTTTTTGGTGCCCTATCCTGGTTGTATCTCGTGCAACATTAAACTGCACCTTTTTCAATCTGTTTTGCCTTGTATCGACCTTTTGAGTCCATCCTCCTGTGAGTGCTTCTGGTCATAACAGCCTGCTTTTTAATACAGCCAGATATTTTACTCTGCTTTTATCACAGCACTGAGATCAAGGTTCGATAATCTAAACAAAGAACATGTTTTCTTGTGGTGCCCTTAAAATGAGCAGAGTTGAAGGTTACTCTATTCTGTTATGATCAAGGAGTTGATAAGCAGACAGATGGCTGAATATCTGAAGATGGGGATTCAGTTGTTTTCACGACAGCGGCACAGTAACACCGCTTGGAAACTCCTGAGTGGGAAATGTTGTGTTTTCCCATCTTTACCTTTACATGCGTGCAGATTTTCCAACTCTGTGGGTTATAAGTATCTAATCCATAAAGAGAAATGCAGCAGAATGCATAGGAGGATACATGATAGCATGCTAGACTTGTCTTGCGTGGTGTAAGTGACAGTGGGATTATGGGAAGTGGAGCTGCAGCAATCTGTCTCCTCGCAAACGGAAATGGGTCTCATGACACATCACGCCACATGGGGAAAGTGTCAGAAAAGTAATGTCTTTTTTAAGGATTTCCTGCTGTACTACTTTGGACACACACGACACACATGGGCCAAAAGGTTTGTGTATAATGCAGGAAGTGAGATGCACACACGCATGCACTGTGTAATGTACATCATGCATAGATGCTTTAGAGACACACACATACAAACAAACACAGCAGACCTGCTTCAGGCAGAAACCCTGTGCACTTACAGGCATCCAGAGGCAGCTCCTGTTTGCATGCCATCTGTAACATACTTGAATTGTGCGAAGTTGAATCTACTGAAGTGATTTATGCAGGAACCGTACAAAACAGCGACATAAGAGAAAAAGAGAGAGGGATGCTGCCCCACTTGAAAACTGAATATTTATGACATTATGAGACATAGCACTTCCACTAAGGCCTCCTTTCTCTGTCTCTCTCTCCCCTGTTTAAGTAATGAATCTATTTTCCAAGGTTGTTAATACTTACCATTGTTTCATTTCTCATTCCTGTGTATACCTGTGCAAATAAACTTACCTAAGCAAAAACCAAAATGAATTTAAATGCACAGAGCCAAAGCCACAGTGAGCTAAAATGAATATAAACTGAACTAATCTTTCCTCTACCTCCCATTTTTCTTGTGGTGGAGCAACAACATTTCATCATTCCCTCCTGTATAAGGATTGAGGTATACAGGTCATGAACATTGTATTAATATGTCAGCTATGGGAGCAGATAGCGTAACGTCATACACTAATGCATAATGATATGTGGAACTATAAGAAGATTGGTTACGCTCTGATACACAAGGTAATGTGTTCCTATACATATGTATACGCACATAACACCGTTCACTCTTATTCATAGCAGTTAACCAGCTCACAAATGTATGAATCTTTTTCTTAAATGAAACTTTTTATTCTGGCTGTTATTTCTAACTTATTATACCATGTTATCTCTAACTTTTTATACCATGGACAACATAGATTACGTTGTGTAAATGATGTATGTACATACATTCTAGGCAATATTTGAGACTTCTGTCTCACCAGCAAAGCACTGACAGGTGAACTGTGAGTTCTATTTAAAGGAAGTGTTCGTGGTTCAAAATGAAACTCTTTTAAAGAGGCAATTATTCAACTTTATGTCTGTTTTGAAGGATATTTTTTCTGGTGCTATTCAGTTGTATTGCTTTGTAGTGAAAAGTGTCTCTATATTTTGTCCACTATGTTTAAATACAAAAGAATAAATATTAGAAATTACTCTCATTATAACATGGTGCAATTCAACAGCACTGCAAACAGAATTGTAAACAGTAGAAAATGGTATTGTAGTCCTCAGCAGATGAACTTAGCAATGGTGAATGATGAATTCATAATAAATGCCTCTGTAAAAAAATAACTATCCAGTAATTATTTTCCAAAACGTCTCTGCTCAAGACTTTGCTGGTCTTCTTTCAAAAGAATAAAACAGACATAAATAGCGAAAGGACAGCTGGATCATCACTCTCCTTTATTGGACAACTTTTGAGCTCAGTAGACCCTCAAAGCTTCAAAGCTTGTCAACGCAGTATTTCCTAGGATTATTGTTTTTCAGCATCGCTCCATGTCAGATGGAAAGCCACTTTAAAAAGCAGACACATAAAATGCTGTTGTAAATCCTTCACCAAGCGAGCTGCAAACACTTGCCAGCCCCCAGTGTGTAGTGATGTGCTTTTCAGGTTGGCTAATTAAATACCTGTCTTATGACCTGTCCTGATTATGATAATCGACTGCCAAATGGGCAAGTCGCTGCAGACCAGGCAGTGGATGTCCTCGTGATTGGAAGTGTAGCAGGGCTGGAGAAGACCAGGGAGCAGATCATTAGTAGGTCTAAATGTGGTAGCACCACTCAGGGGGCTCTGTGATCACTCCTGAGAGAGAAGAGGGCCACAGAGAGAGGAGAGAGATTGAAGATTGTGTTTGTGTGAAGGCCTTTTTCCATTCAATTTTGTTTCATGAGCCAAGGCGGTGAGTGAAGACGGGGTTGGGGTAGATTAAACATCAAGAAGATAAGAGATGATAGATATCTTTACTTGAGCACCTGAGTCTTACCTGATCTGATTCCAAACTGAGTTACTTTGATGTAGCTGGGAGCTCATAGTGAGGCATGAACAGGCTGCTTTTTTTTTACTAAATTCCCATCCATTGTGGTTTTGAATTTGAATCTATCTTAATTTCAGAAGATTGCTGCTTAACACGTATGAAAACAATTCACAAACACTGTCACAGTTTATTACCACAGCCAGATAAACTCGTTAGGGTATCCCAGGGCTAAATGTTGCTTTTGTGTAGTTACTCTGTCCATGTTTTCATCCAGTGCACGCAGAAAAGTCTTCATTATATATATTACACATATGATGGTGCTTCTTAGATATTGTGCTTTCGTAGTACAGTTTGTGTAATTAATGGAATTTCAAAAAACACACATTGAACCTGGAGCTTTTGGGGATCGTGGGGTTTTAGGACCATATAAAAAAAAAAAAAAACCCAAACATTAAATATGAGAGTAGATGTGTTTGCTTAAATAATCGTCTTCACATAAAGGAAAATAAGACAAAAATGGGGGAAAAAGTCTATAAGAAGAAGTTATGATGAGATTTGTGAAACTAATTGGCCCAGAAACAAATGAATAAAACACAAAACAAAAAAAACATGACATGGTGGTAAAAATGAGGCGAAAACAGTTTAGCGCAGTCATTAGGTCTGAGCTCTGGGATATGTGATGAGATTAGCTGTGCAGCCACTATCTGACCTCAATATGTATGGAATACACACACACACACACACACACACACACACACATATATATATATATATGGTCATAACAGTAATAGTTAAATGCTGACAGTTTGTGTGTGTGTGTGCGCGTGTGTGTGTGCTTCTCTGCATCATCTGCTCCCTCCCCATCTGTCACATACATACACACCATACACACCGTCCAGCTTCTGGACCCACCGCCAGCACTGTGCGCGCACTACAGAGTGTATGCTTTGTGTGTGCTCAGAGACCGCTGTGCTCTATTTGACATCATATTGAATTTGGTGGGGTTGAAGACAGGCTGTTTGCTGAGCCTAATTTACCTGGGCTAGACCTCACAGAGGGCCTGGGAGGGGCTGATAATTAAAATGGCTTGCTGCTGCTGGGATGGAATATTCATGGGAGATTACTTCCATCCTCAAACATCCCTGTACTTCACTGAGATGTGTCTGCGTCTCTGTGCATGTGTGTGTTTGTGTGTGTGTGTGTGTGTGCATGCACACTCGCGTGAAAAGTGTTGTGTCTATGTGTATGCATGATAAGAGTGAGTGTGAATGTTGCCCCAGACATTTGTGTGTTGTGCTTTTTTAATATTATTGTCAGTGTGAATGTGTGAGTTTTTGTGCTTGTCTACACCCCTCTGTGACCTTTCTCTCCCCTCATAATGTAAAGTCATCAGCACACTGCAGAAGATATTTAGGTCAGTGTGAGACACCACACACAAGATGAGATGAAAGACGGGCGGAGTGAAAGATGGACAGAGAGAGAAATAATGAAATTGACGGGTCCCATGAGGTGATGACAGCAGGCCGTCCTCACTAGTTGATGGATGACAAATGCTCAGTGTCCATGTCTATCAGAGTCCCTGCTGCACATCTCTGTCAATACAACACAAGTTAAACAGAAAATGTGGCCTTTTGGCTTTAATTAACTTTGTCACTGACATTTTCTCAAGCAGATAATGTTTTAGTGACATGTGGATCAGCGATGTCTCATAAAATCTCCCAAACTCAACTTTGCTAGTGGAAAAAAGAGGACATGAGTGTATGTGGAGAGCCCCGGCTACATCACAAGTGAGAGTATCTTTGCAAATCTCTCTTAACCTGGACACTGGAGGGCAAACTTTTCAGAAAGGCACTCTTTGACTGAGTCTCCTCCATGTTTCCAAACATCCCATTCTAGTTATTTTCTTCATGATTAGTCCTGATGAGTCTGTGTACGAGCCAATGTGTCCTTTGTGAGCGGATATGCAGCCTGGTAAGCCTTGACCTTTTTATCCAAGTGGTGAATGGACTCCACTCCTCCCTGTAGCTTCTCCTTTTTCCCTCCCCTTCCTCCTCCTCCTCGCCTTATTAGGGTGAGTTTAAATCTGAGGCCATTAAGGAGCATGAGGCGAGAGTCTGAAATGAGATGAAAACAGTGGGATGGCAATAAAAAAGCCTTGTTAGAAGAATTTTATTACCGTTTACTCCGCTCATAGTCTGGAGAACAGCCTGCGTCGCGCCAGGCACTGGATCTATATTCGTCATAATTGGGCTGAAAAAAAAGACCTTTGCTTTTTTAATTTTTTCTCATGTTTAATGCAAATAATTTAAGGGGACATTCTGGGCCATTTTCACTTATTCTAAAAATCAACAGCAGTGAGTTTCTTCCCCTGCTGACATCTAAAAATATACCTCGCAGTCCTCACATCCTTTGCTATAGTTTCTTAGACATCAAGCAGCACACGACCTCACTATGGTATTTTGTATGAGGATCTAAACCAGTGCATCTTTCATATACCTGAGCAGATACAGGCCTCTGCTCCAACCATTAATCATAATTCTGTGACTTTGTGTGTGAGAAAGAGATAGTACAGCAGATGAAGACACAGAGCAGATTGAGCTATTTGTTATCACAGCTTATCCCAACACCAGGATGCCTGCTATTATCCTGCCAACACTGGGAATGGCAGGTGGAAAATGGGATTCCTCCCTCTGCTCTGTTATTTTTATTGGATTTTTTTCCTTTTATTCTTTCTGCTGCGTTTTTCTGACGGAGTCAGAATAATTTTCCTGTGTACATTCATTGAGGTCATAGAGGCGAGGGCAAAAAATCGAGAGCAGGGTGGCTGAGGGCAAGGTGGGAGAGGAGGTGGGGGAAGGGGTGAGGGTGGCTGACATGCTGATACTGAGAGATAAACATTTTCTGCAGTTGTTATCCTAGGTGAGGCTATGACCTCTCTGGCTTGTTGATTGTAATGTGTAGCCAAAGCATTATCTCTCTACCACAGAGAACAGCGGATACTGTCCGGAATATTAGTCACATGTGTGTATTTCTAAGCATGTAGGCGTGCATGCAGGTATGGGTCTGCATGTTGTACAGCTTGTTTTGCTTAGAACCCTTAAAGGCCTTTGTGTGAGAGAGAAAAAGCATGAATGAGTGAGAGGAAGATATGAAGTATATATTTAGCTTGGACCAGTATGCGTGCCTTTACCTCCTGAGGTCAGCTCACAGGGGGGTTGCTAGGATTAAAGATAGCGTTGAAGGAGATTCATTATTTATTCATCCACTTCCACCTACCTCCTCCACACCACTTACATCCCAGTGGGTGAGTGCAATGCAAATTAGATTTCTGCAAATGAAGACGCACCTCATCTGAAGCTAACTGTGGACAAGCTGCGTGCAGGGATGAAGTGTGGGCACAATACGTTACTGAGCGGTCTTGTGTGTTTGACTGTCATGAAAGATGTTTTACAAGTTGTAGCGTGATGCTGTGTTGCTGCAAGCGAAGTGAAAATGAATTAAGCAGTGAAGGATTAAGCTGTGATGAAGCTAAGGAGGAAGTTTAGCGGTATGTGCGTGATGCAATGGCATGTGAGAGATGCAGAATGTGTGTGTGTGTGTGTGGGGGGGGGTGATGGCATGAGTTCCTGTGGATTTGTGTCAGTGGGTGATCTCATGTGCGACTGGACTGTAGGCATGTAATGATGGTTGTGTGTGTTAGGAAATGAGGGCATGTGTGCATTATTGCATGCGTTGGTGGCGTGAGTGTGTTTATACGCATGTGTGTGACCATCTCTATACCCTCCAGTCAGGCACCAGCACTTGAGATTAGGTCAACTTACCCCTGCTGAACAGATGGGGGTCAATTGGATGCACCCATGCAGAGCCAGGCTAACCTTGAACACTGGCACTGGGTGCAGGTTACCTTTCCAATTTACCCATGGCTCCCTCCCCTGCCAAGTGGAAGAGCCATGCCAGCCTTAACCAGCCCCGTCCTCCTCCCATCCAATCTACTGTGCTCCCAGCTGCCAACCACCCCCCAAAGATACCAGTCAGAGAGCGAGATGAAGTGGGGGAGGGAGTGCTGAGCGTGTGAGAGAGACAACAGAAAAAGAGGGATTGTCAAAAATGAGGATTTGCAGAGAAAATGAAAGCGGGAAAGAGAGATGAAGAGATGGCTGGGTGGAAATGGGAGAGGGGAGATTGAGACAAAAAGAGAGGATTGACAGAGAAAATAGGTTAAATCAGGGAGGATGTGTTTTAGTGAGAGGGGCCAATGGGGAGAGACAGCTTCAGCCCCACTGGCTTTCTGGCAAGCATGCACACAGGGCCCTCTGATTATTGTATCTCATTGGCAACCATTGTGGGGCTCCTTCATGTGGACTAATTGTCAGCTGAAAAATGCAGACAATGGATTGATTCAGATATTACACTGGTCACGATTTGCTGCAGGAAGAAAACAGTAGAGAAAGACAAAGACACCAAATGTCAGGTTTCCCTTTAGCCAATTACAATATGTGGAGAAGATGATGTGTAATGGTGAACACAGAATTTACTTCAACTGGTTTTCTGACAACTTAATATTATGCGATGCTCTGAACAACGCAACACTGACATTTTGTTTGCAAAAAATTGAGAGGGGAAACAGGAAATGGAGTCACTTCTACTACATCTACTGTATTTTGTTATTTATCAGACTTGACCACCACAAGTCTGATAAATGATGTACACCATCCAAATGAAATAAGAAGATTGCAAAGATGTCCCGAGTGCTGCCGTTTGCAAGTACTCTATCCTCCACCTGTCAGTGGGTCACATTAAATGTTGTTATTTTTAACCTCTCAGATTTAAAAATTATTCAAAATATATGCAACTATCTGAACTGCACACCCACACAGAGGGCATTTCCTCAAAGCGGTGAGATGCTGGGCAAGGCCACTAATTTCAGATGTGGTCTTAGTTATTTTCTCTAATGCATTTGTTCTAGCAGGAATCACGCTGCCAAACCAAAGTGTGATGGAGAATTTTATCATTTCATTTATTTATTTTTTTTAATCTTATTTTATCATAATTTTATCGCACAAGCGTCCCTTAAAATGAAAGTGTGGGAAGACGGATATAAAAGAGGAAGCAACATTAAAAAGGCTGTACAACTGTAAAATAGACATCCCCATTCTCCAGAGTAAAAAAAAACACTACGTGAATATACACAAAGTGATAGATGTGTCTAACATTGAGATAATACAAAGGGTATCTGATGCAGACAGATTTATGTGTGTGTGTGTGTGTGTGTGTGTGTGTGTCTATGTCTTTGTGTGTAAGAGAGAGAAATGAGGGTATAAACAGCAAATGTTGTCAAGTCAGTTTAATGCACAAACGCAGAGGTGAGCACACCTCCACAATCCCCTGACATCTTTGCAGGCCTCGTGCTCTTGGATGCAGTCTTCCCATGTCTTGTGTGACAGATTGCAGACGGTACAAGCACTTCCTGGTTTCTGCTTTGCTTTTCCTATCAGAGGCCACCATCTCATCTGACACGGCCGGCCGAAGCCCGTCCCGTAATCACATCAGAGAGAGAGCAGAGGGAGTGACAAATCACATTACAAGCACTGACTCACTGCAGTCATTGTGTAGCCTCGATCCCGTTCTCCGTCTTTGTTCGTATCTCTCTGAATGAAGATTCATGGTTTGGCCTGTGCGAGGAAGAGTAATGTGATAGAGATGCAGGCTGCGAGCGGGACAGAATGAGTGTGTTTGTCTGTTTTCTAGGTGTGTGCAGTCTACAATATAAAGCTGACACTTGCCAGCCCACAGGCAGGTGGGATGTTTGGTGGCCTGGTAGCTCAGTTGGCCTGGTTTTATTCTAGTAACTGTGCTGATATGACAACGCAATTTCTCTTCCATCCACTAATCTAACTATTTGTTTGTTCCGTTTATACAATGTGTGTGTGTCTACACGCTCGTTGACATGTGAGAAGGCATCAAGTCATCTTCTTTTGATATTTGTACATATACGCATATGACATCAGTGGGTGGAAGAGTTCATTTGAAGATATATTTATGAGAACATATTGAAATGCTAACATTCCCTGGTGCATTTCTAAGTACATTCACATCTGTGTGAGACAAAAAACAAATGCTACTGATATTTTGTTCTAAAAGAAATTATAGCACCAATACATTTCTTTAAAAGAACTGTGACTTACTGTGGGTAAATATTCAGATTAGCTGAAATATTTAAAGGAATAGTTCAACATTTTGGAAATATACTTATTTGCTTTCTTTCTGAGGGTGAATTGAGTAAATGCATATAAATCTGAGGTTTTATTAACAGTATATCAAAATACTACATTTAGTGCACATACACAAATCTTCCCGAGAGTGAACACCTAACTCTATGGTTGCGTCTTTCAGTTTATTATTTTGGTTATACAGCTAGCCCACAACTTCACTGTTCAGGTTCAGCGTCATCCTTCTTATAAGCCTCGTTTCCAGCAGCTTCTTCAAATGAAAAAGCTCTGCTAAAACTACTCTGTGCTGCCTGCCCAGCACTAAACAGACAGACAAAGTTATCGAGAAGCTGGGGAACCTAGTGGAGCATTTAGCAGCTAAAATCTGATATTTCGCCAAACAGTTTTTGGAGACAATTGGACTTAGGTTTGCCAAGTGGACAGAAAATCAACTTTAAATAAATGCTAATGCTGCTCTGTGTCTACTGGACTGTACTGTGTACAGTAAATACACCTGTTCGCTAATCTTTGTTACATACTGAGCTAAAGTCGGGAATGTGTTTGTCCTAGCTTAGTATAAAGACAAGGCATGGTGAAACAGCTAGTCTGGCTTTGTCCAGTGTTCAAACATGGGGATGTATCCTATTTTGCTTGTTCATCCTGCACATCAAGAGAAACGTAAAAAAAAAAAAAGAACAATTTGAGGTTTTACTTTAACAATTTCTTATCAGAAAGAAATCAGATAGGTTTATTAATCAAAATATTGGACTATTCCTTTAAAGGAAGTTCACACTTCTAGGCTTAAATACCAAAAGACGTCCTTTTCCTCTGACAATTACGATGCAGAAATAATTTGAGTGGCAATGGCAACGCGTGAACAAGGCCAATCAAGCACAAATCGCTGTGGTAATAGAAAACCCTATGAGTGCAATGGCTTTGGAACGTAATTACAGAAATCTTTATGGTCATGAGGCCCCAAAATGAAGCAGACCACCCTTCGTGGAACAATCAGGAAGCTGGAAAAGGAGCTTTCTCTGTGTGGTTACATAATTAGGATGTCGACCAGGGGCAGGTATGAAGGTAAGTAGGTTGGTGGGACCAAATGAAACTGACATTTAGAAAATGAGACAACTATTTCTCTGTGCCGTGTAAGGTCTGTGTTCATGCTCCAACGGCAAGGTTTTGGTAGTGCTTAACTTTGATCAGACACACCGTTGGTGTAATATATTTAAGACCAACCTGAAGAGGGACTAAATTGCAGGCTGCAGGGGATTTTCTTCTGGGTGTAAAATGTAATGGTTTTATCACAGGAACAGTTTCTCTTCTCTTCTCTTCTCTTCTCTTCTCTTCTCTTCTCTTCTCTTCTCTTCTCTTCTCTTCTTCATATTGATCTGTTGGGGACACACATGTATCACCATCCTCCTGCCTGGGAATCCAATACTACACACAAGTTACATTGAGGTGATGTAATACAAAGGCACAACACAATGGCAAGCACCTGGTTAAATCAATTAGGACCAGACACACACACACACACACACACACACACACACACAGTAAACACAAGACAGACCAGATGCAGCATTAACGATGGTCATACTAAAATGTAACAGGAGTCTAAGGTTGAGACAGAGAGACTAAGAGATGATGGATCTATGTTTTTACAATATGTGAACTTACATAGTTCACATATTGAGTCATATCACTTTATCACTTTATGATAATATGATATGATAATAACATTAAGTTCAACCTATGATTTTTTTAGTGTGTACACGTGTATGTTTGCGCTCACAAACTGTACATGGTTACGCATGCATTTGACTGTGTATATTTGTGTGTGTATGTATGAATAATAAAAACTGTTCTCCACTCGGGGGCTTAATTAGAGAGACTGATGTAAATAAATTGTCAACAGAGTGTCAGCTGATATCCATGAGCGTTTTCTCTATGATCTCGGTGTTTAAATAAGGAGCTTCACTTGCACTGCAATTTGAGTTGTGAGATGTCAGCACTGTCATGGTGAAGCAGGAGAACAAAATGCCTCGATACAATTTCATTACAATCTGCGTGTGATGTATAAATCATCCCAACTAGCAGCATGACATTACTCCAGTGCTGTGAATATGACTGCTTTCTAACCCAAGTTTAAAAATGTTGGATTTGGCTAAAATGTGTACTTGCTGCTGTGCACTTTCTATATGAATAAAACTCTTGGTTTACGCACACTGAGTTTTACTTTGCTGTCACTTAATGAAGTAACAAAGTGTATTGATCTTTCGGTCAAAGCAATAATAATTTTCTGGGTCGAATTAATGTGCCACCAACCACCTCCAGTGCGATATAATTCCCCAAGGCCCGAGGTGCCCAAATTTGGCCTTTCATCTCATCATTTGAGGCTGAGAAGGAGGAATTCATTTACCTGATCTGCACACTAACTCCCTTGTTCACTCACATTTCCCAATTTATGCTGTTAAAGGTGACTTTTACACAGTTTTTGGAGAAACTGTTAAAAACTCACAAAGCAATTTGAAAACCAGATGTAATCTCAAAGCATATGCACGCGCTGAAATGCCTGTACGCACAATCATGCACACACATAATTCACAAATATGATCTTGGAACCACATGAAAAGAAACACTGGCAACTACAAGCACATGCCACACAAGCAAATATAAACAAAAACATTGTGCCAAAATGTGGCAGCTCATAAAAACTCCGGGAGGAGGAAAACTGCTGATTTGTCCGTATCTAAACAACCCAAATTTAGCTTTATGCAAGACAGTGTTACATATTTAATGCCGATAGAGGGTAAAGTAAGTTCAGCCAAAGTTTGGGGAACAATTTTTCATTCACATGCCTCGAGAAATCCCAGAGAGAGGGGCCGCAATTGGAAAGCATGAATATTCTGCTGTGAATTTGCATATGCTTAGCTCCTCATCCTTTGGCCTGCTTGTACCTTGCTTGATGATAGGCTGTAGGTGTAATCAATTATGCAAATAACGCTGTTGTCCCAACAAAATCGAGCACTGTCAGCGCACATTGGAGACATTGGGGAGAGGAGTTGACGGATGTTGACACACCTTCTTATCTTGTACTTGTAAATAAAGCACAGCTTCAAGTAGCCCTTCGTGTTTGGAAGTTGTTGGGGATTGTCAACACAGTAATGCGTTACAACTCAACAGCCTCCTTTTAAGGATTGACAGACAGCCCAAAGCAGGATATACATGCAGCCATTTGCTGAAGTTGTTGTTCTTTGTCAGTTCTCTTATACAAGCAGTTTTTAAAGTTTTGTATGCCAAAGAAATTATAACAGTTAGAAAAGTCACGATGGCCTGTTAATGTTGTCTGAAGCCTTTTCGATTAGGATTTCCTGAACTCACGACATTGATCACACAGATGCAAACACACAGGCTTGATGTTTACTGCACCTCCACTTGGCCCAGCAGCAATTACTACAGAGTATGTTGGTGTCTTGTATAAGTTGATGCTCTTTCATAACCACGACTGCATTCATTGACCAATCAGTACTGCCCGGAGAGCCTTTCCCAACATGACTACATGCAACAGTGATGTTGCTTTTGTGGTAATGTTGCCCTTTTTTCAGAAATGTCAAATTGCCTCTATCACTGCTACCTGCTACAGCTACAAAATATCAACAGGCTTTTTTTTGTTAACAACAAGATGCTTTACAAGTGGGAAAAATGCATGAGAGTTTTCACAATGTCTTCATATGCTATCACCCACTGTGCAAGTACCATGAACGACCAAAAATGACATGATCCCTCACTGGCTCCCCACTTTAACTGTGGTTCACCAAACGATGCCAATTTTTTCAAATGGTATTTCAAACAACCCAAAGTATTTCTCCTACGAATCAAATCCCTGGTAATAAGCTCCTATAGCTGCCTACTGAAAGCAAACTCTGTAGAAAGTTTCTGATTATAGCAACATAACATTTTTGCACAACTTTTGTGCATTTAGCAAGGGGAAGAGGTAACAACTGTACCAGTGAGCCTATGCAGATACATGGAACACATAATAATGTCGAGTATCTGCACTTCTCTGGTGAGGGTAGGATTCAAAGGCACTATAAAGACATGTGAGGTGAGGGTTAGAGAACTGTTTCACCTATCAGAGGTGGATTTATGATGGCACAGCCCACTGCCTCATCTAAAGATATAAACATGATTTAACATTAATACTGCTTTTAGGAAAACTCACCTAATGTTTGGTACATTTCACCATGTGCATTGTTAAATTCAGTACTTCAGGTTTTGCATTTTCTCACACTCGACTCTCAGACAGTAAGTGCTCTGACAACTTGTTTGGAATAGTTCCAGTTCCTTTACAGTTTCCGTGCACATATACTGGGGCATCATTTTCTGAGAGAAGAAGACTATCCAAACTCTTTCTGTCGTAATCACAAACAGCCCACACTCTGAGGCCTTTTTTTTCCTGCGCCAAGCTATCAACTGTAATCTACCTCTGGTGATTCTTTTTCTGAGAGTGGCCAGAAAAAGAGGCCAAGAAGAGAGATGGCAGAAGATCTGCCATGTTTTGAGCTTCAAGATAACAGCGATGAATGCCTCAGTTCTTGCTGCAACCCAATCTATGGCAGCGTATTGATATGAGATTGTTTTGTACCATAAGTGGACCTCTCAGACTGATGTTATTGCCAGCCACCAACCATAATATTCATATTCATTTTTTTGTGTGTAAAATCCAATCTTGGTGCAATTTAAAGTCCTCATCATCCAGTACCAAGGAATAAACAGGTGATAACAGTTTGACCCTGGCCATAGACCTCTATAATGCCTCGCATCTCTGCACGAGTGTGGCTGTGTGGCTGTCTGCTTGTCTTCTCCTGGTCATACATATATCTCTTTCTTTATTGTCCCCTCAGATGGCTCCACAATAACCTTAAGCCTGCCAACTACCCAACTATTGCTGGACCCCTAAGGAGCCGTTTATGTCTCCTGTGGCTGAACACAACTTATGTTTTGATTTTGTTCATCATTAATCTTTACAGAAGTATTTTGTTTCCTTTTTGTTTCCCCAAATGAGCTTTATCATCCTTTCCTCTAATATGCAAGCAGCTCCTTGCAGTGTGTGTCTGTGTGCGCGTTATTGACTACTGGTGCTGATTATGAGGAGCAGTAGGAGGGTGAAGAACTGATTTCTTGCATGTTTCTATGACTACAGTGAGCAGAAAGTTGTATGTCTTAATTGCAGCAGTGAAGATATTAAACTGTCTTTGATTGGCGTAGCTGTAATTGACACGCCCTGTGCCCTGTATCAGGTAGCTGCTTAATTACATAGTGTGCTAGACATTTTGTATTTGTGTAGTGAGGCTGAACCTTGAAACTCAATGATGAGGTATCTCTTTCAAAACAATTCTGGCTTCAGTTTTACACACTGTATCTCATAATGTGACGAGCTGCATTCAGCAAATATTAACACATCTCCATCTATCTTTTTTTTCTTTTTGTGATACCTAAATTGTGTATGATGCATGTATATAATGGTTTGGATATTAGGTAAAAAATAGTGATTAAGCAGTCCCCGGGAGTGTGTTTTGTGCATTTTCTGTGTATGGGCGACATTGGTTTTCATCTTGTTTGGCACAGTAATGGCTGGTAATAAAATTCAAACCTTGATGTACAAAGCCAAACAAATGTGAAAAACAATTATCTAGACACGCTGTACGTATCCATCACTGCTGCCTTTTATTGTATCATACAAAAGGTGTTTTTGTTAGCAGTCTATAATATGCTTCATAAAATAACAATTTATGACTTGGTCCATATGCTAAAGAGTTTTTGGACATGAAATCACGAAATAACTTACGATGGTTGTACATGGGTGCATTTTATGTGCGTGTATGTTTGCTCCCTGCAATTGTAGCCACACTCACACACGTTCAGATGTACAGACACACACACACACACACACACACACACACACACAAAGGAAAAGAGGGATACCACTGCAGTATAATTTGTCTCTTATGATGAATTCCCATCTGTGTCTCCTGAGACATCCAGCCCATGCTGACAAGCCAACACATTTTTCACTCAGTCCATCGCTTCTTCTCACTCTCTCACTTTTTTTTCTCTATTTGCCTCATACTTAAATCAATTGATTTTTCATGCTCTTCTCTCTCTCACCTGTTCTCCATGAGGAAAAGAAAAAATGTACATAGCCCTAAAATGTGACTAAAGGCTGCTGGGATCACTCTGGTTATTAAGAGCAAAATTTGATGCTGTGGGTCGGACCGTTCGAGCACATACTGTGCTGTACTTTATCTTCTCAGCTGGACCCAACAGAGTTGGTTTTGCATGTTTGGCTATGTTAATACTTCACACTATTGCCACATTGCCTAACATGTCATACCATTTTTTTTCTAGTTTTTGCAGTAAAGATGAACATGGCAGTTTTTTCCTCCCTTCCATTCCTAATATTGAGAATTGGCTACAAGAGACGAGGAGATGGAAACAACAGCAAAACAGAGAACTGAAAAGCAGGCGGCTAGATGGAGGACAAGAAAAAGTGAGACAAAGGAAATGAGTGAGAGGAGGAAGGAAGGGAAAAGGGGGAGGGAAAGGGAGAAAAAAAGGGTGGTTAAAGGAACAAATAGAGGTGAGGAAAAAGCAAAGATGTCACAGTTGTTCCATTTTCCTGGCTGTCTGAAGTCGGCTCTAAAAATTGGAAACAGTGGCGTTCCCTAATCTCCCATCACCTGCACAGAATGTATTCAGTGTCTGATAAACTGCCCTGCAACCCTGAACTACCACACACACACTCACACAAGGATTTAAATATAAAAGGATCGTCCCTCCGAAGAGGAACAGACACACACACAGCTCAATACGAACCAAGGCTGTTTGTGTAAACTGTATAATTTAACATTATCTGAAGTCACGATAGGTTTGTGCTATCTGTGTTGATATTTAAAAATACTGGTGCAGTAGCAGTGGTGGCTGGAATAACAATCCTTTGGAAAAACGATATCGGTTTCAGTTCCTGCCGAGTGAGTCGCCTCAGAACCGGCCTGCTGTGGTTGAGAAATGAGGCTGCTGGGCAGATGTCATATCCGGGAATGTGTCGGTGAGCCATAGATCACACTGTATATTCCTGATTACTTAGTCATGGGCCTTATCTGCAAACTGCCACATGGCTACTTGACAGTTGGCTTGGCCCTGCCTTTACTGCGTCCTCCTTTCTACCTCAACATCCCCCTCATTCTCAAAACTTAACATTTTACTCCGCACCTTTTCTTTCATGGTGTCCATCTGCCCTTCTCCTCTTCTGTTCCACTCTTTCTTCTCCCCCTGTGGTAACAAAATTAAAAGATGAGTTTCACAGAGGAAAGATAAAAAGTTGGTCAGTAACAACAGAGCAGAATTTGCTTCTCACGCTTATCTTTTCTGCCAAAAGCTATGTAACGCTTTTCAGGATAACTTCATGTTTAATATAATCTAGTGGTTTTTCAAATGTTCTTGTCCTCTTAACTTCACAAAATTAGGAGCAATAATGCTGCGAGCGCAATCTTGTTTGTGACTAGCATTAAAAATTGAACCCTGCTGTGCTACCTTGTTATTTCAATTGCCTAAGTGCTCAGCCACAAATGTCAGGGCAGAACCACAAAACACAAAAACCCATCTGTAAACTGTCCCACTTCAAAAGCAACATTACCTCAATTACACTGGATTCTTTATTTCTGGCCACAGCATCTGCAAGTCGTGCTGTCACGCTAATTGAAGAGTCTAATTCCAAAGTGAGATATGTGCCATTTGAACAAAGTGCCATCTCCTCTTAGAAAATTAATTTCATCCAACCATAACAAAGCCCAGAGAAAAGGACTTTGAGTCAGTTAAGCTGCTTAATCATCAGTCATATTGTGAGCATATCCACAAGTAAAATTTTGCAATGTTTCACATAAAACAATGAGATTAAAAAAACAAACGTGCAAATTTCTGCAGAAAAAAACATGCTTCCTTCTTTTCTCTCCCATCAATCATCTCATGACCCCCAAAATTGATCAACCATTAAGTTAATAACTCCATCTACAGTAAATAACCTATTTACACAACAATTAGCTGTACATATATTATTAAGAGTATTTTTTACTTCTTACACTTTTTATACTTACACTTATACATTTTGCTGATAATACTTTTGTGCTTTTACTGAAATAGAATCATGACTACGGGACTTTTACTTGTAATGGAGTATTTTTATGTTTGTTTTGGTACTTTTACTGAAGTAAAGACTAGTTCTTCCACTACTGCGACCACTTCATGTCCTAGAGTGGCTCAACCCTGTCGAATGACCTTGATTCACACCACAGACTCTTGTACCCGGAACTAATTGCGACAAGAGGACTCATTAGCCAATGACAGTCTTCCTCCCATGGGCTGCTTTACCCATGTTTTCCCAAGACACCAAACCTGGACACCAGTGTGACCTGCTTCTCAAATGAGACCAATGTAGAGACAAAAAAGTGACTCCACAGCGTCCTAGTGAACTCTTAAAGTTATATAATTGATTCCAGTTTCTGAACACTTCACCCCCCCCCCTCAGATCTCACTTAAACAACACATGTGATATCCCCAACAATTATTTAAAGTCTGATTTATAGTCAAACCACACGCAAAGGTTATTATCTCATTGGCATTAATAAAAGAGAAGTATGATTGTAATAAATCCCCTAATGAATCACAAACAGGCTATTATAGAAATACTAATGAAAGCAATAAAAACAGTCTGTCCAGTGATATTTTTAGAGCATATCTGTAATCTAATTTCATTATGAAATGTTGGTGTGATTAACGCCTGGCAGCTAATCATCTCATAACGAGAATGACGATTCTCTGCACACTCATCTGAATAAAGCAAAGAGTGACGCCCATTCCTGTCTGCCCACTTAAAACACTCTGTATCTGTTATTGTCGCCACAACTGTGTGTGTGTGTGGACATGGGGATGCGTAAGTGTGACACATCCTTGTATGAGTGTGTGTGTAAGTGAGCTGTATATGTGTGCAGGCGCATATCTCTTTCAAAGACACATTAACACCTTTTCACTTGGCAGCGTTTACAGGGTCCCATCTTGGGAATAACACAGCAATGATACAATACATCTGGGACCTGCAGCCTACTGTTATCAAACACCCGCTCTCTCCGCCACCTCCTTCCATCGCCCCATTTACTCTCCTCTCCTCCCTCTCCCCTCCCCTCCCCTTCCCCCTTCACACCTACCACTGCAACCCCTCTTCATGCCTCCCTTAAATCCCGAGGGGTGTCAAAAAATTACTCTGACATTATGCAGAGGGAGAGGACAGAGGTTGGACAGCAGGGGTGTCAAACACCTCCCCCCTGCTATCCTTTCCTAATTGTGACTGCAATAATAACCCTTTCTTACCGGAAAGATACAGTACATGTGAAAAAAGATCTACTCGACTGAACCTGCTCGTTCATATGTCACCAAATGAAAGTTGGGCCTTGGTTTCACATCTTCCCGATGCTGCCCTGCGTTGTCTCTCCTCCACACATCCATGATTTCTATTTCTCTTTTTCTCCTCTATCCTTTCCAATTTCTTCCTCTGTCTTTCTCTTTTGAAGGAGTTGGATAGATGACGTTTAAACTGGGTTTAAAAAATGTACATATACGGAATACTTTGCTGAATTTCAACTGGTTTTGAGTCATTTCAATCTTGGTAGCATATGCAAATAAACGCTATTTAACTTTCCTCCGTGATGCCCGCATCCGCAGCTCCCTGGAGCTCCCTGTTCTCAGTGTCTTAGTAAAATTATTACTGATGACGCTAAAATGCATCATCAGTAATAATGGAGGGAGCTCTTGGTGCAGTTGAAAATCAGCAAAGTATCCCTTTAAATCAGTTTTCATTCTTGTTAGAAACGCTAGTTCCCCAAAGACAAGCAGAATCCCACCTCTGTCCAGCTCTGGATGAGGAGATGTTCGTGACCCATTCAGATACGTGGACCGCTGGTCAGATACATCTGAAAAGAGAGGCTGTGCTGACATGCGACAAAGATCCCCAGCTGGGATCAAACCAGGATCGTTGTGGTTTACACGGTATATGTATTAGCCTCTAAGCTATAGTGACTCGCCAGAGCAGAGGTTTAATCAGCTGACACTCAGCTGTCTGTCCCACACTTACCAGATGATGGCTGTGACACACAATTTGATCATTTGCTCACTGAAAGAGGAGAAGAGGAAGCAATACAGCTGTGCTTGTATTTCTAGATGTTTCAGTGTGAATTCAGGTTTAGCCAGCTTAGTGTGCATATGGTCTTTAACAGTCACACTTGTATGATTGAGAGTGTGAGAGCATGTATGCTTGCATACCCATATTCATGCACGCACTCACACACCTCTTCTCTCATTATCTCTTTGTTCCGCCCTCATTCTGCTTGGATGACTGGGGAAATGGCCAGGGAACAGAAAAGGTCAAGTGACTGCGCTCCCTCCTCCTCCTCCTCCTCCTCCTCGCCTCCTCGCTCTCTAACGTGTATGTGAGGAGGAGTCAGCAGTGAGCATCACCATGAAATTGTCGCATAGTAATGAACCTACAAAACTGAGCTGCATAGACATGTATGTGCTGGAATTGACAGCTATTTACTGCTTCAACGCCCCCCTCTGTACTCTATCAGGTTGTGATTTACATCATTTTTGTGTTCCTGATCAATAATGCAAACACTGGGGCTGGGGGGGTGTTGCAATGGATTCAGCCATCGTGTGTGGGCATGTGTTGACAGAGGGCAAAAATGAAAAAGTGCTGTATGTGTGAAACACGAAAGCAGTCAAATAAAATGGAACGGGAGCTTTTTTTTTAGACAGTATTCTGCAGTTTTCTTAGTGTCAAAAATTACAATGAAAAGACCAACTAACAAGTAGCCTGCTGTGTGTGTAGTTAAAGCTGATATAGTTTACTCCTTTGTGCCACTGACCTCAACTGTTCCAAAAATGATGAAATAAAATCAGTGACCCACTGTGTTACACCTGATGTCATGTCCCTTCATTAAAACAAATGTGGGCCTTGTTTTTACAGTTTATTATCACCGTCCTGTGCCAAAAACATCCAATATCGAGTCTACGCAGTTGAAAATAGTCCTTTGGACCCCGATTGAGCAATGTTTGGCAAAAAAACTTCTAAAAATTTTCTGATACCTTCTCAAAATGATTCATGACCCCAAATAAATAAAACACATATAAAGGACAGAGGCAAGATTTACCTTTTCAGAGGGAACAAATGGGCTTGGGGTAGGGAAATGACAATGAGTGCTTAAAGCTGTGGTAAAAGCATACTAAAAGAGACTCTAAATGTTAAAATGTGCTTTTGAAAGGTGCAGTATAGCAGATGTGGTAGCGGCGGATATGTGATGCCAGACTGAGAGACTAAAAGAGACTGTTGTGTGCATGTCCATAATGGAGTGTGAGGGGAGAGGCACAGAGTGACTGAGTGGGGCTGTTGGCCTCTGTCCTTGGTGAGTAATGACCACAGAGGAGGACAGATGATCATGTTCATCTGCTCCCAGAACTGAGGCTACCAGCCCCCCTGCTGGGGAGGATCAGTCAGACTGATGGCCCATAATCTCTGTGTATGTGTGTGTGTATGTGTGTGTGTGTGTGTGTGAGTGAGTGAACCTGTGGTTGAGTAGTGAGTACAGGGATGGAGAGGGGGCTGGGTGACAACCATGATAATGAGTCTCAACGTTGATTATGGAGCATATAGGAAAGAGTGTGTGTAGTGTATGTGTGTGCGGGGGAGTTTTAGTGTGTGCAATATTAAAAGTACTTATTACATTTATTACAGAGCTGTTTTATGTCTGGCAGTTGCAGAGCTTGCTTAAGGGGAAAATTTGGTGTGCTGACTAGCTTTTTTCATTAGCATGTCATTAAAGTTTGAAAAGTAGCTAAATAGCCTAGGCTGATGGTCCATATTGAAGCGCTGCCAGGTGGAGGCTCTTTATCATTAATGCAAATCTACGGTCGTCTTATATTTTCGAGGAGGTTTCAGCTTAATACCTGGTGCACACTAGAGGATTTACAGGATTTATAATCTCTCCACACACATAATGACAAATTCAACCAAACACACGCAAGACGTTACGGTCAAGGTGCAGGACCATAAAACACACACTGGTGTTCATACTGAATGATTTAAGAGAAGCAATTCCACAAACTTGGGATCTCACAGAAACTCGAGTGATCAAACATGTTGAAAAAAACAACAACATGGAGACAGACAGTAGCTGTGAACTGGATGAACTTTGTGTGTGCTATGTTTCACACTGAAAAACCAAGTAAAAAGAAGATGAAAAACAGTGTTTGAAGTCATGGCTGAGAAGACGGAATCAGGTTGGCTTGTTGGTTTTGCGGTGCAAGCTGGAGGTGAGTCGTTTCTGCTCTACACAAGTACAGTACGCAGCATTGGGTTGGTGACGCCTCCCGGTCAGCTCGCGCTCATTGGTTATTGTGGGTTTTTACTCAGTATTCAAATGCTGTTCGTTCTGCACTCCAGGATTCAACTCATAAATATTAAACATGCTTGATATCTATGATTCAAATTCAGGCTGATGCTAAACAAGTCAGTAACATTAAGATAAGGGTAACCTGTTCAGACTCGTGTCAAATCAGAGGCATTCTAGGAGACCTCTGGCCAGTTATCCTCTAGTTTAGCACAAGCATTAAACTTTGAACTCAACTCTGTGATGAAAAGCTAAAAAATTAATTAGACCTGAACTGCATTTAGGTCTTCAGTCAGGAAGCTGTATATTTCATTGTCTGGTAAGTGAGAATGTAAGGATCATCTAATAAAAAAACATAAAATGATGAATGTGAACTTCTGTGAGAATAGAGCTGCACATTATTGGGTAATTCTAATTTCCAGACTTGGCCACTTAGCCTGAATTATTCTTTAAATTGAAGAATAAGAACAAATTTCAACTGAGTTCAATCAAAGCAACGGTATTGTTATGTCCCTGATGAGCTTTGTCGATAAGATCCACAATGCGTTTGAAATTTTGAATGAACAACGTGATGATTTTTCTTAAAAATGAATATGGAGTGAGGCGAGCACTTTGAATCTTCTGCAGCCTTTTTCTTGCAGCATCAGAAAAGACTGAATTGATTGAAGATTCAACCTGTGCTCACATCACTAGTTTTCTCTTTGGAAAAAAAAAAAAAAAAAACGGTATCTTGCTTGTCAATCAGCAATAAACTGTATTGCTTTCGAAGCTAAACTGTGAGAATGATCAATACAGGCCAAATGCTGCTGTTTGTGTGCGTACACTTTCAGTGTGTGTGTGTGTGTGTGTGTGGCTACGACCACAAGAGACAGCGTAAGGGACTTTTACGTGCAGTCTATGTGTTAAAATGATGCAAACCTTTGAAACAGCACCTCCATGTTTCAATTCATCCTGCTCTCCCTCCGCCTGAAGAAGCACACACAAACCCAGAGGAGCTCGATAATGTTTGCTTGGTGCAGAGTACATGAACATGTCCCCAAACTTTAAGTAGCATCAAATCAATAGTCCCCTGAGGAAGGAAATGATTTCCATTATAGAAATTGTCCAAAGTTAATTTGGCAAGTGCATGTAAAAAAGAACAGAGTATAAAATGTTAAACTATATTAATCATCCTAATTGAATTCTGCTGTGTTGCTGTGGACGTTAAGTGGGACTTCTGACAAGTGAGTTCATCAAAAAGTCAAACTGTGTCTGTTCCTGTTAAAGGATTCTGGGACACTGGCACAGATTTATTTACATTTTCTTAGTGCACATAAGATAACAGAGAAAGGAGCGTCCGCAGGATCTTTTATAAATCAACTATTTGTGTTATATTTGTAATAAGATTAAAAAAATAAGACAAACCAATATGTGAAACCTGCAGATTGTGTTGCTTCTAGTCCTTTTATTACCGTTTTTAACGAGGCATCGAACATGCAGTCAGGAATGATTTTCATGAGGTGGCTTTATGGTGAACTATTGAACTGTATCGTTGTGTTCGGTGTTGTCTCGTATGTGGCTCGTCTTGTTCGTCACCGTGAAGTTGCTTGAGTGGCTTTTAAGCTCAGATTCTTCACATTTTTGTCCATATTGAGTAAAATCACATTTAATGGAAGAGTTTGTCAACAGAGGAAAATCAGAAAATGTGTCTTTCAGTGGATTAAACTAAGATCTGGTCCTTCTCTCACTTTATCCCTATGTGTTTTGAATTTTGGTGGCAGTGAGGTCACCCTTTAGTTACATTTAAATCACAGACTCTGTGCAAACCACTTCACTGGAAAAAAAAAAAAGGACCACCTGCAGCTCATTTAGGACCGAGATTATTAAACAAGTTCGGGAACATAATCCTCACCAAACTCACCAGGAGCCTGTGGTAAAACATCCACAACCCACCGACCAGCCGAACCCTCTCCACTTTCTCTAAAAGCACCGTCGGAGAGGAACTACTGCGGGGTTGACTCTGTTGACTATAGTGGAAACACGTGGCGCGAGATTTGAGGTTGCAGCTCGTTGATAGGTCGACCCTCCCGTACCCTCGGCTCCACATCCCACTTCATTGCGCTCGGCCGGTGTCAATCTCGTCCGTAAAACCCTCCCCCGAGATATGAAATAGGCCGTGTGGCTCCGTGGATCTCGCACTATTTGCCCAGACGGCTTCCGCTCCGTTCAAACACCGAGTGCGTCTCTGCTGCGGTGCGTTGCGCGCAGGCTGGAGAGAGATGACAAGAGCCCCGCGGAACTGGCCAAACAAACATGGATCTCCGTAAAACGCTGATGTCGGTGCTTTGGATATTATTGCTGAACCTCGAAGAAGACTGTAACGCCGAGGAAGGTATGTGAAAACATGTTTTTTTTGTTTGTTTTTTTGTTGTGTGTGTGTGTGTGTGTTTTTATTTTGGTTCGGATGTACCCAAAGCGGTCGCCGCAGCAGGAAGATACACAGATAAACGTCCGTGGCGGAGATAGTTTGGCATTTGCACTTGTCCTGTGAGTAGAAGCAGGTGCTTTTTTTCCCTCCAATAATGAAGGGGAGGGAACCGTGGAGTTAAAACAGTGGAGTTTAAATGGCCCCACACTCTCCAAAAGCTGTACTATGACAGATTTACGCATTTGAGCGCAGTGAACCCAAAGCGTTTTTCCCCCTCAAAGAAACCCAACATGCGAACAAACCTGTGATTTATTTAGATTCTTGTCACCCGATGGCAGTCAAAATGGATCAATATGACACTTCAGTACATCAGCTGATCAAAAAGCCGTGCAATTTGCTGTTATTCACAGCATTCACTCCAGCAGAGCAGACTGTGAACTAAATGCCTGATGTCTACACGTTGTTTAATGATTTTGCTCCAAAGACAAAAAACTGAGTGCAGCTCATGTCTGTCTGCTTCAATATCCAATCTCTGATTCGCTCAGAAAGGTCAGCTATGTTCAGGCAGCTGTGTGGTTGTAAGGAAGCTGTTCTGCTGTCCCACAGATTTGAATTGTGTTCTCGGGCATCTTAGTGCAACTGGTTTCTTTGTCTTTTCATACTCCTAACAGTCATGGATCCATTATGCTGATGCCTTTCCACTGCTGGCAACTCTCCTCCGTTTTTCAGCACAGCTCCTCTCTAATAAGTGTTTCTTCTCCAAGTTTTAAACAGCAGGGCAGCTGTTTTCTCACTCACTTACTCTCTGCCATTAAACCGAGAACCATCATCACAACGGTGATGAAGGGGAACAATGTCGGGTTCACTTTTATTAAGATTTAATGCTGATGTGGGATCGGGATTTGGCTTGCTGGCTCATTTAATTGCCCCTGTGCATCTGCACTGAAGTGTGTCAGAGAGTGAGGGAGCTGGGAATGCATTGCTGTGGTCCACCAATTTACCGGCAGCCTGGCTGATTGCCACAGATAAATACTTTCTGCACTCACAAGCCAGCCAAGATAATGTAAACCTGTGTAATTCATATCAGTTCAAACTAAAACTAAAACACAGTGTTGACTGAATGTGTGTGTTTCTGACTGACTGACTCTTGGAAGCCAGGAAAGTGATCCTAATCAGTTCGGAGATTGCGAAGTGGAAAAAGAACATAATGGCTTCAGACCCCCAGGCTCTGTCTAAAGAGGGGCATTATTGGCAATGTAGAGCTGAGGGCATTTTGAGTACACACACTCATATGTCCGTACTAACACGCTCATCTGCAGCAGAACACACACACGCACACACATACACAGTAGCCTATATGTAATGCAGACATGTGCATTTGGCACACTTACAGCCATACATCATTACTGGCACACACGCAGCTCTGGATCAAATGCACACACTCACTTGACACGTACATGTTGCGATTGCATGCAAACCCTCTCATGAAACATACACACTCGCGCACACACATGCATTGTGTGACATTCCGAGGTGCTTCAGGGCCCTTCAGTGTACGCCGATGCAGATACACTCGTACACATGAACGCTCACACACACACACACACACACACACACACATTTGTGCTTTTTCATTTACACATACACGCACACTTCCTTTCAAGCATTGGAGGCAACACACACGGACTCATTGCCAGATTGATTTGGTTCCCTGGATTGCTGGGTAGCGGGATTTGGATGCTAGCTTTTGTTTAATTGATGTTGTGACAGCGATTAATTGCTGTGAAAGCAATGTGCTCCTGAAGGCTGGTATTGGCAGCCATTCTTCTCGCTGTTTGTAAGGATTTGGTAGATGGAGAAAACACTGGAGAGAATTTAAAATTTCTCTCCATTATAGCCATACTAAATGAAGCAATTTACCTGCATGTCTACATGTGTTCAGTTGGAGTGTAAAACTCTGCCATGAGAGCTGTGTTTTGTTTTAACAAAGGAAGTGTGTGCATTAGATTTCCCTGTATTTGGGATTTTGAGAATATCTGTTAAAACCTCCTATTATATTATATATACAATATTTATGTGGCTCTTTTAAGTCTTTTATACAGTCTGACCTTGTGCCTATTTTTCGCAGCTTTAATTCACATTTGTTTGTCCCCCTTTGTGCTTGTCTTTGCTCCTATTTCATTTCTCTTCTCTCTCGTGTGCCTGCGGTGTTTTCCTATTTTCCTATGTAAGTCTACATTCTTGTCTTCCTTAGTAGTTCCTTACTTGTGCTCTACTCTTCTTTCTGCCACCTGTCATCCTGTTTTCCTTTGTTCTTCCCACCGTCCCCTCATATGTCATCCTCATCTTCTTCCTCTCCTCTCCTCTCCTCTCCTCTCTCCTTTTTTCTCCCTCTCTTCCTCCCCTGTACATGCCTCCTGCATCCAGAGCTGACTTAGCAAACACTAATACGACTGGGAGGGGGGGGGGGGCTCTGCACAGGCAGAGCCGGGTGTCCACTATCCCACACCAGCACCTCACACACAGTCGATCTAGCCACTCCCCCTCCCTTCAGGCCGGTTTTCTCATTCCCCACGCCTCACCGCTAACACACCTTGGCATCTCATCGGGAGCTCATTTACTCCCCCTCTCCTCCCTCTCTCCCTCCCTCCCTCCTTCCTTCAAACCCCCCCCCCCCCGCATCCATCCATTCTGCAGCAAGCTGAGAGCGAGAGAGGGCACAAGCTAGGTACAGAACAATAGAGGCAGGGAGTGGGATCATCCTGTTTGTGTGGCCCTAGCGTAGTTTGATGCCTTGTCATGTCAGAATGGCCGGGGTGTATTGACTGCACTATGTTCTTGGCAGGCATTCAGTCAGTTGTTTACCTGCAGCCTTATTATGCTGTTGTGCGTCTGAAACCCCCATGTCATGTATAATTTCAAATTTAAAGCTGATATTTTCCACCATGACGCTTTGTGATGCTGGAATAAAGTCTCAGTATTTACACTATTACGAAATACACTCCTATCTATCTGGAAAAATATTCACCCAAAGCTGAAAAGTCAACTTTTTTAGGAAACTCTGACAATGTGACTGGTCTTACTTGATTAGCCAATGCTAATATAGTTCCACTGTCAAATGGATGTACTTTTAGGTTTCTTTCAGCATCTATCTTATATTGAAGGTTAAAGTTGTTTTTAAGTGCTGTGAAGGTCTCGTAGAGGTTTTGTGAAAGGTTTTTTTTTGAAGCAGTTACCTCATTACTGTATGTAATCCAGCATATTTTGATTCCGTAGTGCAAAATGTATCTTCACTGCTCATGTTCAGTGTCAAAGCAAAGCGAAAAGTAAAAGTTTAGGTTGGTGGAAAGGTGTGAGACTGCAGCTTTCTCCCCCCCGTGTGCGTTTATGTGACGGCTCAGCCTGTGACTGATCTCAGAACCTCCCAGGATCTCTGATTGCTTTTGTTTTGTTTGCAAAGTGGAGCCACAAGGTCTTTGCACGAGTACAATTTATTTTGTTCAAACTAAAACATTTTCAACTGGCTCGGTCACATCATGAAGGAGGGTTTCGCGTCATTTCATAGACTTTCTATGTAAGCCATCTCTGAGAGCTGCGTTTTTCGATCTGAACCTTCAGAGCTACAAGTAATGTGATGTTTTCCCCATAACCACAGTCCTTAGGTAGTTTTAGTCACCTAACCAAAATCAAACCAAAGAAAGTTTAACTTACCAGGCCTGCTGCTTGCTTAACTGTTATTGTTATTCCTACAAATCCAGACATTTATTTAAGAAAAAAAAACTTGCACTTTTGAGGTGCAAAGCTTTGGTACTTCTGACTTGAACCAACATGATTAAAGTGTTATTCATTATTAAACCCCACTCATATTTCATTTGATTACTGAATCATATAATTAGTACTTAGAAGCGATCTGATTGAGTAATATTGGGTTTACTAGCAATTGGCAGACTGGCAGAGGAGTAGCACTCCACCCTCCCAGGCATCAATTGGGACTAATTGTCTGTGATTGATGCAGGCTTATTTCTGCTCTGCTGCCACTGCCGGGCCCAATGCACTGGCCCATCTTTGGCTGGCAAGGACAGCCTTGGACCTGTGCGTGTTGGATCAGATGACTGTGACCTCTGCGAGTATGAAAGGTCAGAGTAATTTGTGAAGATGGCAGGCGTAGCGCCGCAACATTCTCGTGTCGAGGCCTCGGGGACACTTTCATTTTCAGGAGAGACGAGACGAGGGCGAAGATGGGAGGAAAGGTAGAGGCACAGGTGCGGTAAAATGAATGAGGGGAAGGGTGGTGGTGGGGGAGTCTCATCCAAAAAATTGATGCATTACAAGCAGAAAAAGGAGAAGGGGTGTGTCGGGTCGAGGGGTGAGGAATAAGGGAGGCTGAGCTGGAGCGAAAGCAAGTCAATGCAGCAGCTCAACCACATCCTTATTTACCTCCCACTCTACTGGAACACTTTGGCTGAGACTGATAGATGAATTGTGTGTGCAAGAGAGAGTATGCGTGTTTATTGGATCCCAATAGGGTCACCTGATTTCTTTTGTTCTGGGTAAGGACACTAGTACAGCATCAAGACTGTTCTGCTGGATCGGCAAGAATGAGCCATCAGAAAGGGCGGGAGTGTGTGTGTGTGTGTGTGGGGGGATGTTGGAGAGAGGGAGAAAGAGCGGTCTGTGTGTGTGTGCACATGTGGAAGGAACGATGGTGGTTTAGCAGGTGTTTCAGCCATATTGGACAGTGAAGAAGGGGCTGTGTGCAGCTGCCTGTGATAGATGAAGGAACTGCGGACGGACTGCGCATTTGGACGCTCATTTTCTTGATTAATCTATTCTCAAACATCTCCAGCTTCTGTGTGTGCGTGCATGCGGATGCGGCAATCTCTATTCAAGTGTTCCTCGCACACTTGAATCCATTTGCTTCCATCTATCTTTCCATCCAAGAACGTGGAGGAATTTTTCTGCGCCTTTTTTTTTCTTTTGTTTAAAATTTCTAGGCTGTGGTCTTTTCTGAGAAGGATCCTTGCAATGTGCAGCTTTAGGAAGAGTTAAATCAGTGTGCTTTCAATGCATATTAACCAACTTGTTGTTGTTATGGTGAATTATGTGAAAATTTGATGAAATGTTATTAATTTGTACGGGTGATAATTAAATCATTGCAGCAGCAAAAGTAATTCAGCATGGAATAGAATATAGACTCAGCGGTGGGAGAGAGAGAGCAATTAAAATAAAATGTAAAAAGTAGAATGAAGCTCAGTTAGTTGAACAAGTTCATTTACTTTTCTGTTTTTATAGAATTGTAAACTGAATAGCTTTGGGTTCAGGACTGTTTATAGACATCACATTGGGCTCAGGGAAACTTTTGATGTTATAGATTTAAAAAAAACATTACTCAAGTATTAATGAAAAGAATTTAAAACTAAATTTGCCAGCCTGTCAAGCATGTTAAGTAGTGGTACATGGAAGAAATGACTCAACACTTGAATTGGGTTTACTAGTCATAGATTTTGAACATCCTGTGAATGCGCATTCTTCATCAATAAAACCAGAGCTGCAGCCAATGATTGGTTTTGTTATCAATGAATCTGCTAATTACTTTCTCAATACATCATTTGATCTGTAGATTGTCAGAAAAAAAATGCTCGTCACATTTTTTTTAAAGCGAAAGGCAATGCATGTTTTGTTCAACCAACAGTCCAGAACTCAAAGCTGTGCAGTTTACTGTGACAGAAGGAAAGCAAATCGTCACATTTGGGACCAGTGACTTAAATGATTAATCAATTATTGAAATAGTTGCTGTTTTAATTAATTTCCTGTTGACTGATTAATCGATTAATTGGCTAATGGCTCAGCTTTACAAATAGAATTTAATCCTTGTTATTTACATTGTTTTATTCAAAATATGGAGGAACCCAGTGTCGGAGTAACAAGGCAGGTGGCCCTTTATAGTATGCTCGTGCCTCTGACAATATGTGTAAAACACAGAAGACACAGACAAGTGTGTATCTGAAATTTGCTAAAGAAAAAACTGGTCATCTAAAGTTGGATACTATGCGTGAAGAGTAAAGGAAAGAAGTCTTAAAACCCAAAATGAGGCATCATCCCAAGCTGCCATAGCAAATGCAATTGCCAGAGCCTTGTGTAAACATCTGAAGGGCCTGTTCTCAAAAGGTTCTCCAAAGGTTATATGCAGAAAAGTTTAATAAATATAACTGAACGAAAATTAAATTTAAAATGTATCCCACCTCCCACACCGCCAGCATACTGGAGACTTTTTTTCCCTGATTTTTATACGGATGCCTCTAACCCATTATTCATCTTTGCTGCCTTTGTTGGGATACTAATGGATTAGAGGAGTTTTGTTGGCAGGCTTTTCAGTCCTGAGGTGTCTAAAGTTGATAAATGTCACTGGTGTGTATTTGTGTGGAGCTGGAGCTGTGTCTGCTCTGGGGCTTTTGCATTGAGAGCAAACTAACTGCATTAATTCGAGGCTTGATGTGGGTGGGCATGTTGGGAATTGAACTGACAACTCGGCGAACCCCAGTCAGTCTTCCACCCTCACACTCCCAGAATTGCATTTTTAAGTCCTTGTTTTCCAATGGTGAAAACATAATCTCCCACTCATTTAGACTTAGTATGAAAAACAGATAGACTTGTTGAGTCAAACAGGATTTAAAGCTCATAAGACTTCATTCCATCTGTGGTCAGAAGAATAGGAGCTATCGGCCAAATGCACTGGCAGACTGATGAGCACGCCTGAAATCTCCCATACTTTTATGGCTCTCATGGAAAAATTCAGCTTTCCAGATTCTGCTTGATTTGGACAGTTTTTCTTATTATTTTGTTCACTTGATGATGGGTCTTTTGTGGGGAAAATGCTTGGGAAGGAAATGAAACCTGTGTGTGTGTGTGTATAGAGGCAGTGTTCTAGCAGAGGTTAAACGTCTTGCACTCTCTTTCAGATGTTGGTTTAGAGACCATCAGCCTCAATTGAGCCTGGTTTAGGCAGCCCCAACTTGCTGTCATGGAGGTGATAGAGGCCCCCTGAATGCACAAAAAGACAAAAGACAGTTTGTACATATGCACTTACCAGTTCTTCTCTTGTTTTGGCAAGACAGTGTGTGAATCCTGTTCATTTTTGTGCTAAACATTCTTTTGTTATACAATTAGTGGATTAAATATGAGATTTTTTCAGACATTGTAGCCAGTGAACAAAAAAAAAAAGTAAATAAAAGAATGATTTACATTCAATGCTACAAAACAATGCTGCTTTGGGCGCAAGGTCATCCAACACACTACCGGCCTTGAAGTGGCTGCAGCTGAGGATATATTGTGCAGTAGTCCAGATCCAGTTATGTAACAGTTATGTGAGCAGACAAGAATGGCCTCTCATTTTGTTAAAACATGAGGCCCAGTCTTTTTCATGTGCCCATGTACCAAACTGGCAGTACACAGAACACGTTTTAAAAGCGCATGAAAAACCACATCTGCGCAAGTTCATGCTCACAGATTCATGCACATGCTCCCAACAGTCTTACCATCAAACATACACGTGGCATACTTGGCGACCCCACAGACCTCCATGGCTGAAATCAGCCCATGTCTGTGCCATTAGCCTCCCATCTTCATCTTTATCAGCATCTGTCTCGCTGACTCCGTCTGAGGCTTTGAACACTGCCTTTTAATGTGCTTTTCATGTCGGCTGGTCCTCCTCTTCCACGTCTGACCTCATGACACATGTTAAGAGAACTTGTGCGCTGGCGAGTAGAAAAAGACTGCACCTAACATTAAACATGTTTATATGTACATCAGTCTGTGTGTCTTCTTTCTTTATTGCGCCCTATAATTAATGTGCTACGTCACACCTCTCTGGTGATTCTCACGATTCTCTCTATCATCTCCAGCCCACAATTGGGGTTATTCATCAAAGTCTTTTCTATGCATTCTGGTTAAGCATTTTCCAGAGTTGTATTATGTAACATTTGCGCATTTACACTGGCCCTTCACACGTACTCGGACACCGTTACACACATTCGCCAATTCTCTAATGGCAGCTGTATAACAACTTTGGCAATGGTGTACTTGCTTTGCTCAGGCCTGCTTACTGTGTTTACTTTCTGAGCTGTTTACTTTGGTAAGCAGGCCTGAGCTGAATCAAGCGCACTTGTTAACATAGAGACTGAACACAGGCTGCACTATGTATGCATTTTGCATTCAGGTGCTGGCTTGAAACCTGTGGACATCTGAAAGTCAAACACAGCCTGCTGAACAGTATCACATTATAAGAGTGCTCCCATTATTTAGTGATGCACTTCTGTAGCATTGTCCTGTTCATGATTGACAGTAAAAAAATCGAATCGACACATTAGAACCAACGATTTTGTTTTGTGCATTCTTCTTCCATGTCTGAACCTGCTACATTCATTGCCCACAATGCAACTCTAACTGCTGACAATTCAGAGATTCAGGTGTGCTATGCTCGTAGCGGGCTACAGAGGTCTGGTAAACTCACCTCTTTCAAACTCCACACCCCCAGATTTTCTTTTTTTTCAATTTTCAGATACACAGTCCCGAAGGCTGTCGTTCTTCAGCTGACTGTCAAGTCTTGTCATCTGGACACACCCACAGTACCTGAAAGCAACACAGAACAACAAGTGTCAGCTGTGCACAGAGAACAGCCTGCAGCGGACGTTTCAAACCAGATTAGATACAACTGCTCTCGATCACATCAGGACAGGATGGCCACACGCTGACTACATGCAATCGGCTTTAATTAACGAAGACAATTTATTATAGATTCTTTTAAAGGATTTGTGGGGATTATTCTTCCCACAAGTGGCTTTCTTGTCTTTTCTGTTATATGTTAAAACTGTAGGTTTCTAGTATTCCATAAAAGGTTGCAGCCAAAATCTATTTAGAGCCATAACAGGCCTAAAGTATCCAGTGGAATCTGTTATCTAAGGCTCAGAGTTGTATACACGTAATTAAACATGCACAGGAATGATTCACACATGTACATGAGGCAGACAGACACACACTGTTCTCTACCCAGTGCCTGCTGCTCAGCAGTTCTGTGTCGTCCTTGTCTTTGCTTGTGATCCCTCCTTCCGTCTCTGCTCTGTGGTAGTAATGACCGTGATGTTGGAAATGTGTCCGGCTGGGCCTCGTAAACCATTACCCCCGTGCCTAGGAAACCCCATTAATCTTTCTGAGAGGCGTTTGACCTTTCAAACTCATTAACCACAGCCGGTGTGCAGACAGACGTGAACGCATCCACAAACCACAGATGCACTCTTTTTTTTTTTTTTTTTTTTTTCTCCCGCGCAAAAACAAACTGCATGCGCACACACACAGGAGCACTTAGGCAAAGTTAGCTCGCACACACACACACACACACACACACACACACGCACATGTGAGGTGTGAATGCACCGACGTGTGTCCAACTGCCAATATTGCTTTTACCACAGCTTGCCATGGTAGCCACCCTCTCTCTTTATCGCTCTTGTCTCTCCTCTCCTGTCCTCTTCATCCCCTCGCTTCCTCACCGTGTGGGTTTGGTCAGTGACCTGGAAAATTGCCCGACCTTTTAATACGCAGCTTCCTTGGTGATGAATAAATACATAAATCGCGCGGCTCCGGCTCAGTCACTTTTATGATACCCCTCCCAACCCCCCATTCTACTCTCTAGTACACCTCATCGCACCCCGTCATCTGCACCCACTCCACACAGACACGGAAGAGGAAAGCAGGGTGTCTTTGAAGTGATAGCCCCCTGCAGAGAGGACTATCCATAATGAAAGGGTGTTAGTGACTCGGCTGAGGGCGGGGGAGTATGAGTGTGAGCAGCATAGATGGCAAAGGATGTAATGGGGTGAGTGGGCGAGGCAGGTTAACACGCCAGCATGGGACCTGCTCCTCTCAGTTTATCAGACGCCGAGGACGGGAATGAGAGAGCTTTGTAGGTGGCAGAGGATGTAATGTGGCGAGTGGCAAGGAAGGTTAACATAACAGCATGGGACCTGATCTACTCAGTTTATCAAAAGTGCAAGGGAGAGCGGAACGGGCTGTAAAAGGCTAAGTGGTTGGGCGGGAATGGATGAAACTTATTCTGCTCAGTTTACTGTAGGTCCAAATGAGGGAGGGAAAGAGTAAATGAAGCATAGAGAGAATATAGAGGGAGGAGGGCCAGTTGAGAAGAAACAAGAGACAGAAAGAGATTACATAAGAAATTAATTTTACGGGTGTGCAGAGATGATATATACCACTGCAATTGTGGCACAAACCTGATGTGGCCATTCAACAAAATTCACTTGTCCTAAGCAGGCCCTAAGCACAAAGCCAATATTTTAATCCCAGAATATCTCTCAGGGCAGGTTGCAGATTTTAAAACAAAAAAAAAAAAAAATCAAAACATCCTCAGAGAAGATCCACACGGTAGCTCTAACTGATGTTCTTTGTAGCTCTACCGTGGAACCATGACCTCAGTCATACAATGTTCCGATTAAACTTTCATACGATCACCCTGTTTTGTAAAGTTACATAAAGCATTTTTTGACCATCAGAAGGCAGTCTAAGTCCAAGTAATATATACGTATCTCTTTGGTATTCTGTTTGACTTTCTTCCTCAGTGTGTTCTTCACTTCACTCCAGCTTTTTTGATTTAATCGTAACAATATTGTGTGTGTGCGAGCCAGTTTGTGTGTGTTTCTTTGTATGCCTGGTCGTGATTGCAATCAGAGTGTCATCAGAGCAGGATGGTTGGATGGAGTGTGCTCCTGTTGTTTCTCAGCTTCTGCTCGGCTATAAATGTGAATTAAGAAGTCAATTAGTTTTCCAGCCAATCAGTGTGCTGAGCAGCCAATCAGGTAGTCGATTAACCAGCTGACTGGATAACCAGCAAATTAGTCAGGTAATCTGGCAACAAGCAACCGCTAACACAGCTAGCCAGGAAGCCATGTTGTCAGTCAGCCAGCAGTCAATCAGAAGACCATTCAACTGAAAGTAATGTCAGCCAGATGCCCATTGCCGTTTTGTCTTCCGGTGTGTCAGCCAGCCAGCCAAACAATGAGTATGGTCATTTCAGAGAGCAGCCAGTGAATGTCGGTCAACAAATCGGTGTGGGCACCAAAGGCATTTCCTCCTGTGCTGTGTCTACGATAGGTTAATACCATGAGATCTTACCGAGCTCTAATCTCGTCTCTCTGAAACTACGCGGTGATAATCGCGCCTGAAGCATCAATCGTTCTCGGCCGACATATCAAAAGAGGAAGACGTTGTTCCTCAGGCAATATACAGATTCAGTAGAGCAGGTGAAACTTGCTTATTTTGCACTGCAGGTGCCACGACCAGATCTACAGCGAGTCTGTAGAAGCTTTATTTGCAAAGAAAATATGCAAACAAAGTTGTAACACCAACAGCCGTCAAAGGAGCACTGCACAAGCAAAATTAAAATTAAAAAAAAAAAAAATCTTCACCAACTGTTGCAAGTACAAACTGTGTGCCTCTGCTGGAAGACTAATCCACATTCTGTCATCCTAGCACCCTAAAGCACCTTTTTTTAACTGGAGCATTCTCTGGTTTGATTTGAGATTTTAAGATGGAAACTTCTCATTCATGTTTAACAGAAAACGTTGGCGCCATTCTGCTAAACGGCGAGGGCAATAAGTTAGAGCACACGTCGTACCTCGCTTAATTATTCACCTGCTGTTAGCAAAAAGAAAATGTGGTGATATCCAACAAATTTCTGAAGTTCAAACAGCCCTCAATAAAATGGTGCTTAATAGAATCTATTGAATACAGTTTTATATGTATTTGCTGATGAAAACCTTGAGATTCAACCTTACTGTTAGCTGAAAGAGCTGCGTAGAGCCTCATAGCTAGATGTTAATTCTCAGCAGGGTTGGCACTGCGAGCAACTTTCACATTACACAGCGTAATTTAACTCAATGTCAGTATCAAAATTATCTCTTAATTCACATTCAAGTAGCATTCTAGTTTAGCTGGCTCATTTACTCCCTCACTTATTCTCTTTTTCCACCTGCTTTCCTTCCGCATCTGTCTTTTTTCATTGACTAGACAGGGATGCATTTACATTAATGTGATTTTAACGTAATTTTTTCAATAACATGAAACAAAATTGCCTTTCCTTAACTCTATCTCACCTGTAATTCAAGCATGCAGGCTTGCATTAATGTTGGTTTGGCCGTAAGTGCATATTAACCCACATTGCATGAATTACTATATCATGTGCTGTACTGCAGAAGTACACACACACACACACACACACACACACACACACACACACACACACACACACACACACACGCACACACTTGCAATAACACCATAAGGCCATACTCCATTTCCGGCTTGTAGTGTGAATATAACATGAAATAATAAGCAAAATTAATGTTTGATATTAAATATTGAAAAGCTTTCTTTCCTCTGCAGCTAAAACTGAAATTATTACACAGTTTTCAGTATCTCCCCTTGGTCCAGCCTGTAGCTAAATGCTAGCTATGGTTATTACAGCTCTGCTGAGAAGGACTGAGTGTATGGTGGCATGTGTGCCTGTGTGTGTGTGTGTGTGTGTGTGTGTGTGTGTGTGTGTGTGTGTGTGTGTGTGTGTGTGTGTTTTAGCAAGAATTGGTTTGTGTACTGTAATTGGTTTGCCCTCACATTTAATACATTTGCCATGTATGGTTAGTTTGTCTTTTCTCTGTTCCGTGTATATACGTGGGTGTGTATGTATGTGTGTGTGTTGGGTACACCTTGGAAGAATTGATTTTAATGGGGTTACCAAGGGTTATTGTGAGGGTGACAGTGATGTCGGCAGTTTCTCCCATTTTGTGTCGTGTGGCTGCTTGTTGTTCTCGTTTGTGTACTTGCTGTTCAGCCTGAAACCTCCAGTTTTTGCACTTGAATTTGCATGTGAAGACATCACAAGAAAACCAATCTGTGTTGTTTGCTCTGTGAAGTTATTTACTGTACTTTTGTGCATTGGTTTTCTTTTTCTAATCTATTCAGACGGGATTATGTGTGCATTAATTAATGTCTGTGCAAGCGAGCCATCTCTATGTGCATATATCTCTGTGGTGATGCATGCTGGAGTGGTCAGATGGTCCGACTGGTATGGAGCTGAGGTGACTGGGATACTCTCTACAGGGCAGATGGGAAGGGATGCGTTTGCACAGGAAGTGGCAGAATAAAGTGCCGTCCTCCCTCTCATCCTTTTTCTCACTCACTCTGTCACTCTTTTTCAGTTGCTCTTTCCATCTGTCTCCCCCTCTTTCTCTCATTCTCTTCCGCATTCTCTTACTCCATCTAACTTGATCACACAATTGAACTTGGCAGTGTTTCAGGGATTGAGTGGCTTGAGTTAATGGCGAATTACCTGGCTCTCTGAAGTCTTGAGTGTGTGTGTGTGTGTGTGTGTGTGTATGTGTGTGTGTGTGTTTGGAGGGGGATAAAGTAATGGAGTTTGCTCGAAGGTCATTTGAAGGAGCCTGCCACTAAATCACTAAATGCCACTAAAGCATTCAATTAAGCCAATTCATTGGCCGGCATTGTGTGGATCTACATGTGAATGTAAATTGGTTACCAGTCTGTGGAATGTAATTGCTTTCTGTGCTGAAGAATTGGTCTCAGATTGTAGCACAGGCACTCAACTTTCAGTGCTAAAGCCAAGAGAATGTAGGCTTTCCAGCAACCTTCAACCTCCATGCATTTTGTTCATTTATAAAGTGCAGTTTAGGTGTGTGCGCTTGTGTTTCTGTGTGTCCTTGTGGGACTTTGGGGGATGCTGATAATGACGGAGAATGGCAGCACCACTCGGACTTCTGACTCAGATCGCACCGCCCAAGACTTGAGTCAATTAACAAAGTAACCGCCATTTATCGAGCCAAGATGACTAGGAGCACTTTTCTTCCAGCATCAGTCTCTGGAGTAGCTGCACAGAGAGAAATAGTTTCTTAAAGATGTCAGTCTTCGTAGTCCAGCACAGATAAAAGATAGTAATTGGCCATGTCAGAGAGTGATCTAGTTTCTAACTCGTGTCATTCAACCTTATTTGTCAAAGTTGCCTCAGGATTCCAACACAATATAAAAACAATTATAAAACATAATTAACCACGTTGCCACAATGATGTTTCCTGCTTTAGATTTGCATAATTAAGTAATCTTACCTCCCAACAACCTCCAGACACATTTTCTGTCTCCCTTTTTTGTGTTTAGTCACAGGTTTCTCCTTGTCTGCTGTCGCTATTTTTTATTTCTTTTTCTCTTCCTCTGTCATTCTCTTCGTTTCTCACCAAGCCTGTTCAGGGACTGAAAAGTAGCCAAGAGCTCAGAAAATTCCCAACAGTAGAGAGTCAGTATTAATAGTGAATATATTACCATGTCCTTGTAAGCTGACATGAGTCTCCGTTCTTTCTCTTTTTTCCATATTCTGAAAGTCTGTGGAGATGTTTGTATACAGAGGACGAAACATGTCCAATGTCCACGCTTACCGTACACATGTGACATGCCCTCAGATGCACATTTGCAGCCACAACACTCATTCTTTTTCCACTGTTCCCACACACACACACATACACAGGCATACGTACACAGCATGAGGGCACATGGAAAGCTAGCCTTTAGCCAACCACCCCCTGAGAATGCAGACTGATGAAAAATTCAGCTCAGTTTGTCAAAGAGTGGCTTAAAGGAAAGGCTGTTTGGTTTAGTTACTCTCGTTCTTTCTTTCCTCTCTGTGCCTGTTGGTTTCTGATTGTCATTCTCTCTGCTCTCATTTTCTTTTTGTTTTGCATTTCAACTCTTACTTTCTCCATACAATTTTTTTCCTCTGTCCTTTTCTCTCCTGCCTATTTCTCTCCTTGCAAAAAAACACCCTTTCTGTGTTCGTCTGATGAATGGAAAGTGGCTTGTGATTCTGCCATGATTCAAACAGAGTAGCCATTGGTCACCGGGCAGCAGTTTGTGGTCAACATTTGCCCTACGCTTGGCTTGAACTAGAAACCTTCTGCTCACTGAGACCATGTGACCGCAGCGGTTTCTGACCCGTTACTTGGAAAGGTTTGAATTCATATGGTGAACTGGTAGCTTTGCAACAATTGATGGGCCGAACAAGAATCTTTCACTAACTGAATACTTCGTGCTCATAAAAGCTAATTTATGCTGGCTTGTAAAACTGTAACATGCCTCACGATGCTTGTAGATTTCTTATGTGATCCAGTTTTTGATGTAATGTGCAGAAATGAAGTTATATCTTTGACTCTTGTGGACTTTCCTGTCAGCTTGTCAAATAAAACACTAATCAGTTTTATATCTTTCAATACATTTTCCTTCTAATATGTTGTTATTGGCATTCTCTCCCAACATTCATCGGGTCGAAGCATGTTGAAGGTCTGCTGGAGGAGGGCAGAAGGAAAGGCAGAGAGGATGACGATTGAAATGCAGCTCAGAGAGGACAATACTGAATCTAATCTGTTTATACAACCTCACCCCCAGTCTCCCTCCTGTCTCCTCTCATTTCAAACTTGACAAACAAACAAATATAGGCCTACACACTTGTGCATAAACACACACTAACACACAAACACACACACCCAGCCATGCACACCCCTACACTTTATGAAAAGAACAGAGGTCCTTCGCTTATCTCGCAGGTGAAATCTGGAAAAATGGAAGTGTTGCATTTGCATTTTAATTTGCCCTCAATCAGGCATTGTGTTTGGTGTTGCAGTGAAATTGCCTGGTGTTTGCTCCTCGTCCCTATTTATAGGGGCTCCATGAGAGACGGGCCCTAAATTCAAATCTGCCTGCTATCACAGTGTATGGAGATGAGGCTTCCTCTTGTCTTCTGCTCTCTTTTCCTCTTATCGCTCATTCTCTGTTGGTTTGTCCTTCTTCATCTTGCTTCATTTTTCCGTCACTCTACCTCAATATTTTATTATTTTGCCTGCCTTTTTTTTTTCTACCTTTTTTCCTCCTCCATCTCTCCCTCCACCTTGCTCCCCTCATCCTGCCCCACCCATTTCTCATTGCCAGGAGACAGAATGCACAGATTTCATTAGCGATGCCATGTGCCACGCTACGCAGCTCTGAAGGGCTCCGGCAGTCATGGAATCACGACCCTGCTCTGCCCTCATCATCTATCATTCCATCCCTCTTTCCCCCCACCTACCCTTCTGTCCCCCCTTTTGATAATTTCCACCCTCCCTCCAGCCGTTCTTTCCGCTCTAGCCGTCTATAACATGGCCATAAACTGTCTGTGGCACATGAAGGACCTCCCTCACACAACTAACTGCTCCCTGGAGTCCAGCGCGGTGAGCGTTTAACCCAATAGTGACTGCTAAATCTGATATTGGTGTGCAGTAAATGGTATGAGCAGGTGTGTAAAGTAAATGGTGCCAAACTGCGTTCCCACAGGATACTATACAGCAATTTGGTAGAAAATACACACATTGTAATCAGATTGCATTCTGTATTTCCAACTGTGCACACCATTTGAAAGCACATTTTATATAAAATCTCATGCATGAACATCTAAGGTTTTCCACCTACATCAATAACCCTTTTAGAGCCATCTGTGTAAGGAGCTAAGAGCACCTCATGATCAAATGCCTCGATCAATCCATCGTCCATGATTTGCACATAAGGGTATAAAACACCTCAAGGCCTTTTGGTTGTTAAATGAGGTGTACATATATTTGATGAAATCCCCGTACATGCTGCTCCAGGCACTCTGATTGGTTCGTGCGCTGCTCGGCCTCGTCGATGCGACCCCACACTCGATAGTCCGAGACCTCCGGGGACATGACCTTTGAGTTCAGCGCTGGTTTTTGTGATTGTTTGATACAAGGTTCTCGGGGAGGACTTTAGAGGTCAAGACAGATGACCTTTCCCCTTTAACCCGAAGGGATCAGCAAGTCAAGCTCAGGGCTTAAAGCTATCGGCATGGACGTGTGCCATATGTGTCTGTGTAGGGTCATTTATGGTGAAGGAAAGTGTGTGTGCGTAATTGAAATGTAGTGGTGCAGAAAGAACCAGATGTTCTGGTGGCTTTCGCCTGCAGTTTGTTGAACTGTTTAATGCTCTTGTGCTGATCAGGATTTGTTGACCCTCTCAATTATTGTGATCAAAAAGGCAAAAATCTGTCTCAAATTACTGAGGACTGAGAGTTTCAGTGGTGTTAGATGTCAGGTGAGAAGCTGTCGGAGGTGTGGGCATAAAAATGATGTGGTTAGGTTTAGGTAAGATCATGGTCTGGGTTAAAATAAGTGCTTTGTTAGTTTGATTTGATATTACAAAGAAGGTTAATGAGCTGGTAAACGGCTTGAAAGAGAAGTACAATTTTGATTTAGATTCATTTAGAACTGTTTGTGTATTGTTAACAGGCCAACATCTCTGCACTATTAGTCAGGACTAATCATGAAAATACTGTTTTTGAGGCAATATTGTAAGTGTGTATGTGTGTATTAATAACATGATTAGTGAAAGTTGAGTCATCTCGTTGATGAATTCTAATTACCTAAGGCCCCATCTGCAGAATTTATTACTCAACATGCTTCTCTTGCTCACTACACGTCTGTCCTGAGGATCTGGTATTGGCTCAATTCCCACACACATTCACGCATTTGTAAATGAACACATGCGTACCGATGCACAGTCACAAAGACACGCAGCTGTCCTTTGAATTGCATTAGCGTGTGTGCCTGCCGCAGGTTTTACACCGTGACTTGTTGAAGTCGATGTCTACGGTGACTGCGTGTGAATCGTGCAGCATAGATGTCGGGGAAAATGGGGAAATCTCTGTGTGAGTGATTTGTATGTATATGGTAATCATAGATTTACTGAATAACATTGAATAATGGATTAGCACAGATAATCAAACAAGGGTATGCGTGAGTTTCTAAACAGTTGTAATAATATGAATTATGTCCTCATAAGATAAATACTGTACATTAATAACTTTAGAAACAGCCTTAGATCTGTTTATAGCTCCATTATAGTGTTAAAAACATTGAGTACATGTTTATATACTGCTTTGAAATAATAACCTCGAGTAAAATGTTACCAATGGACGTACTGAAAACGTTTAAAGATGATATTGTTGATGCTTCTGCTTTCATTTGATAGTATACAGTATGGGATCAGACAGGAAATGTGGAGCAGGAGAGAGAGGAATGCCAACATGTAGGGGAATGCAACAAAGGTCCCAGTGGGATTTGAACCAGGGGGTGCTGAAGTCCCATAGCATGTGTCCTGGACAACAAGGCCACTGGATTCTGTGACCGGTTGGCCACAAATTCTGCAGACACACACAGCCGTGAGTGAGCGAATGCCTGCTCTCAAAGCAAAGTCACAAACCCGACTCTGACACAAAACAAACTGATGGTTTAAAATGGCAAGCTGAGAAAATACACCCCTTGTTTCCTGTGGTGTTCTCGCACCACACACCCGTCCTTCTAGTGAAACCAGCAGCTGCCCCAGGCATTAGCACCCAGGGAAATGTAGTAGCAGCAGCAGTGGCGGCCCTGTGGTTAACAGTAAGAGGAAAGCAAGTAATTAGCCCTGATAATTAAATCCTCTAGTCAGCCAGTCAGCCCGCGCTGTAGAATCACTCCTGCTTTTCTGGCCATTTACATAAACAGTAGAATTGGTCCATTTAAAAATGAGGAATTAGCAGATTAATTCTGTTCTATTATCTACCCAGCGATAAGCAAATAAACAATTGGCTGTGGAGAAATGAAATGGGATAATAGCTGGTAGGAGGATGAGGAGGGTGAGGAGGGTGAGGAAGACTGGGTTGTAGCTCTTACCAGCCAGTGGGGCAAATAAAGAGCATAAGCTGACTGTGCCCTCTCACAGGACGAGAAAGATTTGTTAATTTGTATGTGTGTTTATGACTAAACTGTATTCATCTCAGCCCCTGTGTGTGTTTGCAGCTTTACTGCGTACAAGGATTGTTTGCTCATCTGTGTGTGTGTGTGTGTGTGTGTGCGCGCGCGCGCATGCACATATTTAAGACCAAACTATCAGTGTGAACTTTTCTGTTTTTATATTCTGTCCTGTTGGGTTCCTGTTTATCCGGGGGGAGTCATCAGTAAGGGAAGTGCTCTTTGTCTCTCATTATAGCAGCTCTTTGATTTCGTTAATTACTGACCTACTACTGCTGCTGCTGCTGTAGTTTGGCACAATCTGGCATTCTAACCACTCACAGTGTTGCTGCTGCTCCACTCCGCATTATTTATTTATTGCCTCGGCTTGAAAATTAATATCCATGATTTTCCTAAGGAGTCCTCCTCGGTGTGTGTGTGCATGTATATCAAGAATGGATATTTTGCTGAGGAGTTTTCTGCATATTCTGGTACTTGCTTTTCAGTTCTGTGTAGCTCCCTGGATTTTTAGTTTTTTCTTTTGTGTCTCTGTATCGAAGTGATGCAGCAAATCTATTGCATAGCAGCTGTCTGGATTCTGCTGATGAGCTCCCATCTGATATGAATCTAACATCACCAGCTGCACAACCAGATCATTAAAGGATTTTCTGAAATTAACTCAATGGCACTATCCCACTACAAAACTTAGGAACCTTTTTTTAAGGATAGAAACCACTCATGAGACAATAGGCTCTTACAGAACTCTCCTCACATATACCCTTCGACAGGTGGACTCGCTTCTCTTGTGTTTCAAGCACGATTCAGTTATGTTTACTTATTTCCTTCATGCCTTCTTGAGGAAATAAGATGGAAGTAAATGACAAGTCTTCCAAATGAAAGAAAACAAATACATAGTTTATAATTGTCCTTCACACCAGCACATTGCTTTTGATCTGACACCGCTGTGGTTAAAGTTTGCTCAGGTTTGGGTATAAAAGGTTCATGCCAAAAGTTTAAGAAGGGCTGGTAGGACAGAGCAAGCGTTCAATGTCACATGGGATGATTCAGCGATCCATCTGTCCATACCGACCTCTTCCTTCAACATATTTTATGGCTTTATAACTGCATCACACTATTTCATCGTTTGGTCCAGATGGTCAAGATTCATAAAACGGCTGCTCGAGGGCTTTGTCTCCTGAACATAAACATGTTGTTTTTGGTCTTTGCTGAAAAGACTGATGTGGCTATTTTTTTTCCTTGGGGATATTTTTGCCAAATGAATGCACGCAAGCTCAATATTGAATCTTGTCTTTTTTTTTCTGTTTATTCCATGTTATCTCATCCTTCATCTGCCCATTTGATCAAACCCATGTCCTCTTTCTATTCCTATCACTCTTCTTCTCTCTTCTTCCATTGTTTTTCATGCCATTTATACTGGACTTGTGTCAGAGTGGACAGGCGGTACGTTTTTCTGGTCTATTGACTGCTATGACCAGGCCGCCTTTCTTCTCCCTCTCCCGTCTCTGTCCCAGCCTAGCAGAGCTAGTTATGGAGCCTATTGACTGATTGGATGTCACCCCATCGATCCCCAAGGTCGCACTGCTGGCCATTGACAAATGGTCCCACAATGTCCTCCCTCCCTCCTTCCATCATCTTTTCCCCCTGCTCTTTACCTAGCTTGTACTTTCCTACTTCCCTCTATCTGCCGTGCTTAATCTGTCACTCACCTCATTTCATCTCCAGTTCCCCCCTCTCCCTCTATTTTCCACATTCATCTATCCATCCGCCAATCCATTCTTCTTTCCCTCTATCTCTTCTGCCTGCATTGCTGCTATCGTTCATCGATGCAGCAGAGAACGATGTAGAGGGTAATGAGCGCTGCTCCCTGCGGGCAGTCGGCAAAGGCAGCCCGGGTCCACCGGTGTGGTGGTGGCAGGACCTGGATGATGGGAAGAGCGAGTAAAGATGAATTGAAGTCAGATGAAGTGAGGTGGTGATGTTGCTCAAGGTAAAAAAAAAAGTAATAGCAGGACAAGGAGAAACTGGGAGAATCAAACAGGAGAGGTAGGGTGAGGAGTGTATGCCTGAGGGCAGAGACATGGGGTGGCTTTTGGGAAAAGACAAGAGAGAAAGCGATGAAAAAGAAGAGAGCTGGAGGAGCCCTGATACTGGCAGAGCGCTTACTTTATTTTGTGGACTTTGTCGCTGAATTACATAAATGAATTACCGTCCGTAAAGAACAAGCTTTCACCGTTGCCTTGATGTGGTGACATGGTCCACCACAAGCAGAGCTGGGTGGTATATGAATATATCACTGATATTGTAAAACATTGCAGATTTATCTAGGATCATCTAGCACTGTTGTAAAGCTTAAAGGATTAGTTCACCCAAATCACAGAAAGCCATTATTCTTATGTATCCCTCTGGGTATCAGCTGAGATTCTTACATATATGTTTTTTTTTTTTTTAATTCAATACAATGGAGATAAATGGACTTTTGTTTATGGTGCTGGAAAGAGAATAAGTCAAAGTCAAAAGCAACAGGATAATCCTCAGTTAACCGTGTGGGCAGTTTTCAGTGGAACTGTGCAGACGTTGCTAATTTACATGAACTGAACCTTTTAAAAGTTTAAAATTTTGTGCAGAAGATCCAGGGTCAGAAAGTCGTTCTCAAATTTATTGCCACTGCGTCAGGGGATTTGTTCAGATATTCTTGTGTGCATTTGTATGTTTTTATTTTTTTTTCAGGAAGATGGCATGAGTGGAGCACACATCCTGAAAATAGGCTTAAGCATAACGCTAAGTGGGCTTAAAGATGAGGCTATCATCTCATTCTTGAATGTGAAATAATCCACTGTGACCACTGACATACTCCCCAGATGACTAATGCATTTGTATTAACCTAGTTTAACTGCTGCTTTTTCAAAACATATACTGCTGTCATAGCCTTAAGGTTACTTGAAAATGAGTAGACATGCGACTATTAGAAGGCAGCCCAGCAGCCCATATAGAAGCGAAAGTCTTTTACTTTATTGCCCGTGGAGGTAGGGAAGAGTTAGGATTTATGTTTATATTTATTTTAAGTAAAGACAATGCACATCAATTTACATGAGCACTTGGGCCCATCATGTAAATGTACCAAGATTAAGGCCTACAGGCTACTTTTCATCTGCAGTCGCTGGCAGGTTGATGCCAAATGACAACCATCAAAAGAAAACATAGAAGAGCAGCTCCTGGAAGGTTAATGACATATAGAAAACAATAAAGGAAAACAAAGAAGCGCACATAAGCACAAACAAATGACATTTCCACTACTATTATGACAGCATGTTTGATTGTCACTGTTTTATAGATCTGGAGAAACAGAAGAAAGGAAAAAGAGATTGGCAGACCATTATTCCCCAGTAAAACATCAGAAAATGTGTTCATGTTGTCTCAGTTTAAGAAATGATATTTGGTGCTACCTGTCTGTGACTGGTAAGACTGTAGGTTGAGTTTGAGAGCAAGGTGATGATGCACAGCGCGTGCCTGTATGTGCTTGTACTATTTATATGCATGCAAATATATACCTATGGTTTTCCCCCCAGGGAAACTGTCAATCAAGGTGGTAAGTGCTTCAGATTGAAGAGGCTGAGTCGAGGCGCAAATAACAATTGCACCCTCAGGTTTTCTGAGTCCAGCTGCACTGGGCGATTGGTGCGATCTAATATAGGATGGGGATGGACGGATGGGTATGTTCCTGTGTCAGACATGAAACCAATTTGGAAGCAGAAGAATTCTTCATTTGTTATTCAATATCTGCATTATGATTAAACACCTTGATGGAGGTAAACACACGCTTGCATAATTGCTTGCTGTTGTGCATGTTGCTTCCTAACCAGAAAAAAAATGTGTAGAGATTGAACATTAATCGAATGTAGCAAACCTACTACCCCTATATCCCCCTCTGGCAGTGAAGGTTCAAGCCAAGCATTGTTATCTGCCTGTGTGTTATCTGCTAACTATGTATTCCCTTATAAACTGTATACCATGGTTCCTCCGCTCTCCTGTTGTGGGGAAAATGAGCAGTGGCTATGCATCATTTATTAACAGGCCGTGTATTTAATGAGCAAGTTGATTGTTTAAACAGCCGTCTAGTAGAGATGCTTCTGCTTCTGTCTGAATCAGCTCAGTGGTGATTGATCACATCATGCACTCATGCTACAGTAATTAATCAGAGCAACATGTCATGATGTCAGAGGAAAGAGAAAAACTTGGTAAAAAAGAGACAAACAGACCAATCAGATGCAATCAGGTGTGTGTGTGTGTGTGTGTGTGTGTGTGTGAGGGGAAAACAAACTCACCACTGCACTGCAAGTCTGATAACAAGCTAAGGTTAGTTTGATAATCACCACTTGGACACTTGTTTCATGTCATGTTGGAGTTCGTATAGAGAGGCAGCATAGCAGCAATGCCACCGCCACTAACTAGCTTCAACCTGCATATATATAATGGGGCTTTATTTAAACTTAATTTATTTTCAGTCTCACCATCTTACATTTAACACAATCAGTCATTGGTCTGTGGTGATTGACATAAAAAAACAAGCAACCAACAAATAGAGCTCTTGCTGGAGATGCATCCGGCATGACAAGAGGGATGGAAAAAGTCAAAGAAATTGTTTTGGGGAATTGCTGCCCACGCATGGCGTCATAACCAAGGTCCTTATACATTTCATCAAAGATGAATAAAGCTATTTCTGAAGCCTAATTTTCTGTGGAACAATGTTGTTGGTGCATCTGCTTTTCAGTGACTGGATGGTGTGTTTACCTCTGCACAGCGTGCTGTTTGCTTTGCAGTCCACCATGTAAAGATAGAGAGGAAATAAATACTGTTCATACTGTGACGTCTCTGTAAGTGTCTGTATGGTGTGTGCCCATTTATTTCTTTAGTTCTCTGGACACTTTGAATCCTGGGGTGAGGTATGTATGTCAGAGAAAAAAGACCTGGGAGGAAAACAATAAAATAAGTTTGAGATGAAATGAGCTATAGACTTTATCATACAGTATATGCATCAAATTATTCAGAATGCACAACAGACTGTTTTTCTGTATTTCTATGATTGTATGTGCATGTTGACCCTCCAGTCTTCCCTGAGTACATCAGCACCGCTGCTGGTACTTCTCATTCTTTCAGCTGTCAGTGAATAAAAAAAGAGAGGTTGGAATAGAGCGAAGCAGGGAGGGGGAGAATGAAAGAGACGAGAAGAGGTGAATGTAGAAGAAGACGACCTAATTTAATCTAAAGTGGTTCTCAAATTGAAGTAGAGGGAAAACAAAGTCAGCACAAAACCTTGGAGCTCCTCTGCACTTATGTAACGGCTCTGCCCTCCCGTCTCTTCTCCTCCCTTACTTTATGAATAAGACAGAGGGGGGGAATGGAGGGAGCATGGGAGGGTACATCTAAAAAGAGGAGGGTAGAAAGAATGAAAAAAGTGAAAGCAGGTGGGTAGAAAATGGAGAGCGGAAGGAGAAAAGGGGATATCGAGATGTGGAGTGAGGGCGGAATGGAGGGAAGAAGACCAAACAAAATGATAAACGTGACAAGAGATGATGACAAAAACTTTTACTTTGTCATGCACACTACCATACTCTCTTGGCCTCCCCTGTCTTGCCTTGTTTTCTTTTGCTCTCTGTTGCACTGACATCAAACTATAAGGCCCTGGAAGGCTTTATTCAATATAGTGGCCTGAACGAGTGTCTAGTTAAATAATGCAGTCTGCTGGCTGCCTAGCTGGCTGGACTGGGGAGAAGAGTGGGGGGGGGGGGAACGGCACAGTGCAAAGATACAGACGTCTATTATTTAACAGTCCTCTGAAAGGCTTGCAAGTAAGACATTCCCTGAATTAAAACTAGGGCTCGGTGTGTATGTGGGAATGAAAATGCACAGGTCATACACACGTACTGTACATTCATGTACATACATCCAATTAATGCTGACATTCAAAGTTTTGTGAACAATCATGCATGAGATATGTTGTTGCAGCTGCACTTGTATTACGCATACACAACTTCGGGTTACTATACATTAACCTATGGAGGTGCGTGCAACAACATAAGTGAATGTTTGTGAGTGCAGACATGTCTGCCACACATGCCCCTTTCGCTTTCTGCTCTGTGTTTTTATGACATTTGAAACAGTCCTCTGCACTCAGAAGGTTAACATTCGAGCTTGTCACTGCAACAGGGGAATGTAATTGTGTTTGCGTGTGTGTGTGTGCGTGTCATTACGAGAGTGACTGTTGAGAAAAACTTTCCCTCTCTCTACTGCATCTGCCTTCAATGACATTTCGTCTAGTTTATTCAGAACCTTTTGAGATTTACTTGCAAACAAGCGTGACATTTTTAATTTGGCACAGTCTGTAATAAAGCAGCATTCTTATTTCTTCTGCCAAATTGCTCGCTCGCTTGTGCACTCACACTGTACGTACTGTATCGAAGCATGAATAACCTTACACATTTTTTTCCGTGTTCATACGTATCTAGAATAATCTGTAAGATGCACTCTTCCTTCATCATGTGTAGCCATGAAGCCTCGTGTTATGCAAGCGCATTTAAAGCTGGCTCACCGAGCACCGCACATATGTGCGCACTGTTGCTGCAGTATCTTAAATAGGGCAATGCATGTCATAATATGGATGTCTCCCTGCATAGAGCTAGAAGAAATCAAAGTCATGCTTGTTATTTTCTAAAAGCCCTGTGAAGCATCCTGTGTTCAGTTCAAGGCTGATCGTTTTCCAAAAGCCCATTTTTATTGGCCTTGCAGTGCAGTGGAATGAAAACATTTATGTCACTAATATGCTTTTGATTTGAAAAATGGAAGATTTTGAATTTTTTACTTTAAGGTAGCAAGGTTGTGCTTTTGGACAGTGCATTGATATTCACAGTCTGGCTGCTAGAACTTTGACAGAGAGTTAAGGTTTCCTATTGGAGGAGGTAGCAGTTGTATTCGCTCTATTGCGGTGTGAGAGCGCAGTGTACCACTGGATTGCAAAGACTTTAAGGAAAGAATGCCTCTTCAAAATAATTTGAGTGCAGCAGGTGAGATTGTTTTTTATGCTATGTGTGGTATCATGCAGGATCCGTCACTGAATAAATAGTAATAACTGGAGCACCATATTGCTGGCTCTATTACAGCTACCGATACTGTGCAAATTATTGTGTTCCGAAGTTAATTATTTGTGTCACGTTTAATCCCTTAAATGCTAATGAGGCAAAGAAATGAACAAACTGTCACTTCCTTTTTCTCTCCGTTATTTAAATCGACCTAAAAATGTTTATTGGTCACACAGTCAACCTATTCCTGCGGCCGACACATTCATTACGTCGCCTAGGTTTGCACTCATTAGGCTCTATTGGCAGCTAGGTCATGAACCCAGAAACAGAGAGCTGAGTCATTCCAGCATGGAGGAAACACTTTTGACATCTTTCATCCTCTTTCGCTTTTCCATCTCTTTTTATGTCCTTTTTGATTTCTGCCAAGGAAATCACCAGCGTTTTATTTTCAGCTTTGCTTTTAGTGCTGTTACTGAAATGGTTTCTACGTTTGTCCCTTCACTTACCGCTCCGTCCATCCTTTAAATAGTTCTCCTTGCATGGTCCACTCGTTCCTTTAAACGGCCCATACCTTTGCTAAAAACCGGGGTTAAAGTGGCTTCCCTGAACCTAAGTCAGCAGTCACAGGGGAAATTGAAGGTATTTTGGATTTCTGTGTCCTGAATGTAACCTGATACATTCTTTGATAAGTGCAGTTGCTTTAGAGTAAAATCCGACATTAATAGGTCACCCCATCTCCTTCAAAGTCTTCCTTTAATTTTTTATAAGTCAGGTCTTTACTGTGTGTCGCCTTGTTCTGCTTTGCAGAAGTTTGACTTTCTGCTTAGTTGCCACTAAAGCACTCTGTCGTAACAATAAGACCTGACAGCGCTTTCACTGCTCTCACTATATCAATCCAGACAACCAATTACAACCTTTTACAAGATCCTACAAATGAAAATAAGTTCCTTTGGCCTCTGGTCTCTCACTTTCTCTCTGTCTTTTACTCTGTCTCTCTCTTTCGTTCTGTCTCCATGTTTCTTCCTTCAGTTCCTAACCTCTTTATCATTCTCGTTTCTTTTCCTGTATCCGTGTGGGAAATAAAGGGGAGGGAATATCTATGCCTTTGAGCTTGGGAACATGGTGGAATAAAAATGCCTCGCAGGTGTGTGTATATTCAGTTGCAGCAGGCATAACTTTAATAGCATCTCTTTTTCTTTCTCAGACGCCTGACTCTACCAGTGTTTCTCATTTTTCCTTTTTACAGTCAGCACTCACCATTTGCCTAAATTTTGCTATTTGGTCCTCTCCAATTCTTTTCTAAACACACACTCGGTGCTACCGCTGTGTCTCTGACTCACTCAATGACTCTTTTCTTTCATGCTCTAAAGCACACACAAACATGCGTACACACACTCGCTTTATTCCCCCTGGAAGCGATTTGTCTTAACAGGTGGTCATTCAGATTCAAGACTGGCACTGCAAGAGAGGTAGAGAGTAGGGGAAACTGGGAGGAAAAACTGAGAATTACAGGAGGAGGAGATGAAAAAGATAAGGCAGGAAAGATTGAGAGTGAATAGAAAGAGAAATAATGTGTGGGGAGCATGAAAGGGACACGGACATTATGTACCATGTGATGTACTTTAGCTCAACTCTAAGGCTGAATGCATAAAGGTTGTCGCACCAAAGTACTACAAGCTAAGGTTTCTTTAGGTCTAGTAAGGAAAAAATTCCTTCTGCAAAATTCTGCACTTCAATTACTGCAGCCTTCCTTTTTCCAGTCTGCCCAAGTCAGCCAGAGAAAATCATTACTTAACAAACAAGACATAACAAATTTGACCATTTGACCTCTCCTCTTCACATCGGTGTATTGGCTGTTAGTGTAAGCAAGCATGGATTTCAGGATTGTACTTTACCATATAAATCTGTCAGAGGATTACTACCTTGATACCCAACATCAGCCCACAGGGTATACCTCGTCACACAAAAGCTAAAACCCAGCTTTGCTCTTTTCATTAAAGCCCACAGGTGGCTCGATCAACAACAGCTTACATGCAGTTAGTGTCATATTTCACTATATTCTTTTTTTTTAAATGGAATTATTAGATTTATTATTAGAATATTTTTTATTTGATGCTCTCTGCTCTGCCCAACATTTGTGTCCTTTTACTACATTTTTGCCTAATAAACATCCATACAAGATCATCAATGAATTAACTGATTGACAAAAAAATCTAGTAGGCCTACCACAAGCTTTGATCACCAAATAATTGCTGAAATTACTCAAAAAAAACACCAAAGTGAACAAGCGGATGGCCTGCAGAACAGCAGAACCTGGATATGTAAAATAAATATGATCTGCAGTCCGTTACAAACCACACAGACTAAAGTGCAGAAATATTTTTAAAATAAATCAAATCTCTACATCTGACTGGCTCTGCCACTCTAACCACACTTTGATAACTTCAAGCGCAATGATAACATGTTGATTTAACTTGTAAATAAACTCTCAACTACCCCCCTGCCCAAACACACCAGAGGCCCAGTGTAAACATTAATTTAAATATTAAAATATAATATAGAAATCTTACTGATCTCCAGTCAGTAGCAGTATTGTAACAAATCACACAAACTTGGTGCACACTGACTGCTTGGCTTTCATACTTTAAGAATATTTAGACAGAAACTAGACATTTAGAGAACCAGGTTCAAAAGGAGCTATGCTCTCAAACATCTCGGTCAGTGATCTCTGTCGGGCTGGAGGCGGCCAACAGCATGTAGGTAGTGTCTAGCCATCGCCATACACGTCCTCGCAACGCTTGTTTAAATGCTGGAACAGACGTGTGGTGTTGCCTCATGTTGTCGCTACGGTAACGGGGCAAGTTCAGCACAGTTCCCGACTTTGGAGCATCTTCTAACACCCAACGTGGGTCCAGACAACTAACGAACTGCTCCTCTTTGTGCTTTAGAGGTTGTTTTCTTTATCTACTCTCACTCCCATATTTCACATGGAGTATAGGGCAGCTTGTGCTGTGTGTGCAGATGAAGCCCATGTGGCCAGGTGTTTCCGACTCTCAGCATTTAAAAGAAAAAACCAAAAACTTTTTTCGCAGCTTTTGCAATTTTAAAATGGCGTTCTATTACATGGCAATGTCGGTTTGAGTTCGGTTTATCGATCCATCCTATTTGACAGCTTATTTTACTTTTCACCCCATTGTCACGCATTATGTAGGTAATTGCATGGTGGGCTTTAGAAAGCTGCCAGCCTAATCTCTTTACAGTATGTCACATTGCAGAAGTTGAAAGTTTAATGACTCCGTGTAAAAGGAGAGCCCCGTTGAAAGTTTATGTGCTCAGCTGTTAGAAATGCTATTATACTACCACTGGCTGGCTCTGCTCGTGTGTGCGTGTGTGTGTGTGTGTATCAGGGACAAAGTGAGTTCCTTGACACCATTTGTCTCAGAAGATGGCGCTTGTGTGTTTGTTCCTGATTTGTGTGCGTGTCTGTTTATACACAGCATTTATCTTTTATGTGCCTGTTTGTGTTTTTATGTGACACTTCATATCCCCATCCATTTATCCTGTTTTATCTGTTCTACAGCAGTATTAGTGTATTGCTTCTATTGAACTATATACTATCTTCCTTCCCACGTCTTTGAGCAGCAGGGTGTTGTGGCAAATGGCAAGATCATTCTTCATATGAAGTGCTGCGATTTGGGCCCTCCAAGTCCCATGTTCCCACCCTACTGTAGTGTCCTCCAGCAAGACTGTAAATCCCAACCAGCCTCAAGGGTGCCTCTGCTTCAATAATTCTGTTTAGGGGGAAGTGAAAAACCAGTCTCCCTCCTTGGGGATCAACAAACTACTTGCTGCAACAGCTCTCTGGAACAGGCGTACATACCTGTGTATTTTTCATTGCTACACATGTCTAAAATTGTTCCCGTTTAACTCTTCGATACATACCTACACCACCCTCCATCATCTGTCTCTCAGGGTGATTGATAATTGTTGTAGCTACTGTATATACAGCCATGTTTCTCTGTGTATTGCAGCAGTTTTTTTGGCACTTTTGGGGTAGTTTGGGATAGTGAAGTCTCAGGTTATTGACACAAGGCCAAGTGAAGTCTCTAGTTTGTTGAAGCAAGTCCCAGGCCAGGTGTTAAGTTATTCAGACAAATACAATTCAATAGTCTGTCAGGCCACAGGTCACTAAGGCGAGCGTGAGTCAAATTTCAAGTCTGTTGAGACAAATTCTAGTCAAATAAAGCCTCAGGTCTTCATGTCTGATGTCACTGTAACAATTCAAAATCAAGTCACAGGTTTGTGAAAGTCTTTCATGCAAGTTCAGGTCAAATCTCAAGTCTTTGAGGGTAAAATCAAGCCGAGGTTTCTTGACTGTAAGTCAAGATGCCTCCAGACCTTTGGGTCTTTATTGCACATTTTCCTGTCAAAGCTGTGATAATAGTGTGTCCCCATAGGTGGGATCAAGTCTCTTTAGTACCTAGGGTATTCTATATGTGTGGTTATGCAGGGAGTGTCTGTCACTGTCTCATTTACTTTACAACAATCAGGTTGCCATTTCTAATGTTTGTGACTTTCTCTGCTTTGGGTCCAAGTCTCAAGGCTACAGGCTCTGTTATACTTTCCTTTCTCGCACCTTCCGTCTTACTTCCAGCCTTCAGTTTCTCCTCCACCCTCCTGTTGTACAAGAAGGATAATGGCTGGACAATATTTGTCCCAGTGGAGCATCACTGGCCTGTGGTTATCCCTATCTCGTTACTCTTTCTTCGGACAGATTGAGCTTCCTGAGCCCGACAGTCTGCAGTTTGCAGTGAGGACAGCTAATGCCAGAGTCAATCCTGCAATAAAACTATAGGTCATTACTGAGTCGCATCATGAAGTGAGCCTGTCATTGGGACTTAAACCATCTTTGTTAGAATATACTTTTGTGTGGCATCGTGTATTTTTGAACAGTGCTTCAGCAGAGACAGTAAAATGTACACTATTTCTACATACCTTTTGCTTATTAGGTGAATAAAAGTATCGCCCTACTTTTGTTTTCATTCTCTCTGCTCTTGCTTCTCTCCCTTCAGATTAAATACATGGTTTTATAGTCTTTATGATCATTAAAAAAAAAAAGTTGCACACACACTCGCAGAAATGAGAACCCTTAACTTTGGAAGCCCTTGAAAATTGCAGAGCTGTCTTCATGTTGCCGTTTACCGTAATAAAGGAAAAAATAGCCGTGGAAGAGCTGGCTGCACACTTGAGAAAGACCAGTTTTTAGTGTTGGCCTCTTCCTGAGTGCTAGTAGTTCACCGACCCCTTCCTCACTCTACTTGCCCTGAGTGCTGTTGTGTATGTTTCTCATACAGCTGTCTCCTCCTTCAGTGCTCTCTTTGTATCACTCACTGTGTCTCATCACTGTGTGTCAGCAAGGCTGAACAACTCAATTAATACATCACACAAGCCATAGAAAGATGAAAGAGTGGGAGAGGCAAGGGAGGGAGGAAGAAAAAGATGCTTACACTTCAGATACTTCTAATGAAACGGCTCAGTGCAAAAACGAAGAAGAAAGCAACTAAAGGTTCCTTAAAGCCTCCACCTCCTACACCCTCAAACACGCTCAAGCATAAACATGAAGGCAGTCAGATACATGCAGCCACATCACATGATATTAAAATCTACAATATCAAGTCAAAGATTCTACTCCCATACCCATAATGCATTCTGCAGCCTGAAAACCTTCATAAAGGTCTCATTTCTAAGAGAAGAATGCACAAGATGTTTTCTACTCTAAAGTGCACAAAACAGGGATTGCAGTTGCATGCCTGCTTTTTAATGTTGCTCTTTCAAAAGGCTCCTAGAACTTGAGAGTTTAGACATGCTTCCATTACTTGGGCAGTGTTTGTGCCTACTTGGGGTCATTCATCAAGGTTTTTTTTTTTTTTTTTTTTTTGACGGCTTGTTGAAAAGGTTTCTATAGTCTCCCTTTTTCAGACTTTCTGATAAAAGCTCTTTGATACTCTTCCGCCTTCTCCTATGTCTTCTTATTTCTTACATCAAAATATAACTAACTAGATGTTCTAAAGCTTACATAACAAAAAGCTTGCTCTCTTTACTTAAGCTTTCCACGTAATGTGGCTTAAGCAGACAAAACTCTATTACTCTTTATCTCTGTCTGTTGTCTGGCTGTGACTGTGTTTTATCTATTAGTGATGAAAGCCATCCTTTTGTGTCCTAAATAGGCCAAACGTACAAAAAAGACATTGGCTCACAGATCCACATTGTCCATTTAATGATAGCCAATTATTTATAAAACAACCTTTGAAATTGGTGTTTAGTAACTAATGTCTCATGGCTATTAGTCAGAGCCATGGGTAAAGGAGAGGGAGAGCTTTTGTGTCTTTGTCACATGTTCTTTCTTTAACTTTTTCCCCTCTCTACCTCTTTGAGTAAACCTTCCTTCCCCTGTGTTTGGTTTTTTTGCTAAACTTTTTTTTTTTGTCTTTCTCTCTCTGTCTGTCTCTCTCTTATCTGTCTCACAGTATTTCTCTCTCTCTCTCTCACTTGCCCCTAAGGGCCCATTAGCCTGTCTACTAGCCTGTGATTACAGGACTTATGTATTCACTGTGTGATCATAGTGCCAACTTTGTCCTCTGAGTCTCTCTCTGACTGACTGACTGCTCACTAAGGCACACTGATCCCTCTGTGTATTATCCGGAGTATTCATTTATTTGCACTTCTTGTGCCCCTTTCCCTCTTCTTTTCCTTTTTTCCGTCTCTGCTGCAGACTCGACTTTTCGTCTTTCTTTCTTTTTTTTTCATGCTGGCTCTCTTTCTTACGTCTCCTCACACTCATCCGTTGATTATTTTCTCTCAACGTCTCTCCTCGCCTCCCGCCTCAGCCTTCTGTGTCCCTCCACCACCCTTGGCCTCTCCCGCTCTAATCTTCTCCAAATGCCTCTATGTTATCAGCGAAACACAGAGCCATGCTTCGGGCACCCTGCAGTGTTAACCCAAAAACAATAAAGTTAAGTGTATAGTAAAGGACCTCTCATGGGTCCACCAAGGTTTCCCTGCACTCTAATCAAGGTGCCAGCGTCTCCCTTGCAAGCAAACCCAAAAAAAGAAAAAAAAAAATCACTCTCATTGTCCTCTAAGGGGTTTGGCTATCCAAAAGAGCAAGTCTTTTTTTATAATAGTGTTTACGTAACCTTGTATTAATATTATTCCTCTGAGCAGATAGTCATTGCCACATGATGACAAATTATAAGAATACCTCTTAGAAAGAAAAGTTTTCTCAGGTCATTTCTGTGGCAAGAAACACACAAGTTTAGTTAAAAAGTTCAGACAGTGTATTGATTGGAGCATTTTGGCACTCGCTGCTCTGTGCAAGCGTATAACATCAAACCTTCCTTCACTTTTGGTACATCAGTACATCTCTGTGTCAGAGTCCATAGCGTCCTTGTCAGAGAATGAGTCAGTATGATTACAGGTCTTGAGTCGCCACATCTTACAAGGCCTACACCGTGAGTCAGACTGCGTAGGTTTCTACTCTTTGCTCACAAGGACATCCATGTGCCTAGTTGTTAATATCGATATGGCCAAATGTTTGCCGTATAGCAGTGGGTATGAGATCAAAGTCATACTCCCATAAGATGAGGAGAAGCGGTTACACCTGCCTCCCCTAGAGTGCGTCGCACAGGTTTTTGATAGCCCTTACAAGGCGTCTGTGGTCAAAGCAGTGGAACAAAATACAAGTACAAGTACAAGTAAAAAGTATAAGAGTGAAAGTAGCATGTTTAAAAAATGCAAAATAGCGGTATTCGCACAAGGTGGTTGTCAGACCTCAGATTGCCTCGAGCCTGCAGGTGTTGGGAATACGGCAACAGAGCCTGAAACTCAGTGTGCGTTTGTGTGTGTGGTGCAGTGTGAGGCGCGGGGGTCTTTTTAAGCAGACAAGCTTAAAGCATGGGTAACTTTGGTATCAGCAAATTCCTTTAAAAAATGAGGCGATAATGCACCTCGCCATATGCCACTACAGATGTTGATATTACATTATAGATTAAGATAAATGTGCTGATGATGGCTGTCGTGTACGCCCGCTGAATACTAGTATGAGTATGAAACAACAGCCGTTCCCGCTCTGACTGCTCAATGACATCATGACTAGTGAACTGTGCCCACTTGGTTGCTATGCCAACTTTGGATTGAACAGGTTGCCAAACCACTTGGCTACTTTGATCTTCTGACAGGTGATACCTGTTACGGTTGTCATGGATATTTTGCAGATGTGAACATATTCAGATCTTTTACTTAAGTAAAAGTAATGTTATTACAATGTAACTGCAATGGAGGAGAGTTGACAGATAAATAGTATAAGAGAGAAATTTGCAGGTGAAGTAAATGTAGTTATCCTCCACTGTGGCGCTTTGGTAAAATCACAAAAATAACAAATAAGCAAAAATACCTGCTGTACTGACAGTGGATGGATGGATGGATGGTAAAAAGGCAGTAATCCACTGAGCTTCCTCTGGCTTCACGCCACTATTTCCTATGTAGCTGTCCATGGTTCTGAAAACAGGCTCGCTCACTCTGGTTCCCTGTCCATGGTGCTGAAAGGAAAACAAAGAGTGCAGACTTAAGTATAGTGTTTTCTTTGCTGCACTGTTGAAAGCTGTTTGAGAGTAGTCTTTGTCCCTGGGCTTGTTTTGAAAGCCCCGGCTTAAGTCCTCAACAGATGGTATTAATGCACTTATCAGAGGATACATTCATTCTCACCAGGTTTTTCCATGCCTGCCTCAGTGTTAATGGCTATCTTTTATTATTCCAAATGTAACCTGTCATGCTGCACTTACAATGTTAGACTCGTAAATTTAAGACTACTCATTCTTTATGAGTTAGTCTTTAGCATGTTTTGTTGTTATGCACTCATGACACACTGGTGACAAATTTATTGATACTGACAAGCTAAAATAAAGGCAGAAAGGCTTCATAATACCTCATAAATTGACCTCTTACCCTGTGCTTGTCTGTCTGTTTTTTCCTCTTTATTTCCTGCAGTTGTGCTGCTGAATTCTAAAGAAACTCAGGCAGAGCTGGGCTGGACGTCATATCCCCCCAATGGAGTAAGTATGGCTGCTTGCATTTTTCATTTTCTGTTTGTTTATTTGCTTGTTCACCCACTAGGCTCCACAACACAGCTGCTTGCTTAACAGCTGACAACAGCAGGCCACCCCCTTTTCATTCCTCCCATTCTCTTTGTCCGTGCTGTTTCTCCTTTTCTTTCTTCTGCTCATCATTTCCCATTGTTTCTCACACCTCGCGTTCGCCTCTGTCCCAGTCCGGAGCTCATCATTATCATTAATCGATGGCGCTAATCCAGGCTAGGATACTGCAGTGTGCAAACCAACCGCGCAGATAGGCTGCCACAGATAAATGGTCACCCTCTGCAATCGATCGATTGGGCTTGTAAAAACCTAGCGTTAAGTTATGACTGCAAGACAAATGCAGGAGCCCTTTTTAAAGAATCTCCCACCGCCGAAGCAGTTTGTCACTGACTTCCCACCTGGAGGTTGGCCTTTCCATGCACAACACACACCCAAGATGTCTGTTATATAACTAGCACGTGTAGGCAACTGTGCATGCACTGGCATATACAGCACGGTGTATACACGGATACTGTTTAGTGTGGCGTGCACTGAATCACTGTCAGCTTGAGGTGGTTGTTGGATCATGTGTTAAGCAAAATCTAAGATTAATCGACTTGTGTGAGTCACCTACCAGCCCCAATACAACTAAAAGAGAACACACCGCAGCCACTTTAATTTAGTCACCTTGGCAGTATTGCAGTATATCACATTACCATCACAGATAATCTGTTTTCACTGTCTGTTTTGCTGTGTGTGTGCGTGTGTGTGTGTGTGTTTGTTAGATAGTGATAAATCCACATTTGGTGCTCAGCTTACCTTTGATTCTGTCAAATCAAAGACTCTTGGTGATTCAAATAGTGACATGGAGTTGCAATAATCCATCAAGTATGGTCAAATAATGTATCTGACAAGAGGTTTTTCTCACTCATGCTCAACTGCAGAGCGCACCGCAATGGGAATAACTCCCTGATGGGGGAACAGATAGCAGAATGGACTATAACATATCATACATATATATTAAATTATAAGTTTTTTCTAGGAATCTCAGTTATTGAGCCAGGACAAAGGCCAAAATGTGGCCTACAACAGACTGGGTAAGGCTAGATTCATACACACAGATGGACCAATACTTATCAATTATTCAAATAATAAAAGACAAAATCCCCTTATTCCGTTGCCATTTTCAGGACAAAAATCATTTCCAGAACTCATTAGACATGTAATCTCAATCATGTCTAACATGTAACAATCAATCTTTCATTATTTCAATGCCAAGATGATACTAAATGTTAACAGACCATATTTACACTTCACCACTTTCATTTTCAAGACCTTTGATTCCTCCTAGTGTATCTCCTTTCCAAAGTATACGGTGTTGGCAGAAATATTTAACATTCTTCTCAAATGCCACCACTTTTAGTACCAAGTAGGTGGTGGAGATCATAATAAACCATCTTAAAAAGCAACACACTCTGACCCACACTCTCAGAAACACCACTTAAGGCTGATGTAATGACTGTATGTGTGCAGTCTGTCATTTCCTTTGTGATGTTATTAAAGAATCTGAGTGCCAGTGTTGTTTCAGACACCCACTCATTAGATTATGCCATTAGACTGTTAACCTGAACTGACTGTAGTCTTGCTTTCTCTATCCTTTGTCTTTCTTTTTCATTACCTCTGTTGCCTCTGGCTCACCTCATTTTACTGTTTCTTTTGACTTCTTCATATTATCACTTCGTTTCTTCTGTTGTTGGTGTCCTAATACCATGGTCTCACTTTTCATCTTGCCTTTACCATGCTCCCTTCCTGCTCCTCTCTCATCCTCTTCATTACACCTCCATCTTTAATCCTCTCTGTTGTCCCTCTCTCCTCGTTTTTCCCCTCCCCCCTTGTGTCCGTCTCTCCAGTGGGAGGAGATAAGCGGTGTAGATGAGAAGTACAAGCCAATCCGGACGTACCAGGTGTGCAACGTGATGGAGCCCACGCAGCAGAACAACTGGCTGCAGACCGGCTGGGTGGCACGCCGAGGTGGCCAACGCATTTTCGTGGAACTCCAGTTCACTCTGCGTGACTGCAACAGCATCCCCGGTGTGGCAGGCACTTGCAAAGAGACCTTTAACCTCCTCTACGTTGAGTCAGACAGGGACCTTGGGGGCGTGACCCGAGAGGACCGCTACACCAAGATAGACACCATTGCTGCTGATGAGAGCTTCACGCAGGGCGACCTGGGTGAGAGAAAGATGAAGCTGAACACCGAGGTGCGTGAGATCGGCCACCTCAACCGCAAGGGCTTCCACCTGGCTTTCCAGGATGTCGGCGCCTGCGTGGCCCTAGTGGCCGTGCGAGTGTACTACAAACGCTGCCTTGCAACCGTCCAGAACCTGGCAGTGTTCCCGGACACTGTGGCTGAGGCTGCCTTTGCCACACTGGTAGAGGTGCGAGGCACCTGTGTCAACAACTCTGAGGTTGACACAGACAGCCCTCCCAGGATGCATTGCAGTGCCGAAGGGGAATGGCTGGTGCCCATTGGGAAATGCAGCTGCAGCGCCGGCTATGAGGAGGGACACAGCAGCTGTGAAGGTAGGGAATGAATAAATAGACAGTGCGATACGTGGATAGATGAAAGACAACAGAAACAAGGGGGGAACAAAAGGAACAAAAAAGGGATTGTGTAAGGAATGGAGAACTAAAGAACCAAATAAAAGAACAAGATAGACATTTTTGCAAAGCAGACGTGAAAGTAGGAGGGAGGGAAACTGATTGACTAATTCAGGTACTGTTGATGTCTTTCAGTTCTTTGCCAGAAATGAAAATGAAACTGTAAACAGTTTTTCTGATATGAGAAAGAAGCGGAAAGTGAGAACACAGCAAAAAATATCCAGCTTTTAAAGTAACTTTTGTGTAGTTTTGAGCCCTCAAAGTTGCATTTTCTTCCAGAGCAGTTCAACTTTGTTGAAAGGTTTGTAGAATGTAATCCTAATGTGTTAAAAGAAGAGAAAACAAGACAAATATTTACACTACTAAAGAAAAGGTTGTAAAACTTTATTTGCAAATGGCAGATATTAGTTGAGAATGTGTCATCACACTGCAGACTTTCTCATGTGTTCAAATATTAGAGCAGATGTCTGTCAAACTCCACTCTTCTTTGGAAATCTTCAAACTTCAGACTTCATCAGCCCAAACTGATCCTGCCTCAAGTGACATCACTTGAGGTAATTTATTTGACAAAAGCCTTCACACAGCTGTCTTTCACAAATGCAGTAGTACTCTCCAAACTTGACCTAAGTATATAAGTATATAATATAATAAGTATAAGGATATAAGACTTTAGCATTCAGTAATAGACAAAAATGATTTATGAAGATGAAGATTTTTGCAGTGAGACAGAAGAGAGGGAGACAAGTGGGGGAAGAAGAGGGAGCAGGAGATGGAGAGATGTTGGAAATGAGAAGTGAGGCTGACAAAGTTGCAGAGAACTGAAGGACAGACATGACACAGATACTGTGAGAGTGAAGACGAATGGTAGGAATAATTGCATGTGAGCAACGAACAAATGGAGGAATCAAAAAGAAAGCCCTGTTAACAAGTGCTGAGACAACACACACACACACACACACACACACACACAGGGTTACATGAACCACTGTCAGTGTAAAGCCAGTGGGTGGCGTGGGGTGTTGCACTCTGACGTAAATAGAGATGGACAGTATTGGAATTTTTTTGTCACAACCCATTGCTCATTCAGCAGCAGCAGTTTGATCGCCTGACTGTTGCTGTTAGCTTTCACACCCCATCTTGCATTGTTCTGCAATGCAACGTGGGTGTTGTGGTCACTGAACAGCAGACTGTGTGCATGGTAATGGAGGGCTTATTTAGTGGGAGTGCTGCTGAACTTCACCTTGAAATTATTGCTCCGGTAAACGTTCAGATGATTAAACCTACGTAAAGACAGACAAGGAGATAACAAAAAATTGGAACTATTGTCCCTGTCGAGTTCTCCAGCTGATACAGTAATTAAATTTAAATAGAAAATAAATGGATGACAGCAGAAGGCAGAAAAGGAAAAGACAAGAAAGGATGAGGAAGCAACTTGTATAGAGGCAAACAGTGAGACTGCGGGCACCTCTCACAGATTGTAAATTTGATTTAATGTGATTCATCATACTTGTTATTTCCATCTGAAGCATCATTTCATTTCCCTGTGCTAATATTTTTTTCATTTTGATTTTAAAGCTAAGTCTGTGTTGATAATGGTGCTATAAACTAAATCATTGATCACCACTCTGACATTTGATGATGAATGAAATATCGCCACTGATGATGGTTTATAGATGCATGTGATGAAATAATGATGCGGGCGGCGTAAATAGTCACAGCTGTGCGACATAACAACTGCTCTGGCTTTGTTAAAGAGAGTTGAACGATGTGGCACAATTCAAAGAATTACACCTCTTCTTTGCTGTTCTTTCCACCGAGTGGTGAAGCAGACAGGACTTCAAAGTTACCTCCTCCTTTACAATACAAACAAACAACAGATGATAATTAACGTGAATAAAAAGCTCCAAAAACTAAAGATGTAACAAGATAACAAATATAAGGCAGGCAGCGATCAAGCTCATAGGGAGTTAGTAGATCACAGATATAGGCAGGAGCCTGACCATGCAAGGCTGGGAAAACAAGCAGTAAAATTTTAAAATCAATTCTGAAACTCACAGGTGAACTCGCAGTGAAGGGCAGCAAAGATTGGTGTAGTGCAGCACTTTGTATCAACTGCAGTCTTTTGGATGTTTAGCCTGCTGATTCCAGAATAAAGTGCATTGCAATAGTCAAGTCTGGAGGAGATGAAAGCACAGAACTCCTTTTCTAAGTCCGCAGAGGAGAGGAATGATCTGATCTTGGTTAGCAGTCTCGAAGATAACACCTAGGTTACGGGCCTCTTTCTGAACATTATTAGATAAGGCACCCAGACTAGAGCAGAGGTGGTTAACGCCGCTCAGAGGGGGGATACATGGCCTTGTGGAGGAACCAACAATCTGAGAGAAATGTAAAAAAAGAAAGTATTAGTAGTAAAGTTGGCAGAAGCAACTATTCTGATCATAAGTCATGCAGAACTTTGGATGTGTTGCAGAATTTCTGGTGCTGCAGTAAGTGTCTGACAGTTGGAGATCAGCACTACTCACTGATATTGGCATTTGGTCTCTGTGCAAACATAGTAAGTGTTGCTTGACCTGTTTTTGTAGTTACCAACAATGCTTTTTCTTCAATAAAGCTGAGCTGAGGATTATAAAATCTGATGAACAGACAAACCAACAGACACTGAGAACAGAATAGTGAAGAGCCATGAGCACGGTTAGGAAACGCTGGAAGGACAGAGGCTTTTTTTGGGGGCTCTTATTTAAGTTGTGGATCTAAGGTTAGAAGGTGTAATATACTGTAAATATACTCCCCTGGGACGATTTGTGATTTGTGATTTAGGGCTGTATAGTTCAAATTGAATTGACTTGTAGTGGTTAAGAGAAATATGGTATTTCTAACAGTGACAGAAGAATAAAAACCTTTGAAAGAGAAACAGGAGAACAACGGGAGAAGAGGACAGGCCAGGCATGTTGCCAGAGGAGCGAGCAGACAAGGATGGTGAAGTCCAGTGACAGCACCAATGAAGACAGGAAGCCCAGAGAGACACAGAAAAAGAGAGGGATCTTATACCGTATCTTTAGTGAGTAACAGTGTGGCCTACTAGGTGACAGGGCCTGTCCTTCTTCTTAAGAACAGTCTGTCCACACACACACACACACACACACACCTGTACCTGTGTATATACACACGCACTTCCCCTGTAGTCCCTCATTTCTTAGTTAAGCTGTAATGGTATGAATATGCAGCCTCAACCCCCGACATCTCCCACTGCACCAGAGCTATTGATCAGCCGTAATGCTCCACTAAACTGAGGAATTGCGCTGGGACTGCTCATACACACATATAGTAAGGACACACACATTCAGTAGCTGTGGTGCATGCAGCTACACAGCAGAGACACACACACACACACACACGTTTGGGTTGATGTAATTCTGTGTGTGGAAGAAAGACACAGAGTCTCTGTGTGTGCCTGATAGAAATGGATTGTGCGATAACAGCAGTGTGTGTGTGAGGGAGTTTGAGCTTGTGTGTGTGTGTGTGTGTCACAATCACGCTTATGTACGTGTGCGACATGCACTTGTGACTGCTGTGAAACATAATATAATGAATGCAAAACAGGCAATCACATCGTGTCATAACCATAATGTTCAGCTAATTTTCTGTGTGTGCTTGCATACAGTTTGTGCAGCTCCTCTAACTGCGTCTTATTTACTCCTGGGTCTATTTGTGTTACTGAGTGAGTGCAAATGCACTAAGTGTCTCAGTGCAGGTCAATAATATTGAATAGCCAGTGAGTAGCTCCTGATAATGGTGTTGTGTAGTAGAGAAGAGGATTATTACCACACGCAATGTAACAGTCTTGCCAGACCCAGACAACAGTGGATTACTACAGATTATAGCAACTGTTGTCATAATATACTTTATCTAACCTTTTGTGCAATTTCAGTGTTGATACAGGCGTTATTATTAAATTGCTGACTTCTTGAAATTAACTTAAACTTCCCTTCTCACCTCCTTTTCCCAGGGGTGGTGGTGTGTCTTCCTCAATGTATATGTAAAGAGAAGAGAAGCTTCTATACAGTATGTTTTGGGGGGGTTTCACAGGCAGAAATTCATCGAAGGAAGGTATCTCAAACCGAACCGAAACTGCTTTATTTGCAGTATTTTACTCTGGATAATTTTGTTGATCACAATGCAGGAACACACATAAAGTGAGACTAATGCCCTTAAGTCCCTTTCCCATGCTGAGATGCTTTCCCACACGACAGCGATGTTTGTTATTTTCTTCATAACAACTGAACAAAACACACCCGGGCACAAATTTGTAATCACTTTAGATTAAAAAGCAGGCACAGGAAACTGCATAATAGACAGCACAGAGCAAAACAAGACATTTTGACATTTAATCATCAAATTAGCCTATATGATTACTTTCAACTGGCTTCTGAAATGCGTAGCAGTTAAGTGGAATGCCGTTCCCACTTACAAACCATCTTTATTTGGATTGATATCTGTGGGAAATATAATCATCCCCTAAATTAGAACATCGGATTTTCAATTTTCCTGCTTCGTGCATAATAACTGAGGGAATATCTAATTGTGGAAAGCCGAAGCAAGAGCATGCATGTGGTGTTAAAAATCTGTTGTTCTCAGTTCTGTTTGCTTTATCTTTTAGAATTAAGTTACCACAAAAAAAAAAAAAAAAACCATAGAAAGAATGAGTGAATGAATAAAGTCTTGGCGCCTAAAGTCAACGAGAAACACTTAATCCCCAGTTGCTCCAAATACTGGAAGACTGTGGTGGCACTTGACCAGCTTCAAGTTGAGAATGTGAAGAGGAGTACGAATGTGAAGGAGGATGTAATTGAAAATTTGCATATGTGCCCAGTCAGCTTCCTCTTGTCCAATAACAGAGCAGAAGTGAAAAAAAGAAGAGGGAATTAAAAAAAAAAAAAAAAATGGGAGCGGTTAGAGGTGAAATACAGTAGTAAAGAACCCTCCTCTGCTTTAGCTCTCTGTCAGCAAGACACACAGCACTGTTACTACGTATCTTCACCCTGCATCCAGTCACACATTTGCGCTACATGTAATCACAGTGGTGAGCACATACATGTTATCCAGTATAATTATGAAATGCCGCCAGCAGGAGCAGACCAAGGGGAAAATAAATTATGTAATGATTCACCTTGCAAATGCTGCGTTTCATGTGCCTGTGTGTTTGTGTCTTATTGTGTGCGTTTCTTTCACACTCATGAGCTCCATCCTGTTCTAATTAAGGCAGGCAGCTCTTTTCTATATAATTACTGAGTGTTGCGCATGCCTTCAGCAGATTCTCTTATTATCTCTGTTGTTTGCTGGTCCACAATCCGGCTCCAGGCACATTCACCACCCCACTATTCCTTCCTATTGCTCTCTTTTCCTCTTTAATTTACTACCTGCCTTCCTTCTCCTCCCATATCCACCTCATGCTTCTTCATTTCCCTCACCCATTTACCCCCCACGCACTCCCTACACTACCCAAAGAAGCGTGCACTTAATTTTTAGCCCACTGATCTCAGTGGTGCTTCATGACGTCCTCTTAAACCTACTCTCTTAGTTTACTTTTTTCTCCCATCATCATCATCGTCATCCTTCTCCTCAATTACTTTTTCCCCCTCTTTCCCTTCTGTCTTTTTCCACCCCTTCTTTTCAATATTCCCTCTAACATGCTGTTTCCGTCTCTCCGAACCAGTCCTCCCCGCCCCCCCTTGTGGGGACCATGTGGCAGGGTGAGATGGGGTGAGGCAGGGTGAGTCAGGTTAACAGGCTGAAATCTGCTGGAGAAGCTTGGAGATTTATCTGATGCGTATGTGGGAGAGGGAGAGAGACGGTGTGTGCGTATGCGCATTTTTGTGTGCTCAAAATTTGGCACCGGTGCCCAATCATATGTTTGTGGAGTCGTTCCCTCTGTTGCACTCGTCTTCCCCTCTGTCTGTTGTCACTTCTTGTCATGTCCTCATCAACCCTCCCTCTCCCCTTTTCTCTCAGACAGTATTCGCCTCGTATTTTCTTCTTTGACTTTTCCTAAGCCTTCCTTTCCTCGCTTTCCTCCGATTGATTTTTGCCTTTATACAAAAAAACCCCTCTCAAAGCTGCTATCACTTACCACCCCCACTTTCCCTCTCAAGCTTCTGCCTTTCATTTCCCTTTTCTCTTTTCTCACACTTTGTTTTTTACCCTTTTTTTTTTTTTTAATACTAGCTCTCCCTGGCTCAATGCCACCCCTGCCCATCTGGTCCTTCCCCCTCCCTCCATCTCTCTCCTCTCCAGCCACGTCACCCGCTACTGTTAGTCATCTCTCTCCCCAGCTTTCATTTTAAATAATTCACATTCTCCTGGGAGAAAGACAAATGTGTTCTTTTTAGCCCAGCATCTGATGTATTTATTTAGTCGGCCAGCCATACAACAAATGGGCAGACAGCACAAGTACACACTCGGACCAGCAAACCTTTATACACACACACACACTCACAATATAAATGTAGAAGCATTTCCACATAGACATGCAGTACATGCGCCTATATGCGCATGCTCACTTGCTGAAGGACCATTAAAATGTCCCTTGGTTATTGAAAATGTGAGCTGGAGGGAGGCCAAGCATTCACCATTCATCCTTCCCCTGCTTTCCTTCATCTTGGGAGACTGAGGCAAGGAAAGAAGGAAGCGAGGCAAGGAAAAATCAAGCAATGAGGCATGAAAAAGGGATATTATGTGTATGGAAGGGAATGAAAATGTTTGGCAAGGTAAGGAAGGAAGAATTTCAGAGGGAATACATGGCATTCCAGAAAAAAGCAGTCGGGTCATTGCACTGCTTGTTTGCATGAAGTATGAGATGTAAAAGTTGAGGATGATTTCAAACAAACACAATGGTGGTGTGGAGAGTTGTGTCAGAGAGAGGAAAGAGGAAAGGATGGGCAATATTAAATGAAAAGAGGGATGACAATAGGGAGAAAAGCAGGAAGAACTGAGTGTTGTATCAAACTGAAGAATTAAGTTGATGTAGAGGAGAGGGAGGATGCAGGGGGGGGTAATGATAGTTAGAGAAGACTGGAGGGAAAGGGAAAAAAACAGGAAGAGAAAAAGACGAGGAAGACGAGAATCACAGAGAAAATGGGCAGAAGCCTGCAAATTACATGCTACTTGCATCCATGTCTCTCCTTTCTGCCTCCTCTTACCACTTTCAATCTTCCACACCAGACTCATGAATTAAACAGAGCCGACATGAATGCATCAAAGTTAGAAAAGGTTGGCATCCAGCTTAATCATGTTGCTAACTCAACCGACATGACAGCCTCATTTCTTCTCTGCCTCACTCATGACCACTGAGCTGAATCAAACATCCAGTTAAGGTAGGAAATATCCTGTACGAGTAACTCTTGAATGTAAGTAAGTGACAGGTATGATATCAGTGAGGCATAAAAAGAAATTATTAGGACAAATAAGACAGCTCTGTTCCTTGTCATGCGGGTTCCTTATCTCATTTTCCCTTTTTTCCTCTTTGTTTCTTATTTTTCAGGAATTGTACACTTTCATACTTATTCTAAGACCACTGCAGTATTGCCAAGGAACGGCGCAATACATGTGGTTGCATATACAATATGTGTTTTCAAATATAATATTACATAGTGTAGGATTTGGAATTGGTTGCTCTCATTTTAGATGCTCATGACTACAGTTAATCGTCAGGTAAAAACCTGAGATGTAAACCTAGCATAGAAATGGTACACAGAAGGGACAATAAATTATAGATCAAATGGAACAGTGAGGGAAGCCACAGCTGTACATATGGCTGTAAAATCTGCTGTATATTCTCTTGATAATCCTCTACATAGCCATTTGTTTAGAAAGATGGGAAATAATAAATAAAAAAAAGAAATGTTTTTGTTTTAACCTGTAGTGTTGAGTCAACTCTTCCAGCCTGCTGTCCCCAAAGGGTCTTTGACCCTCATTACAGTGAGCCGCGGTTGTAGATAAGGCGGAGATTGTGAATCCTGGGTCAAACACTCACAAAGTTGGGTCAGGACAAGCTGCTTCTTAGTATGAACATAAATTCTAAGTCTGCTTATGCCAGACTGTGTAATTCTTTGTGTCCTGAAGTGACACAGCAGAGGGATGCTGGTGCCCGAGACAGCTTACAAGTGCTTCAGTGTTATTGTGCACATGCAAGCACGTCGTGTAGGGAGAGGTTTTAGAAAGAGAGTTATTTTTGTTGGGTTCCAGCGAAACTAAGGAAAAAGAAGAGCATAGGGAGACTGGGAATTATACACAAAGATATAAACACGTATGCTACTTGGCTGTCATTCATGTGCATCCCTCCTCTGCTGTTAAAAATGATATATCGCAGGTGAGAAGGCGCTGTTGAGCAATTGCCCTGCTGTCCTACAATCACATCTTTCCATCCCCATTCATCCTCCACTAATAACTTTCCATCTGTTCAAAATTGATGTGGGATCAGTCTACAGATCTGCCTGCCCCCATTTAACCTCAGTGAAACGCACTTATTCTGTCGAAACAGTCAAAAGACGACAAGTGCCGCGGTGCATGCACGCAAGTGCACAGGCACACACGCACCTATTCAAAAGTAAGTAAGCCTTAACGGGAATCGCATTAGAGCTGTAATTATTTTTAGCATACAGGTCCTCACTGTGGTCACAGGAGTGAAATGAAAAAATAATCTCAGGTTGTGTCAGCTCAACCACTTCTACTTATTGGCGAACCTTTTTGAATTGTCCACATGTTGAAGTCACTTGAATTGTAAATGAAATCAATGAAAATGTGATGCAAAGAAAAGACAGAAGAGCTTCTAAGTCATTTCACTGTACAGTTTTCCCAAATTTGTACCATGTTATTGCGCGTTTGTATGAAAGTCTACATGTGTGTTTGCGTGTGACAGGCTGTGATGCCATTACTGTTTGCTGCTACTCTGCGTACGGGACTGTGTGTGTGTGTATGCGCCGGCTGTTGTCTCTGTATTCACAGCTCTGCTGTGGGGCCTGCCATGAGGCAAGAGTGCCCGCCCCCCTGGCTGCACAGGGAGCCTGGCATGCCAGCCTGTGCCAGCTTGGCTTTCCATCCCTCTGCCTTCCTCATTTTGTTGTCATTTGTCATCACCCTCTCCTCGTACACACTGATACACATTCAAAACAGGGCGCGCATCCCAACGGATGACTTTTGCAGGGTCACCTGTGCCTTGGTGTTCCAAATCCTTGCCCGTACATGCCCACGCGCCCACACATATTAAATGTACATCAGGATTTCTTGGACATATGCATTTTCTTATCCGCGGACCCACATGCAGCACCAGCAAGCTCACATGCACACGCAGAAACAAACAACACCACATATGCGCACTCAGACATGGGCTTACTCCCACTCTCTCACAGCCTCATGTGTGTTATTTGTCCTTAACCCACTCCATCTGTTTCTGTCTTCACGCCTAACCAAGGCCTGCCTACAACTCGGCACACACACACACACACACACACACACACACACACACACGCTCATTGTTTTGATGTATAATCATGTATAGTTCCACAAACCCCTATAGTCCTCATTTTGACTAGACAATCCATAATCCCATTGGATGGACAGGACAGGTTCATTAGCACTCAGAAGCACTCAGACACTCACACATCACTGGGAAAATACATAAAAAAAAATAAATCTAGACAAACACTTTGGCTAGATATTACTTTATATTCTGGTAAAGATGTGGAGGATTTGTAGACACACTATATCAATAATTGTCACATGCTCTCTTTATACACATGGGCATGTCCTTTGGTCTTTTTTCTCTTCCCTCTGTCGCTCTCTCTCACTGTCATTCACACACACACATACACGCACGCACACACGCACGCACGCACGCACACACGCACACACACACACACACACACACACACACACACACACACACACACACACACACACACACACACACTAACTGTAGCAGTGGGGAGCAGTGTGAAGTGATTGGCATCCTGAGGCGAGTGTTATGGGTGACATTTCCACTGTGCTGTGGTATAGAGGTCTCCTGCCGAGCCTGTAGTCCACTGGCACACCGAGAAATTGGGGGCATGAGGTGTTTTGGGTGCAGGGGTGGGTGGGGGGAGAGGGAGGAGGAGGATGGCAAACGTAGGTTATCACATATACATGCATGTGGATGAAGACTGATTCAGAATCACATACACCTAATCCCTTCAAACAAATCTAGTCTCAACCAAACCCAATCTTAACTAAAAATTAACCTAATTTTAGCTAAGTGGTCCCATCCTGGGACTAAAGGGGTTGCAAAATTACTTCTCTATAAATATTGGGCTTATCATGTGAAATACTTGAAAATAACTTGAAGATTAACAGATACTGAATTAAACCAATAGCAGGAGGTCAGAAGAAGAGGATGCTTGGCTTTGTTTTAAGAGGACACAAAAGTCGTCTCTAAATACCCTCTACCTCACCGTAGCCATCCCGAAGACAGTTCTTATCTCTACATGAGATGGCTTTAGTTTACTTTGAGACTGCCTTGAAACTCCAACAGGTTCTCTTTCGAATAGCAAAGCAGGATTGCCCACACAAAGCACACAAAAAGAAATTGAGAGATGACAGCTTAAAAGATATGTCTTGGCTTGGTGAGGTTTAATTTCCTGTGATATCCCAACTCCCTTGAGCAACAAAGAGAAAAACCGGCCACGCGATCTGAATAGAAGATCAAGTCTTTTCAGAATTGTCTCTGAAGGATAAAAAATAAAACAAAACTCCCAGCGCCTGACTCTCGTGTTTCTCTCATGTTTTGCTGTTTTCTCACACTCTGACATCCCCTCTTACTTTTTGTCTGTGTTTTACATGAAATCACGTGCAAAAGTGTTATAAATCAGACTGATTCCTCCTCTCTACAGATCATACATCATCAAGGGCTTCTATAGCAGCTGTTGCAAGCGATTTTTCCAATTTTGGCTTCTTTGAGTGAATCCAACTCTATTCAGATTGTGTATATAGCCAGCCTCCATGGCTGAATGGTGAGGCTAATGCCAAAAATGACTCAAACTGCTCAAGCAACCACTGGATGACAGATCCAAGAAAACTTAGAATTTAGTTAAGTATAGCTGGGATTGGCTCCAGCTGCCCCATGACCCTGACGGATAAGCGGTATAGATAATGGATGGCTGGATGGATGGATGGATAGCTGGGATTGCCGTAAATGTTAAAACAAGTGTAACAGTAGCATAGATAGAGATAAGCCATAAATCCAGCAAAAAGATTCAGTGATGTTTGTTATATAGCAATTTCTTAAGACTGTAACTTTTAAACCCCTGAGTGTACTGAATTGAGGAAGAGTATGTTCATTGCTTATGAACTTCTCATTTGTTAGACAAAGATTGAAGTCTTCTTTGAAAAGTCAAATAGTCTGACTTCAGGTTTGAAAAAAAAAAAGTCTGATTGTATGGAAGTCTGTGAGAAAATGACCCTATTTCTCACTTGATTTATTATCTCAGTAAAGCCTTTTCCTAAAAAGTTTATGGTCTCGAACTCTAGTTTCAAGTCTTCTTCATTACAGCATGATGTTCATTTTGTAAATTATGGTCCCATTTAGAGTAGAATGGACACTAAAGCACGGTATGCTTTAGGGCATTGATTGCCTTTTGCCTATCCAATCAAGTGGGTCATGCCAAAACCTAACCAATCAGACGTTGGGGTGGTCACAGAATGAACATCACTTCTGTGACACCCAAAATGCCAAACTTGAGGCTATGTAAACGGCAGTCCTCAAACCAGTGGGTGATGTCACGGTGGCTACATCCACTTCTGTTAAACAGTGTAGAGTTTTTCTGCACTTCATTATTTTCACCTCTTTTAATCCATTAGTAATCAAGCAATCCATGTGCGCAAATAAACGCCAAAGCCTAACCACTGGCCTGGTAAAGTTATTCCTGACGCATCCCCTTTGCTTATTCTCTTTGTCACTCTGTGTATCCTTGTGTGTTGTGTTGTTCACCATCCGGAACAATGTAAATCTACTGTTGAACTAGTTATTTTCCCTCCCTGTCATCTATCTCACAGGACGCACAGAGAGGGCGGACCGCGGCACAGAGTCTGTGTGGTGCAGTGAACTGTCGCCATGTTTGTACAGATTGAAAAATCAGACACAGGAAAACACGAGTTCACACATGCCTGCGTATGTACATCTTTGCCAGGCAATGCGCACTCACACACACACACACACACACACACACATGCGATACACAGACTGACATGCGCGCAGAAACATTAAACAAGGAAGTATTGTTTGACCTGCTCATGCACAACATACATATTGTACACACAGGCTGTACATTACACAGTTGGGTCTCTCCTGTTGTCTTCTTTTTGTGTGATAGTTCACAAAGCACATGTAATACCTGGATGGAAATACAAAAACACACACAAACATGTTTGTCAACACAGATGCTCAGTGTTTCTTCTCATTACACATGGAAACTCACTGAAGTGATGTGTGTATTTAAGCACAGTTGAGTGCTCTTATTTTACCCTTTGTTTGGCTCTAGTGTGTATATGCTGTTTATATTGTGTGCATGTGTTGGCATGGCAGTGAGGAGACACATGACACGCATGCCATTGAATTGGTGTGCGTGTCATGTGGTTTTAACCGGCCCCCTCACCGCTGATGGATGGTGTATTTATGAAGCCCCTTTCCGTGCTCTGGATCAAGAACTGCAAGCAGCATCCAGTCAGACTGAGAGAGGCACGAGAGGATCAAGGGATGACGGGGGCTAGGATGGAGGGAAAGGAGGAAGGAAGGATGGCTGGAGGGGAGGAGGAGACGGCAGAAAGGACGGATTTAGGGGTGGAAAGAGAGAGTCGTCGGGTGGGGAATGAGAGAAACAGGGCCGCCTGCTTAGAGGGAAGGTCATAGTCAGCAGGGAGGGTTGGAATCCTGCTGAGCCAGGGACATGTATAAACACACTCTCACACACACTGTTGGGCCATTTTTTAAATCTGAAAATAGTCCCGGATCTTCTGTCACTCACTGGCGAGCATTCGTTACCTTTTCAGCATTTTTTTATAAAACTCAAAGCACACATGAAATTAAACTAAGAAGACATGAGGTGTCAGCTCGTTATGTGTGATGGATATTTATTTCCTCACCAATGAACTCGACGGCTCATACCTTCAGTCTTTACTATCCTAATGCATAGACATGCTCGCGCACGCACACACGCCCACTCTCCCCTCACTGTTTTTATTTGTCCTTCCCCAGGGTTATCTCATCTAGCCAGCCTCATCTATCCCGTGTCGTTATTCTCATTTGGCACAAGGATAAATCTCATCCCAGTTTATGAGGCTGCAATTGTAAGCCAGATAGAACTAGATAGAGCAGCCAGTGAACTATTAGACGGAAAGACAGATGGGCAGAGGAGGGACAGACGACAAAAACAAGCAGACTAGCTGCTAAATAGGAAGATGAATAAGCAGGCAGGGAGACCGTAAGACGACAGACACTCATTTGCTGGCTGTGCAAAAAACATTTTGCACGACAAGTTGGCAGGTTGAAGACAGAATGGAAGCAGATCAGAGTTTTGGTTCCACCACCATATCTCAAAAGTAAAGCCTCTATGTAGGCTGAAAAATCTCTGAGCTGAAGCTCAAATGGTAGAGCCAAAGTACTGTTTCTCAAATACTTTGTCTTCATTATAGGATATTGGCGTGAGTTGAAAAGAAATGAGGAGGATGACACGCAGTAAGGATGTTATGATTACATGGTCAACATCTTAAACCCTAATTCCTAATTATCTATGGGTTATGACTTAAGTCAACAGCAAACGATAAAGGTTTTATAACTTCTGGTGTTTGGACATATTGAATTTCCATTTCAGTTCATAGTCTTTTCTTTACCTTTTGCTTTTTACCCTGAGCTATGGGGAAAAAGCTGTGGTTTTTTGGCTCAATCAAGCCCAAGCGTTAACTCCAAATTAATTTCCAAAGTTAAATCTCCAAGTGTTTGTTACTAAAGCTCCAATTTACAGCTCTGACGACCATGACTAAAAAAAAACATGCATTGCCTTTACACGATAACAACAGTACCCATTCCCTGGCCACCAGTTTCAGCATTTGCAATCCAAAAAGTTGTGTGTGTGTGTGTGTGTGTGTGGGAGTCCAGTGCAAATCCCATTCAGGGAAGCAGTGACAAAAAGCTACTCTTGATTTCCTGAATCCCATACCTGCTAGCTTCAGAGTTACTGTTTCCTTTAAAAGACTGCTGCTCTGTGTGTGGTGTTTGTAAGTACACTGGTCAGGGGGGCCTGCAGGAGGCTGTGTCAGAGCTGCTAATGGCAATAAAATGAACCGAGGGCTCAAACTCTCTCCCTTTTATATTTCCTTCATCCTTTAGGTGCCCCTCTTTGCTGAAACTGATGAGGATGAACTTGATACGGGAGTAGACATCCCAGTGGGATTAACTGCGCTGCAACCATAAATGAGCGGCATTATCAGTTCTTACAATTTTGTTAAAAATATACTATTTATTCATATGACAGATGTCCCCTCTCGTCACTTCTCACAAGCCGAGCCGAGCATGCTGAACTAATTGTGCCTTTATAGTTCTTAGAGTTTTTGTATTTTAAAATTATTATCCTTTATACCCTTAGGGGCTGGTAATTTTCAAAATTAAATGAAGGGTTGATGTCAGTGGAATTAAAGCAATATACCCCTTAGTAATAAAACTGATTGTAAGCATGCCTCATATTTACTCAGCATTTGATAGTGCTATTAAAGAAAAGTGCTTTCAATCCCCTCCATTCGATTAGTAAATTTTAAAGAAATTGACCGCTGCTGCAGGAATCGGTCTGTACTGGTGCAGCAGACACCTTCCTCTCTGTCTGCCAATCTGCCCGACTGTCATGAGGTGATGTCCTCTATCAGGATAGCACAAATTGACCTGACCCCCAGGGCTGCCTGAGGGGACACTGCTGACTGTTCCTACACCGTCTTCAGTGGCTGTCAACTGTGGAAAGAGCTCTGCCAGCACATCTTACTTATCCGACAAGGGAGAACACACTCAAGCATAGTTTACACCGAAATGTCAGGGTATGCAGCATGTGGTTTATCTCGACAGAAACCATAAAGTAGGTAACTTATTTGTAGGTCTTTTAATGTCAATAATGGAAATTTAATATGTAGCAAATCCTTTTTGAATTTAATGAAACAACCAGGAAACCATGTAGTATTTATATAATTAAGTGTAGTTTCTAAGTAGTTCTTGACTTCCAGTGGAGTTTGAAAGACTTAGATGAGGGACTGAGATCTGAGTAAAGGCTGATTTATTATAGGATTTTTTTTTTTTTGCTGAATTGGAGGTTGGATTTCTGTTATGCTTAAGTGCAATTGTTTCATGGTTACACATGCTGAGTACTGGAAAAAAAAAAAGACTCTAAGGTATAATTATTTCCAAAGTACATAGTTCTTTCCAGGAACCTTCCTAAACCAGCTATGCAATTTGTTCTTTTCTAGGAAGTTTTGAAGTTTAAAGTTAAAGCCTTTGTTGTCGCTGTACTTCGACGAGTGGCCCTGGTAACTCATGCTGTAGTATTTAGCAAATTTGTGTCTCAAAGCGCAGACAGTTTTAGTGTCATGGTTATGTGTATTTGTGCGTGTGTCTTGAGGGAGTCATGTTAGTGACAGCCCTGCTTTGGCGTCCCCTCCATCTGTGTGCTTTGTGCTATGGTTCCCCAGAGGCCCTTATGTACTCTCTGATGGAACATCAGAAGCCTCCACCTGTAAACACTAGCATCAATAACTACTCTTTCTCTCTCTCTCTCTCTCTTTCTCTCTCTCTCTTTCTCTCTTTACCCGCTGGCTGACTGTTGTTTATGTGCCTGTAAAATTCAATTAGGCTGCAGGGGAGCGGGCCGGCCTGCATTACTGCCTGCCAGGGTGACATTTCATTTGCAATGAATCATGGGCCAGAGAAGGACCGGGCCGGCGAGCAAAACAACACTTCTCCTTCTATCTGTCCCCTTCTTCTCTTCCCTTCTTTTCCTTCTCCCTCTCTGTGCTTAGTCACTTACTTTACACCCTCTTCCCGTCCCTCCGGTGAATGAACCCCTCTCACCCTTTATTTCCCGCGCAGAGTCGTGACGCTAAGAAAACCTTCAGGGCTCAGACTTGTTTACTGTCTGCTGTCCATGAGAATGTAGTTGTGTATTCACCGCAGCTTTTATTTTCCTCTATCTTTGTTTGTCCGATTCTCTTTCTGCTCGTCTAACCTTCCCATCATATCACTTTATCAGTGCGGTCACCTGATATTTCTTTCCTTACTCCTCGTTTTTTCTCCACTCCTCATAAGATAAACCCCTATATTGTCCTCCTTCCTTTCCTTTCCTCTCCACTTCACTTAACTCCTTCAATTCTTCTACTACTTCTGTCAAAATGAAGATATTAGCTCTGGTAGGCCCCTGTTCTCCGCTTACTGGCCCCTTTTTATTTGAGGTCAGGACCTCAACATTTCAGGCCCACTTCAGCTCCGACCAAAACCCCCTAAACAAAAGAAATGTCTCATCAAATTTTAACATGCATCACTTTGCCTGGCAAAGGCAGTGTCAGGCCTCTGCCATCGCTTAGAGGGTTGGGCCAAGGCCGTTTCTTCCTGGGGACATGAAAGAGAATTTGATACAAGATTTTCCAAGAGCCCGAGTGCTGGAGCTTGTAAATCAAAAAATTATGGATTTGGGGAGTTTCCCTCTCAAACCATGTGAGTGTTCTGCTTAAGACCACGGAGATAATTGTTAGATGAGAAATGTATGCTCATTAATTCAATGTAAACGGAGAAGAATGAATAGGGTGGCATTGAGAAAAGCATGCAATAATGCTCTAAATTAATGCATAAACTGCCTCTCTGATTACACAGTGGAGGGATTCTGCATAAATCAAGGATAAACTGTGAATAATCTTATGCAATGCCATCCACACTGAGAAGGTATTAGTGTCGCTCTTGGAAGCATGCTCGTGACAACACACCACTACTCCTGTAGTTTTAAATTCAATCTACCAGAAACAGCCCTGTGACTCATTTTGGGTTCTGGCATGTAATTCAAGGAAACCCAATGTACACTATTAATAATGCATGTTAAGTGCTCTGATTTTAGCTCCAGTTTGTTCTTTTGTTCTTTCCCTGAGTACAAAGTTTGGGTGTTTTAGTTTTGTTTGTTTTTGTGAGTCAGTGCTTTTGCCATTCATGACTTTTGTGATTTTTGCATGTCTGTGTGTGTTTTATTTCATCGGCATATGTGCTGCTGTTACACTAATTAAAGTCCCCCTTCACAGAAAAATGTGTTTTATTCACTTTGATGCACATAATGATGTTTGACACGAGAGGGAAAGTTTCATTGTGTATGTTTTGAATTTAAATGAGCATAATTGTACGAGCATAATTTTGTGACAACACAAACAATTTGGATGCCAACCATGGTCCACTATTCAGTTCACACAAGTGTAGCATGTAAACTTCAATTCAATTCAATTAAATTCAATTTATTTTGTGTAGCCCAATATCACAACAGAGTTGTCTCACAGTGCTTTACAAAGTTCACTGAAATAAACAAGTGTAAGCGAACAAACAATCTAATAAAGAGTCCAGCAGTCGATGAGGCCAATGGATCAGTCCGGTGGCATCACCTGCCCTTTATGACCCTCCTTCTTCGGGAAGGAAAAACTCGAGGAACCTCCGGGAGCACCTCAATGAAGGAGAGATCCAGCTCCCAAGGACGGACAGGCTGTAGCCTTGGACAAACGCACATCCATTGGCTGATGGAGAACCACATCAGCGGGACCAGGACCAGGATCCACAGGAACCAGAGAACCATATCAGCAGAACCAGGACCAGGATCCACAGGAACCAGAGAACCACATTAGCGGGACCAGGACCAGGACCCACAGGAACCAGAGAACCACATCAGCAGGGCCAGGACCAGGATCCACAGGATCCACAGGAACCTGAAACTTGAACCTTTACTGTGCATACCTTGAACATGGAGTTTTCAGAGAAATAAGAGACATCTTGTGTCTAGTAGTCTAATAAACAATATTTTCATATTTATAGATTCTGGGTTTTTCAATGAGGGGGAAGAAGTGGATGTATTTTCCAGAATTTTTAACCAGTAACCAAGAAAAAAATTATCATTCACAGATCAATATTTTTATGTCTTAAAATGTGTGTGGAGTGGATCTTGTTGCTGAGCTGCTGTTTGCTCTGCTCAAAGCTGATGTACACGCAATCCAGAAAATTGCAAAAATATCCTATCACAGTTCCCTAGAGCCCAAGATTTTAAATGTTTCTGTTCGTTCTGAAACAAAAACCAAAGACATTCAAATAACAATGATATATATAAGAAACAAAAACTCAGAGTTGTTGAATTCAACAAATAGTTTTTAGTTTTATGTTGGGTAAATGGCTTAACTTGCAGTAATTAAAACTGTTGATGAACTGAGTAATGAAGTAATCATTTGTCTAGTGTGTGTCTATCACAGAGAGTGCTGAGATATCTTTTATTCGTGCTATGGTATCTGATGATCTGAATGCTATAAAATGGACTAGTGACAGCCTGCTGAGCCCTTCAGTCTTCTGATACTGTACCAGATACAGTAATCGTTACAAGTGTTTCTGAGTTTGCATGCAAATAGATCGGTTGGCATATGGATGAGTCATGGACCGTGTGCTGTCTATACCATGATGGTCAGCTCTTATAAGACACAGCCCTAAGCATCCTTTTGAACACTTTATTTTCCTATAAAACTGTCCAGTATGCTGCTTACCAGCCGTGTGACAATCACGTGACATAGGGATGGCGATGATGAGTTAAGGTTGTTCGGTGGCCGGGATGGAGGCTGTAAATTTACAGCGACGCTACAGAGTGAAAGCGTAGTAGAGTGTTGTGGGGGTGGGGAGGGGCGGTCACTCCATGTGACACCTCCGATAAGGCCAGCTCAGGGAACAAACGGTAAATTCTCTACGCCTTCTCCCACAACGCATTACAGTTCAGCAGGAGAGAGCCGCAGATGACCTTCAGGTGTCAGTATTTGCATGTTATCAGGCGGTTGTGTTTGTGCATGTATGATTGTTCTCTGAACTCGCCCAGCTTAAAAAAAAAAAATCTCATTTTATATTCTGGTGGAGATGTTCCATGCAGATTGCTTTTATAATGCAGTTATCACCATAACACACAAACGCACACACACAGAAACACACACTTGTACACATGCATCTCTTCACACACACAGCGTCCACAGTGAGTCCGTCTCCACTCCCAGTTTAGGGATGAGTCCCGTAGGGAAGGTGATCTTTATTTAAATCCAGTTGTCTGTGCTCGCTCCTAATCTCCTCCCTCAGAAAGAAGGGATTTCTCTGTGTGCTCCGCTCACTGATGTGATTTACACCGGGAGGGGGAGGGGATGGAGGGATGAAGGGGTGGTGGTAAAAGTGAGTGATGGGAGATGGATAGGATGAAGGGGAAATGTTATTCATCTTTGAAAAGGCTGTGAACATAAAGGACCGTAAAGGAAAGATCGGAGGTGTGTGTAAATCCACTGGGAGATAATAGTTTTTGTTTTTTTTCTGGTTGTGTTTAACTTCTGGGATGAGCCTTTATGACGTTGTGAACTTGCACTAAGTGTGCTGTGGGGACGGCATCTTGATAAATCTGCGGCACCGCATTGACACATTTGCGCATTAAAAAGAATGAGGGGAAAAAGGCTGCTTTTATCCCCAACTTGTCCTAAAGCAGTGGACACTAAACCCCAAATTATGTCACAGCCTCTACTGTATTTCACTGTGCGTGATTGAGAGGCAAAAGTTCTTCAGTCACTGAAATCTCATTTTCCAAATTCTTGTGCCACTGTCTCTCTGCTTCCCTTTGTTTACGTTGTTTGGGAGTATGTACAGTTTAGTATGGATTAGATCAGTCCCTTATTTCCGCCTAGAGGGTGATTCCTGCATGCATGTACTCTGCAGCCCTAATTAAAGTTTGACTGGCACTCTGGGTGACATACTCAGCGTGTTCTCCACTCTGCATTGCCCAGGCCTTCTGCATGGTCAAACAGCATTACAGAGATAATTCCTATTACTCCCTACCACCCTTACTGTTCTCCCCCTCGAGTCTCCTTTCAACTTTTTTTGCTCTCTCTCTCTCTCTTCCTCTCACTCGCTTGCATGCTCGCTTTTCCTCGCCCCAACTTTCTCGCTGTCTTCACCACTCTTCTTCACCCTTGAGCCGTTCTTTGTCAAGGACGAAAAGTTTTCCACCCCTGTCTGAGGGTTTGGATCGATCCATCCTCAGACCTCCCACTAGCGTCCTCGACCGCTGGGCCAAACCATTAAACTCTGCATGGGGGTATTATGCCTCGTTCCTCTCTGTATTCCCCTTGATTTGTCCTCCTTTGCTTCCCCATTGCTCTAACTGACACTCTGATACCACCTGAATCTCTCTGTCTTGCTCTCCTTCGTTTACACTCATTCCTTCTCTTTGATCAATATCTTTGCTTCCTCTCCACTTTTCTCCCCGCTTGTCTGGGCTTCTCCCGTGCCCCCACGTCCTTCAGCTGTGGCGTGTGTTTTGTGTGTGTGTGTGTGTGTGTGTGTGTGTGTTTGTCCGAGGCCCTCCCTGCATCTCACAGGAGGAGGATGCCAATTAGTGCGCGGACACAGAATATTTTGTCTGCCAGCTGCTGTGTCTGTGCGCTCCATATGACTTTGTTTCTGTTTGATCAGTTCCTCATTGCAAACTGCAACAAACACACAAGCACAAAAGTTAGGAAAGGTGATTGTGTGTGTTTGTTTGTGTGTGTGTGTGTGTGTGTGGGTGTGCGTATCCAACACTGCGACCCAGAAAAGCCTGCCCCCGATAGGGTGAGTCAATACACAGTGTGAGAAAGGCAATAACCCCTGGTGGCAAACCTCTTATCTCTTATCTCCTCCTCCCCTCTTTATCTCTCTCCGTCTGTCTTTCCATCTCTCTGCCTCTCTCTGTCGCACTGCCCCTTTCTACCTCTCTCTCCCCACTTCCACTCGTGTGTGTCTTTGACCCAGAGGACGCCTTGTAAACACCCCTGGTAAGAGGAACCAAACAAAACACAAAGTGAGGAAAAGGAAAAAAAAGAACAAATCAATAAAGGAGAGAACACAGTAGATTGACACGAGCTCTCGGGAGAGTTTGTGTGCCTGTGTGTGTCTGTGTGTGTGTGTTAGAGAGAGAGAGAGAGAGAGAGAGCAGCTTATCAAATGCAGTTTGAGTCCATCGTGACATGTGCTGCCACCTCTCGATCACAGACATCTGACAAATGATGACAGATGTTGCAAAAATGCAAAACACACCCACTGTTCATACAGATAACGGCATATACATATGGCACGCGCGACCAGTCGTTTAGCTCTTACATCACTCTCTGTGTGTCTTTACATACTCTGTCGACTTTCACTGTCTTTTTGTGTGTGTGTGTGGTGTGGTGTTGTGGGATTTGTGTTTTCGTCTAACCCTGCAGAACTGCTGCCCTGCTCCCTAAAGACACATTTGTCACTTTGTCATTTGTCATTCTAGAGTCCCCACGGCTGGCTGGCTTCTGTCTGTGTGTGTGTGTGTGTGTGTGTGTGTGTGTGTGTGTGTGTTCTACTGGACACGACACAGCTGCAGCCCTCATTCTGGCCTCATTACTTCACACTTCAACCCTCTCTTCTCCTCCCAACTCCACATAATCGCAGTCTCCCCAGCTTCCACTCTTCCCTCCTCTCTGGCTCTCCAGGCTGCTGTCCTCTTCTACATCTATACCGTTCTCCCTCTCGAGGTTTTCCTTTACTGTGGTGTATGTGGAGGGGAAGAGAAAAGAGTTCAGATTAGACAGAATGGAATAATAAGGTCTGTTAGTCTGTCAGTTCAGTTCACCTGTCAGCCACATCAGTGCGTTCCGTTCTTTATTCATTTGCATCAATTTGGTGGTGAACCAACCCTTTAAATTCTCCCCTCATTCGCCCTCTTTATTTTCCTATTCATTTGTCTTTCTGCTTTTCAGTCTTGCTCACTTTCTCTCTTAGGACTATGGGCATCACTAATTCATTCCACCTCTTACCCCTTTTGCCCCCGCCACAGTAGATAACATATTTAATTCATCAGCATGTGTTTGTGTATGTGAGCTTTTGTGGCTTATATTGCATTAGCATTATGATGAGAGAGGGGTGTGTGTGTGTTTGTGTGTGTGTGTGTATATACTGTATATATGTGTGTGTGCCTGTGTATGTGTGTGTGAGATGCTTTAGGCTACCAGGAGCGGAAAAGGGGATCTGGGGAATTGTAAAAGAAGAAGAAAGGAAGCAACCCTAAAGAACAGTCCCCAGTGGGCACGCACGCAACACACCCGCAACATGTAACGTCTGCCTAGATCTCCTCCTATAGCATAAAACTGCCCTGAGGTGCAGAGTACAGGCAGTTGTACATCTTCCACACGCTATGTAAAAGATGAACCTCTCACACACACTCAAAGCGGCATGTCGTGTATTTGCTCCACACGCTACAGATTAACATGCACGCGTGCACCCACCTCCCCCGCATATAGCCAGGACATTCCAATTCCCCAGTTGTGCACAAAAACTCATCCAACTTTAAAAAAGACACTCATCTCAGTTTCACACATGCAGTCCCAGGCCAGTGATTGTGTGTTCTCAGCGTTGTCATGCAGTCTTTATCTCAGCTGAAGCCTCTTCAGATCGGCGCGTGGTGCCTGTCACAATCCCTTCACCTCAGCGTCAGGGAAATCTTCCCAGGAAAAACACCATCATTAGCTCCTCCTTAAGGGAGCTCTCTGCGGGGTAAAGTAAGCAGGTTTTTACATTTGCTAGACAGTGCGCAAGCTGGAATTCCTATTCCACTCAATTTGAGGAATGAAACAACCATCAAAGCTTATCACTGGGCTCGGGTTGTGGCTGGAGGGCTCTATTCTATGCGTGTAACTCTTGCTGATCTTCTTTCAATTGATTAAAGAAGCAGCATTATCATCAGTTTCCCCATGAGCCTCCATTCTTAACTGCGAGACAACAAAAGAAATGCCATCTTCTTTATGATTTATTTTACACCCATGACCGGCCGTGCATTTTATCAGTAACCAAGGAATGGCAAGACGATTGCATCGAGCTGTCATTATGACAGCCGTGCCATTAGCACTGGCTCCGTACATGAATAAGCTTGACTGTGTGTATGTGTGAGTGTGAGTGCAAGGTTTATAGACCATGCTAAATGCGCCTGGGATGTGAGCCATGTCGTATGGCCTCTGCCTCGCTGTCTGTCTATCTGTCTGTCTGCTCTTTGCAGCACAGATCAGCACAGCACTGATAAAATGTGAAGATAACAGTGGCACTAGTCAAGGACACACTCATCTCTCTCTCTGGCTTCTCCCTCCTGTGAAGATTTCTCTGTCCTCCTCTCTTGCTCCCGCCTCATCTCTCATCTTTGTCTCTGTACGCACCCATGTGTCTCTCGCATTGCCATCTTTTGATCGCCCTCTCTCTGTTTTCATTGCTTCTGCCTCCCTCTCTCTCTTTCGCCCCAATCTTTCCAGTTGTGCTGTTTTACTTAGCGCCGTCACTTTCTTTCTCCCGCTGCTTAACAAACGTAGAATTGGTAACTAAGTGCAACTTTTACACTACATTTTAGCATGCCGCAGAGGACATTTTCACCGTTTTTTTTTTTTCTAACAAAAGGAAAATGATGCGTAAACACATCACTCCTGTTGTGCCATCCTGTCATTGCAACTTGTGGCCACAGCGGCTTCTGCTCAGCAAAGGTTACATAGTCTTGCCTCAACAGAAATCGTTGAGCTGTAGCAAACAATGATATTTTAGACAACAATGTGCATCCAACAGTTTGGCGAAGGCCATTTCCTGTTTCAACTTAGCAGTACCCCCATGCACACAGTGCCATCCATTTAGGAAAACTGATTGATCTGAACCCCATCCAACACCTCTGGGTTGAGTGGGAATCTTGTGGAAAGACTTAATACCTTGTTGTTTCTACTGTTCATGCTTTGTTTGGATGCACATACTTTGGTTCATGTAGTGAATGTTCATAAACTCAGTAGCCGTGTGTACATGTTTACATTAGGACACCTCATATAAGCAGCTATGAATTTTATGGCAGTGGCAGTTTAGCATGGGCCGTCACAGATAATCATAACGTGACACTCTATTGATCCCTAAAGAGGAAATTCGATTTCCGTTTGCACCCAAACTCCACAGGGAGGTCAAAGGTCAGGGTCAGCCACACATGAACAGAAGGGCATTTTGTGTGTGAGGTGCAATATCCTTCCTCTTGCTTTGGGTTTTGGGAGAGCGAGAGGGACATTTGACAGAGTGATTGATTCTTGCGTGTGTGTGTGTTTCTAAGCGAGTGCTGTCAGTTAGAAGTGCATTTCCTCCCGCAGAGCGAGACAAGCTCCCCGCTGCTCCTGACTAAAACAGCCTCTTTTACTGTATGCTCTTTTCTCATCTAACACACATGCACCTGTTTGAGCAGAGACTGCACTTGAAATGAACCCTTTATTGTATGTTTGTTATTAGAAAACTGGGGTGGACAGATGAAAGAGAGGAACATGAGCACCCATGTATCACTCTGAGATGAAGGGCATGAGGAGTGATGCTTTGGAAATGTCATCTGACTTTTAAGTAGCTGTCAGACTGTGAAATATCTGTCCTAGCAGATCTGAGAGCATCTGACCGAGCCAGGGTCGCTTGCTGTCATGTGGACCGAAAGAAGATGAAAGATTCTTTTTGCATCTCAGTCCTTCATATTACCATAATACCAGATTTACTGGTGGTTAGCGATGGACAACAAAACTTCAGTGGAAGACTCACATCCTCAGCGACTGATGTTCAGCTCCTAACATGTGTCTTACAAGTAGTTCCCTCAAGTTCAGACAAAGGCCCGTTGCATGCCATCAAACAATCACACACTCTCGCTCTCTCTCCCTTCCTCCTCATTTTTTCTTTTTAATGTTAAAAAGAAAACCACTCAACATCAGAAAGCAATTTAGAGGGCAGGGAAGCTGCTAGTCGACACCCTCAGACTGAGAAAAGAGAGAGAGGGGCGGGGAACAAACGATGTATGGAGATGATGATGAGAGATGTAACGCCCACAGCCGCCAAACCGCTTGCCCTCCTAACAGGGTTTTCCTCCTTTCTGTCCTTTCACTCTCTTTCTCCTCCCTCTCCTGCCTTCTGCCTCCTCTGCTCTGCCTGAGGCGCTTCCTCTGGATCAGATCTGACTTGTCACGAGAGCACAGTAATCCCTCTATTACAAGTGACCTGCCCAGAGTGTGTGTGTGTGTGTGTGTGTGTGTGTGTGTGTGTTAAAGTCAATGTCTCTAGGGCTATGGCCTACATTGAATTATTCATGAAGCATGTTTATTCCTTCTCCTATTTCCTTCTCTCTCATTTGCCGTTTTCCATCCCTGTACCCCCCCCGCAACCAACTCCACCACCCCTCATTTCCCATGTGTTCACCCCCTCTCTCCTTGTCTGACCCTGCTGCTGGGTGCTAACAGACAAAGTCTCACGCCATGTCAGCATGTTTCATGCACGCATTATATGTCATACACTGCATCTATTCAGTACAGTATAGACTCGGTGTGTGTGCGTGCGTGCATGTTTCGGCATGTGGGGAGAGGGAGTTAGAGGACAGAAATTAAAGAATTAAATTAAAATTTCTTGCTCTCGAGAGTGTGAGTAAGTCTAACAGACAGATATGTCACCAGGGTGGCTCGCGAACTGCAGCTCTGCCCACACTCACAGAGTGGCTGTGTAATGTCACGCACTCTCAAGATACAGTCTTTGATTATGTTTCTGTTTAATGTCACATTTTCTAGTTTTTAATTTTTTCTATATTAATCCTGGTTGCAAGTTATTGATTTTAAAGCTATTTCTTTGATACTGAATAATTTTCTCTCCTTGTCCAGCATTGAAGGGATTAGTTCAGTGGCAGGAAATTAAGCACCAACAATTTTGATGATTGATAAATAAACGGCATTTTTAAAAAGATGAGTGTTTAGATAAGTCCAGAGCTGAGGGGCCCTGACTCTACAAGCCCAGTCACCTTTGGTCTTGAGCTGGGTCCTTCTTGAGGACCTGAAGCTGCACTAGCGCTCACAGAGGAGCAACAATAAGCACTATGGCTGGAAGCTAAACCAAAATGTGCTTTAAAGTTAATCAGAATATCTAAAATTTCAAAATCTCTGATGCTTGCTCATGTGGGGATTCTTGAATTTTAATTTTGAATTCCTGAATCGTTGGGTCTCTCTCTTAAGAGTTTGGTCTTACCTGCTCTTTATGTAAAGCGTCTTGAGATAACACTGTTAAGAATTGGCGCTATATAAATAAAGATTGATTGATTGATTTGAAATATTAAAATAATTTCTAGAAATTGCTGGCAACCAGTTTTTAGAGGCTAAAACAGGGAATTTGTTAAAAGACAAACACCTGAGATAGTTTTTCGGCTGTACTCGATATAAAACCCAGTATAATCTAACTGAGATTACATTTTATCGACAAGTTGGTTAATTGATTAATCAAAAGAAATTCTCAGAACTCTCATCTCAGTAATTGGTGTCATCTAAGTAAAAGCCCCATATGTTTGTGTTTGTGTCTGCGACCTGTGCGTATGTGTGTATAAACACGTGTGGCTGGTGTCTGCTGTTATTGATCGGCAGCGACCTGCGATCAAACACAATTAGGTGTGAATTCTCCAGATTGTATATCGACATGTCTCCTTCTGCCGCTGCTGTGTGTTTGTGTGTTCCTATTGAATCAATAGGTATGCAGGCCCTTCACACACACTTTAGAGGTGTTATCACACTGAGCTGATGCTCTTTATAGCAGTGAGAGCTGATAAATAAGTGCAGATACATATTATTATGGGCTGGCTTGCCCATTTGTAACATCAAAAAATGTATGTATGTCTCATGCAGACAATAATACATGTGTTTTGCATTTCCAGATCAGACCCCCCCCCACCCCCACCACCTTCCAGCACCCTTTGTCAAATCCCCTGTCAACTGTTGTCGTAGCAACCTTTGTTTACTCCGTCATTCCAAGATCAATCTAATTGGCGAGCTCTGTCTGGCTCGGAGCCCCCCTCTCACCCCCTCACCCCTCTCCCCCTCTTCCTCCACAACCTACCCACAGCAGCCAATCGCATTCACTCAATGAGAGACGGATATAAATAAAAGGGACGATGGATGGAGGAATGAATGGCTTTTGTCATTTATTGACCACTGTGTGTTATCTCTCAGCATGTTTTGGTCGTTTTGTCTCAGTTCATTTGTGTGGATGTGCGTTTGTTCAAGTGTGTGTGCGTGCGGGGGAGCTGAAATGTGGTTTTGCAGCACAGCAAAGGTCATGCATTATTTGGCTTTGACAGTGAAGGAATACAATTCTATGTATTTCCTTTTTTCCATTGTGGATTTTTGGTTTATGTGTGTTTGTGCCTGAGTGTGTGTTTGTGTAGTCTCTGTGTGAGCAAGGAGCAACATTAGGGGCTTAACTCTGTGTCAGCTGAAAAACAAGCAGACTAATTCAGACTAAGGTACTATGCTTATTCTATCCAATCACAGAGAGGCATGCTTTCTCTTTGTTTGAATACTACCCAGCATGCTTTGTGGCCATTTAGCTTGGTAACTATGAGTGTGGGGCCCATTTAGAGTAATCAGATCCAATTCTAGTCCAATTATACAGGCTCTCAGTGGTAGATATGATAGTAACACAACAAGTGTCTTGAGGAAATACTAATGAGGACTCTTCATAGACACAGTGGGACGCACAGACCCACATGCCCAAATGCAAACCAACTAAGCAGAAATAAATATTTTGGTACAAAGAGTAGCATAGCAGGGCAAGCCTGGCAAAGCTAATGCATTAAATTAAATTAGCAACCCCAGTTAACAACTCATTACATAGCGACAGCAGTTATGGAATTTATTCATCCAATAAAAGAACAACAAGGCCTCAACAAACAATATTAACTGTTAAAATCTGTTTAATCATGTATAAGGGATGATTATGTACATTTTTATGGTTTGTGGTCTCCTCTGTGGGTGTTTTTGAAGAGTTGGACTATAATCAGAATGTGCCGCCAGTAATCAGCCCACATCAGTTGCGTTGTCTAAAGTAATTTGCCGTAACATGTTCTGCTAGCAACACTGCTCATGCTAATTGTTTGTGTTTGTTGCCAGTTTCATTTACGACCACAACTCTGATACGATATGCTAAACCAGGAGGAAACATTTCCCCTGCGTCACTCACTTTCTTCAGCCCCTCTTCTGGCTGCCTGCAGCTTCTCAGAATTCAGAACCCTGCTGCTGGTGTGCACGGCGGCTCTTTACCTCCAGGCCTGTGGTCCAGACCTGAACACTAGCCCTTGGTCTCTGGTCTGCCCCTACCAGCTGCTCGGCTGCCCTTACTCCTTCCCATGTACACCGACTCTGATCCCTGTGCCGTCCACATTAATAGGATGACCCTCCATCTGCCCTCTGAGAACTGCAGACTTAACCCCACTTCCAATCATGAGTTGGAAACTCATCTTTTAGAGAGTAACCTTTTTCTTCTTTGCTATGATATTTTTGGTGCTCAGTGGCCATTGCTGTTGCAATCATGTTTTTGCAGACACCTTTCTGTCCACTGTCTACGTGGATAATATCATTGTTCATTCAATTAATCTTTATTTATTTGTTTTTATATAGCGCCAATTCATTCATTTTTGAATGAGACTTGCATTATTCACTGCATTTACTATATTAAACCAGCTTTAACTGATTTTTTTGGCCACTTTGGGCCAGGACAACAAACTGTAAACAGAACTTTCTATTGTCTATATGCACATCCAGTAAACGCAGAACAAGAGTTGGATATATTTTCTATCCCCCTGGTTTGTCTAATATTCACTCTCCATGTAGCTCTGATTCAATGAGGGAAATTTTTAGGCTGCTAAATGCTCCACCAGTGAACTTTGTCCATCTGACATTTGGCGCTGGGCAGGAAGCATACAGTGGGCATCTCAGAGCTCGAAACAGCTGCCTGCTGTGTCTGGAAATGACCCTGATAAGAGGGTTGTGAGTGAATGAAAGCACTGACATTGTGGGCCTTAAAGATCAAAACAACGAGCTTAAAGATGTTAAAACACTGAGCTGAGGGAAAGTGCAGAGTTGGGTGATAAAGCTCTGTTGGTTCATCATTATGAGCGACCCCTTTCACATGACACGTGGTCATTTTACGCTCTGTTCATGTAAAAATATTCGATTAGTGCAGCAAGCATAGCACAGCAACACATCAAAATGTCACTAATTAATTCTGAGAGATAAGACAGGAGGACAGTTGAGGTGGAATGACTTGTGGAAAAGATGGGGTGGCGAGGCACGTTTCAAAAACGTCAAAAGTTTAAATGTTTCATAAACTGGAAAAATTGTCACATGGACACATTGTGCGTCTTTGTGTGGATGCACACATTGCAGATCGCATATATTGTGTGTGTGAAGTGGACTTGGCTGTGTGTGATGTTGGTGCTGTTTCCTGTCTTGCTCGTGTCACTTCCTCTCTAATAAACTGTCATACCATCTAATCTGCCCAGCTGGCACTGTCAGAACATGTGTCTGGATGAGTAGGATGGAGAGTGTGTGTGTGTGTGAGTGTGTGTGCGCATGCAGGGATATGTTGAAATTCATTTTCTGTTCGCATGCGAACGACGATGGATAAGAATGATGTTCAAAATAGAATTGAATCTTATATAGATTACTGTGAAAGCACCAGCTCAGCAGTGTAAAGATTCTACTTTGCATTTTCTATTACTTATAGATTTTTTTAAGAGCAACGCTAATGGAGATACTGAACGCTTGTAAGATCCTTGGTTAAGCTACTGTGGTGCCTGATGCTGAAATGATCATAGGACGCTGGTCTGTGATCAAGAGCTCAATTTTGAGTCCAATATTTGCCGGCTCTTTCTTTCATTTATCAAAGCCCATACAGGCTATTTAGTTCAATTACAGCCTGTCTTTGTGAATACTTTGTCATTCATCATCTGAGTCCTAGTTCAAGTTTAAAGAAATTTGCTTGGAATGGAACCAATTCTTCACCAATCAAGATGTACACAGACTCTGCAAAATGATCTCTCAAACTGCAGTTTATCTGTAAAGACTCTCTTCTCGATTTATTATGAATACGGCTTCAGTCTTCTGGTAGCTGACTGTGGCCAATTATAGCACACTAACTCCATTGCCTTTTGTAATCTGTCTTTTATGTGACTCTGTATGTGAATATCAGTTTATTAGTAAAGTGACAAAAAATTGAACTCAGTCAAGGACTAAACTACCAGTTCTTCAGCAGAATCAAAGCATGCACGCAGGGCTTTGGTCTTATTTCGTTTTGTATGCGGTTTGGCCAGTGGACTAATTGTCACAGATCATGGTTCACAGCATTAATTGGTGTGTGTGTGTGTAAACAGCAGAAAACTCAAAATAGCAAGTTGATGGATGCATGCGTGGGTTGATGCATGTTATGTAAATGGGTAACAGCTGAGGTCTGAAGTATTTGTTGTTTTCAGCCAAGTCCCCCAAAAAAAGTATTTCAAACGAAATATTATGTTCATTGAATCTCCTCCAGTTTTCACAAGACTTTTACTTTTCTGAATCTGTTCTCTTCACAGTGTTCCGAGCAATGATAACTCTCATATACAATTTATTTGGTGGTTATCGTGCATCATTCACAATGTTTTTACTGCTATTTTAGGCTAGAAGACACGGAGAGAAACGGAGGGAATGCTGGGAGACACTGAATTTGTGTATATGTCAGTTTTGAGTGTCTCCATTAGTTTCCTGCGGGCTACCACACATTCCTTTTTCCCTTCTCTCTCTCTTCACTGTTGTAGGTTTCACTTTGTCCTCTGACACGCCGCAGGATGTCTGCCTACAACCCACCTGAATACTGCATCAAGCGCTGTGTGTTTTTGTGTCTGTCTGTGGATCTTTGGGCGTGTGTGTATTTGTGTATGTGTGTGTATGTGCCTGGAAATACACTTGATGACAAAACTGCTATCTTACACTTGGCAGGGAAGAATCTAAACCTTCATATGAAAGTTAGCATTGTCCTTGTTGGAGGTATGCTTGTCTCTGTGTTTCTACTTTCACTGCTCTGTGTGACTAGGAGAAAAAAAAATCGAGGGGGCGAGACTGACATAGAGAAAGGGAACATTAAATGCCATAAACACTGCAAGCTAAACAATAAAACTGTCCAGAGGGACTCATTGTGTATGCTTACATCTCTGCCACTTCCTCCCTCAGCCAGCCTCTTATACCACCATCTTTTATCCGCTCCATATTCCTCTCCAGCCACCCACCTTTATCACCGTCTCTGTCCCGACCACCTCATCTCTACAAGCAGCTGAACTCCCCAGGGGATTTTGTCCAGCCAGGCTTGATTCCCTTCGGTCATGTTGTGGTCATGTCGCATCAAGCTCCAACAATTTGTGTATCTGTCTCCCTCAGCATCCCTCTTGGAGTTGTTTACAGCACTCAGCCTCCATATTACAACTGCACCAGCTTTCTTGCTGTGGATGGATCTGTGTGGGCTGGTGTGCTTGATCTTGCATTTCTATACAATAGCATGTCCTTGAAGCTCCAGAGGGTTTGTCCCTAAATGGTGCTGGTACACTTTATTCCAACAGAAAGTCAGGAGCTAAAAACTTTAAGGCTCTCTGACGCTGAAGCGTGAGTCTTGTTGATCCTAGGTGCTTACCAATTTACTCCAGACAGAAAGATCAAAATCTAAGGGCCAAAATATGTTTTTAATGCTGACATATTCAGTACAAATGACACTGTGAAGGATTTTTGTTTTTGGTTCTTTCATCGTGCAGATCCACCAAAATGTAAACAATATAAGGTGGACTCACTCGCTGTTTACATCATCCGAAGCATAATAGGAACCATATGGCCGAATTCCTCAACATACAACATATATAGTACCATTGTCATTGCAGTGAAAGGTGCATCTGAGTGGTCAAACTTCATATAAGGTGTACTGCATGGACACTTGCAGTGATTTTGCTGTAAGCCTGTAAATAGAGGCAGAATAACAGACAGTGGTATTGTCAAGTGATTTTAATCACTGATCACTGATTTTAAGGGAGATAATTCCAGTGTTCTCAGGAGTTCTTAGGCTCTCAAAAGGATCTCAGCTCAGGGCTTGTAATCACCATCGTATTGCAGTTTTAGCAACGACTCTGCAATTGATTCCCTGGTTACCATGGCAACTGCTCGCTGCACTCTGTATACAATCCCAAAAGGTTCAACAGAGATTATTATTATTTTGCAACATGTGTTAAACTCACAGCTTCCCTTGCAGTTTGTGACACCAGACGCTGTCATGCATACTTATTTCATCTAAACTATAGAAATGGACGCGCTGCAAGCAAGCAAAAGGGAAATTACATTAAGCAAACTGCCAGCTCTGTGGATTTTGGCAACAATAAAGCTAGAAGCATATTTAGAGAAAGCCTGCAGATTATTAAGTAGTAGAAGTGAATGGTGGTGGGTGTTTCTGCTTCTGGGTTTCTGGATGATTGTGTGCATGTGTGTGTGCGCGGATGTTTTCATTTTCGACTTGGATCACGGTCGCTCCTCATAGAGTCGAAGTGATCCCACTCACTCCCTGCTCTTTCCTCAGGGCACGGAGATAGTGAGAGGTATTAATGGAGAGAGTGGTGGGAGGAAAGAGAGTGAGCGAGCCAGAGAATACATGTTAGAATGAGAGGGGAGATGGATGGACAGAGGTGATGGGGGGGGGGGGGGGGGGGGGTGAAAGAGTGAGATAGATAGATGAATGGATGGATAGATGGATGAGAGTGGGCGGGCGAGGTCAGCGAAGAGAGCGATGCAGATCAACAGCGGGTAAGAGGAGGAGAGGGGAGGTGGAGGGGAGAAGAGGCTCGGATCCAAATGGGAAGGTATTTTGGCAAGCAACCCCCTGACTGGCCAACAACAGAAACTGCCAACAATGACCCATCCGGACCCCGCCAGAAAGCAATCATAGTTTCATCTCTTCTAATAAAATTGCTCTCACTCACTGTCTCTACAGCATATTTGTTTCCATCTTCGTCCCCAGCCTCGCTCAAGTAGTTTCAAATATTTCTCTCTCTTGCTCTCTGATGTGCTCGTCTTTTGCTCTTTTTAATTTTTACGCAGTGCCATCTGACCAGCTGTTAGGCCATACATGACCCCTACTAGTAAAAGTGAAAAATGGGTACGAATAACTACATTTAAAAGACATATCCTAAAAGTGAGAAATCCTGAAAAATTACACTTCTTCCCTGTCCTGCTCTCTTCTGCGTATTTGTTTCCTCCTCTAAAGCTAGAGTTGTCATGTACCCGAGTTGACCCCGTGGGTGAGGACAAGTGGCTGACGCGCCAAAGGCAGGATTGTAACAAGGACACGGCACAGCAGAGGGCAGGGAGCAGGACTCGGCGTATGTGAAGTGTGGGAGAGGAAAAGTAGTGGTAGAGACTGAGTACGTGTGTGTTACTGACAGAGGGGGACAAAGGCATGGCGGTGTGTGTGTCTGTGGAGATTGTGTGTGCTTGGATTGGTCACAGGGTTTCTAAATAAGCTCAGTCAACCACACAGAGGCCTCCTCTATGCATAACCAGGACACTTGTTCCAAGACCCAGACAATATCGAATCAAGAAGCAAATGGTTGAGAAGTGCCACTTGCAGATGATGGCTTGTAATTGTTGAGAAAGTAATGTGTGTGCTTGTTTACTAGACCTTGAGATTATTAAATCCCACAAAGACTAAACACTCCACATGTGCTGACAATGTTGGGCATAATGCACAGAGAGCCGGTCATTATTGCAAAACGAACTCCAGCAGGGTGATTCATCCTGAAGGGATTCAATTTGGATTAATGACCGCCACCGGCTGTTTATTATCTCGCTTGTTATGTGGCTTTGTGCTAAAGAAATCAATGGTTTTACATAAAATATTGATTTAAAATGTATGTTGTTGATTCAAAAATAATTTTATTACTTCCTTTATCAGAACAGCACCCATAGCAACAGTTTGTTGTACATAGCAACGGCCTGCTTTACAGAGATAACATCAGCGTGCAGAATGCCTTAATTGACCAATCGAGTATTCAACAAGGTGGTGTGATAAATCTATCTAACAAACATCTTTTGTTATGATAATCAGGTGAGCTGGTGTTCTGCATTAAAGACGTATCAGGATCTAAAGAAATTCTCATTTTGCTATATTGATTGTTCCAATTGTACTTCAAATAAAATGTACAAAATTGTGTTATAAAGCATAAATGTGATAATGTTCTATGTTTTCCGTATTATCAACATATGCTTTGAAAGACCAAAACCTATGAACAAATGCGGCCTGTCTGTCCAAAAGCCTGATATATCTTCTATTATTGTTACTGTTATTCACAAGTCATTATGATGAGTTTGGCCGCTGTAGTTTACTTTGGTCCAATCCCATATATGCCATACTGCTTGTGTATAAAACGTCCTGTTTGTGGGATTTACGAGGATCTTTTCCCCAAAAAAGTCTTCCTAAAGTTGCAAAATACCATGTAGCAGAGCAACATTAACATCTGAACAATTGTAGCAACTCTCAAAAGGTTTATTTTCTCTGTCTGAATCATTTCATCGCAACATTTGTAAAGCAATACAGAAAAACGTAATAATGAGATTGTGCAGTGCATTTATGATCCAGTGCTATTGTACTGACTACAGAAATATTCCGAAGTAACTCTGCAGGAAGCATTGGATCAATACTGCATACAGTTTTGGTTGTATGGAGAACAAGGACTTGAACTGTATTGTAATCACTGTAGCCTTTTCTTACAGCCATGCCCCCACAGTGAGGCTTAGTTATAAATACAGAGAGAGGGGGGTTATATTGAACCTCTCTGTTACGCACGCGCACACACACACACACACACACAGACACACTCAGTCCACTTCGGCTCGCCTCCCAGCAATGGCGAGCTCCAAGTGAGGAGGGTGGCAGCCAACAGGAAGGCAAGGATTGAGGGAATGAAATGAAAGCACAACAAATGTAGAGGCAGGAACGGTGGTGCAGCGCTTCAGGGGAAGGACAAATCGATACATTCGCACACATAAGACTCCCACGCAACAGCTAAATAATGCTGCTAGTTTGTCTTGCTCCGTGACCTCTGTCATCTTTACACACTGAGTGGAAGAGTTTATTCTTGTTTTGCAAAATTACAGAGTTTTAAACAATAGTTTCTGTAAATTTGTTTACAATATAGTTTCTGTCTGCTTTCTCGCTATTAAAAAGCTTTTTTATTAGCTTGGCAGTCTGTCGAAGGACTCATTTTATGTTTTCTTTGGCTTCCAAAACCTCAGTTGTCTCAAATTGACACACTCTTTGGCGTGCACATGGTTTGACGGATCTTGACTGGACATTTTCGGTCACTAACACTCCACTATATCTAACACTACTATATGTTGATAGCCATCAGCGGTTCTGCAACACATACTGGTAGTGGTATAAGAAAACTAGATGTACGTGTTCAAGTGTTGTACACTTTTAGCTCCAGTTGTTGCCAATGGTTGTTGCTAAGTAACTTGAGTCTACTCCAGCGTTTATTTTGGTAATTGGCCTTTTGCCTCACAGCACCTATAACAAGGCAGCCAGAGAGGAACTCTTTTTTTTTTTTTTTTTTCTTTCAGCAACTGCATCTGACTCTTTCTGAAGTCTGCAGCTGAAGACAGAAGACATCAGAATGGATTCATAATAGTAAAACATGTAGCCTTGCTTTGCCCAAATTTGGAGGACACAATTTGTCCTTTAAGTGCTTTGATGATACATTCATGCATCAATTGTAAAGATGGGAGCTGTGCATCATTTTCCACTTATTTGCTTTCAGTCATTCATTCAATTAATATTTAACATGTCAATGCCAATGATTGTTTACATCACTGTGGGCTGTTAACAATGCAAGCCAGGCAAAAACTTGGTGTTAGCACCATAGACAGTAGAACTAGAGTTACAGAGTAATGGGACTTGGATCGAAAAACTGACAGATAATCTGACACATTGCTCTTTAATTGTCCTCTACAGCTCCTATTGAAAACTCATATCATTTTAGTTTTTAGATTCCTGTATATAACATTTTGTCAGTTGGGTTTTGGGATCCAGGTCAAATATCTGGTTTTGCAATTGTTTTCTCATTATTATCATTTCAGATTCATCTAACATTCACCAGTAGCCATGATAAACAACACAACCCAGACAGCATCTCTTTATAGTGAAGTGAAGCGGAGGCAGCAGAGACACACTTGACCAGCTTTGCAGTAACAGCAGCGATGTGGATTTGAGCAGCAGGAACAACTGTGAAACAGACCAGTTTAACTGGACCGCCTAGTGCCCATGTTTGACTGTAACTGGTTCTGATAGCCACTGTGGTGTGAATGTCTGCCTGTTTTACCCAAATTATGACAAGCACTGTGGCTGTCCGGTCAGTAGATTTTAACATCAGACAGTCCCATTTGCCTCTAAGTGACTGGTTTGTCAGCAGGCTGTCTGACAAGCCTTATTTGCCAACAATTTATGTTTCACTCATGTTTTACTAGTAGGAATTTGCCATCATGATTTAAGTGCATAAATCTATGTTTGTTGTGTCAATAACTACAGTTTCCTGTAGTCTCTGAAACTCCTAGACTGGGGTATTTGTGGCCTTTATTCAGAAACCAATGATTCAGGTAGTGTTTATCCATATTTGGTATGGATCACCCTCAGGTTTTACACTGGCACAATGACAGAAAAATTAAAACTCAATTGGTAATTTTGGCTTAACACTTAAAATATCTTTGTGCACCACAAAAGAGTGAAAACCATTGATGTGTTTTCACTGCACTGATGGCAGTTATATCCAAACTTGTCTGCTGCTCTCCCACCATTTTTAAGTACAGTCTGACTGTGCAGTGAGTCTCCAGCCACCTGTTTCTCCTACCTGTCTCAAGCTGAAGCTCTCTGCCTGTATTAGACGATGGCTGTGGACAACCTTAAGTGAGGCAGTAAATAGCACAGCAAAGTGGGTCTCGGAACATCTGTCGCTTCGGCTCGTGCAGCATGATTCTTTTTAGTTGCTCTCTGCTCTGTTTGAACAGTTGGTTTGAGGCAGTAAGGCCTCTTTTAAGCACAGATTGTTAGCATCACTCTCCTCTACAAATAGCTGGCTGTGTCGGGTGCTCTCTGCCTGCCTCGTGGACACAGGCGTGAGGATGCACACATGTAAACGGACACACGCTCAAAGCAGGAAGTGAGCACAAGCACATTTGCATTCACGCAGAAGCGCACACGTGATGTAATGCATCTTGAGTCACTTTATACGATGACTCACTGTCTAGTTCAGTCTGTCTCCACATGGTACAGCGTCTGGACTATAATTCATAGCTTAGACCTTGGGAAGAGTTGTGTGTATGTGTGTGTAAATGCTTGCATACATGCCAGGAGGAAGATTACACTTGGAGTGTAGTGGAAACTCTTCTAAGCAGTAACAAACAGTCATTCATAGATTGATATTTTTGATGTTTTCTGGAAACTTTTTAGGAAATGGTCTGATAGCTCAGAACAGGGGATACTATGACAGATTTGTTCAGAGAATAGTTGCACTCGGGGGGGAAATACACATTTCCATCAAAGATAATTTTCGAGGTATAAAGACACAAATGGAAACAGTGAAATGGAAAAGTGAATGTGGTACATCGTGCAAATTGTAAAACAGAAAAAAGAGGGAAGGAACAGAGATTTCACTTTCTGTCCTCACTTTGTTTTACTTGTGGCCCACCCTTCATCCCTTCTTTTCTCCGTCCCTTAATTGCTTGACTTCTGTCCCTTGGCTCCTTGTGACGCCATCTTGCATGTCTTAATTAAACGGCTGCTTAGAAGGAGGAAGGCACTCAGTGAACAAGGGGATGTAGGGGGGGGGGGGGGGGGGGGGATTAATGAAAGAGGAGTCCGTTAATTACACAACAAGGTCAAGGCCGTTTTACCTTCACAGCTTAATTAAGGCCCCTGATTGTGTTGCAAGGCCTCATTTTTAATTCAAATAGCATGCAGACTAAACTATGTTAATTGTCGGTATGGTGTGTGTGTGTGTGCATGTGCATTTAAGTTGATGTATGTGTTTGAGTAACAAGTGTGTATTTTATCAGGTTATGCATCAGTTCACCCTTGACAGTGTGATGTCAGGACTGGGTGACATAGTTTAAGAAAACTGTATAAAGAAAGTGTGCTTAAGTGTCTTCTCAGAATTTGGGAACATGTTTATTTTGACGTTAGATTTTTATGAAAATTGAATACAAACTCCAAATATAAAGACATTTAGGTGATACTCTGACTTTTGGAAGCCCATTTTCAGTGCAAATACACAGTTTTTTTCCTTTTTTTTACCTTTTGTGGAGGGACTGGTGCATAATCAGTGGCTTATTTGCTTTCCCATCTTTTGCATTTTTCTCCTCACTTTTCTTTTTTTTTTTTACAGGAAGCAATTTCTGAGCTGTGATTGGCACAGGAAGACCTTGTTGACTATAAACGGTGTTGATCACTGTGTTTTTGCAGCAAGGAACACAGTAATTTCAGATGCTGGGAGACAAATCTTGGTCACAATCAGTTAAATTGATGCTCTTTTTAAAAGGAAATTGTGGCATTTTCCCTAAAATTCCGTAAGAGTGGAAAATGATAAACCTACTACTTAATGCACATTGCCCATGTTTATGTATGCGTGTTTTGATCCCTGACATAGAGCTCAGCCATTAAACCCGGTAGGGGGTGGGAGGGGTTGGAGGATCAGCTCACCTCATCCATCTCCTTGATAGACCAACTGTTCCTCATCACATGGGGTCTTGTGCGCACACATACATACACACACATATACACACACCTTCTACACACCCTCCAAAAACATTTTAAGTGTCGTATGCTGTGACTGTGACTCCCCCCACCAGTGAAAACACTTAATCAGCCTTATGGTCGAAGTGACCCCCTACCACTATCTCCATCCATCTCTGTACCCATTCAGCTTTTTAATAACTTTGAATCATGATGTTGGATCTCAAATGTCGCAGGGGATGAGTGATGAGCAGGGATTAGGTTAGCCTTAGATGGTGAGCTGATGGCAGGACTGTGGAAATCTGTGTTGGACTTGTTTTTCAGTGGCAAAGATTTGTGCTTTGTACTTTCCTCAGCCACTTGCCTAACCTCACTTTGAGCCAGATAAAAAAAATCTCTGATTTGCAGATTATATTGAATATAAGAAAAGAAGGGGGGAGGGGTTCATGTTCAATACGTTTATTCAAAGCATTCTAATATAAGGATATTGATACTACTTGACACCTATAGAATAAAAACACAATGAGCCAAGAAGAAACAAAATGATTTGTGAAACCAAACACCTGCTAGAATCACTAATTTATGTATACATGAAAAGGAAAAATTATTGATTTCCACTTTTCCCCTTGGAGACCATGGCAACTGAGATTTGACCTCAATGCTTCGGTTCATACATAGAGGTTAGATGTCAAATGAGGGTCATGCCGGTGAATCAGTGAGGCTTTCATTGCATATGCGAAGAAGAAGCGAGTTGAATTCTTATATAGTCAAGAAAACTTAACCTAATATATTAGAAATTGAACACCTGTGTGATGTAATACAATGCAATGCCACAGCTCTGCATTAAATCCGGCTGTAATTAAGATGTTCAGTTTTTTGTGTACATTTGATTGTCTAGTCTTTTTTGGATGCTGGTCTTTGTGTATTGGTAGGCATCAAATAGAAAGGTGTGTGTGTATTGGAAAGAACAAAAACCTTACTAAAGAATGGAAACCAGTAGAACAACATGTTGTGTGTTATCACAAATTTTCATCACCCTACAGTGTCAAATTATACAATTCACAAGTATCACACACATGTATTTATTACAGGACTGCATCACAATGTGCAATAGGTTCTATTATATGCAGGGGGCTGTTCCCTTTCATTGGAGTCTGGCAGGAGACTAATGTTTGCAACTTGAATATGCACCTCTAATTCTCCCTCTACTGCTAGTGCATGCATGCGCAGGCGCACACTTTTTTTCATTCTCATACATTAGGCACTTATATAGGCACTCATATACATGATTACACAGCATGAGCACACACAGATATGCACCTTTCCCTATCCTGGTCCCCTTTAAGTGGCTGTAATAGGTGTGTCTTCCAGGGTTGAGGAGCTATCTAATTACCCTTGACCTCCTCTCATTTAACAATTGGACAAGATACTAGATTGAATGATCTACCATACAGTTTTTTTTTTCTCTCTCTTCTCCTCTTCTCTGCTGTACTTAAGAATATGCAGCAGTGCTCATTTATCTGCACTCTTGGGAATCAAATTTATCAGGGCGATTTGTGTATATCTGGGTCACAGTCTTTATGAAAATGGCTGATTCGGATGAGGCAAATGAAAATTGAATGTCATTAGTAGGCGAGACTCATTCAAGTTCACATCCCAGATTTGAATAGCTGATTCAAAAGAATCAAATGAAATCGGCGTGTCACAACAGACTGCAGGCTCAAGATTATGCTGGTTAATTTCCATAAGAAGACCATATTCAACACACATACAAACAAATGGGAGGTCTGCAAGAAAACAAAGCCTCTCCACATCCTCCCTAATGTATCCAACAGTGACTGTAATCAGCTTCCAGGTGCATATATTATTAAATGTTTAGGAAATGTAGCATCTAGGCATGTGTGTCACGGTGAATTATAATCTCAATCAACTGCAATTTACAGTTTTTTTCTATGATTACTCACAGTTTCGTTTGTCTGAGGGTCCCAGTTTTTATTTCAGTTTCCTATAGAAACACCCAAATACTGACAGCATTTTCACTCAATACTTAACTCATGACTCTGTGGTTATTATGTACAGCGTACTCACAGCACAGACAGACTGTAGACATGCACTTGATGCATTTTTATACATGAAAAATTGGAGGTAGTGAAGAATGACATTACATATTGCCATTGCAAATGGGGAGAGATGTAAGTGTCTAAAAGGCTGCTGTGTGTATAACCTTCAGCAGCATCACCAATCAATATTACTTCTCTTACCTAAGCTTATCTTCGCTCTCAGTTTGAAGGTGGAATTGTATTTTAGTGAAGTATGACAGGCAGGAGGGATGGTGTGCACACATGCACATACACACTGACGCACATGCAGCACAACAGCATGACTGTTGAAAAAGAGCAGAACATTGAATCTCATTTTGCGAGCGCTCGACCTGAAATTGCCTGCCGTTCACATGCAAACATGTTTGCTGACTTGCTACTGATACGGTTATAATGTAAATGACTGGGATGCTCTCTGCTATTGCTCAAATGCTCACACACACACACACAATATATTACCCTAACATTAACATTAACTTAACCCTTCTTTAGCTGCAAGCTTTTTGCCATGCAGGCTGGGTATGTGCAGTGGGGAGAGTGACTGTTTGTGTGGCACTGTCCATCTGGATGTGATGGTGGTGATGATGATAATGGGTATCAGTGGGATGTGAAGACTGAGAGCCTGCAGGCCATCTTTCCAGGCTTGACCGATCACTGCTAAATTGTGTCATTCTTTCTCCCAAATCTCTTTTCTTTTGTTCCTTTTGTGTCCGTCTTGTCGGCCAGAGGAGTCACTTCTTGTCAGATCACTTTTCAGTGAGAGTTTAAATTCTTAGACAGCAGTGTGTGTGTGTGCATATTCACATTAGCATTTTAAGACATGTCCCTCCTAGTGTGTGTGTGTGTGTGTGTGTGTGTGTGCGCGAGTGTCTGCCTGAAACCAAATATACCCGTTTGTTTTTTCCCACGTGTGCTTGTGTGCAGGTGCCATGTTACTAGGACAGGCACAGACATAGACAAATGCCTGTGTGGTTGAACTAAATGGAAGCCATCAATCACACATGCGGAAACAAAAACACCGCACACTTGGTGGTGCCGTGACCGCTGGACAAGGTTTGCTGATCCATAAGTCCGGGTCTAACGACAGAGGTGAGGTTTAATGATGTTAAAGTTAGGCTGTGGAGCACGAGACAAGATATAAAGACACCCGTAGCCAGGGTTGAACCAGTGACGTTGTAATCTCATGATGTGCATCCCAGACCACTAGGCCAATGGGACACCACATAAAACCAGACTAGATGACATTATGTTAAGGCATTGACTACTTCTTGGCAGTCAGTGGTTGTATCCAAAATCACTCCTCGTTTGCACTACACTGTCAGCATACAACGATAATTCAGCAAAGTCACAAGTTCAATCCCCCAATCAATATGTGTGCTTATTGCAGCTCGCTCTGTATAAGAACAGCAGCTAAATACTTGACATGCAAAATGAACAGCGCATGTGTGCGTCTGTGACACGGGTAGGAGGGCGGAGGAGGCGATAATATCCTGAAATTGTTCCCTCTCAGTCTTTTGTTCCACAGCCTCTGATAAATCCTGTGAAAATTATAGCTGGAGCAAAAGAAGGGATGGTGGATAACAGACAAAAAGGAAGGGAGGGTGGCAAACATGATAGAGGGAGGGCGGGCGGGCGGACGGGGAGGGGGGAGTGGGCAACGTTTGGCAGGGAGCGGAGCTGATAGCAGTCAAGAGCTGTTTGAGAAGATGAGATGGGAGAAAGGTAAACGTCAGAGTGACACGGGTATTAGAGAGAACGGTGAAAACATAGGGGGAAAAAAAAGAAGAAGAGCCTCTGTCAACAGTCAATGATTGACTCCTGTGTGTATGTGCTCGCATGTGTTGCATTTTGTATAATGTCAGCACCTCAGTGTGGTGAGTCTGCCTGTGTTCATAAAATAAAGATATGCATTCTCCGTCCATCTGTCTGTTCTAATCATGTGTATGCAAAAGAGAAAATACATTTATTTTTATATTCATATATACATCAGACATGTTGTATTTTCAATTTATTTTTTGTCAAACCATTTTAATATCCCATTTAACATGGGATTACAATCCACACCTCACGTATTTTATACTATGTCACTATAAAAGGCCTCTAGCGGGTGAAATTCACGTTCAAAAGAAAGACAAATTGCTTCATACAGCTTACTGTACTATGCATATTCCTGAACCAAATAATGTAAATTATGTTTTACATATAAACAGAGTAGAGACCTACGATAGAAAGTTACCTTTACAACACAGTTTTAGACTTGCTTTTGGCTGTTGGTCAGTTGATACATACTTTGGACCAGACTAAGATATTTGAAAAATTTTTAGATGGATTGCATTTAAATTTTGTACAGACGTTTCCAGATGATGAAAGCTAATGACTCTGTTGATCCCTGACTCTTCCTCTAGCTCCTCTGGTCTCGTTGCAACTATTGATAGATTGAGATGACATTTAGTTCAGACGTTCATGTTCCGCTCAGGATAAATTGTTATAACTTTGCTGACCTCCTGACTTTTCCTCCAGTGCCAGCATCAGGTCAGAATTCTACTTTGTCCAATACCTGCAAAGCTGATTATGTTTCCGTCAGTCTCAGTGATTAGGAAGGTGAGAATGAGCAATTATGGCATGTAATTAGGCTAAACTAAAGCAAACCTGATAAAATATTACCCGCTTCACATTAGCATGTTAGCATTGTGAGCGTGTTAGCATACTGAAATTGCCATTTAGCTCCAAGCACCACTCTGCCCAAGGACAGCCTCACAGAGCCACTAGCATGCCCATAGACTCTGATTACTGTTCACTGTTTGAGTTGTCTAAATAATCCAACAGCACAAAATATCCTTTTCATTTGGCTGTATCATGTTTTTCCAACTAAAAGTATTTCGAATCTTTTAAAGTTCTCAAGGCATGATAATAATAAGGCCTATGCAGCCCATCATTGTTTGGTATCCAGCTGTACTGGGAAAAATGCGAAATCTCAAGTTCTTTTTGCCTTTTTGTGTGCCTGGATGTGTTTGACGTGCGCCTATATATATGGCTGAGAGTACATTTGTGTTTGATCCTCTCGTGGTTCAGGTGTATTTGTGTTTGTTTGTGTCTGTCTTGATGGCTGCCTGTCTGTTCCTCTCCGCCTCTGCTGTCTGAAACAAGCAGCACAGGCCTGGCACTTCGGTGCTGTGATGTAACACAACAGCTCTTAACGGTGTGACCGTTTTGTGATGTAACCACTCTGGTATTGTTAAATGCTCTGTGTCTAAATGTATGCCAGTGTGAGGAAGGCAGTGAATGAGTCTGTGGGTATTTACATTCATACAAGTGACTGGAATTGTGTGCTTTTATGTGTGTGTGTGTGGTATGTGTGCGTGGATCTGTCACTGTGCATATGTGCTACATTTAGAGTGTCTTTGTTGGCAGAATTAGACATGTCTCCAGTGTAAAGCTCGTACACAGCACCGCTGACATTAATACCCCTGGCGGCATTGTTCGCTCGTTATCCTCCTGTGTTCTCTGTGTGATGTCAGTCTGTGGTAACCAGGGCAGAACAGAGAATAAAATGATAAAGCAAAGCGTTGACCTGAATGGCATGGCTCAGACCTTTCTCCCCGATTACACTGTGAGGCAGCAGCCAGTCAGTGGGTAGACTTGAATGAGGTCTTTACTTTGAGCTGATAACAGGGATTTATGCTGTAATTCAGGGCTTGGTCGTATCTTCAAAGCAGCTAGACGCACAGACAGGTTATGACACTGCGTGTAGCGCAAGAGAAAATTGTTGTCTCTAAAAAGCAGAACATGGAAAGTGTTACAAAATTGCTTTTTTCATCAGTCACTTAATGTCACCCAGACACTACAACACTGGAAAACCAATACTTAACTACTAATAAACTATACTGACTCAGACAAAGATTTTTCAATGAGTCGTGCGTTACGTCGTGCATGAGGCCCAGAGGTGGCACTGAGAGGAAGAAAAACTAATTTGTGCTCTTGATTTAATGATTTGTGCACACAGATTACATAATCTCCATTAAATATAATTTTACAGGGTCTGTAATGCACCACATGAATAAATCTTACCGACTGTATTCACGTCACCAAATGAACACTTTAATCATGTTTATCATTAAGTAGCAGTCACACGGCACTAGAAATGACACAAGCGTCACGGAAATTAAGAATGGGCATTTTCACGTATGTGTCAGGTCCATTTTAGATTTGGAGATTAGTTCATCCAAAAAAAAAATTACAGGTCTGTTACGTCAAACATCTTTTCCATTAGCACTCGAAACCAACTCAGATGTGTGTAAAAGAGCTCACTGGTCAATACAGCAAGTGCGTAAGCTGCATACAGCTTGGACGTCATTTTTACCAACAGCATCAACGTGCATATTGATATTCGATTGTATGCTCTTTTGAAACCGCTGTGTGAATGAAATGTTCCCTACAGGACTGTATATGTAACTTTTAATGTAGAAGGATAGACAGAGAACGTCTCTGTTTTCAGTGTTTTGTTACATTTTCCATAAGCCTAATATTGAAGCCTAATATACTTACTTACGTACAATACTTGAGTGGAGGGTATTTCAGTGTTTTCATGCCAGTGGGAGAGTCCAAATACATTAGGAATTCAAAAGCATGGATTTCTTTTCTTTTATACATGGCACTTCCTGCGCTCCTGCGTCTCTCTTACCTTATTCAAGCAAAGCATCGTTATTACACATTTTAATTTTATATGTACCGAGTGTGTGTGTGATTTGTTTTTCTGTTTTGCTAAAGAGCCCCTTCACTCTTACAAAAGAGAGGAGCACTTTCACTGGCACAGAGAACTGAGATCCACCTTGATCAGTTTTGTATTTCTACAGAAAGTAGGGCCTTGCTCTGGAATGAGAGAACTATGAATGCAGAAACATCAAACTCTCAACGCTCTCTCTACTGATCATTAATCAGAAATGAAGCATTTTGGCTTTGAGACCAACAACATATGTTCAAAATGATGTTGAATACATGTCTAACACATCTTTTTACTTGTTGCTGTAGGGCTTATACTGGTGGCCAATCCACCACCCTGGTCCAGATGGAAATATTAGAGTGCAGTGACGTTTTGTGCAGACATTCATGGTCCCCAGATGATGAAGTCTGCTGACTTTACTGGCAGCATTATGAGGTCAAACTCGTAACTTTTTACTTTAAAATTCATAAATTACTACGAATTTGTCCTGATATTCCCATCAGCCTCAGCTGTATTTTGTATTTAGTGATGTTAGCGTGCTAACCGGCTAAGTCACCACAAAGGTGACAATGGTAAACATCTTTAATGCTAAACATTAGCGTGCTAGCATTGTCATTGTGAAGATGATAGCATGCTGATGTCCGTGCTTAAGCCTCACTGAGCTACTAGCGTGGCTGAAGCCTCTTAGTCATGTTACTTAAACAACCCGTACATCTGGTTGCTGTAAATCAGAATATTTAAAAAAAAATTTATATCACTTACCAGAAAAAAAAAAACATATATTACACCTAATACACACATTCTGCCAGTGCCCCTGACATTTGCTTGATCAGTAGAGGGAACAGTATATGTACCGTGACTGGGTTGCTTTAGTAGCTATTTCTGGGGAAAGAGAAATCATTTTCCATTCACTGTACACTGGCAACCCTCCAAGGCCTTTTCCCTAAGCACCAGGATATTCTAGGGCTGGAGTTAATATATTCATACTTTTTGTGCTTAGTCCAGTGTGATCCAAATCCATTCCTCTTCAGCCAAAGTGCCATCATTTTGTAAATATTGAAATACTGGGTTTGGTTTAGTTCAGTCAAATTTCAACTGGTCCTCTTTAGTCAGACTCATCAGATCACAGTTTTAGAATTTGACCTAACCTGAAACACCAATCACCAATCAGTCATTTCTCTCCAGCCTGCCTACCTGTCTGACCTGGAGGATTTGTGTGTGTGTGTGTGTGTGTGTGTGTGTGTGTGTAAAAGAGACATTCATACCTATTTGATGGTGATGAGAATTCATTTGGTGGATATTCAAGCTGCCTACCAGCTGAAAGAATTAGCATCAGAATCAGCCACACCAAGAGCACTGATCTGAATTAAAGCTCTCTGAATTATTGATTTCCACCTGCCTGAATCACAACCCCTCTCCCTTGTGTCTCTCATGTCTCTCATACCATCACCCCCCCCCCCCCCCCCCCCTTTTTTTTTTTTTTATCAATGCCTTATAAAAGTCTGGGGAAAAAAAGTAAAACTGTATCCAGAAATCAATTACAGTTTCATTCTTTCATTTGTTGTCTGCACTTTGCTGTGTATATGTGCAAAAGACTGGTTTTTAGTTTTGCACACATATTTGTGTTTATGCTTTTGTGGATGTGTGTGCACATAACAGTGGGGGCTAAGCTGTTTGTGTGTGTGTGTGTGTGTGTGTGTGTGTGTGTGTGTGTGTGTGTGTGTGTGTGTGTGTGTGTGTGTGTGTGGATGCGCAACATCTAAAGCAAACCTCTTTTTGTGTTATTAATATTAATTAACGTGTGCTGTCAAGAAGGCAAAGAAACAATTCATTGCTCACATTTATTGTATTAAGTGCTTCATGATTTATTAATGGTCGTATTTAAGGTTAGAGGAAAAAAAAGGGTAGGGAAAAATCTGAGAAGGGCAAACTATAAATTGATGCCTCCCACAAAGACAAAAGTCTATTAAAATAATTTGTGAGCTCATTGAAATGTGGATTCTTTGGCCTTTTAGTTTTTATTCATTATGCGGTGGAACTGCTTGCATGTCTCAAAGGGTCATTTTGATCATGAATATTTATTTCCATTTATCTGATTAGATTGATAGCAAGTTTTGCTTTTTTATTTCTCTCGTTGTCTTACCACCCAAATGCTCTCACATACATGCAACAATGATATTGTTGCATATATTGCCACTATAGATGACCTTAGTCTCGCTAACTGTCACTGCTTCTTTCAGTGTTTCTCATCTGTATGCATTACATGTCAGTGCTTATCTGTTTTCCCGCCTCTGTCTATCTGTCAAACTGAAGGAGTCCATTCTCCCTCCTTGTTTAATGTCCTTTCTTTGTACAGTATGTAGCCTACCATCTTTCTGTCTCTCACACACCATCTGTCTGTCTATTGGTGTCTCTGTCTCGCCTAACTATCTCTCACAGCAGTTAGTCTCCCTCCTCACCCCTCCTTATAGGACTTGGCATGTAGCTGCATATCTATATTATTGCACCTTGAAGAAATATATCTGTATATGTGCGTGTGTGTGTGTGTGTATATGTGTGTACATGTGCTACCATGTTCCATTTAATCGAGGCTCCCTGTTGGCACATAGGACAAATTGATCAGTTGGTTTGCCAGCTGTCCTGGCAGATCGCTCCTTCTGTCTCTGTTTCTCCAACCACCCCATCTCCCTTTCTCTCCCCGACGCTCTCCTTTCCAGTTTAACTTGTATACCTTGGCAATGAAAAGGCAAAGGGATGAAAAAACATGTCCTCTAATGATTAGAGTGGTCTTCCGTACAAGCATCTTCTTTTTTTTTTCGCTGTTGGATGCATCCTAGAGATTCCACATTTTCCCATTGGCAGATGGCCGCTGGCCCATTTTGACTGATGTGACCTTTCTTGGCATTGGCTATTGGCGTGCCTTCGAATGATGCCTTGCTGTGGAGAATGATGGGCAGCGCGTGAAGCCAACTCCTTTTGTTATCTGAGCTGCACATATTGTCTTGATACACCCCTATCATTAGACACACATTTCCAAGGTGGGCTGGCAAAATGTGTATCCACGCTGAATTGAAGAGATAAGTCAGAATTGCAGCCAGCCACGAATATGGGAAGGCTGCTTTTAAGCATGATAGGTAGAAAATGCAAAACCCATCTCTGTTCTCATAGATCTATGCATAATTTTGCCTTGATTCACGCGCTATTCACGCTTGATGTCCTTGGCGTGGTGAGGGAAGGATAGTGGCAGCATGGTCAGGAACAAAGACAGTCTACTCCAGAGCCGCTTGACAGGGTGTGTGTGTGTGTGTGTGTGTGTTTCTGTTATGTCCTCATGCTTGGCTGTGCTATGAGCTGAAAGCAAGAGGCTTTTCTCTGTGTAATGACAGATATTAGAAAGTCGATTACAAGGTTCTTACAGACTCGGATTCACAACTCACAGGCATACACACATGTACACAGGCACAAAGCACACTCACATGCACAGTCACTCTGATCTGAGCCACGAGAGGCTGACAAGGCCCGCTAATCGATGCGTGATGGCAGGCCTTTTGTACGTGTGTGCGTTTTGTTAGAGTGAGTAAAAAAGGTGGGATAACAGAGGCCCCTTCGTTATCATGCTTGTGCCTTGATGAACCTCCATAGGCCAAAAGCATTTTGAGACAGCAGCTTGGTGTGTGTCTTTGCACCTGCTGTGTGTACCTCGACTTGCTCGTCTCGCACATGGGCCTGTCGTCTCCTGTCTGCCTAATTGACTGTATTCTAGTAAGACACACAGCCAGAGGTGGGAGAGATGTGAGAGATGCTCTCACATCCCTCTCCACAAACTCCACTGACTGTTTACCCTGGCTACAGACTGCTAAATCTCTGCTCATGCTCATGTGAGGCATGGCCTTTCCAATCACTGAAAAGGCCTAAGACCTAACTGAATAATGAAGTGGTATCTTCTAGCCACTCAAAACCCTGGTTAATGTATAGGAAAGGAAGCCTGTTGAAGGTAATGTGTTTCTAATCGGTAGGAGAGAGATAGAGTTACATTGAGATAATAAGACAAGAGGGGCAGATCTGAGAGACAAGAAGGAGGGAGAGGGAGAATGCAAAGCAGGGAAGAAAAAGAAAGGCCATGAACAGTGGCAAAGCGTGCAGAGGAGAGAGAGCATACCCGAGCTGTTAATGTAGACCCGCTGTTTAGAATACAGTCTCAGATGAGAGAGACGACCAGGGCATCGAGCGGTAGCTGCCTCCCTGATTTCACACCCATTATCACCTGCTACAAAGGCACGGCAAGTGGAAAATGAAACTGCATAGAGGCAGAGTGTAAAATAACCTGTTTTATTCTGTGTGTTGTTGGGATTGTGTTTATGTGCCTCTCTTCGTAACACGTACATTGATAAGCCTCTGTTGCATGGTGTCTATTCTTCCTCTGTTTCTGAGCATGTAAGTTCATAAGTTCCTCACCCGCATTCTCACCTTTCGTAGTTCCTCTCTTGTGTGCTGCACTTTGGTATCATTGAATGAAGAGGGAGATAATTTTTTTTGGGGAAAAAAAGCAAATAAAGTGAGAGATGAGAGAAGTTTGGGGTTTTGCAGTTGCGTGTCTGCACATTGCCTTTGCTTGTTTGCGTTTTCAGTAGCATCCTTTGATGCCATTTGCCAAGGCCACTGATCACACGCAATGCGAGAATTGTGTTTGTCAGATGGATTTAGCCAATGTCTGCTCTACTATTCTCCTCATGTCATATCTTTTATGTTGTATGTACTTCCCTGTGGAATCACTTTTTTCTATTCATTTGTAATTTTCCCCTCTCATGAAATGAAAAGGAGATTAGAGCTTTTTTCTCTAAAAAAAAAAAAAAAAGGAAATGCTGCTTTGCTTAATGGAATACTAGAGTTTCCATGCAAAGAGATGAAAATGTGTAAGTGAAAAATAAAATGGCTTTATATTATTTTTAAAAGATCTGAGGCATTTTATTAGCCTCTCTGTGGTAATATCTCACGGGTTTAAAGTGTCTGTTACGACGTGCGATTTATGTGTTCATCCCCTGTGCAGAAATGTTCTTAAAACATGGCTCTCAGCGAGACCTCCCCTGTTAAGGTAAAGGAAGAAGCAATTATTACTTCAAATTTCATGGATATATCTAATGTGCTGTATCTCTGTGTGTTCCAGCGTGTCCCTCTGGCTCCTACAAGATGTCATCCAGGCAGCAGGAGTGCTTCCCCTGCCCAGCCAACAGTGTCGCGGAGGAGGAAGGATCGGTGGTGTGTGTGTGCGAGGAGGACCACTTCAGAACCCCTCTGGACACACCCTCAGCACCATGCACAAGTAATATAGACGATATATGTTTATGTCTGTGTGTGTGTGCCCTCTCAAATTGTACTTTTTCCATTGCTATCTAGTGACCGTACCACTCATGCACTGTATTGTTCCATTGAGGCTTTTCTGCATTAAGTAACCCAATCATTATCACCCCCGCCCATTCAGCCCTCCACATATCTGCTCTTCCAGTTTGCTTCTTTATCCTTAAAGACCACTTTGCTCCCGCGGATAGCCCGTCCTTCACCCTACATCCTTTCATCCACCTCCCCTTTTTTCATCTCATCACCTCTTCATCTGACCTCCGCCCACCTCCACCAGCTTTGTCTCACCATCAATCCTCATTCTGCCATCTCCGGCTCCCCCTCATCATCCCATTTCCATGTCTCATCTCACCCGGCCTTTACCTCTCCTTCACCTTAGAAAACCCCTCCTCTAGTATCGCATTCATTGCGTGTAAAAATCCACCCAAAAAGCATGTCAGATCCCAGATTGTTGACTTGGAACAACTCTGTCGCAGAACTCGAAGCAGGATACATGCTTTGTGCTTTTCTACTGATAATAAAGTTGTGATTGGTCAAAGAGTTTTCACAGCTAGGGAGCTCAAAGAACGCATATGCTCAAACAAACATATAGCATCTGTAAACACTGAACATTTGCTGTCTTGTTTGAGTGAAAAAGTCGAGATTTTAGTTGTAGTACATCTTAAGGATATTGGATAAATCCAACCGGTGTTTGACAAAGTTTGTAGAGCCGATCTTCCATAGAGACATCTTGATCATACACATTATTTTATGTTTTAAGGTGGAATCCCCCCCCCCTCCCTTACTGTGCTTACACCCCCTTCCCTTTCATCTAATAGTATACACACATTACTGTATGTATTCATCCAGCCATTTTCTCTGCCTCTTTTAACCTTTTAACACCCCCCCATCCTTCATCGCTCCTGCCATCTCTCCTCACATTAGGTTCACATTATATATATTCGTCCAAAAAGCCCATCACCCCATTTTCTGTGTCTATTCGCTTAACCTTGTACATTCTCTCCAAATTCCATTTGGGCCATTTTCTGCTATACATCCATTATCCACCCCCTCACTGGACCACCCCTTCTTTTTCTACCCCCCTCTTCCTTTTTTGTTCCATGTACACACTTTTCTCTCTCTGTCTCCTTAACTCGGCCACTCATCACTCTTCTTTCTGCCAACTGCCTCTTCATATTTTCCTTTCTCTTCATCCTTCCATCCATTTCATCCTTGCCTGTTATCACCCCATTCTTCTTCCCCCTGTCAAACTAAAATCTCATCCTTCTATCCTCAAGCAACAAACTCTATAATCTCATCCCCACTGTCCATGCATTATCTGCTCATCCTTCACCTCTTACCTTTTCTCACCCCTTCTCACATACCATACCGAATACCATTCTTCTCCAATGAAGATGCACTACAAGGCCAATAAAACAAAGACCATACGGGGTTGCCCTATTGATTTGTGCATGGAGAACAGCCTATTGATATAGCTTAGTAATTAGAGGAAGGAATAATGGGCTCTATATCCCAGGAGTACTCAGGGCAGTGAAACACATTCACATGTACGTATATATGTTGAAGTGTGTGGTCATACTACCTTTTATGGTAACTGCAATGGAGGGATATAATTATAATATTGATCACTGAGCTCTCTGATCCCTGTGTGATAACAATTTATAGCAGTCTAATGAGCACATTAATAACACTATTGATTCAGTAATTATGATCATCCCCAGATTTGGCTAATCCACCACATAGTGTATGGATGGATAGAGAAAGAGAGGAAGAAAGAAGTTGATGAATCTAGAATTATAAGAATAAAAAAGAAGATGAATGGGGATTTGATATGTGCACCTTATTATCTCAGCAATTAAAGAATAATACCAGTGTTATTTTATTTCTTATGCCTCTGCCATTAAAGCCTGTGGAGTATCTAAGCCCTAATGTGTTGACCACAGTTAGAAGCTACTAGAAGCTCTCTCTTTGAAAAGAAAGATGTGCTATGTTGTTTAAAGAATCTTTTTGAAAAAGGAGAAAGGACACATGGCTTTATGATTCCAAATGAGATTCATCTTGTAATACTTCCTAGTATGACTAAATACCAACGTCAATGACAACTTTATACAAATTTCCAGTTACAGCACTTGAAAATGAAAAATAACACTGAAGAGGCAAAATATAGCTTTGGAAACTGTGAAAGAGGACACAGAAATGTTTTTTTTTGTATTCTGTTTTGGCAGAAGGGAGCCACTGCTAACAATGGCAATGATTGTAGCATAATAACTATAATCAAAAAATATAAGCAATGCATGATGTTTGCCAATACATGTGTCTCCAAATAGACTTTTGAAAACAGCGGCAGTCGGTGACCTCCAGGAAATGCATAAATGCAGATTTTGCACATCTTAAATTAAGTTATAATCAACAGGTTCTTCACTGGTCATGAAAGTTAACTCATTATAATAGGATATAGATATAGGATATAGGATAGAGTGTATCGTGCACATAAAGCTAGCAGATACTGAAGCCTTTTCTCACTGACTACAATTTATATTCCTGCCTTTGTCCTTTTTATTTATCTAATCGTTTGTTTGTACAGTTTTATGGGCTGAGGCCATGTGCATTTCATTGCATTTGTATGCATGCGGTATTTTTTCAGTGTGGATGACAATAAACTTGAACCTAACCTAACCTAAGCATTCAAATGTTAGCCAGCCAGCCAGCCATCCAAGCAACCTGTTACCTTGTTTTAGCTAAATGAATTGCATAGCTTAGATTATTTGTCTTGACCTAACAGTTTTGCCCTTTTTTCTGAAGACAGGGACTAACTTTGGCTCAAATTTTGGCTCCACCACCTGCCATTTTTGTGCGACTAACTCACTATTTTAGTGATATGTCTGCCTAGCCGTATGGAAGTCTCCGGTCATGTGCAGTGCACGGGTAGAGTGCATATAGGTAAATAGTTACATAGGTAGACAGGCATGTCAGCCGTTTTTCTTTCAGGCCGAATGAAATGATTGGACAGGCTTGCTATAGGTCTGTGACAGTCTCAGATACTGGACACTTTTTGCTTCTTTTTTTTTTTTTTAGTCAATTTGATTTATTGATTGCTGTGGGGCTGAGAATTTCAACAAATATGACAAAAACTGTTTTTTAAATAAGTCTCGTACCCTGCCTGTAATGAAGTGTTCATGTTAACAATGAAGTAGGAAGGAAAAACAATGGATTCATATTTTTAATGGAAATTTTAAAGTTTTTCTTCATCTCTGGCTTAGGGCAATACATAAATGCAGGCTGTTCGTGGGCTTTAATGGAAATGCTGCAAAAAAGAAACATCAAAAGCAAGTTTTGATTTGCTGAGACGCAGTATGCTGGAGCAGCAGCGGAGTGTAGAGGAGAGGGAGTGAACGAGTCATTTGGATGGACGGGGGGTAAGGGAGATGGAAGATGAAAACAGATGGAGAGTGAAAGAGGGCAAAGGATGGGCAAGAGAGGAGCAAGAGAGTTGGGGAGGAGGTCAAGTTTTAATAAACAGTACTCCAATTCAAAGTTCATAAGAAAAAAAAAAAACCTGGAAGAGAGCGCAAGGCTGAGAAAGCATGAAAGTACAGAGAGATGTGAATAAAAGGCCCAGCTGTGTCTACATCAAATGCTTGTGTATGAGTGTTTGTGGATGTGTGTTCACACTCTCAATGCTTTCTGGCTTATGTAACTCTGTGTCGTGTGTGTTACGTGTGTCTGGGAGTGGGACGCAGCTGTGGTGTGTGTCGTGTTTGACAGCACACACACAGCAGCACACCTTCACTTATTCAGTACACAGCACATGCACACACATACGGGGACACATCTAAAATTCATGGCCTTTAATGGACCTAAGCTCTATTCAGCCTCTGTGTGCAAGGACCTGCAGGAAAAGGCGCAGGTCAGTCAGGACACTGACTTAGTGATGAGATACAGTCCTCTAGCCTGACATTTTACGGCCATCTATTTTTAGCTTTTTGTGTCCCATGTGGTGGTTATAATTTTAAAATGCTTGAGGTTTTAAATCACATGCAAAGCGCTGTGCATCAGACTGCCATCTAAAGGTGGATGATTTGTTTTTCCAACATATTTCACTGGCGTTGACAACTCATGCATAATCCAGAGATGCATTATAACTGTCCCATGTTTTACCTTAAGTGTCCTACCACAGATTTTGACATACAGTACACAGCCTCATTGGAGGCAGCCCAGACTCTTGTGATGTGGCTGGTTTATCAAAACCGTCACATCAAGTCAGATTTGTGTTCCCAGAGAGTTAAAAGCCCTCTCCATGGCAACTCACCCTTATTTACTGATGGTAAGTGCAGGATTTGTCCCACGGAGCACTGTTGACATCAGTACATAATAAACAAACACATTTCAGACAACATGGCAACATGATTACTTACTATGATTGTGCATGTTGTTATATATTTTTATTAGTGGTATTATTGTTATTATTATTATAAGACTCTGGACTCACCTGGTGCAGTAATTTACCTCTGTGTAATAATTTGTAATAATAATTTTTAATACATCTTTTTTTTTTATTCATTCTTTTATATATTTATATTTTACTTTGTGTTTGAAGTGTATTCTTATTCTTATTCTTATTCTTTTGGAGCTGTGTGTAACAATAAGCAATTTCCCCCTGGGGATTATTAAAGTAATTCTGATTCTGATTCTGATAAACCAATAAAGTCACAAAATGGAAAGAGCTTATTTTTTCCTCCATCAAAACACACAGCTACTGCTTTTAGCCCTAATTTTATTCCCAAGTTTTTCCCTGTCTGTCTGCATCACCATTAATCCAAATAATATATATTTTTATGACTCCCAGTCCCTTAATAATGTTATTAAGGTTTGATAATATCATTAAGGTAATAATATTATTGATTTGCAGTAGCAAATCAGCATTTTCAATTGCCTATTCTCATTAGGATCACATGGTTCCCATAAAAACAAGTGTGTCTTAACACCAAATCTGGGATAAAACAGGATTATCATAGCGTGTAGTGAAACTGAGCTCATGCAATTGTACTACAATAATACTGAATGCACTTAGTCCATCTGTCATGTAAACAATATCAAGCGTCAGAAACATGACGTTTTACCAGTAAGCCATAAAGGTTACTATGTGACAGTTAAACATGTTATGACATTTAATTATCCAGATAAGATGTATTTTAACAGATTCTTTAGGGCTAAAAACAATCATCCAGAGTACAATTTTCTCACCCTTGTCTTTCCAGGGCCCCCCTCCCCGCCTAGAGACTTGGTCTACACCCTGAAGCAGTCCACGCTGATCTTGGAGTGGGCAGCTCCGTCCGACACAGGAGGCAGGGCCGATCTGACCTACAGCGTGGGATGCCGCAGGTGCATTGCGAGGCAGTGTGAGCCATGCGGGGCAAGTGTTGGCTTTGTGCCTCAGCAGGTGGGCCTGACGGAAAGAACAGTGACAGTGGTCAACCTTCTCCCCAACACCAACTACACGTTCACTGTAGAGGCCTTGAACGGAGTGTCAGAGCTGCTGCCCAACAAAAGGTTCTACACGCAGGTCAACGTTTCAACCAGCCTGCCTGGTGAGTCCCAGTTTAGTCTTTATAAATAACCACACGCTTTACAAAGATTCACACACGTGACGGCATGCGCAAAGGGCATCTTACATTTTGAATTACAGTACAGGTCTGCACAGTCAGAAAACAAATAACGGCAGAATGAGGTCACACTCCATTTCCAAAAAGAAGATGTAGCACTCACAGACAAACCAGCGAACTTCCTCTTAAAAGCTTTATGCATGTAGACTGCAGTACATGTCTGCTAAAGATGAATTTTAAATCAGCTGCATGTGCTGCTCAGTAGGCCATATTTTAAGGAAGTCCAGAAGAATCAAGCTCTTTTGACTGAATTTGCGGCAGCTTAACGTGCAAGTTGTAGAAATATTTGTGCTGTTTTGTTTTCAAACCTGGCTGTGGGGAAAAGATTATCTTCATAGCTGGGTCTAATTCTTACAGGATGTAATCTTTTGTAATCAATTTACTACAAGACAGCCTTAAAAATAGCCACACACAGCAAATCTGTGGCCTCAGCTTATTTGTAATAGCTTCTCTGACTTTGCAGGGGTTTGTTTCATAAAAGCACATTAATTTCTAATAACATTAGTGGAGGCAGTTATGAATTCACCAAGGATATACCTGCACGCAAACTTCTACAAAGTACATGCTTATACATTCACACATAATAAATTTGCAAGTGGTGGCCATGGGTCTGTTCACAAATAGATTTATGTACACCCTTAGACACAAAGTGACCTTTAAATACACTAGTAGTTTATGTAGATTCTCAACATGCAGCACTGTTCACACATACACAGAGGCATTCAAACCCAGGCGAGCATTAAGAAATGATTTTCAGTTGTGTGTGTACTTATAGCAACGCAGACTGTGCCGTCCTTGCCCATAGAGCAAAAAGTCTCTCGCTGGTGCAGGTGATCTCATTTTCATCAGCAGAAGTCTTCAGCAAGCCATTAGCCAGGGGCTTGAAAAAGCACTTTGCCAAGTAGCCCTGTCAACCTGCGCTGCAACGGCACTATTTGGATTAACTCAAGTGTGAAAAGATCAAACACAGACACACACTACAAATGTACAAGCACACGTTCTGGTTTAAACACAGACAAGCACCTTCTAATGCACAAGTACACACGCATTTGCCTGTCATACCTATTATGCATATGTTTGGAAAAGCTTGTTTACGCTGTTTGTTTGCGAATCCTTTATTTGAAAATGCTGAAAGAAATGTTTTTTTTTCTGAAGGGGACTGAAGGCTAATGAAGCAAATGTAGTATGAGAATAGAGAGACAGGGAGGTGCTGCACAAGGAAGCGAGTGATGGAGAAACAATGAGAAAGCGAGAATGACGGAGTGTGTTTTTTGCCACTAATTGGAAATTAGCTTAGAGAAATGTGCTGCATAATGAATGGATGACTGAATGGATGGCAGCAGCACTCCGTATGGGTCTCTGGGTAGTTTCGAGCGAGTTAAGTAAGCTATAACAGTTTGTTTATGATAGCAAAATATACTCTTATTTTATCGGATGACGGAAGTTAGAGAAAAAAACATGGAGTTCATGCGTTCAAAGTGGGGTTCATGACCGAGATTGTTCCTCCGTGTGTACGGACAGGGAGGCTTTAAGTAGATTGATGCTGAGGGGATTTATAATGATTATGTGTGCTTCTCGGTGGCCCCAATTCAGTTACTGACCAACTGTAAAGGTTATGTAAGTGCAACATCTGGACATCTGGGCCACGCAGGGTGAGTGAGAGGCTAAAGGACAGCTTCATGTGTGTGTGTGTGTGTGTGTGTGTGCATCAGTCTCCTGAGTTCAAGACTGCAGTATTTTCCCAGAAAGGCCATATTGTTTCGCAAAGACAATAGTTTTTTTTTTTCTTTTGCCTTTTTTAGTCTCTTGGAAGGTCTTTCAGCATGCTTGCGTTTCACTCATGCCATTTCTGTACTTGACGCTGCATTAAGCAATATATGATCACTGGAGGCCAGAAAGACAAAAAAAAAGGCTCAGATGTGCAATAAAAAAACGTCTGCAACTCTGTTTTTTTTTTTTCTTTCGAAGCTCTGCATTTGTGTGCTCTCTATATTGTGTACTGTCAGCTTGTATTAGGTAGTTTGCTGAAAATTTCGGTGTCCACTCTTTTTATGGGGGGGCTAGTTAGAGCCATGAGACTCAACCATAGAGTGTGAGTATGAGCTGGAATACCAAAATAATAAGATAAAAGGGGGTTAAGAACGAAAAGAAGTGAAGTGATTCAATGTTTTTATCAAGAATATTGCTAAATTCAGTGTAACCTTGTCAGTGGGAAGCTTGAGTCACTGTTATGGCAATGATTTATAGATTCAGTCTGTTAATTGATAGTCCTAATATACTTCACCCAAAATATTTCTGAAACACGCCACTGTGTGGAAAAAAAAACACACATCCTGATAACTAATGCAAAACACTTTAACATCAGTTGAAACTGGCAAAGCGGACGCTAACGTGGCCAAGAAGCTACGACTTAGCCATTTTCAGCTCACTAAAGGGATTCAGCGAGCTAAAACCCCTAAGTTCCAAGGTTAGGGATACTATATTAGAAAAGGACAAACCTGTGGTGATTATTTTTCCTGTCCCCACAGTTCTTTCAACCTTTCTCCCCTTTATCCTCCCTGTCTGTCTGTCTTGTCAGCAGTTGCTATGGCGTTGATTTGTGGTTATTATGGGGTATTAGGGTGTGAGTTGTCCCACTAACCGTGTCATCCAGAGGGATTGGACAAGGGGTTAGGAGAGTGTGTTTGCAGGGGTTTCTGAGGACTCTCTGTGGCAGGGAGGATTTAGACTGACATTTGGTGCAGGGTGTTTAATGCTGCCTGCCTCTGTGTGTGTGTGTGTGTGTGTGTGTGTGTGTGTGTGTGTGTGTGTGTGTGTGTGTGTGTGTGTGTGTGTGTGTGTGTGTGTGTGTGTGTATGAGAGGGAGGGAAACACAGCTTTTTTTAAAAAATAAAAAATCATATTTGATTTTGAAATGTGCTTTTGAATTACTTTCAGTGTGTCTTATCTTATCTCTCCTGACTTCACCACTCACATGTCGGCTTTTGTTAAAATACCTGTGATTTCCACACATGGCGGCCGACAGAGCATGTTTCAGATCAACAGCTGACCAGCTTAAGATCACCTAAACCCTTTTGCCTGCTCTCCTCAAAGGACATCTCTCCCTCAGGGTCAAGTGGGATGGGGCTGAGTGAATGTCTGTGTGCACATGCATTTGTGTTAGACAGCAATGGCACAAGGAAAATGCTCAGTTGTATCAGGCACGGGACATATTTTCAGTATTGCTGGTGGAAATAGTCTTAACATCTTAACATCAGACTAAATAAAGCTTGAGATAGAATAAAATATCAGTACATTGTCTTCCAGTAAACTGTATCCCTGAACATATAAAACATTTTAGTTAGTCTTGATATCTTTCATAGACATTTTTTAAACATCAGTTGTAAAGAAAAGTAAGAAAACTCCCGGATATCTGATCTATAGACATTAACACTACTTCTATTCTATTTGGTATCTGTTGCTATGGGAGACAAACAAAACCTAGAGAAAGAGGGACAAGCCCATAACATTTTTGTTTACTTTTAGTATCTCAAACTAAATCCATAAAGTCCATGTCTGTCTTTATTTTTCAGAACAGGATATGCCCAGTGGGAGTGATCAGAATTTCTGAGCACTTTGAGCTGCGCTAGCCCATCTGCAGGTGCAGCCAGGTCAGCTACAGAATTAAAAAAAAAAAAAAAAAACAGTGCTGGGCAGACCTCTGCCTTGTGTCCGTACATGTGTGTACGCCTCCACACCTAGACTTTGCACCATCAAAACTCACTGACCTTTATGAATACTGCAGCAGGGATTTGGAACACACACACACACACACACACACACACACACACACACACACACACACTCTCTCTCTTACCTCATCATCTCTTTATTACTTTTTGCTTTTTTTTTTACCTCCTCCTCCCTTTTGTATCCTGACCTCTTCTTTTTTTACCCTCTATTTCCTTCCTCATTTCCCCCACTTTATCCTTTCCTGCTCTCCCTATAAACTCACTATTCTTAGATGGTAATTTCTCTCCCTCCTCCACCTCCCTCTCCATCCGCACCTTCTCTTTCTGCTATCTTCTCTTTCTCTTGACATAATCACCGCTCCCCTTGTCCTCCTCACCTTTCTCACTCTCTCTCTCCTCCCGGCAACTCTTTGCCATCTTCTCTTACTGTAAAATATTTGTTTTTCTGGGCATGGTGAGCTTGTTAGCAACGGGTGGTATGGTTTAGCTGGCTGCTGAGGGCCAAGAAAGCCTGAGGATTTAAGGGCACGGTCTGCGATTGGGAGAGACGGTGCTAACGGGTGTTGTATTATGGCCAAAAAAAACCCCAACCACACACACAGACACGCAGGGGGTCAATTTACATCCATGCATCCAAGATTTTCTCTCTTACTGGATAAAAAGCATCTGAAACACTATTTTAAATCTGGTGACATTAGAACCCTCCATTAAAACCGAATACAAATTGAATTCTTTAAAAGCTTCTTTTCAAATCGGATGCTTGCACATGCACAGTGGAGTGGATTTCTCCCAGACAGATGGGGTTTTATCAGGACTCACCAGGCCACCAGGGGGAAGGGGGGTGTTTTGCATGGTGTGTCAAGGATGGATGGATGGATAAAAGGGAAGAGGAGAAAGGGGGGCTAGAAACATAACTGGAGTTGCGTGAGGAGATGGGGCATGGGCTGGGTAAATGGGGGATCAGTTTTGCCCAGGGCTCATGGGGCCCCTTATCCAGCTGTGGATTAGGGATACATATACATGAGTGTGTGCTTTGCGTGCATCAGGCCATACACACATTTCCACATGTGTGCTTTACCGTGCTTGCACGCCATACGCTCTGTGCATTGCTTCATGCTTGATTTGTGTATGTGTAAGAAAGGCGGCAATAATGACATCTTGCCTCAGCGATCCTCAGTGTTTGTGTGTGTGTGTGTGTGTGTGTGTGTGTGTGTGTGTGACCATAACACACTTGGGTTGAATGTCTTGGCCCCCAGTGGTACATCCAAAGCGCTTTAGCTGAAGCACGGAAGAAGAGAGGGATGCAGGAAAGCTGTAGAGATGGGGTGGAGGTGCGGGTCAGGGAGGAGGAAGGATTGGCATTTCAATATCCTGAGAGGATTACTGGTCGGGCTTTAGATGGCTGGTCCCCGCGGAGTTACATGGGCCTGAGAGATGGACACATAAAGGGAGGAGAGGAGAGAGGGATGAATAAAGATGTGGAGGAGGGATGGGGAGAGGTGAGCGGTGCAGCATTGTGAACAAAATGCCTTCTGGGTGCAGGGGAAAGGAGGCACGGGGTGAAGAGCAAAAGCAAGAATATGTGTATTTCTCCATAAATGGTGTGTATACAGCAGAAACATTTCTGTCTGGACTACCTGGAGCTGTCTGGCGCTTTAAACAAGTGTCTGTGGAAACTGCACAAGGAGCACATTTGCAAGTTCTTGTGTGTGGATAAAAGTCGGGAGATGAGGTCTGGAGATAAAAGGGGGAAAATAGAAGAGGAACAAAAGACGACTAGAGGCAAGCAAGGAAAAGTAAGCCGAGCGGCAGAGGATGTGTACCGTGAGAATGCAGGAGAATAAAATGATAAAGATGAGGGAAGCAGAAAATGAAGAGAATGTGGTGGAATCCTGGTATCAGTGGTGGAGGAAGTTCTCTGAAATACTCCAGTACCCTACTCGAGGAACAGTCCTGCTTATACAATCCTAAAAAGTACAGTATTATCAACTAAATGTACTTAAAGTAACAAACAGTAACCATTCTGCAAAAAAAGTCATATTATTCTATGTATCATTGTATTAATGGGGTAGAAAAAGAGAAAAACGAAGCCATGCAACACAAATCTGTGTACAATTTTTTTTGTAATAGCCTTTAATGTGTTTTCTTGTAAAATATTTGATCTGTTTACCTGTTAGATGGGGAATGTCTCCTCGGTGGACCTGCTAACAACTCGTAGGCACCTGAAACAATGACAAGGGGTCCTAACCAGACATTACTAAAGGGGCCACAGGCCAAAAAGATTCAGAACCACAGATAAAGTCTGAAAACTAGTAACTATACTTGTCAAATGAATATACGACAAGTACAGGGCTTGCTTCTATTTGCTAGTAGAAGCAGTTTAAATTTGAAATTAATTAGGACCCACCAGCTATATAGTGCTTGGATAAATGTACTTCCGTTCTCAGCACCACTTCCTGGTATGAAATGAAGTTAGGAAAGGGGGATATTGGCTGTTTGAGTGATGAAAGGAAGATAAGAGGGGAGGCTAAACAGGACAGGAGTTGTTTCTGACTCAGTTAATGTTACACGTCATGATTTTCTAAGAGAACTCTGTCTTCTGAGTACAGGTTTCATTATGACTGTTTGAATATTTATAAGTTTGAGCCTGAATTAATTAATTTTCCCTGCCTCTTGACAGAAAAAAAAAAAAAAACTTAAAAAAAATGTTTTTTTTTTCCTCCACTGAATGAGTGCTCCTCTGCTTCTTTGTCAAGTTTCCAATACCCTTTTTTTTTTTTCCACTTTCACACCTCTTCACCTTCTCTCCCCTCATCCTCGCCTCCAGTCGTCTGCATGGAGGCATTTGGATCCTTTTTGCCTCCTTAATTAGAAGTGATGGGAAGGTGAGGCTTCAGCAGGCACCAAATGAATAGAGTCATCAAGCTACTTTTGAGGACTATAGCCCAGCCACTTAAGACGCTTTTTCACCCTGTGATGGGAATTTTAATTGCCTACCTCTTGGCTTATAATTGGAGTCTATGAAGAGGCACTCTGAGGGTCTTTAGAATGTGTGCACTGTGTGTGGATTTTACAGGCTGTTTCTTGTTGTTCAGGGAATTGTGGTGTTCATTTAGGAACAAAAACAAGGCTTGGATGTAGTTGATGACACACACAATGTTATCCTCATAATCAGAGTGTCATACAAGTCTTGAGGGCTGTCTTTGATGCACATCCCCCCCCCTCCCCTCAGGAGGGAAGAGAAACAGGTGAAAACACAAACTCTTGTCGTCTGGAAGAGACTAGAAAGAAAAGTTCAGACTTCAAAATCAGTCTCATGTTTCATTTTCTCCGTCTAATACCTCGGGAAGCCTTTTACCGTGCCTCTGTTCAGAGAGCTTGGCTGTGCTTGTGTGTGCGTGCCGTCTTTGTTTCTTTTCGGGATTTGTTGCTGGAGGGGAGAGGAGAGGCGGTTGGCGGCATCCTACTGTGCGAAGGAGAGAGAGAGAAATTTGTGTAGAAATGCAGCTGTCTGCCTGAATGACAGCATACTCCTCTCCAGCCGTAGGTGGGTGACAGACAGTTCAGCTCATCAGGCCAATATTGCACACACACACACACACACACACAGCCGCATACACACTTCTCTGTCGTTCATTGTACCTTTTTTTTTTTTTTTACATTGTTTTCATTTTCTGTCTTCAAAACAATATGTACGTTGAAATTCCTACACTTTTTAGCATTTAGAGCATCCTCTATTATTGTTTACTTAATCTCTGCTCACCCTCTCATGTCCTCCTTACTCAAATGACATCATTGTTTTACATGCATTTCCATGTGGTGCTACTTTATACTATACTTCTACTATACGTAACCCGTATAGTAGAAGTATTTCAGTATTTTACTGACTTTGTCGCACATTTATTTGACAGCTTTATTTACTAATTTTGACATATAAAACATATGACCAGCTCAAAAAATATAATGCATTACTATAGAATAAACTATGTAGTATATGAATTTATACAACTTGCTCCACATCGACCCGCTACAACAGTTAAAATGCCACCTGCTCAGTGATCTGCATCAGTAATCATTATCTGATAATAAATAATGGCATGATATTTAGAGGGTCCCATTTTTGAATGTTATGAGTTCAATAACTTGCCATAATTTAAATAGTTTTATTTGAGTGACATATTCATTCAAGGGCTTTTACTTTTAATGAGGTATTTTTTATTTTGCATTATTGCGACGTTAAGTTAAAGTAAAAGATCTGAATACTTCCCCCACGGGTGCTTTCTCCAAGTAGAGATCTGCACTATATGAGAACACCTCCACTCTCAATATGTTTGGCCTGCACTTGACTTGACTTTGCACTTCCACTATGTCAATAGTAGAGGGAGGAGGATGATGTAGGGATGTTAGTGTATGTGTGCATGCACATACCAAGCTGCCAGGGCAGATAGTTTTCTTCACCTTCGTAGCCAATCTCCTGCAGCAGGCTTGGGTCAGTCACTTTAAGTGTGTGTGTGTTTATGCGAGCGTGCATGTATGTGTGTTGGGCCTGTGTTTTTATTTGTTTGAGGCTCCAGGCAGAGGCTGTCTGGCTTGACAGACGTGTCGTGATCAGACCATGCCTCTACCTTTAGGCTAAAGCACACTGGGTCTGAAGAGTGTTCAGAATCAGATGGTGTGCAGCTGTCATGACCAGTTTAAGCAAGTTGGCCTCAGTAGCTCTTTCCTGGTGAGCTCCTTTAAAAGCTGAGGCAACAGGTAATTGGAGGTTTTTGTCATGCAGGAGATTTTTCTTAAAAGCATCCACTTGGGTTTCTTGAAAGTCGTTATATAAATCCAAGCTATTATTATTATTAATATGACCAGACAAAAGTTACGAACGCCAATTCATCCTCATTAGTTGCATGTATTCATAGAAATGTTTTACCATTTCCATGCAAGCTTATATTCAGGAGGTGGTGTTTTTGCACTGCTGGATTATGTTGATCAGGACCTTTTGAATGTATCATACTGAGAGAGACTCTTTGTCCTGCTCGCTTGTTTGCTCACTGTTCTAGTCTTGGTGTCGCCCACCCACCTACTGACTGACACATTTAATCATTCCATCACTGAGACTCTCCTCTCTGTTACAAAGACAGACACCAGTGTCTCTCGCACAATTCAGACACACACCATGCACACACCTACGTGGATCGAGTCTCTGCAACATGTAATCTTGTAGTTTAGATGTAAATGTGCTCTATCCAGGTGTTCCCTTTGCCTTTCTTCCCCCTCTCAGACAAAATATCAAGTTTAGATGTCAAAAAAAAAGACAAAATTCCCTCAAACCCTGCCCCCCTCTTTTCTTGCTTTACTTGTATGAATAGTAATAACAACAGCTGATGCCTGTGTCTGTCTCCACTTCAGTTATTTAGAGCAGAGCACAATACTTGCACATATGACTGTGTATTTGGGATGAGACGTCCAGGTGGTTGGATGCTGATGGGGCAGATTAGACCGAGTGTCGAGCAGGGACAGGTTGCCAGATAGCGCTCCACCGCTGGGGCAGGCTGATAGTCACAGATTAAAACAGCAAGACCTGCTGCAAGATAGTGAAACCAGGGTGGGGTAGCTGCTCTTACTGTATCTACAACTTTATTAGATTAGGATGCAATTAAATTGCATCTCACACATAACCACCTGGCGAATCGTGATTTCGAACAGAATAGTTTGGAATCATTTAATTGTTTGCTCCAAGTTCACCAAGTTCTCCTTCAGTGTTAAAATTGTTCATTGGAGGCTTTAAAGCTATAATATTGTCTCTGTGCTTTGTTGCCCACACCACCATGTTGTATCATGCTTTTAAATGTGTTTAGATTCCTTGTCTAAAGCAAGGTAGTTTTCAGTCGTTAGTGATTTCAATGTGACAGCTAAATGTAAAGCTTCAATGTCTCACCTATTTCCTTCCATCAAAGAGCTGCTAAAAACCTGTTCTAACCGTGGGCTTTTAATTTAGTCAGTAGAACGACTGCATTGCACTAAGGTTACTACAGCATTTCTCCACTCTAACGATAGTTGAAAGTGTTCAGCAGTGGATTCTGGCTTCAGATGACAGAGTGTCTGTCAGCAGGACATTTTGTTCAAATCTGAGTGAAATCTGGCACATAACTACAATAGATGCAATGGCACACTTTCATTTTTCTGATTTTTTATTTTTTTTTTTGCACTGACGTAAAGTTGAGCTCGTACACACACGTTACTGTAAAGTTCAAATGAGTGAAAATACTCGGAAGAGTTAACCACACAACTACTTCTCTGTTTGAAACTTTAATGATTTCATTAAAGAAATTCAAGTGCACACGCACGCTCCGCTGGGATTTGGGAACCACTGAGAGAAATGTTCCCACTCCTCTGCTGTCAGTCACAGAAATCATTGCATCGGTTTAACCCCAGGTAGAAGCCAGTGGTGCTGTGCCCAGAGGGAACAACACTCTTGCTTCCCATTAACCCTTTGAACATGAAGATGCCTGACACATACAACTATCTCTATTATCCCTGCCTACGACTTATAGCTCTCTACCATCTCGCCTTTTCATTCCCAACGCACATGCAGTCGCTCGCTCTTTAATATGCATAGTCACACAGGAGCACACGATATTGCACGGTTTGAGATGGTGAGAAGTAGAACAATGAAACTCCCTCCTGACAAGATGGATGTCATCTCAGCAGAGGCACAATCGGGCCAGCGGGGAACAGCAGATTCCCCTGAGAACAGAAATGGAGTCGGAGCTGTGTTTTGAGGAAATGGAGAGATAAGGAGATGGAGAGACAGCGAGAGAAAATTTCCAGAGAGAGGACCTGAAGAGGTGAGGAAGTGGGGAAAAAAGTAAGAATGACTGCGAGATGTTCGGCTGCGCTTGTGCCGTCGCCCTTGGGGAGAGCAGCTCCTCTGCCTGTCTCCTTTGATAACGACACAGAGATGCCAGTTGCACCTCAGCTGCCTCTGTACACATGGATACAAGAGCCTACAGCAGTGGCTGCCATTTTGTGCCAGAGTCTATTCATAGATCTACCTGCCATAGAGACCTGCGCACAGAGCTGCCACATAACCCCCAGTGTCTGCAGGATTGGGAATCAAGAACCAAGTCTGAACTGGGATTTATAAGAACTGAGGGATTTGTTAAGAAACATGCTTTTAAATTCATTTTTTTGATTTCTGAAAGCATGTGAGGACCGCCCGTGCTTCTGTCTGTGTGGCTGTACACACACGCACAGTGCACAATATAGTCCAATATGTTGGTCTGTGCGTAGCATTTTAAAGAGCAAAGTGATGTCACCACATGATGAAGCTTCTTGTGTACTGCAGTGTAGTAAAAGTTTTGGATCCTCCCAATAGTGGTCATCATGATTTAAGAGAAACTGCACCCAAAGGAGAAGATAGCAAATCCGGAGCTAGTGCATAGCAAGATGGAGAATATTCATTTTTAAATTTTTAACCAAAAAGAATATTAAATACTGATAAAATAATATATAATAACTTACTATTTACAGCAGCTTAAATCTGCTTTCTGAATATTTTGATTTCTTATTTAAATATGAAAAGGATCAGAACTTTCACTTTGCTGTCTGGAGTTGTCCGACCCCGAGGGTGTAGAAAGTTTCGTTTATAGTTGAGATTCAACCAAAACTGGATCTGACGAACAGAACCAGAATCTATAAATACGCAGTCCAACCTTGAACTCACAGTCTATATGGAAGCTGGAATCACTGAGAGGTACAGCTGTGTGTTGTCTGTTTGCTATTATGTGCCAAACCCCATCTATTACTCTTCCTCATGCCTAACTTTTTTGCTCTCATCATAGTGTCCCTTTGAAGTCTATAGACCATTATCCCCATCGGTGATTGGTACGTGTACAGCAAAGCTTTCATACTGGATCTTATCAGAAGCTGTACGTCTTTGTGATGAGTGCCTATCAGTGTGTCTGCCCTGTGATTTCTGCTGCATGATGAGGCTTTGAAAAGGTCTGCGGTGTACTTCCACAGCAGGGCTGGAGAGGCGTATTGCCCCAAAGCCATCACCTCTTCTATATTACTTGTGAAAATTATTTTGCAATTGTGTGTGTTTGTGTGTGTGAACATGTGTGTGCAAAAGCCATTTCAGGCGCCAGTCGGCATTGATTTCTTCCTCTCAAAATACAGTGCCAAACCCAACACTACCCACCATACGCTTGTGTGTGCCGTGCGTGTTGAAGTAGTGGGTGTACAGTATCCGCACATATGTCTTTTTGCATGAAACGGCTGAACGTGCGTTTGCCTTGGAATAGTTATATCCACACAGAAACCATTGCTCCATTGCAATTCTGTCTAATTTGAGATTTTAGAAAGCAAATTCTTAAAGAAATGGACCAAATTTTAAATTCTCATTATTCTGTGTGACTTGCTGTTTCTAGACCGTATACGGTCTGTATTTCTTCATAAATTCATGATGGAATATGCTTTGGAGCTATAAAAGGCAGATATCAGAGTTTTTCAGGCCTCGGGAAAGGTAATTTCCACTTGAGTATGATCATATGTATTGGTGTACACTTAACACACTTAAATATACTTTTACATATAGTTCATAGCAGGTGCTTCAAGGGTTTGGAAACAGTAGTTTCAGCCACACATGTAAAAACCCACTTCTTTTCAGCTGCCGAGAGGGAAATACCTTAACTGCTGTATTACTTTTGCATTTGTATATGATTCTGTGTGTGTGTGTGTGTGTGTGTGTATCAGTAAAGAAAAGTGCACACTTGGTTTTTGTGTGTCAGATTAATGTGATGTGTGATGTGGAGTTTGGAGGCAGATACCAGTCCTATGCATAATTCAGCACACAAGGCAGGAAAGAATAGCAAGCAATAGCCCACAGTTATAGATAGAGAGAGCAGGTTGACACTGTGCTCCTGGTTTAGTAAGTTAGACTGAGTTTCTCTTTGTGTTTTGGTGTCAGTACTGTTCTGTTAGTATTTCCTCTCTCTCTTAACCGTCATTTTACCTCCTTGCTCTTTTTCTCTTTCGCAATTCCTCGGATATTTGTCCTTTTACCACCGGCCCATCTCGCTTGTGGACTTTCTTTAGTCTTGGGAAGCGGAGTAATTCCTTGATTTTCTAATGAGCCGTGCTGCAGTCTGTTTCATTTACACAAAATAATACAAGCCTGTGCAGATTCATTAATCATAAAGAATACTTTCTCTGCAGGTCCGTATTTACATTCCTGTTTACTGCTCATTAGCATCTTTCCTTCTTCTTCAGTGCGCCTCTTTCCTACAACCACCCTCCACTTACGGCTCACTGTACACTATGTACCCATAACTTATCTTTTATTTACACGTAATAATAACAGCAACAACAACAAAAACAACAACAAAGTTTATGTGTATGATTAGGTGTTGAAATAAGACAAAACAATATTTGCAAAAATTTGCATATATTTAAAAAAAAAAAAAAATCTCCAAATTCCTACTACACACACACACACACACACACACGGACAAGTATATACAGATACCCCCCCGCTTTGCCTCTATGATACAAGAATTCACTGAAGTTGCCATGAATAATGGATAAATACCTGTGTTTTCAGAGACATCAAAAAACAGACAGATGGAGACGGACAGTGAGAAATGCAGACAGATCGAGTGTGTCTTTGATCCGCTGCCTAAAATGACTGTAATATCCTGCTGTTTGAGAGGAGGACTGAAGGAGCTGCACAGATGCATTGTGTGTGTGTGTGTGTGTGTGTGTGTGTGTGTGTGTGCGTGTGTGTGCGTGTGCATTGTTTTGTTCATGTGTGAATGACAGGCTGAACATATTCATTAGTGTGTCACTGAAGAAAGAGATGAATTGACGGTTAAAGGTCAGGAAGGAGATGAACAGGAAGTGGGTTGAGCAAGAAAGAGGGACAGTCAACCGACTGAGGGGAGGATGAGAAAGGATAGAGTAAAAACAGATGGCATTGAAAACAGGAACTGAATCAGGGGCAGAAAGAAAGTGCAAGAAGTAAGGAAAAGGGGCTTTCGTGCCATAGAAAATCCTGCGGATCATGTCTTTTTGAGAGGGGGGTACTGAAAGGCGTTTAAGTAAGTGAAAAACAGCAATAATTGTCATTGACTACAAAAACTATGACAGAAAACACCCCTTACCCACCCCTTCTAGACCTAACCCTAATGGCCTTAATGGCACCGCTCCTCCCAAACATAAAGGCCTGTGCCACACTGACTGCACCCCTTTATTTTCCTAGTATTTTTGATTGACAACCCATTTTACTACTTCATTATACATGGCATAATTAGCACTTAAGCAAGAGTGGGTGGTGCTTGCTGATTATCATACTATGTGCTGCCTGTCATTTGTTGACAGAGAAACAAAGAACTGGTCTTCCCTCTGTAATGAAATTGATTGCTTAGCGGGGCCAGTGCCATTACACACTGCATCTAAATTTCGAAAAAGCTTTGTGCGGATAATTCAGCCTCTGTTTTGTCCTCTGTTTTGATCAATAAGAGATGAAATATCTGTCAGGATAAATTTCACTGCGGCTCTTCCGAGATCGAGTCAGAAAAAGTTGCGAGGTCAGTTTAATTGAGAGACTCCGAGAGGAAAAGAGGGTTCAGATTAAGAGCGTCTCCATCAGTTAGTCTTGTGTCGATACAGAGTTGTCAGTCAATCCATATCTGTATTGATCTATTGTCAGTCCCAGTGTACTGTCCCAGTTCTCTGTTCAATGCCACACAGGCAAAGAAAACAGTGTTTGTCCATTCATGGAGTGCGATGAAGTTGTCTGCTCTGACATGTCTCAGCTTCAATAATTAATCAGTTACCTCTCTCTTACCTGGCTGTACATATATAAATATATATATATATCATTGCCTGCTTTCTGGCAAAATCCACCTTGTAAAAGAAAGTGCAGTACTAGTCCCTTTTCCCTTTGCCTGTACAGTCAAAGCCTTGTGTAAAAAGTGGAAATACATGAGGGTAAAGACTGTTTCTGATGTCTATGAGAAAACTCCTGAAGCTATTGCATTTATATTGAATGAGACCTGAATCCCCAAACTCATCTCTTTTCTTGATCTCTCTCTCTCTCATCCCCTTTCTCCCTCCTTGTAGCACCATCTCTGATCAGTGAGCTGCGAGCAGAGAAGATCGAGCAGAAGAGCATAACCTTGGTGTGGAGAGAGCCCTCCTACCCAAACAGCAGCCGCACCGAATATGAGGTCAAATACTACGAGAAGGTAAATCCACTGGTACATCATAATCTGTCTTATCTTTTTCACGCTGTTTTTCTGGTTTCAACCGCTAATCCTGTAGCCCTTTGTTTCTTTATCCTCACCACGACATGTATAGAGCTGTACTAAATAGAGGAAAGTAATCAAGACATTTAAAAGTTAAAGAAACATTTATAAGTTTTGGTTAATGTGGAGGTCACTAAGTAACAAGAGCGTGTAATACAGGAATGCTAAAGATATATTCGAGGGAAAAAGGTCAAAATCAGGCCGAGATTTCCTGACTGACTGTTTGGGTCAGGCTGGAAAAAAGCTGGATGCTACATTTCCCATAGTGCAACTCAATAGTGTTTTTCATTAGACCCCCACTGCCTCCTAAAGTACAACCTTGCTTCTTTCAACCCCAAGACTCTAGTTTGTGATGCAGACTTTCTTTCAAAACTTTTCTGACCTTAAGCCCAAGCCGGGATAATTTATTTAACTTTGAAGCTCTTCCCCCGGAGTCACTGAGGACAATATACAGCTGCTTATTATTATTATTATTATTATTATTATTGTTATTATTATCATCTTTCTTTAAGCTTTTAAATATCAGTATTAGATTTGAAAATCTAGCATTACTCTGGCCCAGTTGGTATCCATGGTGACAGCATGGACATCCTCATGTATCCTCTTGATTTGAATCAGAGCTATTATATTTATAACCTTCTTCCGTAACATTAAAATCATTGTCTTGAACTGCTAACTATTGAGATATCATTCAAAAATCTTTTTTTTTTATGGTGCATTTCAAGGACTAATTATGCATAACCCAGAGTCCATATTACTGCCACATTTTCTTTTGCTTTTATGGATAAGCACTGTAATTTCATCGGGCCTATCACGCTCATTTAACATAGCACTTAGTCAGATTGTGGCCGCCCCGTCAACAGTCATAGTCTTCACAGTAAATCTGTCATGCACGTAAACCACAGCTGCCACGCTCACGCCTCTCCATTTTCATACGCCGCATTTTCTGGCAACGCCAGGTCTTTGTGTTTGGCCGTGTCACACTCTCACCCATTTTCACACCTCCCTCCCTTCTCTATGCTTCACCATATTTAATAAAGCCATGCTCCTTACTGCTGCACTCCCACATGTTTTGAAAAAAGAGGGGAAGATTTAGAAGGGGGAGGAATGGGTGAGGGCAGACCTGCAAAAAGGGAGGAAATAACAAGAGATGCCTGTGTGATAACTGAGGGACAGAAAGGGCTAGGTAAGGTGTTAAGGACAGATGAGGGGAAGATGACTTGGTGGAAAGATGCTTGTTAGAGCACAGATAGATAGATAGAACGAAATCAATGAAGTTGCTTTGTGAGAGTAGATGCAGGAGAAAAAAGCAGAATGAGGGAAGGGATGGATGGAGAATAACTGAGAGTGAGACAGGAAAATTGTTGACAGGCCATGAAATGAAATGGCAATACACTACAACTACACTGCAGCAAAGAGCCTGTTAAAGTATAAAATATGGCTTTGCTTTGCCGGTCCATGGCCTTTTTCTTACTTCTTATTTTAGTAAGACGCAGCTTCACAGCATAAAGGCCCACATAGTGCTCACTGGTGAACGTGTTAAACATTTAATAACAATATAACGCATAAGGTGTTCAAAAGTGTTTCATCTGGAACATAGCAAATAACAAATCACTGACGACAATACTGACTAACAATGGTTATGACTAATAATGATTAATTCACTGTTTATTCATTACTAAATATTACAAAGTGTCATCTCTGACTGTGTGTGCTATTTCCCTCCCACTGATCTTTTCTGAGGAACTCTGTGATTGTGTGATTTCTTCTTCATTCCTCTCCAACCTCCTCTGTTCTCTTCTCTATGTCACACGCTATGCTAGCTCACTCCACAGGAGCCACTCATTATACAATAGCTGCCATTCTCTCTTTATTTCCCTCTGCCTGTGTTCCTCTCTCTCACTTCCTGATTTCTTCATTCCCCCCTCTCTGTGCATTCCTATTCCTGGACGCACACCGTACATAAAAAAAAAAAAAAAAGCAATAATGATCATGCATGCAGCTCCAAATCCTTGTGGCCACATGCAGGTACTTTGTACTTGCTGAACTCCATGCTTTGCCGTCGTTGACTCATTCTACACGTAAATCAGATTTACAGTACCGTCAGAGCTGCTATACGAGCTTGGTTCGAGTGGTCTTATTGACATGCAGAGGCATGACGTGCAAAGATCCGATAAGGAGCATTTGTTGAAACAAGGCAGAGATGGGAAACAGATAGCATGAAACGGAAAAAAACAAACATATCAGACAACAAGTGGAGTAATTATGCTAATGTGTATCACCTACTCACTGCTTCCATTGTACCCACTTTTGTGAGTCATTCTCACAGAGGGGAACAGATGAGTACTATCTTTGTTTTATTTTCTAAAGACCTCTCTGAATAGAGTCATGCTTTAATGGCTGTCTGGAATTTGTCATAATTTATTTCCGAAGCACAGAGTGATAGTTCTCTATTGAAAGCAGTTTAAAGAATTCAAACTTCTGAACTTGACCTGGCAAACTGACTCTTTAAAACTTTGTCTGACTCCATGAAACATTTTTCCGCTGAATAAATGAACGAATAAACCAAACATTACCAAACTCCTTGATTTGGTTACAAAATAGTCTCGCACGTCCTCCAGCCTTATAAACTGTGCCTTGCAAATGAACAAGACATCTCACAAATGGATTCCACCTACTCGTCTCACTCCCTCTCTTTCTCCTCCTGTTTCTCTGTCTCTCACTTTTCTTTCTGTCTCCACAGGAACAAAAGGATCAGAGTTATTCTACTGTGAAGACTGCCGCCACACGGATCAGTGTCAACAACCTCAAACCTGGCACCACATATGTCTTCCTCATCCGCCCTTTCTCCACGCCAGCCCCCTCCTCGTCCCTGTCCTCCTCCCCTCTCTCATCCTCTTCGTCTTCAGCCTCCTCCTCGTCCTCCTCTACTTCTTCCTCCTCTTCTACATCGTCCTCCTCTTCCTCCTCCTCCTCCTCCTCCTCCTCGCCTCCCATCGACTACGGAGCCTACAGCGCTCCCCTGGAGCTGCAGACACTTGGCGAGTGTGAGTACCCGTTTTACGCCTCCTCCCCTCTCCTCCTCACTTTCTCTCCTTTCTCTTCGCTCGCTCCTCTCGGCACCGCCAGGCAGATTGGGATAGGGGGTTTGCGTAGGCACCTGGCCAGCCCACACAATAAGGCGTGCTGCTAGAGTGAGAGAGAGATAGGGAGAGACAGAGATGGGGATGTGACTGTGCTCGAGATTACGTGCAAAGATTCAAGATTTTACCAATAAACTGTGAAATGGGCCTTTTTTTTCCCGTGCAACTTGATACCGTGTCCCTTGTGCCACCTCAGGGCCTGGTTGTGACTCTTTGTGAGTGTGTGTCTCATGTGTGTTTCAAGCCTTGTACCTCTCATGAATTCTTTGTTTTGAACCTTTTCTTTTTTCCAAGACAAGGATTTGTCCAGAATTCATAGTTTTGTAGCGCAGAGCTGCCTCACACCATTTATGCAGTTTAACTCACCAGAGAGCTGCCCTGCTCAACCACCATCTTCCACAGTTGGCCAAAGACCAGTTCTTTTTAAGCAGACAGGGTTATGCACTTTTTGTTTTGCTTCAGGGGGAGATGCCTTAGTTGGACAATAACTTTTTTTGGACAATGCATATTCAGTTTTTTTGCCCCAGGTTCAATCAATAACTTGCAAAATAGCAGCCTCTAGTGGCCACGTACAAAATGCAGGCATGAAGTTTTTACAAAACTGAATGTTATCATCGACACTAAACATGATTTAAGCCTTTAAGGTCCGCACCAAGAAAAAAGTGATGGAAAAATTTATTCTTTATATATTTTATTTCCTTGGGGCACTAATTACAAAAATCTATGTTTTTTATGAACAGACCCCACATTTTTTTAAATATTGGCCTTTACCAAACGGTTGAGATGTCGTAAGTAAAACATGTTTTCAATAAGATATAGTGAGTCAAAATGTGCTCTACCATATGGTTGAGCGGAAGGTTAAAGGGTTAAACAAGATTCTGTCAAGTGAATAATGCTTCAGGCAAGTATAACTGTTTGTAGGTTGATTGTACACAAAGAGCTTGCAGGTGCACAACTACAGCAAATACACAGTTTAAACTGCAGTACGTCTTTACAGTCTTTACACTGAGGTGGTGAAAATTAATGTTCAGTTCAGTGAAGACAACTAATGACTACTGCATTGTCTGCTGTGCCCAAGGATAGTAAGCACTTTGAACCTCTCATTTTAAATCGACATGGATGAGAAGTCTTTAAATTGGTTAGAAAAAATGGAAATTTGAAAATCCACAATACTGTGACGAATAAAATGATTGAAAGCTCCAGAACAGCTTCTAAATGGACTTTAAGATGAGATTGTTGCGTCTATATTTCTGCTTTACTACTGCCACCGGTTTTACTACGACAACAAAAAGTACACTGTATAGTGCATCATAGCATCTACCGGTATCTAACGGTTATTTCCAATCCATTGGGTTCATATAACAATATTAATGGAGGGGAGGTTGTGACTTTCTAAGATAAGAAAACACCAGTTTAACCTCCATGCTAACCAACTTTCTATGAAATTAATTTGTCCCTTAAGGTCATCGCCTTATTATTTGCTCTCATCTCCTGCTCTTGTTCACACTGAATAAACAGTAATTGAATAAATGCGCATTGTGTGGTGGTGTGTTAAATTGTGCCTGTGTGATTCTTTGCCTATCTTACTGCTGCACACCCACTTTAGCTAAGGTGTGCATTTTGGTTCATATGTTTAATCATTGTGTTTTGTCATTTCCAGTGGCACTGGCGTCCAGCGAACAGAGTCCGGTGGTGATCATCGTCGTCGTGTCCGTGGCCGCCTTGATCATGCTGCTCTCCATGGGAGTTGGGCTGCTAATCTGGAGGAGGTAGATATCTATACGCGGATGTGAACGTGCATATAATTAATTCACATTTCCGCTATACACTCACCATGGCTCATTCTGTCATTCTCAGATTTTAATACCCGTAGCGTGTTACCCAAACACACGCCGACATGTACATGTGTACAAACACTCAATCATAGACTGAATTACATATCCCATCAACTGTCACGTGCTACTCCATTATAATCCAGATTACAGTAATCCACTGATAGGAGGAGTCCCTCTCTGAAAGGAATAGGCAGTGACAGCGAGAGTATGGCTGAAATTACACGACCAGTTACACTCATCGTTTAATATGCAACATAAAGAAGTCTGCCAGATAATGGTGCTTGTCGGTGTCAAGGGGAAGACGCTGGCAGGGTCAAAACCTTCTTTGATCGCTTTTTTCTGCTCGGAGTTCATAGGTCTTCGCTATCTAATTAGTTTTCACATAGAGAAGTGGGAATTGTGAAACAGCAATGAGATGAGAGAAAGGTTAAAGCAGCGTCACTTGCATAACAGCAGACACATGGCTTACCCAGACCAGTCGTTTGCCTTAACGCTTATAAAGAGGTCAAGACTCAACACAAGTGGACGGTTTAAAATTCATTATTTTACTAGAATTTACAAAAAAGCATCTAAACACAAACCAACAGCTTCAGTATTTGACTTAAATAGTGAAATAGTTTGAGTTGCAGGCCAGGACTTCCTCCATTAGTTTGGTGACCTAATTTTTCAGTGTGCTGCTCAGTCTTATGAAATCAAGATTCTTTCCTTTGGCAGAGTTCTGTAGTGTCAGAAAGAGACCATTCAGACTGCAGCAATCAGTGTAAAAGCCCAAGCCTGGGTAAAATCCTGGGTCAGCTTTAGAACTCAAGTGACGACCAGCATAGAAATTAGGTAAACCACTAGCTACAGTTTTATAATACAATATAATAATTATCATAATATGCAAAGTAGGAAAGTTTAAAAACACACCCCCCGAACCAGAAGGGCCTCAGGTGATTAATGGACATTGTGAAACGTTTTTCAGCAATTGCAGCATTGTTGTTACAGCCGTACGTATGAATGGACTGAAGAATGAGGCAACATACAAAAGGGACAAATTACAGAGTTCTCATAGATACTTCAGAGTGACCTTTTGTACTCCAGAGGGAAGCACTCACTGAGGTTACAGTAAACACCCACACGTTGGACTGTTAGTAGCATCAGCTGCGTGAACATTTCAGTAGACCAACATTTACCCATGTTTGATTTTGTGTCTAGCTTGAACCCAGTTCAGGCAGTGGCCCAGTAGAAAACTAAAGACATCATAAACAAATACAGTGGGGCAAAAAAGTGTCCAGAATCCAGAAAATCACATTGTCTGATTTTTAAAGAATTTATTTGCAAATTATGGTGGAAAATAAGTATTTGGTCAATAACAAAAGTTCATCTCAATACTTTGTTATATACCCTTTGTTGGCAATGACAGAGGTCAAACGTTTTCTGTAAGTCTTCACAAGGTTTGTGTTTGGGATCATTGTCATGCTGAAAGACCCAGCCACGTTTCATCTTCAATGCCCTTGCTGATGGAAGGAGGTTTTCACTCAAAATCTCACAATACATGGCCCCATTCATACTTTCCTTTACACGGATCAGTCGTCCTGGTCACAAGCTGACTAAATACTTTTTTGCCCCACTGTATAATGAATGACTGGTTCACAGTAGCAAAAACAGAAAAGTGCATAAAGTGCAAAATTGTCTAGATGTAACTGGTAAGTCAGTCTTTGTGGCACATAAATTAATTTGTCTTTAAGGTTTATGATACTACTAAACTAAAACTAATAAGCAACGGAACAATCAATCACAAGTCAATCTAAAAATTCATTGTTGCAGTTCTTGAAAAAGAATTCTGCTGTGCTGTGTCACCACAGGAATTTTGATGCATGCGTTTATTGTCTTCTTTATTGCATTGAGTATATTTTGCCGTATACTGCATGTTTTATTGAGCTGAACAGATAAAGGGGGGAAAGAGAGCTTTTCTGCCTGCCGTTCCAGCCACTTTGCTCCTTGACTCCTGTCCAATTCTATATTCTGCCAGCTCACCTTACACACGCCCACGCAGAAACACACACACAATTTATGCCGTGTGCTCAATCACACATGCAAGCACATATTTACTCCCACACATTTACACACATGGTCAGGAGACAACAGGTTTTTTTTTTTCATTTCAACTGGCTGGCATCCAATTGATCTATCCAGGGAGATTTTCAGATACATTGTGAAAGCATTTGTTTGCATAGTTTGTGTGCATTTTCGCATTGTTTCCTCTACACACACACATCAGTGCCACCTCTCAGCCTGATAAAGTACCTTTTCCACAGATACACCCACCTGTATAAAGAGGGGATTATGATATAGAGACCACCAGACCAATTCGAGACAAACAGTGCAATGATCGAGTCAACCGGCTGTAGAAATGGCTTCTATTCACACAGAGCGGCACCATACGAGCCAGTGCTGTCAGTCAAACATCCATAAAGGAGTAGATGTACACACAGACTCACACGTACCAAACAGCCGTGTGCACTGCAGATGAAAAAGCACAGAATATGCAAAAACTTTCAGCGCGCGCGCACACACACACACACACAAATATTTAAAAACATTGTTGCTTTGAGAGAAGGCAGCACCATCCCCTCGTGCACAGCCCAGAACTGAATAATAATGCTTATCTTTCTCTCCTTTATTTCCATCACTGCATTCATTGCAAGTGGTTTCCATTGTTCATCGCTGCTGGACCATTAACTTGCTCTTCATGTTTTGCATAGAAACAAAGAGGGAATGGCTTGATGCCTCAATTACCATTCTCCCGTGTTTGCAAAGACAGCCAGCTCCCAGCTACGGCTTGGGGGTCTCAGTTACATCGATCTGCCTGCTCACGCCGACACATGTAAATGAATCCCGCTACACACACGTGAAGGCACACGCAGTCGCGCTCATTTATGGCACTTCATCAGAGAATCTGGCTTAATGCCTCACTTTTAATGTAAGGTTGCCCATCTCTTTCTTTTTAAGCTGTTCTGCCCCTGTAGTCTGAAACACACCAGTAGCATACATTCCTCTTGTCTTTCCCATTGTCCAATGTAAAGGTATGTATTCGATGCACCACTGTTGTAGTTTTCAGTACTTTTGCCATTCTGAGAAACACGGGTGATCGTTTCTTAAAATTTGCCTCCTCAGTTTGGTGCATTCAGGCTGTTGTACTGACCTCTGATAATGCTCGGTGATATCTTGTCTTTTACTATTCCTGTAACAGTGCACAAGATGAGACCGGATGAGTCTTAGCATTATAAAGTTAATAATAACAGACCTTTCTTGATGAATGATGGCTTGAGAGCTTTGCCCTTCAGGTTCTCCAATGCAGCATTGCATTGTTCATTTTCTAGTCTGTATTATATGTCGTACCATGTTGCGTCCTTGTTGAGGTGCTGTGCCGTTGCACTACTCGTGCTACAGGTGTCTAATAATGGCCGTCATATTACTTGCTGCTGCGAGGTCAGTGCGTTTTGGACTTCAGTCTTTATTTCTCCCTCTCTGCCAGGCTCACTGGGCAAATTATTCAGAGCTCCTGGTAAGAATAATGTGGGGAATTAAAAAAATAGAGGACAGAAAGTAATGAGTACTTTCCTCTCTCTTGACACTGCATTCCCTCACTCTCACAGACACACACACATCCATACACACACACACAAACAGAGTCCATTGGTGCCTGACAGAGTTTGATATAGCCAGAGTTCCAGGGCATTGCCCAAACATTGTCGGAGAAGCCCAGGCTCGACTGGTCACTGCAGGGATCGTTTACCCTTCACTGGCCACACCAGCAGGCTTGTGTCTTGTGACTGAGTGTGTGTGTGTATGTGTGTGTGTGTGTGTGTGTGTGTATTCCTACGCCTGGTGAGTGAGTAACAAGTTATCAGGAGAGGGGATTGAGAAGAAAGAAAGAAGCGTGAATTAAAGCAGAGGGTCATTTCATTGGGCCATTGACTCTTGGCGACACAGTGGGGAAAAAGTGGGATTGAAGGGGGAAATGAGATGACGGAGAGATGGGTAGGCCAAGAGAAAAGGTCTGTGCACTGTGGTGTAGCTTCCTGCTTGTCTTGTACAGGTCACTGCTTTCGTGTCTCAGTGTCCCCCCCCCCACCATCTGACACAGACATCTTCTATTTTGAATGTGAAAGTAGTTATTCCAAAGGGCTCTGCATCCATTTGGGAAATGTGTTGCCATTTATTACTCACCACTCACAAATGAATAAATCATTACTTTACTTGTAAGTACAGACCTGTTAATGATTCTTAACCCAAATCTGAATCTATAATGTCTTCACCATTGTGCATGTAAAGGCTTTAGATCAAAGAACAATTAAGACGACCCAAGTGGGGAAGCGCTTATGTAATCAGGAGGGATGACTATAGTGTAGATTTCCAAGGAGTAGCTCCTGGCAATGGAAGACATCAAAAGGTGACACTGCTTTGAATCTCATAAACCAAAGTCATACTAATAGATAAAACTTAGAATGGATACAAAGTTAAAGTGGCTTTTAGAGATTGTCCATGTATTTAAGTCTCTGCTGGCCTAAATTCCCTCATCTTCACTTTACCTGTCAGCTAGGAACTATTATTCATATTATTTCAATAACCGCACTTGATTTTAGAGGAGATTACAGGTAGGGAGAGGAAAGAGCACGCAGTGAATAGGCTTCATTTACATGGCATGCGTTCATTTTCTGCTTTTAAAGTTATCTCCTGAAAACACTAGTGTGTGGGCTGCACACATAATTCCCTTGAAAAAGTTCACCAGGGAAGTTCAGGGTAATTCTGTCATCCGCAATGACTTGCGAGATGCAACATGTTTGAATTTTGAAAGTAAACGAATTATATTTTTCAAATTCATTAAAAAACAAGTATCCACCTGTTGCAGGAATTTATTTAGCCTTTTAAACATGAAAGAAAGATTTACATCTTCAATACGAGGGAACGGGTTAAGGGGAGAGCCACACACGATAGGCTGTGTTATTTGGTGGCAAAGACAAAAATCTAGATTAAAAGAATAAAAAGATATCGTATTTTCTCTTTGGTTGACTTCGCCCTTTTAGACAACAACCTTTCGGGTTAGTTTTCAGTAATTGCAATTTGTTCAATTAAAACAAATGCACATTCAAAAATTTGTAAATGACAAAGACTAAAACGAAGATGAAAAATCTTGCCAAAATTTGATGAGGCTGAGCTGACAGTGACGGAGTTTGGCTAGAATCTTCAGTGTTTTGGCATCCACACGTCTCTTTCTGCCATCTGGTTGATCTGAAGTGTGAAATTTAGAAGTTTGTCCTGAAAAAAAAAACTGTACAATTAGAACCAATTTTGGGAGGGTTTACTAGAATTAAGGGAATTTAGTATATTTTCAAAATAGAGGAATACATGTTTTCATAGCGGTGACTCGCTATGATCATATTATCATTTCTGCATGTTTTTTTGGCAGCATCCTCCATGTTCCAGCGATTAGTTTTGGGAGAAGGGAATCTATTCATCAAACCACAGTTGTGTTGACTGACCATCTTTTAACATAATAAAACAGTCAGAATTGACATTGGCACTCCCCTCCCCTTGTTTCTTTCCCAGCAGCGTCTGCTCGAGCTCCTCCAATGTAACTCCTGCTAGCGTGGTGCTGCTCTCGACTTCCTTCTCCACTCTTCCTCCTCCTCCTCCTCTTCTTTCTCCTCTTCCTCCCTTCACACAGCTGATGCCCAGGTACACTGGCATGTCTGCACTCCCCTCCCCTACCTACTTTTTTTTTCCCTCCCACCCCACCTCTTTTCATTTCCTCCCGGTTGTCCTGCCATCTCTCCTCTCCCTCCGCGCTCCCTTTTCTTCCCTCACACCAAGAGAATGATAATAACCCCAAACTATTTCTCCTATTCCCCCTTTTTGTGAAGCTGTTTAGCCCAGTTCAATATACAGTGTATCCTCAGTGCTGTGCTCGACCACAATATGAAATTATATTCAAAATGTGATGGAGACTGTTACCATTGAATTTAAACCCCCAAAAAGAAGCCACCCTCCAAAAAGAACTATTTTGCATCAGCTATTTCATTTTTTGTCGCATCTGTTACATTTCAAAAGAAGCAATGGAAATAGAATCAAGTCCTGCAACCTTGCCTTCATGCAGCCCTGCCAATTATTCTTTCTCTTCCTTATTTCCTTTTCTCCAAGGCTTTATCGTCTCCTTGTCTCCTCACTTCTTCTTCATATTATTTGACCTGTCCACTGAAATTCATTATTTCTTTACTCCTGCTTGCTGTTTTGCTCATTTGTCTCTTTCCACTTTATTTAGTTATCCTGCTACACATCCTAGCTCTAGTGTTCTGTCGCTGCCTTGCTTCCTTGATCTTTAGCATCTTCTTTCTCTGCACTTTCCTCTTCTTTCTTTCTTTCTTTGCTTATTCTTCTGCCCCTATCCGTGCACTTTATTGGCTATACAGTGGGCCCCTTCACCTATTGCACCTTCCTTGCGTACTCTTCTGCCCAGTTATCCTCTTATCTCTAACCTCCTATTTACTTTTCACTTCCTCGCTTTTTTTTCTCAATGATTTATCCACTGCTTCACCCACTTGTCATGTTACCCATTTGCTCCCTCACCCCTTTCCCCCCCTCAGGTCTCTTGCATCTTGTTCCTCTTGGTACCATCATGCCCTCCATCCTCGTCTCCCTCCTGTTTCCACCTCGCGCCCTTTCCGCTGTGCCCCCTTATCTATTCATTCTTGTCTGCTCTCCCCTGTCTGGTATCTCCTGCCCTGAGGATCCGTGCTGCATGTGTTTGCTAGTGTGTTTTGACAGACAGGGTCCTGACCTTGTCTCAGACCCTGCTGCTACTCAGGCTGAGGGATGTGTCAGCCTCACCCGCGATCACATCAGCCCGCGCAAACACTCACAGGGACATGCGGAAAAACACAATCCCGTAAAACGCATGCACGCAAGCGTTTGCACGTACACACTTGCGCATAACCCCGCACGTATACGAGATATTCACACACGCGTAAGCATGAGCACACACACGCACACTTCCACCACACAATGGGTCAGTCGGGCTCTCTGTGAACTTCCTCTCAGCTGCGCACCGATTTTGTGTGAAGTGCTGATGTGTTCTGACATTCACATTATCACACTCACTCACACACAAATGCACACACACATACACACACATCCCCAGCTCTATAGGCACATGCATGGTCAACCTCACTCAACTTTCATATTTACAGACTTTGCACCACAATGTCCTCAAGTTTTTACTTTACCATGTTGCAATCAAAGCTCAATTGCCAGAGTGCCCCTGCTGTCTATAATCTCTACGGTAACCAAAAACAGTATTTTCAATGTTCACTTGTTGGTGTGATTTAGATTGTAGCCAGAGCAATACCCATAAGTGTTTATGACCTTGTTTACCATATGCATCTGGTATACATTTGGAACATATTTTTGTCAAAAGAACCTCTGATGTTCTGATGTTAGATTTTATCATCAAAACGTTCTTCAGTTCCTTGTCTGTGTCCCTCTTGTCTTGTTTTTCATGCTTCCCTCTAATCCTAGTAAGCACGGTGCTGGCCATCCAGAATGTCTCTTCATCACTTGTTAATCTGTCACTTACAGAATGTGTGTGTTTTTGAGGATTGTGTGTGTGTGTGTGTGTGTGTGTGTGTGTGTGTGTGTGTGTCTGCCAAGTTTTCCTGTAAGCCAAAAAGCCATCAGCAGTAAGATCATAGAGAGCTCTCTCCTCTTTAGACCCCCTGTGGTGGCAAGGGATGAGAGATAACAGTGTGTGCACACATGTGCAGAAAGTACGTGTGTGTTCATCTTTTTCATTCAAACTCCATCAGGGTGAACCAACAATAGCGTATCAGTTCCAGGCCTATCAGTGTGTATCTGTGACTCGCTCAGTCAAATCAGGCAGGATTTCCACTTATTCAGCCTCACATCTTTCTGCTGCTCATCAGTGCCGTCGCATCAGGGGTCTTTCTGAATGCCTCTCCGTATCCTTTCCATCTCCTCTATCAATACCCTCGTCTTTGCTTTCTCTCATCTCACAGTTATTGCACATTCTATATAATCTGCTACGTTGCAAGATAAACAGCGTCAGAGGTTTGGATTTGTTTTTGTCTGCCACTGGGATAAACCACTGTCTGATGCCTGTCTTTTTGTTTCTCTTTCCAGACAATGCGGCTACAGCAAAGCATCTCAAGAGGGAGACGAGGAACTTTACTTCCAGTGTAAGTGACAGTGGTGATCACACTATTATATCACAGGTGTGTGTGCGTGTGTGTGTATAGGGGAAGGCATCTGTCAATAAAGGATTTGTCTTTCCTATTCCGTGTGCTGGAATGCATGGGAATACAGGCATGTGCGTGCAATACAGATGACTTTTGAGGCACGGCATTAATTCTTAATTCTGAATGCATGCTTAGCCATCTCTGAGCACACTGACACTCAATTAGGTGGTATGTGCTGCTGAGTTTGATGGGAAGAGATTGAAATCAGGAGGAGGGGAAAGATAAAGAGCTGGGGGGAGGGGAGAAGGAGAAAGAGGGTAAAAGCTCCAGAGCAGAGCAGGGCAGGCAGCCGCAGAGATTGCACTTCCAAAACGGACATTAAATGTTGTTGTATACAATGTTGTACAAGGTTGTAAATGCTGCTTCCTTTAAAATCTGCTCACAGCGCTCTCAATGGGCTTTTTGTTTGACAGTGACAGAATGGGAGTAGTTTCACTCTCCCTGTTTGTCAGTAAGTGTGTGTGCCGGTGCTTTGCTAATGTGGTGGATGTATGTGTGTCTTTAGAGTTTCCTTGCGTGTGCGCACGTGCGCGCGTCTGTGTGTGTACACAGTTGTTTAAATTCCGTGTGTGTATGTGGGTACACGTGTGTGTGCATGCTCATTTGCGTTGTTTAATCTCCCAGCATGCTGAGCCCTCTGGAGAGGTTTGGAGCACTATGCCTGATGAATAATGAGCCGAAGCCATGCGGCTGGGAATTAAATCTGCCCAAACAAAGACATGCCAACAGCTGACAAGCACGCAATACACACAGAAATACATACACACACACACACACACACATTTTTGGCCTGCTTTTTGTAGAACACGGACACTCACATAAATAGGCACATAGACAGGTTTTTGTTCTCTTTATCCAACACACACTCTCTTGAGTCCACTTCCTGTTCCCTGACTGTGGACTTCCACAACTAAAGATTAACGCGGAAGGACAGGGGAAGAGCAAGAATGAGTGAATAAATCAGTCTGGGACTCATAAAGTAAAGGAAGAAGGAGGGAGAAAGGAGGGTAAATGAGTGAGTGAAGGGTGCAGTAAGGTGGGAGAGGGATGGAGTATGAAGAGGTGAGGTTGGCAGAGATGGAGAGACTCATCATAATTGACACTGCTCAGGACATTAGTTTTATGTCGGGGTATGTGACCTAGAAACTTGCAGTAGTGGGGGATGGAGGAAAGGATCAAGACTCATCTGCAATCCCCTTTAATAGACCAGTCTGAGATATCATCCAGAGTTTGATTGCATGTAAGAGAGAGACGCGGACACAAGGCGTCGAGGGAAATGAATGGAGAAAGATAGGCAGGTTATGGAGTTTGTGGCATATGGTTAACAATGGAAATATTTGGTGCTGGATATGCTCACCATGTGGTCCACTGAAGATTATGCAGCAGAGTGTGAATATGCTTTAGTTTCCTCTCAATCGCTCATGGCAGTGACACAGTTAACCCTGAAACCAATCAGCCCCACAGCCCATGAAGCGTGCATCAAGTGTGCGTCGTGTATATATATATGTGCAGCCATTCACAGCCTATATTGTTCATTATATGAGGCATGTGAGCATCCCCTCTGTGTGTGTCCATGTACTGCACAGCTGGTTTTAAGCTACAAGTGTGTTTGAAAACCTTATTTGACAGAAAAGGGTTTTCGATCCTCCGCTCAACCCTGGCTTTGAATGAAAAAGGTTCCATTTGCTTCATAATTGGACTTTTGGCTTTATTTGTTGATGTGCGTATGTGTGGCTGCACACAAACATACGTGTGAGTGTGTTTGTGTGCGTGTTGGATCAATAAGCCGTTATGAGGCAGCCACTATAGGATCCCTTAGGTCGATCTAGTGCTTTAATCACATTTGAGAGCCTCGGCCTGGATTTTGGGAAAACTACCAGGCCTTTTCCTGGAAGATTAGCCTTAACATATAGTAACAAGGGTCAAAGGCCATCTAATTTATTGCTACAGTCTATTGGTTAATGGTTATTGGCTGTCTGCTGGCTAGTTTACTTTCTAGTTGTTAGTGTTCGGTAAATACAATAGACAGTTAATAAGGAAAACAAGAGGCTAATTTAGAAAGCAGCTTTTTGTTTTGCTGTGTACAGTCAAACAGCTGGGGTCAATATCACTTGGCGTTTTAAATGTCAGCTGCGATTTTCAATTGTAGAGTCTCAGAAGTGATTTTTGTAGAGGTTCTCGAAAGAAATTAGCCAATGTAATTGTTATTAATAACCTTTTTTTTCGTTTGACGATTGGGTACGGAAACAGGAAATAATTCATCTACTTTGAATTTAGACTTCAGGTTTCTGTGTTAACTGATATTAAACCCTGTTATCGCTGCATGTGAACAAAATAGACAGCCCACAACACATCGCTTTTATACTTCCCGGGCTATTTATCAAATGTCACACTGTGGATAGAGAGAAGATGTTATTTTTGGAGATTTTTTTTGTCATTATGTTCTGTCATTATGTTCGGGGAAGTACCAGTGCTCAGACATTAAAACTGACAACAAAGCAGCGAGCCAACCACCAGTACCATGGCACTTAAAGGTTTCTCTGCCTCAGCATTTTGCTGTCTATTATGTCTTGTCCCAGTTTCTGACTGAAGATTATATTGGGCTTGTGTGTGTGTGTGTGTGTGTGTGTGTGTGTGTGTGTCTGTTATTTTGGATATGTATGTGTGTGTTGGTGAGATAACATTTTGAAGCAAGCAGAAAAGACAAAAAGCCCTCGTGGAAGAGCGCTGTGATCTCACTAAAGCTGCACGGAGGAAACCCAAAGTCAGATGTGAGCACTCAGAGCCTTTGATCTTGGTTTCTCTCTCTGCCTCTGGAGTTCGCAAGGTCAAAACAAACGAAAACTGAGAATTAGACAAGTTATGAATACATAAACGGAAGCATTTTAGTATCTCTGAAAAACAAATCATCTTAAAACAGTTTGAAAAAAAAAATCAGCTACTTTCTCAGTAGTCAGAATTTTTGGTTATGTTTAGTTATCATAACCACAAATACCTTCCTAAAAATGTCAGGCAGATATTTACAGTAGGCCTGCGGATAATAGCGGAGTTTGATAGCAGAAAATGTGCAGCTATCTCAAACATCAATGGTGAAACTCAAAGGTATTGATTTCAGTCTCTGGATCAAAGAGCAAAGGCTTCTTCCTGGACACTACATTTTGTTTTAATGCCCAACAATCATACTGAGAGAAATGCTTTGTTGAAGGAGGCAGAGATACCAATTTCTCCAGTGACTATAGACTGAATAGAGCACAAAGCGATACAGACATGAGAAATGTTTTGCTTTGTGTTGAGAGTGGAGTACGGCCACGGCCACAGACTCTATGGACCCTCTCTATAGCCCCTTTCATGCATGCAGTCTATCCGTGAAATGTTCAGGAACGTTTTCTGTAGGGGGGGTTGTGTGTGAATGGGAGCAGGGATCGATATCCAGGGAAATCTGTGCCGAAAATGTCCCACCTCAAGACCTATTAACGTTTTAGCGAACCCACATGTCGTTTCGTGGCATGTGTGAAAAGGCACAGGATGGATAGTAATTTACTGAAACTATGTGAGAAAGAGGCTTATGTGCATATATCTGTATTTATTTGCTCATACACAGTTTAATGGTGTCTGACTCTCAGACTAGGCTTTGTTTTATCTTTTTTGTGTATCTCATATAGACATTTTCCCACTGGGACTGCAGCCTTCTCTCTTTCTTTAAATTTCTTTGTGCAGACAAGCATGTGGGCCTTAAACTGTATGTTGCTGTCGATTTTATGGAAAGTCTTGCCTCACCAACACAGCTCTAAATTCATTTCGGTGAGGTGTGTCTTACATCGTATGTTTTTTGTGTTCAGTTAAGATCCCGACACGGAGGACCTACATTGACCCAGAGACCTGCGAGGACCTGCTGCAGGCCGTGCACGCCTTTGCCAAGGAGCTGGACAACTCGAGCATCAAGATAGAGAGAATTGTGCACACAGGTACGTGATTGTTCATGCGAACGAAGCAGGATGGTTGAAGAGAGCCAAGCTTCTAAAACATCAGACTACAATCCCCAGAATGCATCTCAATTCCATCTTTTGTTAGATCCTTCCTGCCTAGTAAACGCCCATGTCACTTTTCTTTTCCAGACTTTAGAAAGCTCTCATCAGAGCCTTAGAAGAAGAATTATCTTCATGTGTTAAATTGGTAGAATGGCCCTTTTAAATTTAAAGCAGGATATGCGCATCACATTAGGCATAGAAAAAAAAAAGAATGTATGGAGCGTGTGGCACAGTAGAAAAGGGGAAATTCTGGGTTTCCAAAATGATACCAGAAGCCAAAGATTTAATAACCTTGCTGCCATATCTGTTATGAAATTTGAAAAGATAAATCACAGTGTGCGCAAAAGGCAGCGCACACAGAGGAGACTCAACAGATTGTGGCAACTCAGGGTGTTTGTGCACTCTCTCTCAACTTGCCTTGAGTTAAATTAGAGAAACTATTCCAATCAGTCTGACATCATACTGATCTTTGCCAAAAAATGGAGCACTACTGTTCTGGCTGTTACATTTGCCTTCTACTTGATGTTCCACCGCTTCACCTGCACCCTGCCCCATCTTTGATCTCTCTTTGATCCTTTTGTATTTCATGTTTCTCTGTCTCTCAATAGTGTCAGTTCATTTGCGTCATCTCTCTTTGTCCCCGCTATGTTTGTATTTCTCCATCTTGATTCTGCTGCAACCTGTCTAGCCCACATCCTTCTCCTTCTCTCTGTCGGATAATCGTTGCACAGATCATCCGTCTGACCTGCCTTATTCTTTTTCCGCTCTCTCTGGTTATTCGTCAATCAATAGGGATCATGACCCTTGTTTGTCATCCTGTAGGGGACTTTGGGGAGGTGTGCCGTGGCTGCCTGAAGCTGCCCAGTAAGAGAGAGCTGCCAGTGGCCATAAAGACGTTAAGGGCCGGCTGCTCTGACAAACAGCGCCGCTCCTTCCTCAGCGAGGCCGGCATCCTGGGGCAGTTTGACCACTCCAACATCATCCGGCTGGAGGGTGTCATCACCACCGGTAAGGAGGATGGAAGGGAGATCACGGAGCAAGCACTGGGAGAAAGATAGTTTGGGTGGGAAAAGAATGGGGAAAATAGAGGAGCGTGGGTGAAGATGACGATTACCATTACCAACGAGGAAGGGATGGGAAAAGGAAAGTGAGATAGTAAGCACAAAAATGGGAAATGGAATTTGACCATCACAAAATCACACATGCAGGGGGTCATCACTTCTTGTAACTATGGAGAGAGATGGGAAGAAAACCAGAGGAGGAGCAAAGGTGATGGACAGCACAAGAGAGGATTGGGAAGAGCACTGCGATCCTCCGACCACTTCAATATCACACACGTGGAGGGGGTCAATGCTCACAGCCAGAAGGGCGGGATGGGAGGATGGAAAAGAAGAAAGGATTTGAGAGTAGAGAGCGCGGTGGCGGGATAGACGCCATACACTGGCAGCAGCTGAGCTGCATCAAGGCCCATTTTCCGCTGACAGATAGCAATTGAGGTCCTAGAGCGAAAACAGGATGGAAGGAGGGAGAGAAAAAGAAACTTGAAGGGAGATGACGGCGGAAAGAGACATGAGAGACACAGAAGATGAGGTAGAGGTTAATGGGAATGGCAAGTGAGGGGAGAAGCCTTAAAGAGTTTGTGAAGTTTTTGTTACTGCCACAGTCATGCTCAGTGTGTGTGTGTGTGTGTGTGTGTGTGTGTGTGTGTGTGTGTGTGTGTGTGTGTGTGTGTGGTGTGTGTGTGGTGTGTGTGTGGTGTGTGTGGTGTGTGTGGTGTGTGTGTGTGTGTGTGCGTGTGCGGGCATGGTGCCCGAACACACTCTGTGCTCAGTAGGATGGCAGCAGATGTGCAGGGTACAGTAATTGGTGCTAGAGACCCAGCGGGGCCCTGAGATCCACTCCAATCTCTCCCACCATCACATGCACACACACACACACACACACACACAGCTCATGTGCAAGCGCCCTCATACACATTCAAAGGCAGTCCCATATGCTCACTTTCTCTTTCACGATCATTGGCACATACACCTGCTTGCTTGCCTCCTCACTTGGCATGAAATCACACATCCGTGCACACAAGTAGTACACACACACCCACAGACTGTTAGACTACAAATCACCTGCTTTACATCACTTACCCCCCACCAGATCCTCATTCAGCTTCCATCCCTCCGCCCACATGCAAACGGCACCCTCCTCCTTACTAATCTCCCCATCCTTTCACCATAATTCAAAGCCACATAAAACCATAGGTGTGTCCTGCTAACTGGGAAAAGCTTCCTCCTTTCCTCTCTGCCTCTACATCTTTCTTTCTTTATGACTCACCATTTGCTCCACCTTCTTACTGGCAGTTCCAGGATTACAGACGGTGGTTGAGGGAGTACCGAGATCCCTTATTTAAGTAAAATACTAATAATACTAATGTTTTTACTTACATTTCAATACCGGCGCATTTAATTAGAAATGTAATGATTCGTTATAGACGTCCAGTTATACTGTCAGGTTACTAAAAGTTAATCCACACCTTCCATCCAATCAGAATCCAGAATTCTCAGTGGCCCTGTAACCCATTAACTGTATGTTTAATGACTGAACAGGATGCATGTATAGCATGCATGAATTAGAAGAATTAGAAATAATGGAGATTAAAAATGTAAAGGCTGAGACAGGAAGTGGCTGTCCTGATTTTTTTTCTTCTGTTAAATCAATTTCTCAATAAATTAGCCCTTAATTTACTGTGCAGTCTTTACACCTTATAGAGGTTTCAGTGGCAGAAGATGATTGGTTGTGATCTTTTCCCACAAGAATGTGTGAGATGTCTTCCCATCAATAAGTGGATATTTCAGCTTTCACCAGCTGTACAAGTACAGTCAAGTTCAAGGATTTGTTTTTCACTATGCAGTCAAGTCATGACTTGCAAATTCATACAAAATCATCTTGAACTTGTGTTTGTGTGAGGCAGCAGGCAGATTGGGAAACTTATTTTACATTCTTTAAAACACAGAGCTTTCAGCAGAAATAACACAAATGATAAGATTTCTTTTAACTACACCCTTTTTTTTATTGCCAAATGTATCTGTCATTCCAGCCCTGTGCAACGCATTTAAACCTCCGATTCGCTCTCCAACTCGCATTAATTACATGATGGCTGGCATATTATGGCAGTGTCTCTGTGCTGACTCACAGTTCCTGAGTGGTTTTGGCCACCTTTTCAAATAGCCTCTTGAAAGCCCAGTAATACTGGCAAACCATGAATTGTGGATATTACAATGCCAAGTTATCATTTTTTTCTAATATGCCAGCAAACCTGTCAGGACTGATGTTCCCAGTCCATTATCCTAGATATGTGCTTTTAGGTCATTTCTTTACATATCAAAGTTTTATCTTACTGTCTCAACTTTCATAATCCATCTCCTTGTTTCCTCTCCCCTCCAACTGCTGCAGTCTTATTTTCCTCCTCTGTGCACTTCATAGCACTGCTGGATCTCTGCCATCTGTGCCTGAGCACTGTGTGTGTGTGTGCGCGTGTGTGTGTGTGTGTACACGTCTGTGGTGTATATGAACGTGCATACCTGGACTGTGTTGGTTTGCATGTACGGTCACACACAGATTGTGTGTGTGTGTGTGTGTTCGAGGGTCGTTAAACATGCTGAGACAGCCAGGGCAGCACACAGGTTCTCCTGGCTTCACCACAGTTCACTGGGTGAGGAATGGCTTTGCACAAAGCCTGCCATGCTGCCAAGTGGACTAGACTCACTTTATTCTCTCTACTCTTCCCTCCCCTCTCGCCGTCTCTGTCTCTATTACCTCTCTCACTTTCTCCCCCACCCCCCCTTGATTCTCTCCGTTTTACCGCAAATGTACCTATTCATATACTCTCCCGTCTTGCTCTTTGTCTTTCTCCAGGTAACACCATGATGATCATTGTGGAGAGCATGTCTAATGGAGCCTTAGATTCCTTCCTTAGGGTGAGTTTTTAGTGTAATTATATGTGTGTTTATGTATTCATCTTACATGCATCTGCAGATATGTTTACCTATTGTCTAATAACAAAACTACACCTCATCATTATCTTCTGTTGTCGAGCTGTTTTCCAAACAACGAATTGTGCTCTAATAATCCTAAATTCACTATTATCATAGTGCAGTCCTAGGGCAGCAATACTCGTGCTTATTACAGTAATAAGGAAAACACGGCATAATTAACTGCACAAATGGACTGTTTCTGCTTAAAGATGCTGTAAGCTTCTGTAAACTGTTATTGTGCCCCTCTGCTCTGTGAACCACTGCGGCGTGGTTTATAATGATATGAATTAATGGCCTGTTTGTTTTTATTCTGCTAATAAAGAGAGTCGGCTCAGTGAGCACAACACTGTACTGTAGGAACAGATGTGTCAACGGTTTGTTTTTTTTTGATCACTCCACTTTCCTTTTCCTTTTCCTTTCACCCCTTCCCTGTTTCCCGCTTCCTTTTGCCTCCCATAACCCCAGAAACACGAGGGCCAGCTGAGCGTAATGCAGCTGATGGATATGCTGACTGGGGTGGCATCAGGGATGAAGTACCTCACTGAAATGGGCTTCGTCCACAAACGGCTGGCCGCGCACAAGGTGAGGGAGCAGCTGGGAGGAGATGATAGAGGAGAGTGTGCAGCGTGATGTATGTCTAAGGATATTGCGAGTTTTCGCAGGTGGGTTACAGAATGCAATTTGTCCTCGTCTGTAAAAAAAACATCATTGACAATCAGGATTTATTTGAGTAGCACATGAAGCAGACAATGATGAGACAATACTGTCAAAATCACTTTGTCACATCCAGATTTCACCATGTGGGGTTTCTCCTAAAAGAGCTTGTCTGTCAAACTGCAAACATGGTGGCCACGTTGCGGGAAATGAAGCACAGGACCATTTGTTCTTGTAAACAATCAATTGTTCCCGGCGCGATAAGAGCTCTGCCCACCAGGATGGTGAGCTCTCGTGCTGAGATTGTTTCCCCCTCTAAATGTAACCAATGCTAATCAATATGTTCTCCCAATCTCAGGTGCTGGTTAACTCCAACCTGGGCTGCAAGGTTTCTGGCTTCAGACCTCTTCAGGACGACAAGATAGAGGCCATCTACACCACACTGGTAAGAGAAAATCATAATGAAAACGCGTGTGTGTGTGTGTGTGTGTGTGTGTGCTGCAGCCAGGTCGAAAACATTACTGGATACTTTAATGCATATTTCACATTCTACTTTCCTAATTAATGATCCACAAAGCAGCAGATAGCCCATTGGTAGGAAGTTCACACGTGTAGCGGTGATGTTTTTAATGAGCCTCGGACAAAGTGAGCGTTAACACGGGTCATGTCAGGTTCAGTTGTGGTCACATAATTAAGCTGTCTGATAAAAAAGGAAAAAATAATATTTCGATGCTTTATTTCCTTGGATATTTTTGGGCTCCACTCAAGGTGAACTCACTCCTCTAAAGATTCTTTTGATCAACTGAAAATATGTTCAAAGCTTTTCAAAGAGAATATTAAAGCTTTACTTTTGTGAACCCTCCACACCCTTTCGCTTCATGTCTTACCTCTCCGGTTCTCTCCTGCAGCACGGCGGGAAGAGTGTGGTGCTATGGACCGCTCCGGAGGCCATCCAGTACCATCGCTTCTCCTCGGCCTCAGATGTATGGAGCTTCGGCATTGTCATGTGGGAGGTCATGTCCTACGGGGAGAGACCCTACTGGGATATGGGCAACCAAGATGTAAGTGTGTGTGAGTGAGTAAAGGAGACAGATAGGAGGGTGCTTTCCATTAATCTCTTCAGTCATTCCCTTTATAGTCCTCCCTCCATTTTTTTTTTTCCATATCTGTACTCCCTCTATCAATGAACTCTGTATCCATGCCCAGCTTGGATCTTATTAAAAGAAAGCCAAGAAGGCACGGTACCTCTGAAAGCCTTTGCAGGGCCTAAGTCCCCCTCTTTAAGTCTGCATCAGCTCCATGACCAATCCTGTTTTCTCTTAAGGACGCATTGACCCCCTTCCAGTGGCCCCTGCCTGTCCCTGAGTGCCATTCTGCTCTTAAAAGGGTAAAAAATCCCTCTGGAAAAATTCAGCTCCTTTCAGGACATTTAAAACGCTTGCTGCTTGAGGGCTGCAGAGATTGTCCAGTCGATAGGTCCCTGCCGCTCGTCACTAGCAACCTATAATTTCCAAGTCAATGTGGGTGGGAGATCTGTTTTGCTTTCGCCACTCCTACCTCTTTGTCCTTCAAAGAAACAAAACAAAGAAAAAACTTTCTGAAGTAAGTCACGCTTTTGGAGAGCAGTTAAAAAGATGCTGCTAAAAAGACCAGAGGGAGCAGATTGTCCTTTGTAACTATTTTTTCTTTTAATCACAGGCAAAAAACACACGGAGCAATGATAAGTATGCGAAGATATATAATTTTGAGAATCATTAACGTTCATCAAGTCCAAAAGCTTAATCATGCTAATGCCCTCTCAAATTACTGTCATCATAGCATAATGCCTACACTTTATGCAGGCAGGTGCATAAATAAAAAGCAACAGATTATTAACATGTTCCATTTTTTGAATGTCCAAAATTAATATGCATGAGTTATTCAGCAGACACAAGAATAGCTAGCATTTTAGAGTCCTTTTTTTCCCCTGTTGCCCTTTCACAAAGCCGGAGAAAGTTTCCTCTCAGCTCCGTCCATATTATCAAACTTTCCAATCGAGAGGGCAAAGGTCAAGCTTGTAGAGCGCCAGTGATATTAATCCACTTTAAATTGATACATTATATCACAACAGAAGTGTTGGTCGGCCTGTCCACCTGTGATCCACTGTGACCTTTACCTACCGACTTTGATTAAATGGAAAATGTCAAACGGTAAAAAGCATTTTATGAATGCTCTTTAGTGAGATAGGAGCTTAAGGGGCTGAGAGGACGGTGGAGTGGCGCAGTGGGCGGTTAGGTAGAGACAAGAGAGCGTTGTAGGAAATAATGCAGCTGATGGATGTCATATTTGCGATTATGCTCGGACTTTATTTCCTCCTTTCAGGAGATTGTATTTTTTGGAGTGAGTCGGCGGGAGGACGTATCGCATGTCCCTGGATGTATTGAGAGGAAATCTCTTGTGAAGTGTTACGGTGAATGGAGACAACATTAGTTTGATGGCGGAGCAGAGAACACTGAGGGAGTCTAGAAGGGATGCCTTCATGCTCTGCTATTTGAGGACAGTGAGGCTTCACGGGGCCAGATGAAAAATGCTGTGATGAGATGAATCATTGTATTTAATAGCGTATCTTTTAGAATGGGTCAAGTCTAAGAAAATTCTGGCTCTTCTGGTCTGTTTGTTTCATCTCTGAAACTTGTTTTTTTTGTGTGTTATTCACAGACATACACCATATTGTGTTATAGGAAATTAAAATGTTATAATACAATTTTCTGCTGATAAGAGCCCAACTATTGTGCATCCCATCAAATATCCTGTGAAGTGACATTAAGAGACATTGAATATCCTGTTAAAGGGCCTTTCAATCCACAGACAAAGTCAGACATGGATTTTGCCTTGCTCAGTTTTTGCAGGGATACTTTTTCCTCTCTTTCAGATAATGCTTGCCTATTTGCTGTATGGTTAGTCAAGACGTAGCTCCGGATTTGTATTCAGCTCATATTGTTTAGGTTAGCAAAATCTCTGTGAAATTCAGTTTGTCTTGCAGTTGACGCTGGCTCACAAGGTGACCTTAAAGGATGATGCCTCAAAATAAGTTCAATTACCAAAAAGGAAGAAAAAAAAACAGTGCAATGGGATATTATAGGTGGTGTAATTAGCGACATGGGAAAATGGAAGCACCAGCATTTTTCTACTCTTATTTATCCATGTAGGACCTGTGCTGTCCAACGGCTTCTATTCTTGGCAACTAAGCACCTCCACTGTTAAGAAAAAAAAGTTCTAAATACCTTACTCAACTTTTTTAAGTAGGACAAAACTTTTTTACATTATTATTCACTTCCCCATCTTGCCCTACCTGTCTCAAACATGCTCCTTTGGGAATTTATCCAATTATAGTATAAGTACTGCAAAATAACAACAGTACATCCAAATTTTCTAACCTGATATGATTGTTTTTCTTGTAGGTAATCAAGGCCATCGAGGATGGTTTCAGGCTGCCGGCTCCAGTTAACTGCCCCCCACATCTCCATCAGCTGATGCTGGACTGTTGGCAGAAGGAGCGGACAGAGAGGCCCAGCTTCAGCCAGATCCACTCAGCCCTCAGCAAGAGCATTCGCTCTCCTGATGGCATTGGTTCCTCCACACTGGCACGCAGGTAAGGTCTGGTAATGTATGGGCTCAGAAAATGGATGGCTGTATACATTAATCTCTTCAAATTTCCTGTCTCCACACAATCGTATCTCTATCTTCTCATTTAGAACCCTGAGTTCATCCATTACGCTAGCAGAGAGGCCTCTCCCCTCCTTCCCATCCTTTAACTCAGTGGGAGAATGGCTGGACGCAGTGGACATGGGCCGCTACAAGGACAACTTCACTGCTGCAGGATACTGCTACTTAGAGTCTGTGGCACGAATGACTGTACAGTGAGTGGCTTTATACAACTCTGTCTCAGTGACCTTTAATTTTTTTAGAGTAGGCGAATGCGTGAGATAATAAGATAAGATAAGAGATCATTAAAAAGATAACTGTGTGAAATAAATTACCTGGGGGATGATATCTGTTCTTTTTATCTTCTTGATATTGCTTCTTTTTACATTTTTGACAGTAAAAGATAATATTTTCATACCTAAATAAGTCTCAAGTGACAGGTGCATGTGGAATAAATAAAGATGTCAGAGCTGATACAATTCATTAATTGAGAGAACATATTCATCGCAAAGAATCTCTAAATCTTCCGATTGAGTGTTACAGTCATTTTAAGCAAAATATTCTCTGCTTATTAATTGTGAGGATTTATTGCTTTTAAAACTACTTTCTTTAGGTTTTAGAGTGTAAATGACAGTTAGAATGAAAGACAGTTTATGACCTCACCTTGGGCTTCAGGAAACAGGCATTTGTCACTAAAAGCTTATATGACTTATTGAGAAAGCAGATTAATGAAAATAATAATTAGTTGCAGCCTTAAATAGGCAATATATGAAAAGAAAGCAAACTCTAACCTTAAATAAAGTGCCACAAGGAGTTCTCTCATATATGGAAACAACTTGCATGCAATACATGGCATCATTTGTGCTGTATTTCTTAATTTCAGGTGGAATACTTAGCAATGGAGTCCCATACTAACACAAAATTTTACGACAAATCTATGTTAGTTTAGGAATTTTCCCACTTTGTTTATCAGGTCATGAATATTTAATTGTATATAGAAATACATTTTCCTGGGCTCAACAACAGGAAGTTTGATTGTTAGTTTTCTTTGCGGTAACCGGTCATGAACTCACTCATCCCAGCCAATGACACACAGTCCAATAAATTTCTCATCTTTTTGCTCTCATCTAATTAAATCTTGATTTGTGTGTCCACAGAGACGTACTGAGCCTTGGCATCACTTCCCTTGAGCACCAGAAGCTGATACTGGCTGCCATCCAGACCCTCAGAGCCCAGGTCATCCAAATGCACGGCCGCGGAGTGCAGGTCTAACAGACAGTCGACTCACCCAGTCTCACACTGCTGCTGCCGCCGACCCATGCGTATGTGCAGATGGATTATGGGATGGAGAGAGAGAGAGAGACAGAGAGAGCATTCTCCCAAACTGAAGGAAAGATGAGCAGGTCTTTCAGTTAACTGCACTCCTCTATCTACTCCTCCTTCCCACACTTCCTCATGCCTTCCACTATCCCTTCCTTTACTTTTTTCTATGAAGCCCCTCAGAGACGCGCTTCTGTCGCAACAGCAGAGGAGCGATGTCACGTGACTTTCTTTGTGACCTCTTTCTGCACTTTCAATAACTGTGTCAGCTCCATCTCACTGGCTCTGGATCAGTGCATAAAGACAAATGAAATATTGTCTGTAGCAGGATGGGCTCAGTGTGAAGCTGACCTGTGAGCTGTGGGAGGGGCACAGGTGTACTACGCTGCAAACACACCGGTTAAAGACTAATGCTCAAAGGACCATTTACATTTTGGGTGGAATTTCCCTTTACCACAACCACGCTTCACTACAAACAATATAGGCTACCGTAAAATCAAGGAACTATTTTACTGGCCTTGGATCAGATTGCTCTCTCCTCATGAACTGGCACAGCTGATCTCACATCAAACAGGAACTGATTTAGGACACAGAATCATATCATCGTACGTCAGAGCTGATCTGATCTGATGTTAGATGGTAAAGGAACATTTGTGAGGATTAAACATGGCTGGAATGTAACCTACTGTTTCATAGAGCAGCAGCTTTAGAAGACTGTGCTGTCCCATGTCAAGGGTCCACTAAGTCTGAGGGTTGTAATGAGTTGGATGAAGCCTTAACCCTTCAGAGTCTGGGGTAAAACGGCGTTTTTCTACTACTTTTCATTTTACCTTTGTGTTTCCCATTAAAACTGCTTAGCTTGCCTTTCTTCGTGTCTTTCTTTTCAGCACAACCTCACCTATGTGATTCTACAAGTATTTATTTATTTTGACATAATATATGGACACACTGTATGTAAAAGTGCAAAAGAAACACAAAATCCGAGTAGGAACTAGTTGGATCTTTGGAGGAGCGGGGGTCTGCACGGACACCTCCTCTCGTTCGTCTTCACGCGCAGCATCCACTTCATCCTCTGAAAGGAGTCTTCCTCAGAATCAGAACGTTCTTCCCCAGATTCAGCATCTTCTAACTCGTAGAAGAGCTGTAGTGCGCGACTTCGGCTCTTCATAAATTTAGTCTTAATAGGCCGATCGACAAAATTCAAACACTTGTAAAAAGTTTGAAGTGTCCGCTTTCCAACAGTCTTTGAATTGAGCACCCGCGTGCTTGTGTCACAGCTTTACGTTTTCAAACGTGCGACATGTGACTTTGACGCCGTGTGGCGGTCCTAGACTCCGAAGGGTTAAAGAAGGCTAAATAAACAGGGCTAGCATACAGTATAGTCCTATATACAATATATAAAGTGTGCTGACAGGATGAACAGAGCTACAGTAAGTTATGGGTGATGATAAATTGTACTTTCAGTGGCATCGGCCTGCTTTTTTTTCCTCCTTTGGGGCTACTGATGGTTAAACAAAAGCTGCAGAATAGAATTGTAAAGCAAAGATTGAAAACTTGTGTTTGATTGTTCGTTCATTTGTTGTACGTCGCTGTCTGTTTAGCTACTCTAAATGACATTTTCTTTGTTTCCTTTATCTTTTTTTTTTTTTTTTTGTCCTTTACGCCTCGAAGTTGTTTTATTTGTGCATTTAAAACATCTCCTCTACCGTTCTCCTGCTGGATGTCATCTTGGTACCATGATCCTCCGCTCCAAAGCTTCCCTCACTACCACGTTTAATACTCTGTATAGAGCAAAGGCCAACTCTGGAAGATGGCCTTATTCAGATATTTATTATCCATATGTATTTATGTTTACAGACTGTAACACAAATCTCTTCAGAAAAGAGGTTAGGAAGGTTTATTTATTTAACTACTATTTAAAAAATGTTAAGCAAAGCAGTCGTCTCCTCTTGTTATGTTTCTATTTTTGCTGATTCGTTATATGACTGTGAGCAAATTAGCTGTTTCGTTTAAACAGGAAGCAAAAGGAACACTGGAGAATTTTTACTGTCAGCACACAGTATCTGTGTATTCTTGACCACTGGATTTGATACAGTTAATTTTATGTCCATTATCATTGGATTTGCTGTATACATTACAGTGTGCGTGTGTGTTGCAGTATAAGTACAGTATTACAGAATGTCTACGGATTTTTTTTTTTTCTTTGTAGCCGATTGTCCTGTTTCATTTTGTTGCTGTTAATATCATGCTCTGCCATACTATGTTGTTTTCTCCAGAAAACTCCCAGAATTCTCTCTGTACAGTGATGTGCCCCTCGTCTTTTCTGGCCCATTTCAATACAGGAGGCTCGAAGGAAGAACTTTGATCGGGGCATTATTTGATTATCATACAATTTCGCAACTGAAAGTACATACATTTTGACTGGAATATTGTAACTGGTTTGTATTTGGTACAAAAGGTAGTTTTTTTTTTTTGTTCTTTCTCCTTGTACTCTCCTTCTCTCTGTAACAGTTTTGTCCAATTAAATAAACTCATATGTCCTTATAGATGTTATTACGCACATGTTAACATATCTGAAGAAACACTCTGGTGGTCCCTTTGACACACAGACACACACAGATAAACACACACACACAAAATACTACAAAGACACACACGCAGTCACTAACACACAACAACCTGGACCTCGTCACCACGATGAATGAAACTCAACTTGTTTCACCTCTCTACCCCCCTTCTCTTACTGTGACCATTATGATATATGTTTAATACTGTAAATATGTATTTGAAAATGCTAAATCTATTTTTATAATTTGTTTGAAGAACAATGTGTTGAATATAATATCTGCTCACTGTGTAAGGGTTTTGTTTGAATTTAGGGCTATAGCCAAGAAACTCTGGTGTTTGGAATATAAAACTGAAAAAAAAAGTTTCTTTTTTCGTTAGTTTTTTGATGATTTTTACCTGTTAGAAGAAAATCTGATGGCTGTTGCAATATTGAAACGTGTTATTAAAAAATCTCCAATACAAGCAAATGTTTTTTTTCTCCTTGTCTTCTATTTTGGGATTGAATGTAAACCTTAAAATTAAATCCACATACTTCAGCCCGAGTGATACTGGATTTTTGGAGCAGACATCGATATTTGAGATTTTGAAAAATCTCTTGATCAAATTTTCTCTCATAAACTAATCCTGTGTTCAGTATACAGTATGTACTGAGCCGTACGTTTTACAGCTGAGAATTAAAGTTGCCAGTGCTCTATGTAATGGCATCATTGTTTCTAAATTACCTGAATATTTTAGCAATCTGTACCGATATTTCCTGTTACATATTGGCTGACATGTATACTTACATTGGTTTATTTCATGGCTCTGTTGAATACTCGATTCTGATTGGTCAATTACAGCATTCTACATTTCGTTATTTCTGTATAGCAGATCGTTGCTATGGACGCAGAAGCCAGAAGCAATAAAATCATTTTCAAATCAAATTGCTTTTCAGTCAGTACTTTGTGTCAAACTGTTCATTTCTTTAGTACGAAGCCGTGTGATAAGCAGGATAATGTACAGTTAGCGGTGGTCATTATTACGAAACAGCCCCCTGCATTATCCCTGTAAGAAAATTACACTTTACAAACCTATGACTATAATGTTATGAATTACAATTACTAACATAAAAGACAGTTATTCTATAAAGATTATTTGTGATTTGCCTAAACTCTGAACAGTTATCGTCTGTGTAAAACTTTTAAAAAGCTTAAATCTCACCGGTTTTACATCCATATTTTTATCTGTTAAATATATTTTTGAAAGTTTGAATGTGAAGCAGCCGAAATATTTAATTGAATGGCCCATCAAACCACACTGACTGGTTGGGGACTAGATGGGGGCTCTTCATTGGTTAGGTTTAGGCATAGGGAAATGGTGATTGGTTAGGTTTAGGCATAAGAAGTCACATGGTTCAGATTAGGGTAAGAAGATTAGGGTCAGGCCAATCAGAGGAGAGGGAGACTAGCGGCAGGACTTGCCCTCGCCATTCTAGTCAAAGAAAACTCACGCCCTGATTAACAATTCTCATAGCCGAATCTGATTGATCAAATCCTACCTATCATCATCTGATCGTCAAATAATGCCTTTTTTTCTTGCTCATTGATCCATGTTCTCATTTGCGACATTTACTTCCATTTTTTCCCCACACATGACAGATACAACACCCTAAAACACCCAATTAAAATGCTCCCATAAATCACACGTTTGCCTATTTTGGATGCATTTTACATCTAATTTTAAAAAAGCAGACCAAGCAGTACCGCATGAAGTGTGTGTGGGGGCGGACCGAAGCACTGTTCACAGTGCTGAGCAGAGTGGAGATTGATAGACTGAACACGTTGCCCGTGTCCACCAAAGTGTTTCTTTCCTACCTGAAAAAGCCAGGCGCTCCTCTGAATATGCACAGCGGGGAGCGTTTGAGAGGCACAGTAGGCAGCGCGTGTTGGGCTTGAACTGCTCTGGTTACTACGAGATAGAATATCCACAAAAAGTAGAAATGTCAGCACAAGGTAGAGTACGCCAGTGTGACAATTTGACTGAGACAGGCAGTCGATTCAGGCTCTTTAGATTCAATCGTCAACTATTTGGTGTCACCTGTAGATATACTAGTATCTAAAACATTTCAAATCACAATTTTCTATTTTTTATTTTGCCTTTTCTCCCAGAAAAGGGTAAATTCACCCAAAATACAAAAAAAGTATGGGAATTATTTGTGCAAATACTTTTTGTTTATAAAGGTACTCTATGGAGTTTTTGACCACTAGTTGCACTACAAAGCAACATTTTTTTTTAGGTACAACAATGCACATGCATGCTCGCAAGCACATAGTGTAGACGGCACAATTGACATCCTACTGTTGGTTCCAGCTCCTTTCTGCTAATTGGAATTTGAAGGCTCAAAGAATTGGAAATTTACATTCAAATGAATTCAACAGCAAAATCTCTTCCTGTCCCTTGTGCTCTTGGCAACCTATGAACCTCACCATGATCAGCCTTCATTTCTTTGCTAGAACGTAGCCCCAATAAAAACTGTTCGCAGTGAGTTCTGTGGACTGTTTCAGCGTAACTGGGACGCTGCGGAAAGACGCACAGCTGGTGAATTGTTCTTTATTGGCCAAATAAAACCAAAAGTACATGCAGATAAAAAGAAATGTTTGTCATTTGGGTGAATCGAGCCTTTAAAAGAATTTCAGTGTCTTGCCTGAGGGAACAGGGCTGCTGCAATGAGCAGCTTAAGAGTTAAGTTGAATAGGGTCTAAATAATAAACTCCCAACTATCCATCTACCTGTAACTTCACTTCTGATGTGAGGAATTAAAGCAAGAGCTCACTTATTCCTCTAAGCTGAAGGCTTCCTGGGCCTCTTCTTACTTATCTTAAGCTTAATGTTCTGTATCCACTTACAACAGAATTCATATTTCAGTTACCTCTCTGAGCATACTTCCTTGGCTCATGGTTCTCTCTCCTTTCTCCACCATGTGAACTTATTAAGTCTCTCTGGGACTGAGGTTATATTACTTACTGCTTTATTACACAGCATCCACTGTTAAAACTAGCACTAAGCGTGGGAGAAATTATTGTAAATGCAAATGAACTGTTGCGTGGGCTTGCTGTGGGCAACTGTGTGCAGAAGTGAGTGTGTCAGTACGTGCTTTTGTGCCTGCTCAAACGGGTGTGTAATATGCGCATATGTGTATTTTATGTGTGAATGTACAAGTATGTGTGTCGGCGGTCCATGGGCATACATTTGAGAATGAGATCTTTTTATTTATCTCATACAGTTGCAACCGCAATCCATACTTTTTTCTAATATTACAGTCTTATTGGAGTTGAGGATTGGAGTTTGAGACTTAATGAGTTTCATCTCTGAGCCATCGCTGGCTGCAGCTTTCTAAACCTCCCACGCAATCAAACATCACCTCCTTCAGATGCTGCTTAGCAGACCCCAGCATTTGAACTCCCGCTGCAGTAACTCTGGATGTGGAGAATTCATTATCTGAGGCTTTGCGTAGATTTCTTGCTTGCATTCAAGATGTAATGTGATGAAAAAAGCGAAAAAACACAAAACAGCTTATTTACATGTTAGATTCATCAAGATTCTGAGACGCCCAGAGTATAACTGGTTGCTTTTTAATTAGATAGACAAATGCACAAATGGAAAAAAAAAAAAAAGTTACTTTTACTTAAAACGTAATTACAATGCTGAAACCAGCCATGCTAGGCTGGGAGATATGTTGACTCTACATAATATAAATCATGAAATCCTAATAGCCTTGACACTTGACTCCTGCCTGCCCTGGGTCATAAGCCATCTCAGCATCTGAACAACTGCTAAATGAGCCAAATAGTGGGTCTAATCAACCTCAGTCTGCCGCCTATTCCCATGCAGTGCAATATAATAAATGCTATTAGATTGAATTTGACATCTTGGTATGCAAACAACATATCCCACAGTAACTCTCCTCGATATCAAGGGGGTTTTGTGTTAGTTGGTATTTTATCAGGCTTCTCACGGTTTGAGTGTAAATCTTCAATCAGATTTGCCTGTTTATTCACTGTAAATGAGACTGGGACAGGGAGACGGGCAGGGATTCGTCCAAGAGATTAAACGAGTTCGTGTTTCAAAACGCATAATAAAGATTGTTGTACCTGAAATCCATCAATTCTGCAAAAACCAAGACTACACTCAAGACATGTTCAAGGCCTTTAAATAACTTAGACGGTAATGAGATACAGTGCTGCTAGGTGTAAGGACATAATGATCAAGTGGTACATTTCCTTTAGAATCAAACTGCACAAGGAAACACTGAATCTTAATGCAAGACTAAGACTAATAGAGACTAATAAAAATTAATCTATTGATCAATAACTTCACTGATAATCAGTTAGTTTAATGATAAAGTGTTTAGTCAAAGACAGAAAAATCTGTTCCAGTGTTGATAAAGCTTCTCCAATTAGACATTTTCAAAATAATTGAATGACATCATTTTTGGTTTAAGGAATCTATACTTATCACTATTTTGTAACATTTTGTAAACTAAACTAGGATCACAGCCTCGTGGTTATGAGCTTCTGCCGACCACTTAGTTGCAGTTTTACATCCATGTCTGTCAGATCCAAGATCAGTGTCACCAACTCAGTATCCAACCAAATGTGAAACATGGTCACAGTCTCCCCCCTCTGTTCCTGAGCTGTGGCGTTGAATGATAAAGTGTTTTTGCAGGACTTAATTATGTCAAATTGAAGGTGACCTTTGACCTTTTGGATATAAAGCGCCATCACTTCATCCTGTTAGACATTTCTGACAAATATTGTTGGAATGATCTCCTCCAGATCTAAAGGCTAAATCCCAAAACTGACATCTAATAAAAGCTGGAGATTAATTCCAGACCTGAGATGTTATGGTCTGCATAGGTTACATGACGTGAAACATGACAGTGTGCACAGCTTGAGTCTACAGATACAAATTATTCCGGGAGGACCAAAGGTTATAATGAAGAAATGAATAACTAAAAACAGTTGAAAGGCGTAACAGAGATGGCCTGGCAGCTCTCTGCACTCAGATCTCCTTAATTCTTGAGTTATGGCCAAAAACAAGTTTTGTGAGGTCACAGTGAACTTGATGTTTGACCACTGAAATCTAATCAGCTGAAGAAATTCCCTGGAGGTGTTCTTCAGATACTGCGTTCATGAGAATGAGACATACGGACAGACGGACGACCCAAATGCATAATGACCATGTACTATCCTTCCAGCCACAGCTATCATCTAACGACAAATCAGCTAATTGTAATAGCTTGGTGAACCTATAATGAAAATAACTGAGCTCTGGGCTTCACACAGCTTTTTACTCAAACCAGACGTTTTAATCTACTTTATCACTAAGATACAACCATTACAGTATTGAAAGATACAAGCTTGTAACAAAAGAAGGCCTGCAGTTGGAAAAGAAAAGACAAAAACATGTTTTCGTGTTCAGAAATGTAAGGGGACGACATCCAGGAGAGGTGGCGGAAGAAGCAAAAGGTTTCGAAAAGGCACACGGGGAAGCAGACGGCACCTCTGTGAAGACATTAGCGATTCCCAGCTGTGTGTTGAGAGCCCTCTCCTCCTTCTTGTCCTCCCTCTATCCCTCGCTCCCTCCGCTCCGTGTGAAGATTAAAGCAAGCGGCATAAAGGGGGAGAGCAGTCCACCTCTAAGCTAGTGTGAAGGGGAAACTTCCCCCAGCACAAAAGTTCTGCTCTCCGCTCTTTGCCAAAGCGTGCCGCAGCTCAAATCGGCTTTGAGAAATTAATCCCTGCATTATGGAGTGAGTAAAGTAAACAAACGGAGGACAGGATGGGGACCTGCGAGTGTGAGACTGAGGCAGGGGGTGTGGGGAGGAGGAGAGGAGCTGTAAGACAGCGAAGCTTTTGTAGGTAAAAGCTTGTGTTTCTCCAGAGAAAGAGAGACGTGAAGGCTCTGCGTGTCTGTGCGAGCGTTTGCGCCGCACAGGGACGAGGGGAGAGTGAGCTCAAGAGGTGAAGGGAAGGGGGCTGAATGAAGGAAACGAAGCAGCAAAAGCCTGCCCGGTCCTCTGGGATGCTCCTGGAGAAGAGCGTCACAGCCTTTTTGCTGCATGATCTTAAACCCCTCTCTGTGTCTCTCATATGTCCAGCTTATTACTGGCTTTGTCTTTCCGGGCTTCATTCAAACACTTTGCCCCTGTGGCAAAGAGTCATTGTCTGCAAAATCCTCCTCCTGCAAGCCTTCTCTGCTTTCCCCTCTCTCCTTTTCCCATCCTCGCCCTCCACTGAGAGGGTACTTAGATAAGACCCTGGGTTCAGTCTGACGAAATCAGAACTTCCCGCTGAGCAGAGATTAAACTCTGAGTGACCGAACGGGCAACTTCTCTGGCTCTCTGTGGTTCTCTGGCAGACTGAAGGCTGGCGGGAGAGTTTCCGTCTCTCCTTTTGACAGTTTAAACACCCGCCTGTCTGGGTTCCTCCAGAGGCTCTCTATAAGTGCACTTTCAGTCTCTCTACACCTGTGCGCTCGCTGCCTCTCGCCTATACATCTGCCGTCTATCATCGCTCCCCATCTCTCCACTTTTCTGCCCATACTCTAAACACCCCCACGCATCTTCTCCTCACCCGTCACTCGCACATCTTCCCGCACAACTGCTCAATTCCATCCCCCCCCCTTACATAAGTCCTCACTCCTGCGTGTTCTACTTCGGCTGTTTTATACAGATGTATCCTACATGCCTCTCTGCCAGTGATTTGATTTCCCCCCTGCCAGGCAGATAAACCAGCTGATAGATGATATAAAGGATTTAGTAGAGTGCATCCTGCTGTTTGTGGGAGGTTTTTAAAACTCCACAATCTCTCTTGGGGAAGTAAAATGACAGTAAACGGACACCCAGCCTTTGACCTTGAGGTGTAAACAGAGGGTCAAGATTGCAGGGGGGGGGGTGTGTGGTCCCATACTGCCACTTGGTGGACTGAATGAAAACTGCACTGTAAAGTATAATGTAATGACTACTGGAAAGCAATTAGTGGATTTATTACAGTAACATACTAAATTACACTTTTTAAGGGCTTTTAATTATTCCTTATTTATAATCAGATTTATGCCACTTAAACCTCAACTCTTATTACATGTCAGAGGGAAATGTTACACTTAATATCCTAATTTATTTGACTGCTATAATTACTAGTTACTTTGCAGATAAATATTTCACATACAAAACATATTACTATAAGAAATAGTTGAACAAATTGTGTTCTTTGAAGGGGTTTTTGGGGTGGAACAATTTATTGGCTGTTTTTGTCAATTTATTCTGACAGTTAATGTTGGTTTTTGTACAGAGTGAACAAGATATAATGTGTTAGTGACTTTTACATACGCTAGTGGGCTCATGCTGTTACCTTTGGACATGCACAGGCTAGCTGTGTCTTCCCAATTCTAGCAAATCTAATCACTCGTTGGCTGTAGCTTCATTCAAGATTTGTTTTTTTTAGCTTTTGATGGTTTTTGATTAAGCATTTTTTCTTTGCAGTTTTTCATCTTTATTAGATAGCTGAACAGGAAACATGACATTTCGCTACTTTGACAGCATCCTAAACCCAAAGATCAGCCAGGGAATCTTTTTTTGATACTTTAAAGTAAATTTTGATGAAAGGGCTTTTGTCCTTTCTTGTAGGTAAACCTTTTAATAAAGCAGATTATTTTTACACTGAGGTATTGCTACGTTTGCTCAGTTGAATATGTATTCCACCAGTGGTGCTGAACAATTCAGATCTAAGTAGAAGTCATGTTTATATCCAGGACACTATGGATTATAACACATTAGACAGAAATCATAGTACAAAAAGAGATTTTATTGAAACTGGTTACAGAGTAAAGAGGAATTATTATGAGTATCTCAGATTTTTCTTACACTGTAGATGTGGGTTTTATTATGATATTCCTTCACCTGCCTTCTTTTTCTTTGTACCAGTGCATTCTTCTGTCTTACACCAAATTGTTCTTAGTAGTATGTTTTGTTAAAGATAAAAAGCCTAATCATCTGTTATAAAGCCTCCCTCATCGTGTATGTTTTATCTTCCTTCCCCGTCATTTTCTCCTCAGTCCTTCCAGCTGAGCCCAAGTGTCTCAGCGATGAAAGAAAAGATGTGCGTGTCCTCCAAGATGGCCTTGGCGGTGGGTTTCCCTGCACCGTGCCCACTACGGGTGTCCACCCTGACCATCAGGGGCTGACGCTGCCCAGGGCTTCCGCCCACACCGTGCTGCAAAGCAGCGCAGTACTTCAGTGTGTGGAGAGGCACAACACGATCGTCGTGATCTGCTGTCAGAAGCAGGACAGCAGGGTATGGTGAGCCAGAGTAAGGTGGTGCAGGCAGATTATGGAGAGGTGAATACCTGGAGAGAAGGTGAGACAAACGAGTTAGAAGGAAAATGTCGGGAAACTCTCACCAGAGAGACGAGAGTGATTCGATCTGCTGTGATTTTTTTGTGACATATGTGGGTGAGTGTAAAGCTGGGAACAGATTGTATGGCCATATTGAAGCTACCAAAGATTAAACACCCAATAAATAATGACTATTTACACCAACATGCACAGATTTTTTCTTTGTCTCCAGAGACAGACAGAAAATACTGAACTGACTATGAATAGAAATGCAACGCTCGACAACCCTGAAAAATCCAGCAGGTGGACAAATTCTTGTGTGACTATACCAAAATAGAAACAGACATCCGTTAAAAACCGGTTTGCCTCGCTAATTTATTCTGCAATCTGAGCAGAAAAGGCAAAGTGTGGGAAATGCTCCCTTTGAGACTTTAGCCTGCAGAAAGAGCTGAAGGTGAACCTAAGTTGAGTTGTAGCGCTGCACGGAAATCTGGAAGAACTGCATTGCAACGTAATTTATTTCATTTCATTTATGGCACGATGCATGATCTCACAGTCCGTTTGCTGTTTTTAGGCAGTTTCTCCTCCAACAGGAGGCAAATTGATCAGATTATTATTATTATTATAATAATACACGCAGATATTATCATCAACTGACCTCAGTCGTGACGAAAGCGAGGATGTGCTGTGCAAACGTATTTTAGTGATTTGATGTGTCTGTGCTTTTCATACTTGATGAGCCACTTGAACTGCTCCGGGTCATCAGAACAGCCGTAGTCGGTGGTCCAGGCGTGGCCGATGGTGAATTTGTGGAACTTCAGCATATCCATCACCCCGACCTCTGCCACAGCACAGCCGAACAGGTCTGGACGCTGGTTCACACATGCCGCTGTGTGTGTGCATATAAAAATTTGTTTGAGATTCCATTTGCTTACAAACAAACACACACACACACACACACACTCTTTGTAGTTCAGTGCAGGACACAATCACTCCTAAATGGCCACTTACACATCAGGGAAGAAGGCATTAGTTGGGTTTAGTTGTGCGATGCCATATGGCAGCCAGCCTTTGGTAAATGATGTGACTAAGCACTGTTTAATGTGCTGTTTAATAGCTAAATTAATTGAAGCTAAGCAGCTAACTACAGTTAGATGAATTTGACATCAGCAATTATGCCAAAGATTTAATGTAAAAGAACACATAGCACAGTGATCAGTGCAGCTGAGACTGGCAATCAACCAGTGATCTTAGCTGGCTGTTCGCTGCCTTTGAAAAACCGCACCCTGTATACTATGTGTATGGTTAGTAGTCTCAAGGGTTAAACCGCATAGAAAGTGGGAGCTGAGCTGTTAAAACAGGGAGGATGTAGAGGTTAAGCTCCATTACCAGTTGTCAGCTATAAAAAATGAAGAGCAAGATTTCCCCAGCTTGACAATTTCAACTCCTTCATATAATACGTAATGGACTGTTACATAATAGTTTCCAAGGTTTACCTTTAAAACCCTTTCACTTTACCTTGTTCTCTATCACTGGGCTTTCACACTAAGTGCATACACAACACACACACACACACACACACACACACACTCCGTACTTACCCACTAGCAGCCCACCATTAGAGGCTCCATTGATAGCGATGCGGCTGGCTGTGGTGTACTTCTCCTGGATCAGATACTCTGCTGCACACTGGAAGTCATCAAAGCAATTCTGCTTGTTCCCTAATGTCCCAGCTGCAACACACAACACAGCAGAAGAAGTGTGAACACAGAATTAGACCACAGCGAACCTATGTTCAATGTTCGGCTTCTCTCTCTCTCTCTCTGACACGCTCTTTCATACAGTCGTGTCTTTCTAGGTGAATTCCTCGGATGTTTTGTACCTTTGTGCCAGGTGAGGCCGTATTCTCCTCCTCCTCTGATGTTGGCCACCGCCAGGATCCCTCCCAGGTGTCTCACATACAGCAGGTAAGCAACACTGACCAAAAACAAGACAGGCAGAGGATTTAAAGCCTTGTAAGTACCAACAATGTTATGAACCATAAGCAATGATAATCAGTTTAAGGGTGGATGGTTTTGCAGAGGAAACATGGAAACTCTATCACTTTGTTACCCTAATACTTCTGACATTTTATAACTGACTGAACTGTTTGAGAGATTTCAAGCAGAGCAGGTGCACTTACTTGTAGTACGGTTGTATGGAAGCCTCGAAGCCTCCGTAGCCGTAAAGGAAGACAGGATGAGTCCCATCTTTCTTTAGGCCCTTGGTGTGAACTACGAACATGGGGATCATGGTTCCATCTTTACTGGGATAAAACACCTGTAAATGTATGAGAAAAGAGATGAACACAGACATCAGAGATCTTTTACGAAACACCTCTTACGGCAGCATTATCAAACTTCCACTCAAACTTTCACTTCAACGTTTTTTGTTTTTCTAAAAGTCTGAAATGAGCTGTTCACACACACTGTTTACTACTTCCTCAACCATAGTGAGTAAGATTCTGTGAAATCTGCATCATGGTATGAATATGCAGCCAGTAACACAAAAAGAAACAAGAATAAACATGAAGATGATAACACATGAAGAAAAGTACCAAGAAAAATAATGGGGAAGTTTGAGCATTGAGACGTATGTACAGAAATAGAGGGGGTCGGTAAAAGAGATAAAAAAAGGCGAGTATTACCTGGCTGGTCTGATAGTCCTCTTGCTTGATGCCTTTCACCTCCACCTCCCTGAACACTATGGGCTCCGGGTTCGACTCGCTCAAATCACAGTGGTAAATGATACCTGTGCGCCATAGAACCGAGTTCACACGTCAGAGGTTACTGTGTTTTTTACCAATTGCATGGGGATACTTTAATAACTGATTGTTCATGTTTGGCGAGAGAATTCAATAATGTAACACTTAATAACTACATTTCAAAAGACATAACCTGCAGTTACAGTAATATAAGCTATTTCACCTTCAGCTGTCATTTTTTTCTGACATTTTATATGTTTCAGGGTATTGGAAGCAGTACAAGTTGCCATTACAGTGGCAATATAGTACTAACAGTGAGAGGAATATTTTAGATGTAGATGTACTACTGTATCTTCCACAATGGTCAACAGAAAATTGAGCGACGAGTTAACCCTAATTATTTGAAAGCACTTTAAAGGGTTTTTAATAGCATTGTAGTTATTCTTTATGTGGGATTAGTGACATAATTTTACAGTATTTTGTTGCATTTATTTTACTAATATGATTATAATAATTTATGAAATGACAGACTTACCAGGCGTAGTGAAGGAGGTGAACTTGTAGAAGAACTCAGAATGTTTCTTCTTGCAGCTCACCCCATTCACTGTGCCAACATCCAACGGCAGGTCCCGGACCAGCTTGCCTGTAGTCAGCTCAAAGAGCTGCAGGGTATCCTTCACGTCATGGACGTAGTTGACCAGCAGGTGGTGCTGGTTCACACAGGAGACAAAGCCTGCAGGACATAAAAAAGGAAGCGATAGAAAGTGAACATGACTGCATGCGTAGCTGCAAGTGTTCATGAAAACACTGTAACCAAGAGAAACAGTATCCTTGTTGTCTGTCTTCCTTTCAGTGTTATCACCAATGTCACCTTCCTCTCTGCTAATTCTCCTCATTTATCTTGATAATACAGAGTCATCTTGTTATTGAAAGGCTATGGATTGGTAATGATCGTATTGGTGAGCTCAGTTTAATGAGCTCCAACTGTACAGCGGGAGCAAAGAGTAAACACAGGTGTGAACTATGGATCCATTCACTGTGGCACTGATGAGACCTCATCTACAGCCAGCAGGGGGCAGTCTAATATACCACAAGTGTAATAGTAGTCAAAGCAGGACACACTGCTCAGCAGACGTCTGCCGCGCTACAGACGCTACCTTCTCTTGGTTACTCTGTTTATTATACACAGTAACCACAATTCTATTAATGGCATTTTGCCTTTAAGTGTCATGAGAGTCAAGTCCAAGTCAATGCAGAGAAATGGGATCAGTGACAGAACAGTCAATGTACCTGCATTTCATTTAGAGAATTGAACAATATGATATCATCAGATCTTTCTGTCAACTCCTCACTGTGGACTGAACGCATGTTTGATACCATAGCAACAGGTATATGCTGTTGCTATGTCCCAAAGGAACATCAGGAAGTGCAAAACTAGTAGCAATATTTCAAAAACATTAGCAATCTAGGAAATTTCAAAATATAAAGAGAAAACAAAAGGTCATTAACGTGCACAAATAATGTATCATTGTTTGGTAACATTTTCCTTTAAATCCAGCTAATTAGCAGTTATAAGCAGAATACAAGCATTTGATAAGTAAAGACAAAATAATGTGATTATCTGGAGTTAAGAACAAGTTCTCATTAAATATGTCTAACTTAACTCTATATGGACATCTTTTATATCATTACAGCTACGTCATAATCTGTGTATACACCAGCCCACTTCAGGGTGCCCACAGGAGGAGTTATAGTTGTTGACAAATACATTAATAAACGCTAATGTATGCTTATAACTACATTATAGTGTGTTATAAACCATCTATTAAATACACCAATTAAATATATTAAATAGAGGGAATCGCAATCAAGTGTTGTCATTTTTTTCATGCCAATATTCCGTCATTTGCCTTCAAGTTTGTACTGGTGTGTGTGTACGTGCTCACGTCTCAGTGGAAGCTTGGGCATTCACTGCAGTATGAATTAGTGGTGCCTAGATACAGTTACCATCAAAGGATCAGACAAATCAGTTACCGCCAGACCAAGTGCTTATGAGCCAAGTTTCACTTTTTTTTTAGCAGAGTGCCCTTTGACGAAAGTCTTTGACCACAGACACAGAACTTCCCAGTTGCAGTGGTTAGACTGTCATTGAAACATTAGAACCGATATTCGGCGAAAAAGTATTGTGCAAGGTTTCTAGAGCTGAATTGTGGAACTACGTATATGTATGAGCCCTTTACGTATTTCAAAAGCTTGGTGGAGTTTTCACACACTCTTAACACAATCCCACTGCTGTCGCACCAACAACGGCCCACTTTACAAAACACTGACACAACTGCTGTGAGAACTTTCAGACGCAGCAAATTTCGTCTGTAGAGAACTGATACTACAAGCGTGGACTACATAGCTGGCTTTGTCTTCTACTGTATATTCTGCTGAAATTTCCATTCAGTCTCACCCAGGACATCCTTGTCATGCTGTGGTATGAGGTTAGTCCAGTGCTGCCTGTCTGGTTTCTGGATGTCTATGTTGATGAGACAGTACCGAGGAGCATCCAAGTTGGAGTGGAACGTGAATACACTTTCCTCATTGGTGACATATGAGTACTGGGCGTCAAAGTTGTCCACAAGTTTGACCCATGGCAGCAGGCCTGAGGGGAAAAGAGAAAACAGAAGAAGAGAATTTTTTATTTTTTTAAATCCTTGTAACCATAAAGAGTTGCAATTAAGTGCATCTCTGGCTCAGGCAAAAAAGGCTAGGCTAGCACAGTTTTACAAAAGGCTTGTACTATGAAGTGTGAGCATTCCTCCGTTTGTGGGGGAGATTTTGACCCAGAAAATAAGCTGCAATCTGGTGAAGTAACCATTGAGTCGGCAACTACTTTGGCTTTGCTGTTTTGTGCTAAGAAGCTGTATTCAGAAGAAAAGCTGGCAAAGCTGTTAAAGCAGCTCTTAGTCATACAAAAGACGTGCTTATAACATTGAGAGTAGATACAAAAAGGAAAACAATATGAAAGACCCTAACCTGACACGTCATTTTGTTTTAGTGCTGCAGCGCTTGTGTTACTAATAACTTCCATTGAAACAGTAAGAATTCAAAAAACTGCAACAATTGATCAAATGATTGATTTTTCATTTCTCAACATTCTCCGGTTCAAGATTCTCAAAAAGTTTTGTGTTTTGGACTTTTGGTCAAACAAAACAAGGCAATGTAGGAAGTTGGGGTGGACATTTTACAGTTTTTTGACATTTCATGCGATTAATCAAATGTATCAGAAAAACTAGGTGGATTAATAATTGCAGCAGTAAAGAGTGCCCCTTAAAATAAAGACATTTCATTCTCATCAAATGCTGTATTCTGTAAAAATCTAAATTTATCAGAAGACCTAAGGCTTCATGCTGTACCTGTAGTCCTACTTCTCAAAAAAATACGTCAATTACTGTGTTCTCGTTTTCATGAAGTGCTTAAATCTCTAAAGTTGGTGGTTTGTGACAAAGAGACGGACCTGTGATGCCGTCGGGGAGCTGCTGAAGGTCACAGTACCACAGCTGGTTGACTGGCTCACAGCCTTCAGTGATGGACAAAACAGCATATCTGCCATCGTCTGATATCTGGAAAGATGAAGCAATGGCGACAGGTAGGAGGGCAGAAAATGTCAGTTTAGCTGGAACAAGTCTAACTTTCTCACAGCAGCAGCACTAATGAAAGCCAGACACTCGTCATAACCAACCGGCCGATCCTTAAAAAAATATAACGGTGATGACTCCATTCACACTGAAAGGAGGACTCATCTGTGCTTCCTACACAGTGTCTATAGTTTATACAGCCTGCATGTCGCAACATGTTTTGTCGATACAAGTCTATGGCAGAATTTTACATTAAGGTGTAATGAAACTTTAACTGTGTCACACATGAGGAATCATAATAAGTGATACAAGAAAACTGTGGACTTACGGTAACTGAGCTGTGCCACTTTGGATGCTCTGGAAACTCTGCAACCAGAATGTCCTCAGACTGTTTGGTGCCGATGACGTGGAAGTAGAGCTTCTGATTGATGTTGCTGGTGGTCTCTGTGCCTACAGCGAAATACAGAGTGGTTAATGCTTGAATACATTTGTAAAAAGAGCCGTGAATGGGTTTTGGTTAAACATGTTATTTCTTCGAGGGAGCAAGTGCGCCTGTCTGCATGCCGTCCCATCCTAACCATCAGTTTTGCCTTCCTGCGGTGGGTAGCAGTTGTAAAACACGCCCTTGGCATCGTGAGTCCAGGCCAAGCAGCTGAATTTAACCCTCTCCAGTACGTCCGGCAGTGTGGTGAGGTCATCAGCCTTCATGAAGTGCACCGTTACCCAGTCTGAGCCACTGCTGCTCAAACCGTATGCAAAATATTCACACTCCTCTGACAGACGGCCCACTGGATGGAGAGAGGGACAAAGAAGGAAGTATTCGGCACTGTGCATCGTCTTTTATGTTTCTACTTGACTGTGCGTGTGTGTGTGTGATTAGGCTTACTCTTCAGTGCCACAGTGCCATCCTCAGAGAGTTTATTCGGGTCAAAGAAAACAGTGGCAGCTCCGTCCAGAGAGTCCTGCACATACAGAACATCCTGGTTCTGGAGACCTTTGTTGTGAAAGTAGAAATACCTGGAAATAAGAACAGGAAATATCACAAAGTTAGTCCCTCTTATGTTGTGAGTGTCGACATTTTCAGTGCCCATCCTTTTCCTACCTCTTCCCTCTTTTGTAAGGGCAGCTATATTTGGGATAGTCATAGAGCTCAGTGAGACGCTGGTGGAACTGAGCCCTCACACCGCACTGCTCCAGGTACGGCATGGTCAGCTTGTTCTGCGCTTCAACAAAGGCCTGAAATAGAAAAGGAGCAGGATGAAAAAAAAAAAAAGGAGGGATGAACTTTGGAGGGTTTTTGTTTTGGCCGCAGCTTTCTGCAGGACACCAGCACATACCACTGTTTCTGCATCGTCTGGATCCTCCAGCCACGAGTAGGGATCGTAGATCTTAGTTCCATTGTAGTCATCCACCTAAGGCAGAAATATAGTAAAGTAAAAGACAAACAAACATAGGACAATTTTCTGTGGAACTACAGAGCATTTGGATTTCAGCCACACGTGCGAGAATTGTTTAGTAGTTTTACAATGTTGCAGACACACCTGTCCACCCACACTACTGCCTCATCCTTCCTGAGAATTTCACCTTAACTGCACACCAATGAAAAGCAAATTATATTCAAGTCAGAGTGGATATGTGCAAGCATGTCACTGAGGTGTCACTTGCCAATAACTTGGCAAGCCACTTTTTCCTGCTACAAACTATCGCTATCAAATTGGCAAATCAGTTAACCACTGTTAAGAAAGATGCAGCTTGTGGTGCTTTTCAACTGTATTGCATTACACAGACGGGTGTTTCTGATAATTATGGGGCAGCAAAATAATACAAAAATCTTCCATTGTAACACAGTACAGTCCAACAGCACCACAAACTATATTCTCCAAAATGAAAGCAGTTAAGTCTGAACCTCTCATACAGTTTCAACAAAATCTGAACATTATAACCTCAATGACAGTAGGATTTATAGCAGGGCTGTCATTACACTGAATTACTTTAGCTAGGAGTACCTAATGAGCTGGTAACTGAGTGCATATTTCATACATATGCTGTATGTCACCAGATATGTCGGGCTTTAACATCTGTATCAACTTCCTGGTCTAAGCCATCTAATGTTGATAATTGCTTTGACATATAATCTAGGAGTATCCAGATTCTAAATTTGCTCCTATATTTTGTATCTATAAATTCTGGGTCAGCAACTGGATCACATTATTCCATTCTGCCTGAAGCTGACTAAATTTGCTAACTAAACCAAAGTTACCCTACATCACTGGAAGATGACCTATTCCACCAATAAATGGCCGGTATCTCATTGTCTCATCGGTGCAAGTTAGCTAAACTCAACATTTATACTGTAAGAATGTCATTATGTACAGTGCCTCATTAGTTATGTATATTTCTATTATTCCCAGATATTGAAGAATGATTGTGATAGGTCTTTGGCTTTGCAGTTCATTTTTGGTAAATTATGTTATCTATCATATGAACAAAACTTTTTGCCCTTTATTCTGTCAACGCATCCTTTGAGACGCACGCACGTTTGTCACGTTCAAAACGTCAATGGGCCAGTGTTGGTGAAAACCAGCTTCGGCTCTGTTCCTCTTCGCCAGTGCAGCTCTCCTCCACCAGACGTGTAATTTTTTGAAAAACATTTCCCTTTGTTTTGTTACACAAGTTTGTGGTGACTGCAACTGATGCACCAGCAGCTGAGTAAAATGTTACGCTGTGAGATCTCACTCACTGGAACGGTAATACTGATACATCAGTTGCAAACACTGGTGAACTGTGTGTGTGTGTGTGTGTGTGTGTGTGTGTGTGTCATCACGTTTTTCAATGCCACCATACTGCTTATTTATTTGTCACATTCCTATTGTCAGTGCTATAACTGCTGTTAGTATACTGGTTGCTGTTTTCTCTCTCTCTCTCTCTCTCTCTCTCTCTCTGTCCAACCTCCACCCAACACGGACCCTGACAGAAAGCCGCCCACATCTGAGCCTGGTTCTGTTCGAGGTTTCTTCCCGTTAAAGGGGAGTTTTTCCTGCAACTATTGCCTAATATAATATCTGATGCTTGCTCATGTGGGGATTCTTGAATCCTTAATTTTGAATTCCTGAATCGTTGGGTCTCTCTCTTAATTTAAAGAGTTTGATCTGGACCTGCTTTTTATATAAAGCGTCTTGAGATAACACTGTTGTGAATTGGCGCTCTATAAATAAAGATTGATTGATTGATTGATGATAAAAACATCTGACCCGGGCAGCGGATACCATTGGGGATGCTGAGGGTCACGTCCTCATGTGTGCATTGCTTTTGAAGGCTCATCGTGATGCTTTTACTGTTTTAGGCAAATAATATTAATAGTAATAATCAGTTCAACAGAAAACACCAAACATTGTCTACAAGACTTTCCAAGTTTTCTTTGATAGCAAATTTTAGATCTTTGACTTTTGAACTGTCGATTGCACAAAACAACTAATTCAAATACGTCCGCTACTCTCCAATATTTCATAGATCATTTAAGTCCACCATACGCTAATCAGGAAAATAACAACAAGATTTATACAATATTATTATCATCACAAAAGTCAGCATCAGTCGCAGTTCTACACTGAAATGAAAACAGATTGAGCTCATTGATTCTCCACCACCATTCCACTGCTGGCAGTGTGGTGAAGGCTTTGAAAGGGCCTTGAAGGCATCACGACGGCAGAGCCAAATGCAACTTAATCAGCCGAGTAAATGAATGAATGAAAGAATGAATAGTGGAAACGAACAGATTTGTTGCCTAATCAAACGTGTCTCTACAAGGTGGGGTTGTACTGGAGGGGGTAAATGGTGACTCAGTGGTGTCTTCACAGACAGGTTACGGACACATTTCTGAAAACACTTCACTTCTAAACGTGTGTGACAGAGCCTGAACGCCTCTTGTGTGACTACTTCTTTCTACTGCTGTTTAAAGTTTTGTTTTTGTTTCTGGGCTCAGCCGCCATTTGCCTTTCTTCACCCTCCACCCACGAAACCTGCCTTTCTGTTCCTCGTCTCGTCTTTCCTGCTCGTGTTCTTGCACCAACCACCTCCACACAGAACCACAGACAGAAATCACTCAGCGGGACTTTGACACTGACCTTCCTCTCATCTCTCCGCGCAGCCGGATACTTAAACGCCATTACGGGGTTTCCTAAAGTCTTCCTGTTTCCCTGAGTCGCCTTTCTGTGGCTACTTTCTTTTCTTTTATTCCTGGTTGTTGCTCTTTTTCAGTTGTTCGGAATTCGGCGTCTGGGCCGAAAAAAAAAGGAGCACGGAAGTGAAAGTGAAAGCAGTTTCTCTCTCACACATACACACGCACACACACACACATTTGCACAAACCGCCCGTGCCTGTTGCTCACACAGGAAATGATGTGTCAGAGTGCTGCCGTGCGCACAGCAGAGGTAGTCTACGTGATTATTGGAGGATCCATCATGTTTTACAATGACTTGTAAAAAAAAACAACAAAAAAAAAAACATCCCCCCAGTGAAAAAAATACATCTGAGTAGAAAATGTAAGTTTTGGAGATACAGAATCCTCATATAAGGAATGGCCTCCATCATTGACATTAAATTATTAATCATGTATGTATATGTTTAGGTGTGTAGCTATATATATACATGGATTTCTGTCATGTCTTTTTTCTTCTTCTTTATTTACTGTTTATGTATTGTTTTCTCATATATTGCTTTATGATAGGCAGTATGGGAGCGCAGAGCGGGGAGAAAATAAAAAGAATATAGTGGAACAAAGTAAGAACAATGTAAGAAAAGTGCCTCAGTAAACACGGTGGGTTACTAAAACCCCCTTTGTGAGCCTTGAACTTGACGGTGCAAGGAAGAATCTAGGCCCGAGCGAGATGATGCCGAAACCAGAGGAGATAAGGTCTATTCGCCGACTTTGATAAAGCCAGTGCTGCTCAGATCAGAATAACATGAGATATATTGGACCCCACTCATTGTAAAACAGCTCCATATGGCGATACAGTTCTTTCCCCTGCAAGCTTTCTAGGCTGCACCAAACCAGTTTTCTCTTGCTTGTTTTTTTTTAATGAATCAGTAATTGTTTAGTCTCTAAAATGCCAGAAAAAAGGTTGGAAAAAAGAATACGAAGAGTAGCCATCATACTTATCCAGATACCAAGATGTCATCTTTAAATTCTTTGCTTTGTCAAACCATCGGTCCAAAATTCAAAGTTAGTTCAGTCACTAATCAGTAAATCCTCACATTGGAGAAGTTGGCACCAAATGTTTAGTGGTTTCTCAACATTTTGACCTAAATGATGAATTGTTTATTAAAACTCTTGACTATTGTCAGTTGATTAATTAACCAATGAATGACTTAAGCTCCACTGTTCTCATATAAAGCCATTCCTTATTATTCTTTTGCTACGGTCAACACAGCAGCAGTGTTTGTTCTTGATTAAATTTCAAGCTAGGATTAAAAATAAGCAGCTGACAACCACATCGTCCACTCTGTCATTCTTTCTTTTGACCTTTCTGGAGGGTAGCGTGTCTGACTGTAAATCAAATCACTGCTAATAGTGCAGCCAGCAGCCAACACGGTGAAGGCCCCACTTGTGTCGGCAACAACACCTGCATTGTGAAACAGGCAGTTCAACACAAAAGGACACACAGAAGTTCAAAAAACCAGCATAACGTGTTCAGTGTTCAATGCCAAGCAAAAGAGGAAAGAAGTGTGCTTTTGAAGGCATTTCCATGTTATTAGATGAAAAGACGTTTTACAGATATGAGTCGGGCACACCCAAATGTCACACCACTGAAAATATTTCCCAATCTCAATGAAAGGCTCTTTATTTGGCCTTCCCTGGGTATTTTTCAAGTTGGTCGAGAGGTAAATGGTTAGAGTTAGAGTTAGCTTTGCATAAACATATGTCATTCCATCACTTAAATTGGATCTGTTTGTTGTGTTATGAATTAAGCTGCAACAGGTTTGAAGGTAAAACAACACGTTGAGACAGTGCGCATCCCGGATTAACGCCCCTCAAGACGGAGGGACGGGGACTGAAACAGAGATAGAGAGAAAGAACAAAAACAGAGTTTCAGACATGTAATCTGTCTAATCCACAAAGCTGTGAAAACGACTGGGAAGAAAAGGGGGAGGAAAGGAGGGGAAAGATGGAAGACAGGGAGTTAGAAAGAGGGCTAATTTCAAACTAATTTAGCTAAGGTGATTATGTGAGACTGGCTTGATGAGAAAATAAGCTGTTAGAAGGCCTCTGACCTTATTTCAGTGTATTTACCTCTGTGTCTCAGTTGTTTTATATGTATATAATAATATTACAGACTGGATGCAACACTGACAAAGCCAGTAATTGTATTGGCTTTGTCAGTCTTTTATAAGTAGAAACTACAAATAATGATTAGACCACATTATTGCTACTTTATTTTAAAAAAACTTCAGTGTGTCATAAAAAACAAGATGATGAACGATGCAGTACATGCTAGATGGGTCATTGTCTGGTTGTATAGTTTCAAATTCTGAAAAATATATTTAGAATTGTTGCAGCACTAATAAAAACCACACCTAATTAATTTAATGATAAGTTGTGATCAAACTGCTATTGTGTGTTTAAACTTTGTGACTTATTTATGACCTCCTGGAATCAAAGAAAACCTACAGATCTTTATTCTGTGTTACATCTAAAAGCAAAAAAAGTTCATGTTGTCTTACTTGGTAGAAAAGGAACCTTCTCTGAACTGCAGAAGCAATAATGATTAAGAGACAACATTTGGTGCCAAAGTAGCCCACTTAACCCGGTGATGAATCATAGCTTTGGTGATTACCTAACAACAGCATGGACAACGAGTGCTTTAATTGGCAGTAAAGTCTGCAAAGTATTTATAATCTTTGGGGCCATCGGGGATGAAAGTGGACCAGGCCAAGCCAAAGGCAGATGGGCTGTTATGGAAGCAGATATTTGGGGCTCCAGACAGCCTGAGCCATCGCTGAGCCCTGCAGCGGCACGGCTCGGCTGGCTGGTCCTGCGCGGCGGCTAGCTTCGGCCTGGCCTGCATGGCGTGCTGTGCAGATGGGCCCTAATTGGCTGGAGAGTCCCAGGTAGTATGCCAAACTGCAAAGACAGAGAGATTAGATTAGCCATGTCAGATTACAGTAGAGCAGAGTCAGACAGTGTCATCTGACTGCGATGCAGCTCCAGACTCACCCACTGAGAGAGGGGGACACAGGGGAGGAGAGGGGGAGGGAGGTAAGGGGATGGGATGTTGATGTTGCGAAAGGGGGAGAAAAGAAGGATGGTGATTGTGTGAATAAAGGTGTGTAAATCACAGGCAACATTTAAAAGACGGAATAATAAAAAAATACAGAAGAGAAGGTGATTTCACATTAGGAAGTCTTATTCTGTGGTCTGGACATACTGTAGCACAATCAAAATATGAGTCAGTCAAATGAAAAAAGTGCCTCAGTGTAAACACACACATAAACACATACACACACACACACAAGTGAACAACATTGCCTGCCCCCCCTCTCCCCCCTCCCACCCCACTCCTCAGCAGATGGTGCAGAGTGCAGCTACTGAAACACATAATCCGTTATTGTTCTGAATATTTTGATTATCGTTGTCATTTCAAAATCATACACAAATCACCTCCTAACCTTAGCTTGATCCTGGGCTTACTGCTGCTCTAAAGCTAATATCTTTGGCTCAGGTCCCAAAGCCGTATTGTAATATAACTGAGAGTGCTATTCCATAAGCTTCTCATTTTAGAAATTGACGATGTACAGATTTGTTTTATTTAGAGAGCATAACAAGAGGCTTGGGGAAGATTTGAAGACAATGTTTACAACTGCTGGCTTGCGCTGCTGCTTTCAAGTTAGATTTAATCCATGGATCCACAAAATGTTGATATTTTTCTCGCATTTCCAAGCTGCGAAATATATTATCCTTCATCTCAAGTGGTGCAGCAATTAATCTCTTAATTAAATTTCGCTCTCTATGAATAAAACAAAATCACAATATCAGCCACTCTCAATGAAACAAGACACTTAAAGTCTTTCTTTGACAACAACGGAGATTATATTTGCATGTCTTCTGAAACTGTCATGCCCCTCTTTTTAGATTTTAATTAAACCCATAAGCAGCGCAGCCCAACCTTAAATTAGAAATAATCGATAAAGACCATGGTGGTAGTTGCGACCTGATGCCAAGTATTGATCTGTGGTTAATGTTTTTGTTCTGCAGTACGCATGACGCCCCGAGGACAATAAAAGACCAGTGAGATTAAGACAATTAGGGGGTTGATTGTTATCCAAAAGACGAGGAGAAGAAGAAGAAGATTAAATGAGGAGATTTAGGTCAAAGTGGTGATGTCCAGAGGAAGGAAGGAGGAGGGGCAGGGAAAAGGAGGAGGGAAAAGAAAAGGTGGGAGGAGGAGGAGGGATTGGGGTCAGAGAAACTGATCGCTGTAGCCTGGGAGGTTGCCTCAGCCTGGGGAAGAGAGTGATGGAGGGGGGAGGTAGGGAGCGAGGGAGCGAGGGCAAGCCTGATGCCTGGCAACACTACATGGGATTGACCTGCAGGAAGAGGTGGGGTGTCACCTTATGTAGACTGCCTCACCTGATTTCCACAGAAGACACGAGTCTGTCTGGGGATTTTCTGTATCTGTCTAGACTTCTGAGTCAGCATTGGCTACTCTGATGTTTTTCTTGTCCTTCGTATTCTCCTCCTTCTCTGTCTCACTCTCATCCTTCCCCCCCCTCTTTTTCTGGAAAGCCTAATTAGCAGACATTTTTATTGATCCACTGGATTTGGTGCTGAAATCCCCTTCCCTGTCTGCCAGACAGATCTTGGCTAAAGTCTTTCTCTTTAGCTGGTGGTCTGTGAGATTGTGGAGGGGGCGGTGGTGCGTGGGCCCACCTGTTGACCACAAGCTAAAAGCGTGCAGACTTTGCTACACCCTTACATCACCCCTTTCTTATCCCTATTCTCCCCATCACACCATCTTTTAAGTCCCCCAATACCCCAGTGTCCCCCTCACTCTACCATTGTTGGAGCAGGGCCTGGCAGAGTTAGCAATAATTAGGTTTTAGGCTAGTAGAGCCTCATTACTTCAGAAAGAAGGGGATTGAGATAAACACCCTACTGATAATTGAGTGCCATGGTAAGATTATGGGAGCATTATATATCACAAATTAGCCACCATGAACTGACTAATGAACCAAAATCTGTTAGCCACATTTACAGGTTATCATACATATTAGATTGTTAGATATTCTCTCTTTTTTTTTTTAAGGTACTTAGACTTTGTTTTAGTGTTTCCATTTGTTACTTTATACTTTGCTCATTTCGGAGAGAGACAGTGTACTTTTGACATTTTATAAAATGCAACACATTATTGCACAGTTGTATCCAACCATTTCGGCAGTAACCCTTTACAAAAATGCAGTGCCTGGTTGGGCCGCTGTCATTTTGTGTGAGTGTTAGCAGCCCCACCCAAGAGCGATCTCCCCTGAAAACTGGAAAGATGGTCTCATGTCGATCCATCTTTGAGGCCCAAAGAGGTTAAAATCTCCACTATTACGCAAAAAAGCAAAAATTAGTTAAAAGTCCAAAAACTAACACAAGTTTGTGTAACATAACCTTTTTGTTTTATGTTTTTGCGACCTCATGGTGACCTCACGGCCCATAGTAGTTTTTTTTTTATCTTTAGTCAGGCTGTCTCATTGAGATTAAAATCTCTTCTGAGAACATCTGAGAACACAAAACAGAAATTTACTGTAAAAATAAAGTAGATAAACTCTACTCCTTCCATGTACAGCTGTCTGTTGGTTCACAGCTCACAGCTCAAGTCCTACAAGTTAAACATGTTGATTTCTCAATTTGTCAAATGTGATAAATGAGCAAGTAGGCCCTCTTTGTGTACCTGCATGTCCAATGCTTGTCAAGCCAAGCAGTACTGTGTTGTAATAATTTGAGCGTGTGACTCAAGACACATTTTGAGGAACATAACAAATCAATCAAATCTAACCTACTAAAAGGATGATCTTTTGAATGTAGAGCTGAGTTATAAAACTCACACAACCCAGCTCTATGGTCTCTGGTGAATACATTTGTTTTCAGAGAGAAAAAACTGTCGCAAATAGTATATAAATATCTCCGACCGGTGCCGTGCAGCACCATCAATGTGTTCCCCTTCTGCTTTCACCAGTTGATGCGTGAGCGGTGATGAAGTGGGAACATCCACGTCTAAACTGAGAGAATCACAAGTGGCAAGTTACAGATACATCTCTATTGATATGTACAAAAGCCAAAAAGTTTGTACTTGTCATGTCTCTGGAGAAAGAAGAAGAGACTCTCCCACAGAGTGTGTACCGCAGAACACGCACTGTCAGCAACAGCAAGATGTGTGTTTCACTCATTGCATGAATGACTACAAGATGCAGCGCGGACTGCATACAGACTAGAAGGCTGAGTGGATGATAACATATGATGTAGAACCGCGTTTTAGTTTTCTATTTTAGTTAGAGGTAGAGTGGGTCGTCCCTCAATCGGAAGGTCGGAGATTCGATCCCAGGCTATAAGTCACTTGTGTAAAATGTAAAAGCACTTTGAGTAGTCGAAATATACACACCATTTAAGCAGAGGCCAATGATTCTGTGTAAATGTCGCTGACGACATAGAAAATAGTTCAGAGCACACTGAACCACCAGGTTAAATTCCAAGTGGGTTAGTCCCCAAGACCAACCGTGACATGGTTACTGTTACATTACTGTTTCTCAAACAGCCTTTTTAAACAGACTGATGATGATGTTGCAGATAAGGATGTTGTTTGTTGAGGCCGCTGGCTCGTCGGTCTCCTTCCTTCCTCTTCTGTGATGGCATGCAACCCAGAGGAGGTGTGAAAATGAAATGGTTTATTTTGGTCTGTCACAGTCAGCCTCTGAGAAACTCGGGCTTATTGCTACAGATGCTGGTGAGAAAGTGTGAGCTCTCACCTCATGTTGACCTTATATGGATAAGCACGCATGTTAGAGCCCGAAAAAGTGAAAAAGATTCTTTGTCACTTTTATTACACTTAAATTTGATTTTGCCAGTTCTGTTTATACAGAATTGTGCTCTGGCTGACTTGTGCGTGTCATGTTACAGTAAATGGTAGTTTTGCAGTGTCAGTTTTCATAGTAAATTTTGAGTCACTGATGAGGTGCTTTGCAAAGACACAAAGTGCCAGGCACAACTAATGCATGCTCTGAATAAATCTAGTGTGGGCCACTCCTCCTGCAATGCAATGTGTCTGCAACAGAGCAATGTCATGAGATCAGTCAGAGTTTGGTAACAGGTTGATGTTGAAGCCTGTGAGGTATTCTCCTTGTTCCACCTCAGTCAGTGTCTGAGTACCAGCTGCAGGGTCTTCAGCTGACAGCCACACTTCATAACTTTCACCCCTTTCATCCACATTTCAGAATGATGAGGCAACAGTCCGAGATGTCTCCCTACGACTCCCAGATAGCCACCACGTGGCTTCTTGCTTTGGCTTGTGGATGAAAGTAACTTTTACATTTGTACCTTGCACTCCTTCATCTCTGTACTATCAATATTGTGGCAGTCAGTTTAATAAACTTGCAATCAGATAAAGTCTTCAAGTCATATAATTCACAAAGGTGATTTGGCATTTTCTGTGTTCATTGATGTCCTTTTCTTTATTTCTCTGGTCTTAAATAAAAAATGAAATGCGCAGATTATGTTAGTGCATTATTGGAGTTTCACAGTAGCCCACTTCATACAAATATTACTAAATTCTAACCTTTAATTAAATGAAGACTGAATAACTTGCTTCTATTTCCTAAATGTGGAGGCTATGCACATCACACACTGCGGGTACCCGCATAGAGTGTCACCATCTGATACTTCACTCACTCTTGTGTCATGTTTCCACAGAATCTGATGAGCCTCAAAGAGTTTGACCGAAAAAAGAACAATAACCCGCATATTACAACAGTCTTGAGACAGGTGGAGAAATGAAGGTCTGTTGTTATTTTTATAACCTCCCATGGTAAACATTGATAACACATCTTAGCACACAGTAGTCTTCTCCGGTCATGGATTGACAAAGATTTAAGATTAGAATTATACCTGGATTACGTATATATCGACCCCTTGACCTCAAGATAACATATTGGATTTTCCTCCCATATGTAAATGTGATTGCTTCCATAAGCTTTAAAGCAGTTCTTATCTGTCATTTAATTGTCTTCACAGCACAAAGGCCTCTTCTAGTGAAGTTACAGATCCACCTGAAGCAATTAAACGGGTCAAACAAGTTCTGAATTATTTGCAGATGTTTGCCAAGTCATACTGCATGATGTGTACAAACAGGAAGTGAAATACACTTTCTTTAAAAGCTTAAATATAGGAGGGGGGGGGGTTTCACTTACTTATCTGTTGACATACAAAAAATAGATTTAAAAAAAAGAAATACTTCTTCTTGTCACATAATAGATAGACTAGACTCTGGCTTTAAGATGGATCGATAGATAGAAATACTTTATTGATCCCCGGGTGTAAATTCTGATTTGAAAGATGTCCCACTCACCTTCTGACAACAACAAGACTTCTAACCACCAAAGGCCTCTGACCATTAAGAAAAAAAGCCTCATAAAGCAAAGATGCTTCCAGGAAAACAACTGCCTATGTGTGTTAGGGATGAAATGCCGTAATGTAATCTTACATATTTAAGGTTCAGCCAGCAGGGATAATCCCCCTGTTTAAAGGGATATGATGCAAAACTAAGCTGGCCAGCCTCGGTAAACAACAACCCCCCACCAAAAAAAGTGATGTTTCACTGGCTACTTCCTATAGGTCATCTACTTCCTGATATAGTCGATGTGGTTGTTACTAGGGGCAACCATTGCAGCACCACAGTAACAATGCATTAACAGCCAAATAATCCTCTTTTTGTTTCTCAGGATCTGCTGCTCAGCTGTTTACTGTTTACCACCGTGGATCTGGGAAAAACACCAAGGGAGGGGTGCACAGAATAAGGAGAACTGACGGCACCCAGAAACTAAGAAAGACAGAATCAGTTGTCATCACCCATCCCTAAGTTTCATGTGTTTCAGGGAGTGGCATGCTCTCACTACTGAAGGACAAGGTGCTTAGTTATTAACCGCCGTGACCTGTCACATTTCTTCCATGACTGGGTTGTTTCCACTTTCATTCTCACTGAAAGAAAAACAGCGACCCTGGATCTGACAACACATCACCATTACAGGAAACTCCTTAGCTTTACAGCATGTGACGCAGCACAGCATGACATTTTATCACCTTAGGTTGTCTTACCAGCTTTTTGTGGCCCTGCTAACAGCATTTCATGGTCAGTGAACTCCACAGGAGACTTAAAAGTGAACTCAAGTTAGTTTCTTGGTTTTTGATTTTTTTTTTTTTTTGGTGCTGTGTGGCAAAATAAATACAGTAAATCAAGCGATTAAAAGTGAAATATGAGACATCAGGAACAGGCTATGAACACGTGTGTGTGTGTGTGTGTGTGTGTGTGTGTGTGTGTGTGTGTGTGTGTGTGTGTGTGTGAAAACACACAAAAAACACCAAAATGATTTTCCATCAGTAACTCACCCTACAATTAACCAGTTTTTTTCTTTATTGTCAAAGATTAAAGATAGAATATTTAATCTTTGCTAATGATTGTCTTCATCTTAATATTAAATTGTGTGTAAAACTACACCATTACACTTGATTCAATGAGGCAAACCTACAGCTGGGCCGTACATGTCATAGTTGTCCACTGACTGGGGTACATGTGGCTTAGTTGGAGGAATCAGTGGTTACTGATGGGTAAACAATAGGATTATTTTCTCTATACTCCTAATTGCCCTGTTTGTTTACTTGTAGCATACGGACACAGATGTAATGCGTTCTAACTTGACCATTAGTTTTTCATCACCTTTTTTAATGATTCAATAATGTCACATGGTGTATCATGTATATTTGTGTATACAGGTTCACTGGTATTATATGGTTTGGCCATCACCGTGGAAACAGAGCATGCTAAAGGAAATGCAAGTGTTAATTTTTATCGGTTGATACCTTTTGTTGCAATGCAAAATTCAGTAATAGTTCATTAGTAGAACCACCACAGCAATTAAAAAACATTTACAACTATCGCTGTGTATTGTTTTTACCACCAGCTAATTCAACTCACTTGTAAAATCAGCATTTGATGCAGCAGGTGGCAGCTTTCTCTGCACTGTTACTGACACTAGAGTAGTACAGAGTTCTGCATGGGCACAGGTGTACGTTTAGACCAGACTATTACAAAACCATCAACATAGCATGATCCTGTTTCAGGTCTCAGACAGCTTCAATATAGCTGACCTAAGGTCTCTCCTCCACTTATCCTTTTCGTGTTGTCTGGTGCCGTTATCTTCCTCCCTCTCCCCCTCCCTCCTACTTCGTGCCCTGCGAGTGAGGTTTCTCTCCCTAGAAAAAGTGTGTCTGGTACAATCTGATGTCCCGGATGTGATGTGTGTTCAGGAGTGAGATGAGTCGGCTAGCCTGCTATCCTGGAGTGCCGGGTCTTTAGCCTCTGAGCCCTGAGCCTGAGCCCAGACTGTCTGCAAATTAGAGAAATTAGCCCAGCCAGGCACAGGCCAGTGAAAGAGCCCAAATCCCCACCTCCCCTCCCTCCCTACCGCACATACACACACGCACAAACGCACACACACACTCCTTCTACCACCACCATTAACCCCCACGCCACACTGGGCAGTAAAGCTCTACTCTTGGAATAGCAGTGTTGCCATATGGCAGCCAATTTAGTATTTCACCAGCCAAGTTAGGAAAGAAAGGGGGAGAGGAGGACGGGTACAGAGACAAATATAGTTATAATGTTACATAGAATATAGCTATATCAATCTGCAGCAATCAGAAAGAAAATTGCATCGTGCATTTTGCAGAATACCAGAATGTGAAAATACACACACACACATATATATACATATATATATATATATATATATATATATATATATATATATATATGTATATATAGAAATTTTCAAATTGAGTCCAGTATCGCCCCTGTAATTTTCATGTTTTCAACATAACGCCTGCTGGTTAGGTAACATCTGGTAACTAAATGGGTAAAGATGCATGCTGCAACTGGTAGTAATAAACTCTAAATGGAGGAATTAATCATCATCTGTGTAATTGTGTGTGACAGCAATGATAAAGTGACTATGACAGATGTCTCAGTTATGAAATGTAAGACATCGCTAGTAAAAAAAAAATGTTTATGTGATGAATAAATTGAGATTATTTCCACAATAAATGATGCATTTGATAGATTCACAAAGAGGCAGGTGTGTTTTTAAGTCACTTCATGTATGAACATCCAAATTTCACTTGCTTTTTTTTTACACCGGCTGCATCTCCAGGTGTAGAAAATTCACATTCTCACATTCTCTTTTCTACCCTCCATATGTTGTTGTAACTCCTCTCTCTTGTGATGGCTATCTTTAGGCAGACTGCCAAGTAAGGTGACCCAGAGCTCTATATTATTAGACTGTGCGTGTGTGTTTCTGAAAGTAAAGGGGACGCTCACCAGACAGGTGTCTAAGTCTCATTCCTGCATGCTGGGATGACCTGCCCTACATCTTTACCTGTGAATGAGTGACGAGCACCAATGAACACAGGGCATGAAAGAAAGCGAGACGTTCTATTTTTTTTAACTTTTTTATTTTTTTCACTTTTTCCTGATGGAACTAAAATTAAAATATAGAAGGAAAATGTGCTCGTGTGCATTTGTGTGGGTTGGGGATTTATATAGTGGTGTGTTTGTGTGTGTATGTGACAGGGGTCTTTGGGGTCTTATTTAAAGATGTTCTACAGTGAGATGTAGGTCAAGAAGATACAGTGGCAGCAGATTGCTCATTAAGTGCCAAACCAAGCAAAAGTCTATGAGTGTGTTTTTCAGTGGCACCAGGCCAGCCATCTGCTCTTCCTTTATTCATTCATTAACATGTCTTCTTTGTGTGAGTGGACGTGTGTGTGTGTGTATATGTAAAAGCATTCATCACAACAGCCACTTGCTGGCCAAGTGTACAACGTCACTGATGTTGTTGTCCAAAACCAACAGTTGCGTGTCAGATGGCTCAATCACATGACCACAGCGGCTTGTGATTGGCCAGGGCGTTGAGCTAAAAAAGCTTGGCGCAATCCAGGCTCATGAGTTTCTGGTGATGGTGACAGAGTGGCCACAGCAAGAGTGGATACCCAAAGGATCTAACTGAGAGGAATCCCTGAAGAAACACTGGAGAAAGAGGAGAGCGACTAAAGAGGAGAACGCAGATAAAAATCAATCAAGGGATGACATAGCCAAAGAAATGAGGATCCTACAGCTGAATGAATGTGTGAATGTAAGTCATTTCTTGTTTCTGTTTTGTTTACAAGAATAACCTTGGATAGATAAAAGATGGATAAATTATAAAGAATAAGCAGAAAAGGAAAAGCTGACCCACTGGACTCACAAGACATGACTGGTTCAACTGGGAAGTTGGCCAAGAACAGTGTCAATGAACTTTGGTTCTTCATGAATGGAACCAGCCTCCTAAATAATGAATGACTGCTAAAATGCCTTTTTAAATATTAGAGACGGTGCAGAGATTTCATGGATTTTGAACAGTCATAGATTTAGCTAAGTTTGGATACTGAGATTACTTGTATTGAACATTAGATCAGCAAGCTGCGGTAATGTTTGAATGTCATACTGTCAGTTTGCAGTGGGTGAAGATGTCAAAGAAGGGCAGGTCAGATAATCAGGCTATAGAAGATTATTTCTTTCTGTACAGTATATTTTCTTTCTATCCAGTAACAAGTACTTTTCGGCAATGTTAATACAGTAACTGACATTAAAACCTTTTTCTCCCTCTTCCTTTCCCCCTTTTTCAGATGTTTTCAGATCTCCAGCGTATGTAAGACGAGGGACCTACCCAACCAAACCAAAGTACTTATACACCAAAGCAACCTAAACCAAACCGAACCAAACCAAACTAAAGCTCTAAAGCCTGAATTCATCGCCTACAGTATATTCTATATTGTCAAGATGAAGCTGGATAGCACACCAGGAGACATGAGCGGCTGGAGGGAGATGGACTTTGCTCTCAACTGCACCTACATTGTGCCTGACCAAGTGTCGGACCCCAGCTTCAGCCTGCCCAAAGCCATGACTTCCATCCCACGCAACCTCACGCTTGAGTACGGCACAGACAATGAGGTAGGAGCACTTTAATTCTTTCAGATTGTTCACTCGTTACAAGATGTGGATAAAGATATAAAGATATAACTTACTGCTTATTCTTGAAATTAAATTTTAAATGTAATTCATATTCTTAAAATCAAATCCAACACATTACGTACTGCCAACCAAGCAGCCCACTGGTGTTACAGCGCATTAAAAAGACTGCTGGAGCTTTAACTTTAGTTTAACTAAAGTTGAACTAACTTTAAGTTAGTTGAAATCCCTGATGCTGTTTTTGAATGGTCAGTTTCGTCAGATTAAAGCTTTCGTTTTGTTTACAATTCAAATGATTAATTCGGTGTTACATAACATTCTGTCGGGCCATCTGCATCGGGTTACTGGGAACAAAAGATCTGCTGACTAATGCTTTCTTCACACGTACAGTATGCACAGTGTGTGTGTGCATGAGTGTGTGTGAGCCAGTGGCTATGAGGCCACTAGCAGCTTGAGGTCAGGGGCCTTTTTGTGTCTTCTGGCCACCTTATCTGTCACTCTGATGTTTTCAGCCTTCTTCACACTTCTGTCTTACACACATAAGAATACATGCAGACAATCTCTTGCTCAAGATACAAGCACATACACACAGTAGAGTAAAATATCAGGGATCAACTTGGCTTCCACTAGTTGATCTAATCGAAAGAAGCCTTCCCTCCTCTCTTTTTTCCCTCCTTTACAACCTTGCCTGTCCTGTTTACCTCCTATGCCTCCTCCCACTCAGGTGAGTCAGACGGAGCATTTGAAGTACCCTCAAGGTAGTTCAGTCAGCTGGCTGTTTGGCTTGCAGCGCAGTAAGAATCAAGAATCTGCCTGGACACGTTAGCCACTGCAGAGCACTGCAATCATGTCTCCAAGCAAGGTTTTAAAAAGGAATATGAACTGCAACTAAAGAGAGACTCATCATCTTAAAAGGAAGAGAGAGAGACAGAGAGATGTCATCGAGTTGCGTTGTTGTTGCTCTTAACGCTCAACACTCTGATGCTTGTGGTTGACTTTGCTGTCCCCTTCCTCTTTCTGTCCTGTCCCAAGTACTTTCTGCCATCGTTCCTCTTCTTTAACTATCATACTCTCATCTCTTCCTCCTGTCTACACTGAATTTACTGCTGCGAGACGATAAAAACATTCAAACTAAGGTGATACAATCTCTTTTAGGGCCTTTTTTCAAATCCCCAGCGCTTGTTTACTGGCCAACACATCTTTCAGAATACTTCACACACTCACTCTTAATGCAGCCCAACCTGATTTAGCCATTTGTTTGTTCCTTGTTGCTCAAATGCAAAAGTGCTAGCTGACCAAGTTACACCTCTAAAAATGTAACCTTAATGTAATTTCATCTTATATTCGCAACAAACAACCACTGGCAGACAATAAAGTTGGTGTGAATATGTGTGCACATGTGATCAGCAAGTCAAAAAGATGTCAGATAAGAAATGAGACGTGAAAACAAGCATGAGCACATGTTCACATGCTTAGCAGTAATCTGCTTTGCCTAAACTGGCCCTTGTCCATTGAGTAGTTTCCCTTCCTGAAGATAGCGTCATGTGAATCTTTTTCCTTGAGCCGCTCCTTTGTGTGCGCTTGTGAGACAGCACACACATGTGTCACCTTGCAAATATAAGCCACAGTTCACCCAGCTACCAGGCACCGAGGGAAGGGATTTTTCACACAGCGTACGGTTAATTTGATGAGTCAAATCTAAAGAGTTTGGATGAAAACTGAATGTCAAGTCACGGGTCTTTACATATTGGTCATGATCATCATGCACTTCGACACACTTGCCAGGAGGAATGTTGGTCCACTTATTTTCCTATTCTTAGCAACTTCTTTACGCCTTTTCTAAACCTCTGTCTCTTCGCATTTTTATTGCGAAGCGTGCCACGAAATGCGAAGAAAGGCGGAGGGGGCACGTGGCAGATGGGGCGTTAGCAACGGGTGCCAGTGAGTTGAGAAAGAGGTAACGAAGGGGGTGGATGGGGAAAGAGAAGCTGGGGGGGGGGGGGGGGGGGGGGTGTGTGTGTGTATGTGGGGGGATTTAGGTTAAAACCAGATGATTAACTTTCGTTGGGGACAGGCAGCCGGCCAGGCAGCCAGCCAGGCAGCCGGCCAGGCATCAGGCTTCAACCTGGCGGGCGCACGAGCTATTTCGAGAAGGTTAAGAAAAGACAAGGAACTGGGGGAGGGCAGGAGAAAAGGAGGGCGTTCGGGATTGTGATGGCGTGGGTCCACGTTAGAACGCCCACTGTCCTTTCTTCCGTTCTTCAACACCCTTCGCCCCCAACCCTCCCACCACCCCCTCACCCCCACACATCCCTCCCCCTTCCCCTCAACCTGGCTGAACTGAGCGGTTAAGCAGGAGCAGCGGCCACAGCGATTCGTTAGTCACGCAACGCCAGCGAAGCACAATGTCCCTGTCACACTGGTTCATCGCACCCAGGAATCACCTCACTCGCCGCTACGGCTCCTTGACACACACACACACACACACAAACATACACTCCTGCCGCCCTCAGTGACCTGTTGTTCTTCTAATTAACTACTTATACATCATTTACAAAAGCCAACTCCACCCTTCAGGGAGTGGTAAATAAGGTGTTTGCTACTTTTGTTCATTTTAAAATTTCATCCTAACACAGGAGGCCACGCAAATCCCTCTGACGGTCAGTTTGAATTGTAATGCCTCAATGGGAGGAAGAAAGAGTGTGTGTTTATGTACGGGGGGTGGTCAAAGAGGATGGGGGTGGGGGTAATTTAAGGATTGAACACAAAGCTCCTCAAGACACCGAGGCTGTGTGCATGCCACAGATGCTGCTGCCTGATGGCGTGCATGTGTGTGTTTGGGTGTGTTTTGAGGAGGGTTGACCCCAAGCCTATGCAATTCCTATGAAAAGGTGAATCACAAAGCACAAGAAAGATGATATCTACAGATCCTGGATATCCCTACTGTTGATTTGTTGCTTTTTTCCAAATGTCAGGAATTACTCAATAGCCTGCAGTACATGATTTGTGTCAGTGTACTCACTCAAGGTATAAAGAAACCCATATTGCATGGGTATATGTACAGACAAGTTGTGAAACACTTACCTACAGAGTGCATTGAGTAAAACACCTCGAATGTTTTACTCATTGTACTGCAGAACATTTTGTAATCACGACTTTTTGGTTGTGAAGCAACCAGTCTAAAGAGCGAACAGAATCAGAATTATCTTTTAAAATTTCTTTAATTTAAATAAAACTTTCTAAGCTTTTGTCTTTGTAGTTTTAAAGTCATGTTCTATGAATTTCAAACCATTTGAGAGGGATCAGAGTGCAGCATTCTTGACGTTCATGAGATAAACAACAGGTGATACTGCTTCCTCTCTCTCTCTCTCTCTCTCTCTGGTGTTTATGAGGACAGCGGGTCAGAGATCAGTGGAGTAGGTCAGAGAAAGTGTAATTCTCTTCATTCGTTTAACTCATTAGTGCTGAAACTGTGTCACCTTGAGGCTTATAATGTGGCTCGAGAGCTTTCTGGGTCAACATGACGAAGCCACCACAACTCTTACTCAGGCCAACAACGTCCCGAACATAAACAATGCTTTTATACACAAGTATAAAAGGAGAGAGGTAGCAGAGGGATTATTCCATAATTAGCGCGTGTGTGATCAACTTTTGTGTGCTCTTGAGACCCAAAAGATGACTTTCTATGTTTCCTATGAGAGCTGAATGTGGACCCTAAATGAACTCTAAATCTAAGTATGTATTTGGTCTGTGTTCCAGGTTACAGGCGTGTTCAGCAAAGAATACATTCCTCAAGGAACTCGCTTTGGCCCCCTGCAAGGAGTCATCTACACCAAAGACAATGTACCCAAACAGGCCAACAGGAAATACTTCTGGAGGGTAAGGGAAACACACATACACATGCATGTATCTACACATTTTTACACACATACTCTATGCATAATCACATTTAGGCATTAAACATAGAAAGTCTCAAATTTAGATGGAAGACATTAATGATTAAGGAGCAACTGGGGACATGTTTTCATCTTCCTCTATTATCTATGAAAAAGAGGTTGCCCAAATACAGAAGTTTCACATCATGTCTATGTCTATACATGAAATAAGGAAACCAAAATGCTTTCACACAGATTGCACTGATGGACAGGAGTTTTGGTTAACTTTTTTGAGGAAGCTGTAAACACTTGTGACACGTAACAGTGGATTCACACTCACACAGTCATCACAGCCTTACCGGCACTCTGGTCCAATGCAACATGTGTCACACACACATAGGAAGGGACTATTGTTCACTACACACAAACACACACACACACACACACACGCTCCAACAATCCTTGTGTTTCCACCCCCTTTAGTCAAGTCCCATGTTTCCTTTCTATCTCTCATCCAGACACAGCTTATGTCACTCAGGGAATTTTCTTTTTAAGGTTAGTTTTCCCATAAGGACTTTTTGCTGCCAGGCTACGTATTTTCCTTCCGGCTTCATTTCCTGTAAGCCTATGCAAGGGGTGTTCCTGTCCAGGTGCAATAGTGAAAGTCTGACGTTCTTCAGTGACTTGAAGAGTCATTATCTTATCAGTCTCATGACAAAGGTGCAGAGTGAGGGAGGACGTGCTGCCAAAGACATGCGTGCGTGTGTGCGTTTTTGGCAGCCTGCAAGCATCTGTTAGGCAGCCACCAGTTACATTTCCCTTTCATCTCGTTGATAATCATAAGTCTGCCCATTCTTTTTCCTTCTGAAAGAGGTGATCATAATCAAAGTAGGGTGTACCATAAACCAAATGATAAGACAACAACAACGGTAACACTATGCAGTGAGAAAGATAAAGAAAAGAGAAATGAGAAGGACAAGGAAAGAGGGAGAGTGAGAGAGTCAGCCTTTGTGGTGAGTGGCTGGACCACGCCTCCATGCCTCACGCTCAAATACAGTGACGGCACAGGCATAACAACACAAGAGTGCAACACTCAGGACAGTAGACCTGTAGGGCTCAGAGCAAAGGAACATAATATACCGTAACTAATAACTGAGGAGGATAAAGGATATTTAACTGTACATGGCAGAGGTGATTATCTCTAAGCTTTTTCTTCATAATCTTGATTTTTTTTTTCTATAGGTTGTGTTGATGATTTTAGATGGCTTTTAATTTACCTTTCAACCAGTGTCAACTATTATTTCAAATTTTAAAACTCTGAGAATCACATGCTGCCAACAGATGTCATGTGGCCAGCAGGTAGACAAATGATATGAGGAACTGAACTATATAAATTAATGATTTACCACAAACAATTTAACATACAACTGACTAAACGCAAATCAGATGCTTCAAGTTTCTGTGTGAATGTTTTAATCATCTGGAAATGTCTTCTCTCTTGTCTTTTCTTGCAGATTTATAGCGGTGGGCAACTTCAAAACTTCATTGATGGCCATGACGTCCACAGGAGCAACTGGATGCGTTATGTCAACCCAGCCCGCTCTCTGGCAGAACAGAACCTGGTGGCGTGCCAGAACAGCCAAGACATCTACTTCTACACCATCCGACCGGTGGAGCCCAATCAGGAGCTGCTGGTGTGGTACAGCCAGGAGTTCGCCCAGAGACTCTGCAGCCAGGAGGTCGACATCAAACAGAGTGAGTGCAGCAAGGGCAGAAGCTTTTCTTGACTGTCGTTTCCACCAGAGAGCCTGACTAACAAATATCTTGAGGCACAGGAAGGAACAGAGCTTGTGTATACAAACCTCAGAGGTTGTTTTAATATGAGTTTAGAAGTGTGGCTTCTTGGCTCAGTTAAAACACATTTGCTTGTCACACACAACTGACAGAACAGACACTCAGCTGTTTTGATAGCGAGGCAATGAAGACACATTATTGCCTTTCTGCAATTAAGACCCATTGTTGTCTTTTGGCAACAGTATCAGTAGCTGGTTTGATGCTGTTCCTTTCTGTCTACCTTATAGTAGAGATTTAGAGGTTTAGATCATGGGGAGTGCACATGAACAAGTACACATGAACCAAACAAATCTCAGTATATCATGAGATGTGGTAAATGACGTGCGATTGTGAGGAGAGTGTGAGGGGAATAATGGCTGGTCAAAGTACCTTTGTGAGTCATTTATTTTCACCTATTTGTAGAATGGCAAGTCATACCCTCATCATCCTTAATGATTCTGTTGTCACAAAGTCTGATGACTCACGCCAACTGGATACACCAGATGCTTCGCTATTCATCTGAATGACTAATGCCAAGGCGGTATCATTATGTTGTTTTGTCAACTTAAAAGATCTTAAAAGCATTCATCTAACTTTTTTCCAAAGTTTGCTCTTTATTTGTCTTCCATTGCTTGCACTTGATTTTGTAACATTTAGTACTTCGACATCTCAGGAGCTGTTTGTCGACCCTTTGGACAGCATCGGTATAACACACAAACCCACATTTTGAATTAATTTGGGCTTTCAAACACATTACTGTGCATCTGAAATGTAACACAGACAAATCATAAAAATAACGTGCACAGTTGTATTCTCTGCAAGCTCATTTTTGTATTAAGCTAAAGGAGAAAAGAAAGAGGTGGCTGCATTTAAGATCGCATTTAGATACGTAAAACACATAGGTGTGGTTTGGGAAATCGTCAACTGCAATTTTAAGTGCTGAGAAATAGTAGTAAATGGGCTAAACCGTGCAAAAACTAGTACAGCCCTTTAAATGACTATCAACGCATTCACATAATGACATGAAACAGTAGCAGTAATGGTGAGAGAGAAGGAAAAACGGAAGAGATGTTTCATGTTTTCTTGTGGTCAGTACGGTAAGACAGCTATACCAAGAAAAGATTGCACAAATGAAACTCAGAATCATGCCACAGAACTGCTTATACATGACATGACACATGGACTCCTACACACTTTACCACCAACACATTCTCCCACACCAAAATCACTACTGCGATTGACACACAGAAACCTGTAGCGTATGATTTACATGACACGTCAAAACTGAAACTACTACATTTACCATAAGAGGGAGTGCCTGGGTGGATGAGTGTCTGTGTGTCTGCGTATGAGTTTTTTGTTTTTTTTTACTTACTGAATTGAGGAAGCAAATAAATATTAGAAACCTCTATATAAAAATTTGACTTCCATATTTTTCTGAAGTTCAATGTTTTTTCGTCAAGCTCTGTCAAAATCCTCATTGCATCTTGATTTTCTTTTTCACAGAATACATGAGTTCAGATGATGACCATGAGCTGGAGCACACCAAACAGCAACTACGCCAGCAGGCATGGCTTAAAGAAAAGACAAAGGAAGAGGTGAAAGAAGAGAGGGACGAAGATGGAGAGGAAAAGATTGACGTGGAGATGTTGGAGAGAGACACTCCGCCTGACACGCCTGACGACCAGATCATGGACTTCAGCAAAAAGGTTGAGAAGGAGGAGAAGCGCGACAGAGAGCCAGAAGACCGGGGGATCGTTCCTTCCCCTCGACCTGAACAGAGAGAGTCCAGCATGGGCTTAAATCACGCATTCTTACCAGATCACCATCCTGCGATCCCATCTCCGCACAGAAATCTCCCTCTTCACCTCCACGGCCTCTATGGCCACAGGGAGGGTCTTGTTTCGTCTTACCCACTCTACCCTCAGTCCAGACCCCTTCAGCCCACTTACCAGCTCCTTCCTCCCTATGGCCCACACTATCCTCGCCTCCTCCTCCCCTCATACTCCCCTCCCTTTCCTGGGATGCTGCCTTCAAGAGGATCCCTCCGATACAGCAGCTACTTGGGCACAGACGGAATCCCGTATCCACCCATCGGCCAGCCTAATCTACTTTCGGTGTCCCTCCCCTACCCTCCGTCTTCACAGGGGGGCCTGAAAGAACTAACACCAAATGTGTCCCCACCACGAGGAGCCCCAGCCACCCCGGAGCTCTCCCCTCTCCCAAAACCTAGCATCCAGCAGTCTCCTGAGCAGACTCCCTCTGGTTGTGAGGAAGCCATGAATCTAAGCCTGGCTTCAACCAAAGGCAACGTAGCACCACGCAACGGCCCTGGCCACAAATCCCTGCCCTACCCGCTAAAGAAGCAGAATGGAAAGATCAAGTATGAATGTAATATCTGCTCGAAAACATTTGGACAGCTGTCAAACCTCAAGGTAACACCATCAATTCCTCTTTCTCGTATTTACAATTTAATTAAATGCATTCCAGTTTTAGACACCAACAAATTCTACTCTTCATTTTCCATTTGACACCATTGTTCATTACTTTTTTGCGTGATTTGTGTAATTGTAGGTCCATCTCCGAGTGCACAGTGGTGAGAGACCGTTCCAGTGTAACCTATGCAAAAAGAGCTTCACTCAGCTGGCACACCTCCAGAAACATCACCTGGTCCACACGGGGGAGAAGCCGCATGAATGTCAGGTATGTCAAAAACCACAGAACCTGTGAAAAAACCTGTGTTTTTCCTTCTTTCTTTACAAGCCTCTGAAAAGCTATTAACAGCTCTCACCATTACACTGATATAAAATCGAGAGTGTGAGAGGCATACAAAGACTCTGACTCACATACCTTTCTGGTAACACAGTGTCTTTTCATTTTCACTGAGCCACTACCCACTTAGCCATGCAATTGCGTCTTTAGGCTTTTGTTTGCCAGTGTGACTCTATGGGTGTGAGGATAGAACTGGTCTTACAAAAAAAGAAAAATAGTCCCTAGGGTGTATGACTACCACAGAGAGCTAGAATAACATGATCAACCCTGATACTCTACTATTAATAACATCAAAATGACATCACACTGTAGTGGTAATTTTTCCCAGAATTAACCAAACCATAATCCATACAGTTTTCTTAAGGTGTTGGTAATCAGTCACGGGAATATTGCTCACAGAGGCTTCTCATCTCATGCTTTCCAGGTGTGTCACAAACGCTTCAGCAGCACCAGCAATTTGAAAACACACCTTCGTCTCCACTCCGGGGAAAAACCCTACCAGTGCAAGCTGTGTAGCACCAAGTTCACCCAGTACATCCACCTCAAACTGCACCGCCGTCTCCACAGTAGCCGCGACCGCCCTTATCACTGCCAGCTCTGCAGTCAGGCTTTCTTCCACCGCTTCTCCCTCCGCATCCACCAGCGCAGCTGCTGCCTGGCTACCTCTGGCAACGTAAACATGAAAGAGATGGTGGAGCGGTTTGACGCCAGCCAAGAGGCCGACACACTCACAGAGACGGCATCAGCAGTGCAGGTGGAGGAAGCTGTAGAGCGCTGGTTGGCTCGTACCTTGGAAGGCGAGGGTAAGGAGGACCAGAAGGAGGCCATCATACTGCTGAAAGCTCTGACAGCGGCTATCAACGCACCAGCAATGCCCATGGCCCAATCAGCTATAACTACATCACACCACAGCCCTGCGCTGGCTTATCAGGAGAGGGCCAGCGTTGTACATCTCCACAAACGGCCAACAGTGAAGACAGAAGAACAGTGAGAATAGACTGAAAGAGGGGTAAATATGAATAAAAAGGACATACAGTATGCCATCAACCAAGAAAACAGATGTCGCCAAATAAAACTCCCTATATTGTCCATGAAGGGCATAACAGGGAATATAAACTTCCATAATCCAATGAGCACAGCACCAAAAGAAGAGCATTCCAAAGACTGGGCGAGGGTATTCACTGATTGTACTTCCTCCCAAACATCAATTCAAAAAATGAAAGGAGGGAGAATGTTGTTAAACTGTGAAGTATTTAAAACTCTTTTCACTCAGGTAGAGAAGTGTTTGCTTTTTGTTTTTGTGCTTTAACTTATTACGTTTTTTTTAAATTTAGAGTCATCTATATTTATTTAGCTGTATCATAGTTTGTTTTTTCTGCTAGTGTTTTTTTTTCCTATGTGGTGACACTTCCAAGGAGATTTGATCTCTTAGGAAAATCACAAATGGACTCAGGAACAATAACATGGTAATAAACCTGTGGATGAGTCTTCACTTGTTAAATTGTTATATGTTATATTGATTGCTTTACTTTGTGTGACAGTGTGTTTGAGCTTTTGGGTGTTTGCGTACAATGAGTGGAAGTTTTCAAATGAATGACAGGGCACAGTGATCGCACAAACCATCTCCCTGCTCCTCAACTTTTTGCAACTATTGTATTTATTTATGATAAATAAAGGGAAAAATCAGGTATCTTGAAACTGTGTGTTAATAAGCAATTGCCAAAATTACAATCAAAGGACTTGAATGTGTAGCACTGTTTTTGGACCATTATTCAACTCATTCTAACATTAGGGGGGAGACTCAGACATAGCATTATTCTCCAATTTTCTTGATTATTCAGCAACTTCTCCGCAGCTAATTTAGATATCAAAGTATCAAAGACACATTGTACTTAACAAAACCAAATGAACCAAAATACTACAGATTGTGTCTGCAGATTTGATCAGTATCACAATGAAATATGTACACGGTCATCTGAGGGATGGCTCTTATTCTTTCTAACTGAACGTTTTTATGTCAAAATTTAATGCTGAATAGTTACGGTTTTTTACTGGATTCAAATGTTCTGGGTATTTCTTACTTACAAAGCTTTACTGTAAACGTTTGTAAATTCAAGCTTCATCCAAATCTTAATTCAGACATCAGTACCTCTTATTCAGCTTTGGCCAACAAAAACACAGGAGCACAATTTTCTGCCATTGTTAATATTTTTCACCCTTAGCACTGTAATAAATGTGCAACTAGATCTGTGTGCTTTTGGTGTTAACCAAAGCCAGAAGGCGGGAAATCATGATCTTGAAAATTTTACTCCTGAGCCAGTATTGTATTTCTTTAATCATTTTGTAGTTTTCTTTTGTACAATATGTTTGTCTATGTAGTTTATTATGGGGACCAGGTTATGAGATGTTAAGAATTTATATGTGAGAGGCTATTTTGATGATACTTTTATATTCACATGATGTAGCATATTAAAGATATTGTTTCTATACATCTAGTGTTTTGTGTGTGTTTTCGTGCTGGTATGGATTTGAATAGTGGAGCAACACAGCGACTGAAGGGACACAAGGAATAATCCCATTACAAATGAAGCATTGCATTTTGTCTGGCAAAAGTCATCTGCTAGAAATCAACTTAGTCTGTATAATCATTAATCACCTTCATAAAGACAATGGTGAGGGAACCTTCATACTGAAGTTTTCAGCCAAAATGCATCATCATTTATCTAAGATGTTAAATCTGCTGATGTAAAATGAATATCTTTTAATGTGACAACATGATGACAAAGCTTCAGTTAGGTGTAGACTTAAAAGACTTTATTACTGTTTAGGTAAAATCAAGCATTTGTTAAGATTAAAGGAAGGATTAAAATGACAGGTATCTTCGTTTTGTTACAGTCCATTTCTTGTTTTGTCTTGCAATCAAAAAGATGCCTTGACCAAACAAAAGGCCTTTGTAGGCTACCGGATTTAGTACGAATTTTCAAGGCTCTTTCTATGAGGCTCCTTCACCAAGATTTCCTTTCACTTGCAAACAAAGTAAGGCCTGTTTTTACTTCCTCCAGGATTGGTTATTGTATCTCCATTCATCCTGAGCTCACCAGAAAAAATATTTCTTGTTTGCCACTTGCACATGTTACTCCAAACACTGCTGCCCGTTATCAGCTGTGCATGATTTTAGAACGAATTATAATACAGAGAGTAATAGCTCTGTCACTTCTTTTTCTTTTTTATTCTCATTATCTGGTTATGTACTATGAGATCATTACTGACATTTCATGTTAAAGTAGCCAGAACTGAATGGAAATCCTAGTAAAGTGCTCCCTTCTATGAACACAATATACTAATAGTCACATGGAATATCTTAAACAGAAACAAAATGCGCACACCCTTGCAACATTCAGCTGACCTCCCCTGTCTTGCTCATAATAAACTCTAGGAAGTCCCACACTCTCCCAACCCCCCCGTTCACTTTTCAAGCTCTTTCCTAGAAAATGCAGTGAATGACACAGACCTGGTACCAGTGAAACTCAGAAAACGCATTGCGTACATTACAGTTTTTATAGTACCCAATCATTAAGTGTGACAACAGATACTCCTGTTTTGGAGTCATTGTTACTGTCAAGCAGCTGTATAGAATTTAAAAGGAAGGGTGTATGAATAACCAAAGCATTACAGTAAATGCAGTTGCAGGTGTTGAGTTTCACGTGTTTTGGTTCTTAAACACTCGTTCAAAGGTAGATTTAAAACCTGAATCTTTTCCTCTGCTTTTCTCAAAACAAAAACAGTATGATGTATTTCCAGGCACAGCGGGCACACCTGAACAAAAATGAAACTCCATAATTCTAATTCTGATTCTAATTTGGTCATTGTCTTTCCGTGGCAGTGAAGCACACTTTCAATCAACAAAATCTATAGCAAATTTACTGTAAGCATGGTTTGCTTTTTACAGTAATTCTCTCGTAGTCTGCCTCTCTCCGGCGCTTTACCACTTTCTTTTTCTTCATGCTGTGCAATGACTCCTCATTCAATAGTTTTTTTTTCTATGGTGATCTTGCGGGGGAGAACCCCTCAAAACGACACCTGACCAGAATAAAAACACCTCAGACATTCAATGTGCACAGGCAAACTGTGTGGCAGGAAATCCTTTTAACGTAGCAGTCTGCCAGCTATACGTTTATCCTATTGCACAATTAAGCAACAGAAGCACAAGTCACAGTAGAGTTAGAAAACATGTAAAATACCTGTGCACAGTACAGAGAGAGAGAGATGAGAAATCGTAAAATAACATACAATGTCACTAATGTAAAAAGTGCGAATGTAATGTGCCTTCTCAATAAAACTATAAGTGGTTTAAGTTGAAATATTCCCTCAGAGCAATATATATACACTACTAACTGTATGCCATTAAAGACTTTTTTTAAAAAAACATTAAGAATGTAATATTTTGCTAAAATAGTTAAATTGCCAACTGTGTCATCTGTAAGCTAAGTTACCGAAGCATGATTGCATCAGCTATATTACTCATTTCCTGATTTTAGGGCCTAGCATGGCTTACCACAATTCATTTTCTTCCATCAATTTAACATCATATTTCAATGGATATTTGAATGAAAATCATAAAAGAATTGTAAACTATAACATCAATAGTTTTCATTCTGTTATTTTGTATTCCCAGTATGTACTTTACAACCTGGCGGGGAAACACAATCAGTGAAGTGATTAATTGTTAGACTAAAGGCTAAGATATCAGTTATAAAAGTAACAGATTGAACAAAACCAGAAATTAATCAGTGACATTGTAAGTTATTTAGCATCATTGTCGAGGGCAGTAAATTTCCCCGTCGTGGGACTAATAAAGGAATATCTTATCTTATCTTATCTTAATACAATGGCATGAAGCAGATTTTTTGTTTTCTTCACAAATGATGGTGCAGCATGCCTCAATATTTATTCTATTTCATTGTTCAAGTGAATGAACAAACATTTTCCCTTCAAGAGTTCATTATCAGGTCACTGAAAAAAGGATGTGAACTTTTACATGCATCATGCAGGCAGATAGCTTTCTCATATAGTATTTTACACACGGAAGTTTGCCCACTACAAGGTACCAATAAAATTTCCACAGACATCTTATCTTTTCTCAGATTGCACCATGACTCTAACTTGTAAAATATCTCAAATTAAAAAAAACTCCATCCACCATTTGTTCTCTTGAAATTTGATAGATCTGACTTCCGGGGGGGGAAATGCATACGAAGTTTCCAGTTTCTCTGGGGAAAATCACTTACAGGAATCCTTGCCTCTTAGGACAATAATAACAACAGGAGTCATTTCCTTTGATTTCACTATTCCAAAGAGGTGTATGCCTGAGGGTCAAAACATGCTATTACGGAAAACCTCAACCATTACTCACAGTGCTGCTTGACTGCTCTCATTAAGTAAAAACGGCTAAAAATGTCGTAACTCTGTAGCCTCAATCCAACCTATAGTGCTTTTACTTTTCTTCCAAAAGCAATCACCACCTCATAGAGCACATTGTGCACCATGAAGAGTGAACTCTGACCTATACAGTGCTGTGAAAAAGTATTTGCCCCCTTACAGATTTCTTCTGTTTTTGCTTTTTTGTCACACTTACATGTTTCAGATCATCAAACAAATTTTAATATCACACACAGATAACCTGAGTAAATACAAAAAGCAGTTTTTAAATGACGATTTTATTTATTAAGGGACAAAAGCTATCCAAACCAACCTGGCCCTAGGTGAAAAAGTAATTGCCCCCTAAACCTAATAACTGGTTGTGCCACCCTTGGTGACAACAACTGCAATCAAGCGTTTGCAGTAACTGGCAATGAGTCTTTCATATCGCTGTGGGGGAATTTTGGCCCACTCTTCTTTGCAGAATTGTCTTAATTCAGCCACATTGGAGGGTTTTTGAGCATGAATGGCCTGTTTAAGGTCATGCCACAGCATCTTAAGTCCGGACTTTGACTAGGTTACTCCAAAACCTTCATTTTGTTTTTTTTGAGCTATTCAGAGGTGGACTTGCTGGTGTGCTTCGGATCATTGTCCTGCTGCATAACCCAAGTGCACTTGAGCTTAAGGTCACGAACTGATGGCCGGACATTCTCCTTCAGGATTTTCTGGTAGAGAGCAGAATTCATGGTTCCATCAATTACGGCAAGTTGTCCAGGTCCTGAAGCAGCAAAGCAGCCCCAGACCATCACACTACCACCACCATGTTTGACTGTCGGTATGACGTTCTTTCTCCGAAATGCTGTGTTAGTTTTACGCCAGATGTAACGGGACGCACACCTTCCAGAAAGTTCCACTTTTGTCTCGTCAGCCCACAGAATATTTTCCCCAAAAGTGTGGGGGATCATCAAGATGTTTTTTGGCAAATGTGAGATGTGCCTTTGTGTTCTTTTTGGTCAGCAGTGGTTTTCGCCTTGGAACTCTCCCATGGAGGCCATTTTTGCCCAGTGTCTTTCTTATTGTTGAATCATGAACACTGACCTTAACTGAGGCAGGTGAGGCCTGCAGTGCTTTAGATGTTGTTCTGGGTTCTTTTGGAGTTGGTTCTTATGGAGTTCACTTAGAGTGATGTTGGGTCAAATATATGTTTCATAAAAGGTACGATTTTTGTCAAATGTCAAAATTTCCATTTCAAACTGTGTGTAATGCCAGTGCTTTGTCCTGTGGCCAAGCCTTTTTGCCCTCTTACTTGGAAAAGATTTGTGTTAGAAAATCACCAAAGATTCTCACTATGTTCCATCTTAGAAACAACTATTGTGACCCCCTGAGCCTCACATGACTTGTGAGGCTCATACTTGTGTATTTCGACAGAGATTCCAAGAATGATAATGTTAAATGGCAAGTGTGTGTGTGCGTGTGTGTGTGCGCATGTGAGTGTTTTATGTGGGTTGTGTGCAAAGCCAGAGCTCCCTTTCAGTTTCAAGCAACTGATTGACAAGGCAGCAAACCTCTTCTTTTGATTTTGTTGATCAAACCCAGATATCAACCTTTGTTTTTTTCAGACGTCAATGTCTTCAATTTCACATAATCAGGGCTCATTGCTTCTGTTCATCACTAAATCATTGGCGCCGGTTGTTTTTTTTAGTCAGCAGTAAAGGTCATATACATGGGTGTGGGGCACTGAGTAATAACACAAGATTCTGACGCTGTAGCAATCAGCTAAATGGGTCTAAAGGTTTAAAGTATAAAGATAAAAAACGGTGGTTTATATCACCATATTCAGTTAGTTCACTTTAGTAAAGAAGCCATTAAACAATATTGAGTGATTGAGAGTGAAACGTTTTGAAAAGTAACCCAGCAGCTGGTAGAATATTTTATTACAAAAATTGTATTTCAAAGGATATGGTAAACAAAAAAAAATAAAAAATTGACACCTAAACTTTGCTGCTGTTACAGTAAAACAATACCAGGTAGCATTAGTCTTCTCTGTCAGTGAAATGAGACTCAAAGAGAGGCAAAGTGGGCTGCTGGTTGTGGTCTTACACTTGTCAGACAAATATGGGAGGGGTGTCAATTTTCTCACGAACCTCTAACTTTAAGTCTAAGCAACTAAGTGTTCCCAAATTGTTATTGTATGGTGGGTTTTACTTTACTGCCTGATCTGTCAAACTGAATTCTTTCAAAGGTAAAGCAAATCCAAGTTACAGAACATATCTGAAAGGTAAAAGAGACACAATTTATTTTGGTTTGGGTCCTTAGGTTATTTTGCTGACTATACATGCAACACTGCGTCCACGAAGGCTGCAGCAGGGGAATCCCAGCACGATGAAGAATACTATGATCTCACTTTAATTACCCTCTCCATAAAAATGAGATCTTGCTAGGTTTGTGTTTTCACTCTCTTATCTCTCCTTATCTCCTCATCGCCTCGTCATTAGCAATGCAGCCAAGTGGGTGGCTACTGTTACATAGAAGCAATAGAAGGAAACTTTGACCTTTCACGATCACAACCACATTTCACTGTAACCAGCGTTTTAAGTGAAAGTATGGATGAATTAAAATAAATATCCTCATTTGAGAATTATGAAAAAAAAGTATTATTTTTCTTGTCTTAAAGATACAGCTAATGTTTAAAGTTTTTTCCTATGGTTTACTTAGAGGGGGAAAAGAGAAAAGCTTGGTTTGGACTCCCTGTTTTGTAATTTAATTGACCATCAGCCAGTATCTTATCTAACAAACAGTCTAGTTCACATTGGAACCGACTTTCACTTGTTATAAACAGCAGCTTGTGGTGTTTGATTCAAACCGAGCAGGTTTGTAGCGCCATCGTGAGGCAGATGAAGCCACATGCGTACGAACGTGTGCGCAGGCCTCTCCCAAGTAGATCTGTGTGGATCCCTTCCATCAGATCTGAGATCAGGCTGCAGACCGCAGAGGGGCCGCGAGATGTCGCCGTTGAAACTGCACACAATTGAGGTAAAATGAGGAGGAGACGGCGATTACAGGCAGAAAAAAACTCTTGATCATGCGAGGATTTGTGTATTTTCTCAGTCTTTCATCTGTTATTATCTTCCACGTGTATATTAATATTTACTATAACATAAACTGTACAATAATTCTCACCCCACTTCACTTCACCCTGTTGTTGTTTGTCTCTGTAATTACATTTCTTTGTGTACATAGGTTTTTAACCACTGTATATATTATATTATATTCTGCTATTTAATTTTTCTAATTCTATTATATTCTGCTATTTAATTTTTCTAATTCTTAACTGTGTGCTTTTATTTTTCTATCTGTCCCTTTGAGCTGCTGTAACGGCAAAGTTTCCCCACTGAGGGATCAATAAATAAATATCTATCTATGCATATATATATATACATGTACAGGTCGTTAAAATATATTATTGGCAAAATGCTCATATTTTTCATTTTTTTATTTTGCTATTGCTTTATTTTCCAATGTTGCTTTTATTCACTCTTTCTTGTCTATTGTTGCTGCTGTAAAATGTAAATTTCCCCCTATGGGGGATCAATAAAAAAGAAGTCTAAGTCATATATTTATAGGACATGTCACGGCCAGATTTGGCCTGGGATAAAAACATAATGCCAGGATAAGATCTCCCTCCCTGGTGTGTTTGTGGAGAGATGGTATTCCACATCTGACCTGAGAAATACTGATAGCAGGAAAACTGAAACTGAAAAATAAACCATAGGAGGAGACTTCCACTAAAAGTCGTGTTTTGATCCTGAAAACTTCATTTCAGGAGAATCCTCACATCATCTCAAACGCGCTATGAGTGTTTTGACCAGGAGTCATTGAAAGCAGCATGGCTGGGAGGCAGTCAGGGATGTGGGTGTTGGTCCTGGGGGAGGGCGTGTCGCCACACCCGAGCTCTGCTCTCTGCACAGACATGAGGCAGCGGGAGCAGCTGACATCTGTCAACAGGTGTCATCCGCGCGGTTCTTTCCACTCTCCCGTGATCTCCTCTTCATGAGGGGGATCATCCTCGGTGAATCCATCCTCGTGATTCGTGCAAAGACCCGCCGGTCCTCCTCTGTGGAGAGATGGCGAAGACTTCCTCCAGGAGATCCCTGAAAAGTTTGTTTTCCAGGAGCGAAGCCACCCTGGACGTTCCGGCGGAGAAGGATGCGGACAAGAGTGAGGGAGAGAAGAGGAAGTTCAGGCTCCCGAAGTTCAAGACAAAACCGAAGAGCGACTCTGCCTCCGAGAAGCCGCCTGCAAATGAGAAGCAGCAGCTGCTCAGGTGAGCCTGCAGGGTGTCATATGGCCTCTATGAGGCTTTAATGAGCTGTAAAACAGATAAGACACAGTGTGAGCTACCTCCAAATGTGGGCTGCAAGCTGTTCAGACACATCAGTCAGTTTTAAATGAACTCATAACGTTGTTGTAGTTTCTCTTGCCACACACCAACAGTTTACAGACCACATGCATCTTATGTGAGGTTCAGGGTTCATGGATTGATGCTTTCTCAGCTGACCCTTCCATACAGCATGCTACTTCTGTCTAAATGAACTCAGATGTCACCCTACAGTGGGCTGTGCAGACATTTAACAGGCAACTAAGTGTTTAATGAGCGTTGTGATGGCTGAAAAAGGGCTGTTTGCTGCACCATGCCAAATCCTCTTCCTTAGATTCCCTTTGAATGTGATTTGGTTGATTGTGCAGTGGATAGCTCTAGAGGACATTTCTGTCTAGACAGGAGTAATAAAAGGGCGACTGCCAGTCCATTTGCTCAGCCATTATGTAAATGTGCAAAAGAGCAAACGGAGTATGGAGAAATGAAGCTTCAGTCGACTGAAAGAATCCTTCAGGGACATGAAATAAGATATTTTACTGCATGTCTAAGGAAAGTTTAGTTTTTATATCAAACGTGTTGCAGCTGCAGCACCGTGAGGCATCAACTGTTAGACAAAGACAAAATACGTAACTGAACACCCAGTGTTTTTCATAATTTGAACATAATTTGAACATAATTTGAAATGACAAAAATTAATCAGCACATATTTTGATAATCTATTAATCATTTAAGTAATTTTCTAGGTAGAAATGTCCAAGACTCTCCGGTTGGAGTTTCTTTATACAAATATTTTCAGCTTTTTTAGTCTTCTGTGATATTAAACAAAAAATATTTCTAGCTTTTAGAACTTTACTTCAACAAAAGAAGCAACTTAAATAAGTCAGTTTTGGCTTGGAGAAGCTGTGTCGGATGTTTTTCACTATTTTACAACATTTAGAGCCCAACTAATGATTAACTGATTCAGATTAATTGGCAGATTAATTAATATATTAATTAATTAATTAATATTTTTAGTGTGGGTGCTAATACTGGCTGTTTAAATAGACTTAAACAAAACAAAACAGCAAGACGCCTGTCTGGTACTGGGTGTTTGGGACGGATGCTGTTATCTGTCAACAGTGCAAAAAACAAAAAATATTCAAGAAAGGTAAAAAAAAAACCATAGAAAATGAAATACAAACAGTTGGGAGCACTTTCAGTCATGTGATGTGCTGGAGGCAGTTGAGCAATAAAGTCATAACTCTAAACAGAGTGAAAAAACGCCATCTGCTAAACTGTGATGTGCTCATTTGTAAACAATACAGACTCCTCGACGAGCTGGACAAGCAATATAATGATTGACTGACTAGAAATTATGATCCTTAAACAAGCATCAGTGTTTCTGAATTACCACCTCTCCATTTTTATGATTAGTTATTGTCAGTTGGGAAGTTCCAACAGTCTGATGAAGCAGATACACAAACTTAATCATTTAACAGTATCATACTTATAAGAAATTCATCTAGAACACTTTTTATGTTCACTTTGGAAGCATTCAACTCCTTCACCTCCAGTGCACTGGCCTGACAGATTTACAAAGACAAAGCGGCCTCTTTAGACCTCACACAATGTGGAAGCCAAGAGGTGTGTGTATACACACACAGGTGAGGCGGTGGCAGAGCCACAAGTCACATGCTGGGACAATGTAATGATGTTGTTCGTGTGGTTGTAGACTAGACGGGGTGTGTGCACAGGCAGCAAAGAACATAAATGATGAGCTGACACAAGTAGAGTCGCCTTTGCACACAAGAGCAGCACATGGAGGTTACGTAAGGGTAAAGAACACATCCAGTTAGCAAAATAAACTGTTACCAACAACAAGTTTCATGTTGATATTAATTTTCACGATATAAGTGTAGTGAATTAAAACAGGACGAAGAGACGAATGTGCCATTTGTCTTAATAGCCTCTCATCAGCGTTAATGAGATATCATATTAGCTTTTCTATCAAAGTCAGTTGCAATGGGTGAATGCATTCTTTAATTGTTGACAGTGGAGATGAATGTCCTAGATCAGAGGTAAATCCAGACTTAGATTAAATCTGTTTTTGTTGTTAGTTAAGGATTTAATTTAATCCTTGTCCAAGGTTTTATCTGACAAAGACTTGAGGATTTTAGGGTTTAGGAGACACATCCTCAAGTTATTTTGTTTGTTTTGACTCCATAGCATTTCATACAGTTCAAGGGGATGTCAAAGTCATATTTGACTTATTTGAAACTTACCCCCTGCTGTGTGAAATTGCAGAGGAAACACTCAAGCCAAACACACCCACAGTCTTAGTATCTGGTGAGGTTTGCTGGACTCCCAAGTGGAGTTGTGGATTAATAGAAACCTGCCACTCCACATGCCTATTGCATCGTCATGAAACTACTAATCAATTACACACACACACGGGATACAATTGTGACAACTTAGTCACAGTTGAAGCTCAGATGTCGCAACTTTAAATATCCGACATTATTCAGATCAACCGAGCTCAAAATGAGTCACTGTTTTGTGGAACCTGTTGTCTTTGTGCAGGAAGTGGAAGCACGTTGTGAATACATAATGTGAGTTGGCTGTAACCTCTCAGTAAAAATACTCCATTATCCTCACAGAAAACTTCATTTTTGTTGAAATGACTTGTTGTAACCAAGTCAACATTGTTGGGGAGTGAGTGGAAACAGGAATCTGTTCCTTAAAAGTATGTTTTTATTCTTAAATCAGCATGTTGAGGGACGGAGTGCTGAAACAAAACTGAACTGAATTCACATTTTTCAAAATGTGCAAAACAGAGTTATCACAGAGTACAATCATTAGGAAATAAGTGAATTAAATGTATGCGTTGTTAGGGAGTCGTAGGGAGGTTGTCGGGGTGGATGAAGGATTTGTGAGTCTGTGGTAACGTTGTATCTCATGATTTAAGTCACTGTGAGTTTCCCTAACCTTAACCAAGTGCTGCCAGTGCCCACCATAAGTCGATTATCATTAAGTCCTAATGCTGTAGAAGGAGCAGATATTGTATTTGAGTGAACAACACAGTGCCAATGAACAGCAGCTCTATCTTGATACATTTGAAGTTTACTGATGTCTACACTTCTACTGAGCTCCATTTATGTCTCTGCTTCATTTCCTCAGATCTTTTATTGTTAATTAATGCCGTCTTATTCAATTCAATTCAATTCAATTTATTTGTATAGCCCAATATCACAACAGAGTGTCTCATAGTGCTTTACAAAGTTCACTGAAATAAACAAGTGTAAGCGAATAAACAATGTGAACCATTTGTCTGGAATTCACCTTTGGGTGGAAATTTGCTTTTTTCCTTCTGGCGATTTGACCTGACAGGCCAGGTCAAATAGCAGTTGAGAAATTCATAATGAATTTAAAGATAGCTTTGTTAGTAAAAATCAATACTGGGTTTCAAGTAGTTAATGGATGATGCTGCTGTTGAGTTGAGTTTTATATCTGTTCCATGATGAGTCCCAACATCAGTCAGCTGTTACCCCTAACCCTGATAGCCGTGTGCTCTGAACAATGAAAATGGTTGAACATTAACTTTGATATATTATTTTCTGGCTGTGGCCTGAGATTGCGATGATAGTAAGATGTGGGAGTGCAGTAGTAAGGCTCTCATTGGGGTTATAGGTTACATTGAAAATGCCATTGTGTGGCAAAGTCGTAGTGACATACTTTTCCAGACTTGTCCAGACTTTTCCAAACAAGCTGTAACTACAAAACATAGCAGAATAACCTACATAGCTGTCTGCACCTTCCCCCAGGCTCTGGTTATACATGTCCCAAAAGTTTAAGTATGCTGTGGAGTCAACGGAATTTGGCTTTCCAAAAGTAATTTTTGATGATTTCATATTAAAAGTCATCCAACTAGATTTTAGTGGAAAGAGATTTATGTGTTTGTTAACATTTTTTTATCTCTCTATAAAATAAAAATCATTCTTTGAACAGATTTTGTCATTTTGGTTTTTGTCCAGCTTAGACAAGCATAATATAATGTGTGTATGAGTGAGTTTTAGAGGTGCTGTTAGGCTGGTTTTGTTACATACGGACAGAGCCAGGCTTGCTGTTTCCCCATGTTTCTGCTCTTTATGCTAAGCTAACCAACTGCTCACCCCAGCTACATACTTACTGTACAGCCGTCTGTGCTTATGTCAAAAAATGTTGAACTCTTCCTGTATGCTGACAGGAGATGGTGCCTATTTTAATCCATCTGCATACACAAAACATGTGGTTTGACTGAAGTGTCTGTGCTTGTAGATACAGATGCAAATACGTATAAGTATAACTGCTCTATGCCTCACTTTAGCTCCCTCTCTCCCTCCCTCCCTCCCTGTCTCTCTGTCTCAGCTGTCTTGTTCTTGTGCAAACAAACATTCTCACACTTGCTGCACGACCAGAGAAAGTGCAGGTGACACTTTCAACTCTCAGTTGCAACCTGTCATGTCATGTTCCCTGGTATCCTGCGAGTAAACACATAAACACACATCACCAAGCGACAAAGATAGGACTCATCCTCTTATCTCTGCACACCTTTTATGACCGTAAAGTTGCCTGTTTGTGTAGCACACTGCGGTGGTCAGCTACATGACTGATTAGCGAGTTGCTGTTGTGCAAATACACAGATGTTCAATCCTAAAAAGAGTGTGCATTCAAGTGTGCCTGTCTTTTTGCATGTATGTGTGTTTATATCAGCTTGTCAAATTAAATGACAGCGTCAGCGTCCTCCCAACTGAACCAGCATTAAGCTTTTAAACATAGAGAAGCCTGAACAAGTTGTCAACAGTACACGGGAACAAGAAATGTTCAGGCTCCTACCTGCACAGCAGCAGATGAAATGGTGCGTGCGTTCGCTGTTTGCACACTCGCGAATTTGCATTGTTTTCGAAGTCACAGTGGTCTGTAAATTGTGGCGCCGCAGCTGTTTGCTTGTCAGTTGGCTTCCTGTCTCATCCAGTTGTGCAAAGTAAAACAGCCTTTGTGTATAAAGCGTCCTTTATTTGGTGTCATGACAGCTCATGATTATTAATGGTGCATCTCTGTGTACTTTAAAGCCCCTGCAGCCACACACTGATGCCAGCGACCCAAGATAGTTGGAAACAATTCTGATGACTGACCAAAACCAAAAGCCTCTTGTCTCACAGCAAAGTTGACAATGATTAAAGTATCTCAATCAGTGACTCTAATTTAGATTTATTGTTCGTATCAGTTTCATGTTTTAAGTGACGTCTAATGTTGCTCCCAAACATTTTGTTTTTTTCTGTTCATTAACATTATCCTGATGTCATAACTAGCGTTTGTCCTATACAAAAGTCCCACTCACATGGAACGCAGTTCTAAGAAACACAAACTCTCTGCTCTCTGCTTAGCCGGTTCTGCTCACCATTCCCTAAGCAGTGATTCACTGCTGTATTTTGCTAAGCAGCATATTTTGCCTCTTTTTAAAAGCACTGATTATACTGCACAAATAGGATTACGTGGAAATACAATTTTCTTCATGCAGCAGTACCCTGTGCTGCACATACAAAAGAAACCTCTGAATTCATGTGTCATTTGTCATCAGTCTTATTGTACTATCTATTAACTAATCAAATCATATCAATATCAATTCATAAAAAGGTCCTTCAAAACACAGATTGCTTAGATGTTTTTCTGCTGTGGGAAATATTCAAAAATACAATATCTCATATATTGTCTTATGGGTTCATTTGAGAGTAACTCTAACTCGCTCTAATTTCACATTTTCAACTGTTTCCCTCAGTGCTGGTGAACCCAGTAACACTGCCAAGGATGGAGAAACCTGGGTTGACAACATCGTAGTGGACAGCAAGAGGCCTTCTCTCCATGCCACAGCGCCCAGGGCAAAGGTCAGTCAAGCTGTTTTCATTGTTGAATTCTTTTCACAGGTACTTAGTAAAAAGTAGAGTCCGTTTTTTTCAGCTTTGGAAACACTCAAGCCAGGAACATTTTTGACTAGATCATGTCAAGGGATGCGTGTTTGTGTATTAAGATGTTGCAGCATTAGCTAAGTGGAACGTGACATGAGTAATTGTAAATTGATAAGATTTTATCGATACCACTACCATCATTGATTCTGCTCTCATCAGTCTGATTCTTCATCGATTCCCCTACTGATTCTTGATTAATTTTCTATGTGGATAAAGGAACTGTTTTGTAATCTCTGAGTTTGAACTCAGTGTCTGTCTGTTATCATTTAAAATGGATGTAATGGGAGAAATTTATGGAGCACTTGTTTTCATTTAGGTCTTCTTAATCTTCTTTTTTTTTAAAAAAAAAAAAGTCTGCTAAATCTGAATAAATCTAAATAACACACAGCAGCTTTATGTTATTAATATGTTGCAGCCTTTATTCTTAACAAACTGTACTTGAACTTTCCCACTGCTCTGCTTGTATTCTCCATCACTTTCTCTGCCGCTCGCCCTCTCTTCCCTTGCTCTACCACTAACTCGCTATGCACACTTTACGCACTGCTCTCTCCATTTCCTTTGTCAAAATCAACATTTTATAGACATTATCAGCAGCATTAGTAACTAAACCAAACCAGACCAGATGATGTCACTGTAGGCTTTATAGGACCCCATCAGCGTTGATTTCTGACCATTCCCAACATATAAACAAGAATCTCTTAAAGGAAAAAAGGGAGAGACAGTTCCCCTGCTGAGGGTGCAGCCATGGGTAAGACAAGTCAGTAATAAAGACTGAAAACAATTTTAAATCGTTTAACAATTTTATATGAACATAAATCAGTCATGCAGATGCAACTGTACCATCAAACACTCTGTGGAGAATGTCTTTAGACAATAGTACCAATACTGACAGTGACTGAAACAGGAAAGAGAAGCTTAAAAAAAACAGTGTGAATGAGCTCAGTTAGTCCAATTCAGATATGACCTCAGTAAATCAGACTCTTGGCAGAACATCTCAACATGTTTTTTTTACTGCTTCTCAACATGACACTTGACGGACTCTTATTTGACGGAGCCAACTATCTGGCTTAAAGCACGTCACTCCATAAACACAAATGCAGCGTGTCTATAAATGCAGTGGGCTAGTGTTGGAGTATCAGTGTTATTATTAGTGTAAGTGATGGTAGTGCTGAGCCTTTTGTTCGCAGTAAAATCCATTTGTCTTTGCTTGTGTGTGACACGCAGACAGAAATTAATTTGCGTTATACAAAATATGTCTGGGGATCATCATTCATTAATGAATATGAGCCTTAATTACACAGCACCATTATGACCACAATTATAAGCACTGAAAATATAGCAGCTGTTCTGTCAACTTGCCAATCAAAAGTTGACTGGTAACGGTAATGTTACCAGTTTCCTCCTCACTTCATGTTGCTGCCACAGCTTGGATGATATCTGTAATAGATATTAGATAGAAAGGAGCATGTAGTGCTCCACTGTATTCCAATAAAATGTGTCTTTAGCACAAAATGGTTGCCTGATATTACTGATCCAGACGAAACGGCTGGGTTTTAAACTCTATACCCTTTCCCATTGTAGACATAGATGAAGCATCTGAACCTCTGATAATGTTGTCATCAGTTTCTATGCTACCTGGGAAATATTCAGGTGAAACTCGTTATCAGTGCCTGTGGCAACAAATGCCAAGCGCATGATTTAGCAATTTAAAATTTAAAATCTCAATTTGCTTTAGTCACTCAGTTGTTTCATGCCCTGTTACGGGACAACAGAAATCAGTTGGGATGATAATTATTGTGGTATGTAAGTAATTGTGGTTTGTTATTTTTCAGGCTCATAGCGAGTGAGCGTGTGAGAACCCTAAAGATTATGTCAGAAACTTGTCTGAACGAGAATATTCTTGGGGGCTATAACGTTATTTCACAGCAGCATTGCATTCCACCTATGGTTGGTCCCCCTCAGGGTCTGGCTTGCATAATCGTGACTCCCTTACACTTCATGCAAACTTGTACCATGCAAATAAACACGATGATATTTTTCCGTTATTCTTGTTTAATCACATCAGACTTGATAATACTTGATAATTACTCTTATAATCTATATTTAGTTGCGCTACAAAAGAGACATACAACATACAGAACTTCACACTAGAGGGCACCATATCTTAAAAAATGAAGATAGACGAAGAAAGAGGGTGCCAGTGCTTTACTGAGCAGCAGCATTGTAGTGAAGATCATTGATGATCTGACTGCTATGTCGCTGAGACCTGCACGACAGATGGCACAGAACAAAAAAAGTAATCTCACGCATGTGTTTTCCTTCTTCAATTGTAATCCTCTGATTTGGCAGCAGCTACATGCTGTACAGCATATGAATGTTAAATGCTGTGTGTGTTCAGTACATGGTGTTTATGTGTTTAGGACATATAAACGCATGCAGATGCAGGATGCAGAATAGGCTATAGCAGACGTTTAAAAAAATAAAATACCTTATCACATTCTCATGTGATTGTTCACATTAAAAAGGTTTATATCTTAACACAGGTGTGGGACACAACAATCTTCTTTTGAACACATGTTTAGCTGCACTTTCCCCTGCACTGTTCATGTAAACCCCATTAGATGCATACTTTTTAATTGAGAATAGTATGTCATTGTGAAAGAATCATCTCCGATTGGAAATAAAGATCATTCAGGGGAAATACGTCACTGACTCGTTCATTCAAAGCACTGAATACCTTTGGGATGAAATGCACCATCAGTAGAAAAGAGAGTCTCGTTGGTCTTTGTTTGGCTGCACGATCCACTGATGCCTATTTGTTGTGCCAGTGCACATAATGTAATTGAATAATTTATTTTGAATGTTGAACCACGAAGCCTAAGGCGTTAGTGACAAGATTTTTATAAGATATTTCATCATTATAGGAGCTGCATATTTATTTTTACTTGGGCCTGCGCACCACAGGCTAAATCCTTGTTGTGTAGTCCCCAAGCCTAACTTTGAATTTAGCCTATATAGCTTTTGCTGAACAGCAGGCACTGTGGCTGCAACTGGCAATTACGAGAAAGTTGTGTGGCAGTTGCAGAGATGAGTCGTAAAGTTGGTGACCTGACCGGAAACGTCTATCTGAAGTTTGCTATAATCAGCCATCCATTAGTGTGGCTCTCTATCTTTTTACCTGCTTTAGTTTATTGTGCTCATGCACTGACACTGACTGTGCCTCTAACACAGCAGAGCTACCGTGTCCACCCACGACTGCATTACTCAACTAAGACACCCCTTTGATTGTTGTCTTTGCTTTTTTCCAAAACTATCCATCTCAGAAGGAAGAATTTAAGCGGGCACACCCAAGTTTAAAAAACCTGACAGATGGTAGTGACAGACAGCATCGTGTGCCATTGTCCTTTGTCATCACGGCCCATCCAAACACGCACAGATAATCACATAGATACTGCTTTACCAAGAAACTTTTGATTTGCCAGATTAATATGTAGCGTGTCATTATTGTTATAGAAATCTGTTGTTTAATGGTTTGAGATGTGGAAAGAGATGTAAACTTTATTACTTACTTTATTACTTTTACCAAGCACTCCAAACCGCAGTATTTGAGTCAGAAGCTATTAGGTTTAGTAGACCGTGTTCAACTAGTCTTTCATTTTTTCCAGGGTGGAGCAGCTTGTACCGCTTGGAATGAAGTTAGGTTGTCAGCTCTTTCTCTTGTTTACACGTGTAAATACTTTTTCATCGTGCAATTCACTGACAGTGGCGGCGTTTGGAGGTTTCTAATTAACACTTGGCAAGGTTGTAGAATAGTTAGGTGTGTTTGATATGTAGTCTCAGTTAATTTCCTATTCAATACACGCTTGGGTGTGTGAGCTACAGTATCTCATATGTTTTAAAAATCATAATGAGAGATGACATTTTCATGTACAACAAGCCATAAAAGTTATTTAATTAATTAATTAATCATTATCATTATCATTAATCACAACATACAGTATTTTTTGCGGTAATAGATTAATAGATGCTTCTTGTGATTTTTTTGAGAGTTACATTTTAACTTTAAAATGTATATGTTATCCTTCCTCTTTTCTCTGTCCTCCATCTCTCTTCCACTCAGAGCAAAGAACTCAGCTACTCAGAGTTGGACCTCCATAAGCCCAAAAGGTTTGCCACCTTTTCCTTTGGTCTTAGAAAGAAGAAGAAGGATGGTGAAGAGAGTATCTCTAAGAGCACTTATGGCCTTCATAGCCTGGGCATTGAAGAGCAAGAGGAGGTAACCCCATACCCTGGATGTTGTGTTTTTTTGCCACATGAAATACCTATATAGCTATCTGACTGTATTATGTTGTTTAACTTATCCATATCCTCAGTTTACTTAATATCATTTATGTAATACTCCACTCTCAAAAACATTTGATTTCTGATACACTCAGGATGATTTTTCAAAACCCCAGAGGGTTGTTTAGCGACCACTGCAGTTTTGAGGGACTCTGTGTCCATTTGGATCAAATGATTAAAAAGATGTTTGATCCTCTTCCCAATTTGCAAAACATGTTGGAAACTAGCTGGTGAACATAGTGGAGCATTTCGCAGCTAAAGAGCAAGAAATTTCCCTCAGGGGTTGGTGGAGACCAAAAACAGAGTTAAAAGAAGAGTAAATATTTGACTTGTATACATTGCTTAATAAGTGCCAGATGTGTAAATAAGAAACTGTTTGGCAGCAAGTTTGCTAGTCAACTTAAAAGGGCCGCTGTTATTGCTGGTTTAAGGATACCTGAGAGAATGTCAAAGAAGTACTTTGTGTTGTTCAACAACCTTGTGGGTTTTCGAATGTTCACCAGGGATTTATTTTTCAGAATGAATGACTCTGCCTTGTGGCTGGATTGTAATGATAACACAAGAGAGCTACAAACTGAGGCTAACTCATGAGTGAAAAATGTAATATGACTAAGTGACATAAATGGTCTTCTTCTAGACTCCTCAGGATCTCAGTCAGATGGAGTTGGGTCAAGCCAATATGCAGACGACGTGCAGCAGGTCTCAACCAAAGCTTGACGCCAGCGAAAAGTTTGACATCCCTTCTCCTCCCCCGGTGGCCACCAACCAGTCAGAATCGTATTTCACTCTCCCTGACCAATCACAGTCACCTGTCACTGTAAACACCCAACCAGAAACACAGGAGCCTCTGACTGATGGCTCAAGTCTTTTTGAGGTGCATAAGGAACCGCAGAAAGTGCCGATTGCCACCATTCCTGAGCTGCAGCTGGACTATCCAGGCTCATCAGAGAATGAAAACATCCCTGCTCATGATAACTTATCCAAAAGCGATGCCTATTCACCTGCCCCCACAACTAATACAGAATCCACCTTCTCTGTTGATGACCCGGCTGCACCTATCCCTCCAGATACACAGCCTCCAACCATTCCTGACACATCAGATCACAAAGCAGCAGTTGTTGACTCAGTCTCCAGCAACAACAACAATAAAACAGAAATCATTCTCACTGAATCAACCGGAGTTACATTATCACATCATCAACCTGATGCCTATGACGTCACTGACAGTAAGCCCTCCTTGGGAAGTGTTGATGCCACTATTGCAGAGTCGACCCCTGTTCCTCCCCCGGTGGCCACCAACCAGTCAGAATCATATTTCACTCTCCCTAACCAATCACAGTCACCCGTCACTGTAAACACCCAACCAGAAACAGAGGAGCCTCTGACTGATGGCTCAAGTCTTTTTGAGGTGCATAAGGAACCGCAGAAAGCGCCGATTGCCACCATTCCTGAGCTGCAGCTGAACTGTCCAGGCTCATCAGAGAATGAAAACATCCCTGCTCATGATAACTTATCCAAAAGCGATGCCTATTCACCTGCCCCCACAACTAATACAGAATCCACCTCCTCTGTTGATGACCCGGCTGCACCTATCCCTCCAGATACACAGCCTCCAACCATTCCTGACACATTAGATCACAAAGCAGCAGTTGTTGACTCAGTCTCCAGCAACAACAATAAAACAGAAACCATTCTCACTGAATCAACCGGAGTTACATTATCACATCATCAACCTGATGCCTATGACGTCGCTGACAGTAAGCCCTCCTTGGGAAGTGTTGATGCCACTATTGCAGAGTCGACCCCTGTTCCTCCCCCGGTGGCCACCAACCAGTCAGAATCGTATTTCACTCTCCCTGACCAATCACAGTCACCTGTCACTGTAAACACCCAACCAGAAACACAGGAGCCTCTGACTGATGGCTCAAGTCTTTTTGAGGTGCCTAAGGAACCGCAGAAAGCGCCGATTGCCACCATTCCTAAACTGCAGCTGGACTATCCAGGCTCACCAGAGAATGAAAACATCCCCGCTCATGATAACATATCCAAAAGCGATGCCTATTCACCTGCCCCCACAACTAATACAGAATCCACCTCCTCTGTTGATGACCCGGCTGCACCTATCCCTCCAGATACACAGCCTCCAACCATTCCTGACACATTAGATCACAAAGCAGCAGTTGTTGACTCAGTCTCCAGCAACAACAATAAAACAGAAACCATTCTCACTGAATCCACCGGAGTTACATTATCACATCATCAACCTGACGTCGCTGACAGTAAGCCCTCCTTGGGAAGTGTTGATGTCACTATTGCAGAGTCGACCCCTGTTCCTCACTCCGACAACTCAGCTCTCAAAGCAGATTCTGTGTCTGTACATGACGAAGTCCCTATTTCTCGCTCTGAGGGATCTAGTCCTGAAGCTGCCACAGGTGTCACCACAACCTCAGCTGTTAGCAGTGAAAAGAATCCTCATCCTGTCAATCAAGATGTAGTTTATGAAGAGTTGTATGAATCACTTTTCCCCCCGAGTTTTACCTCTGAGGTAATGTCATCCTCCTCAAATCCTCCACCTCAAGGCGTGGTTAACACCATTAATGAATGTCACACAGAAACTAATGTACTCTCGCCTGTCAACTCTCGCCTGTCAACTTCACGTGAGTTTGACTCTGCTGCTCGGAGAGTGGATGATGCTGTGGGGGATCATGCTAATACAAATGCCACCTTCAGCGAGACAAGGGTGATTGCTTCTAGTGAGAGCTCCTCTTACCAAACCCCTCCAGCTTCTGAGCTTCATAGAGATGCAGATATCCGCTGCAGATATTTGCCTCCCTCTCTCAAATCAGGTTCCGGACAAGTTGACATTGATAAAATTCCTTACTCGGAGCTGACCCGCTCCCTTTCAGAGGTGAAATCAGATTGTTTCAGCTCCATTCAAGACACTGCCACGTCAGGCCCCGTGCTTCAAAACTCTGCCCCTCCCGTCTCTGACTATGTTACATCCCAAGGGACCGATACTCAGGTTACTGACTCCAAACGGAGAGTGATCTTGGTCAAAGAGTTAGTCACAGATGAGGCGAGCACTGATCCTGGCTGTCCTACTCCTGGTCCTGAAAGGATGAGTGCCGCTAAGGGTGTTCAGATAAAGATTGAAACAACAGAGAGTTTTTCTGCGCCGCCTGGACACATGGATGGGTATGTAAGTCCAGCATATCTGAGCGTGGGATCAGATGATGGTGGTGCCATGGAGATCTACTACAGTGCTCCAGAGGACAACACAGAGGACAGCGGGGATGAAGAGATGTACACATTGGATGAAAGGGAAGACAATAGCGTGGTAGACGCCGTGAGAGATTTCAAGCCGCGTGAAGAGTTTCCACAACAGGGGGAGATTGCAGAAACGGGGGTGAGCAAGAGGCAAGGGGGAGAATTTAGGGTGGCAATTGTTAAAAAGCAGGATGAGGGAGGCATAATGGGCTATGAAGAAAAGAAAGAGGATGTCACTAGCCACACTGAAATGGAACGACTTAGTGGTCAGAGTTCAGAAGCTCAAGTGCGTTTAACTGGCTCGTCTGAGTTTCTTGAGGGCAATGATGCAAAGAGTCAGGAGAAAGAAATAGCAACTGCAGCATTTCCACAGATGAGAGAAGAGGGGCAGGAGGTGAGAGAGGAGGAGTTAGTGGCCACACCGGTTCAGCTGATGAGCTCACTGATTGCAGAAAGAGGGGTGGTTGCGGAAAGAGGGGTGAGCAAGAGAGATGAGGGAGAATTTAGGGTGGTAATTGTTAAAGTGCAGAGTGATGGAGGCACAATGGGCAGTGAAGAAAAGAAAGAGGATGTCAATAGCCAAACTGAAGTGCAGCAACAGCTAAGTGGTCCGAGTTCAGAAGTTCAAGTGCAGGAAAGTGAAACATCAGAGTCTCTTGTTGGCAATTACAGACAGAGTCAGGAGAAAGAAGCAGCAAGTGCAGCATTTTCACAAGTGAAAGGAGAGGGGTGGAAGGAGAGACAGGAGGAGTTACTGGCCACACCGGTTCAGCAGGTGAACAGGCTGATGGTATGCGATCTTGCTCCTCCTTCCATTGAGCAGCATGAGCGGGGGGAGGGGTCAGAGGGAAACTGGACCGAGGAATTGGAAACACAAGACCATCCTATTGGAGAGAAGCAACTCCTACATCAGGAGATGCAATATCTGGCTTGCGAAGACACGAGGCGCTCTGTATATAAACATACTCCTTCCAGTCACACAAGAGAGGAAGCCACGATCACACCTCAATTTAGAGTGGCAGGAGAGCAAGTTTCAGTGAGTGACAAGAGAGGTGAAGCAAGCACAGAAAGCGCAGAAACCAACACTTACGCTACAACCAGTGCGGCTACTGATACTTGTGGTGGAGAAGAGGTTGTCACGGGCACTTTGACACGCAGAGCTGAGCTGCAATCAGATGCCACAGTGATTGAACACAATAGGGCTCCACAGAGTAGTGAGTGGGTGGATACAATTACTCAGAGCCAAGACAGCACCAGGACGGTGCGAGAGCAGGTGGCAGTCGAGCTGTCAGCCCTGAGCGCTGACACATGCCTTCCTGACATCGAAGCTGCAGACACGCTTTCAGATACACTCGAGCATCCGGCAGAGGCCCAACCTGACCTCAGTCTGGGGTAAGTGGAACATCTTCTCACCCTTTTTTAAAAGAGTCCATTGCTACATGTATGTATGTGAGTATGTGGATGAACAGGTACATTGAATAGTGTAACAGGTACATTGAATACACTTTGAACTGTGCGTAACTGGTAGTTTGCTGTCGATCAAGCTTAGTGAGAGTTATTTTACAAATCAGTGAATGGTGTCATTTAGGAAACTGCAGCTCTGTAGCTACTGTGCTGGTATGCACAGCAACGCAGCCTCAGGGGTTTGTATGAAACAACACCGAGTTTTGATTTCTTGTCCATGTAAAGTGATAGACTTGTGCAGCCAAGCTAATAGACTTTAAATGGATAACAAATTTTACTCGTACTCATTTCTTCTGATAAGAAGAAGACAGGTCGGCGTTAGCTGTGCTACTGTGTTTACCAACAGAGCTGCCTACATACCTGTGTAGTTTAGAACACACCCTTTTAATGCACCACATGTAAAGTGGTGTGTTTTCAGTTCTGTCACTTACCTTCAGTTTTGTGCCCCAATTGACTTCTCCAAGGAGTAAATAATTCATGGATTTTTGCACGTCCTTCCTATTTGTTTAACCCAGAGCTCAGTAAAGGTACAGTATAGATGTTTATTACTTACTTATGTCAATAATGTCAATAAGTCAGTGTTTTATAACAAAACTTGAAGAAAGTGATGGTAAATCTTATCCTTATACATCCCACCCCCAGAATAGAACATTTCAAATAAAAACATAAATAAATCAACAAACAATCAAGAAAATCATCTCCAAACACTCAACATCTTGTCACAATTACGGCTTCAACTAATGATTTTTTTAAAAATATCTTTTATCCAGCAATAATGCCTTCGATGAATCGTCAGGTAATGAATGTCAGAAACTGGTGGCAAACTCCCCTCAGCACAAGATCATGTCTTCAGGTTGTTTGTGCTATCCGGCAAATGGTTAAACAGTAAAACATATTACATTCAATGATAGAAAACAGAGACATACAGTAAATCCTCAGATTTCAGAAGCTGGATCCTGCTTTTTTGCCATTTTTGTCTTAAATTACTTAAATGAGTAATTGATTTGCAGAACAAGTGTCTGTTGGTCAACCAATGAACTTCTTCAGCTCTAATCGCATTATGTTATTTATTAATTACACCACTCCCATGTTGAACTGTGATGGTCAGCTGGTGTGTTTTGCTGTATTTTTGTGATATTGGTTTTTGCAACATGCTGCGTGCAGATGGTCACAAATGGGAAACAATATTGATGCTGATGCTGCAAGAGTGTTTGAGATGTGGTTTTGGATGTTTGGAAAATGTGCCACGAAGTAGCTCTGTAGCCCTGCGGTAGCTCTTAGGCAGGAATTCCAAAAGGTCTGGGTCACTTTCAGAGCATGCTTTAGCTCCACAGCATGTCCTGACACCTGCAGCACTGCATGTCATGCCAGACGGCTTGTTTTGCCACATTTGCATCAAGTTTTATCTGAAGTTTTACCTGAAATTCACAGGAGCAAATTAAGAGGAAGATGATGTTTAAAGGAAAAACAGTAGCTTTTACGGTTACGGTTGTAACCATGTAACATACAGCATGACAGCTGGATGACCTGCAGTATGTGAGCATGTGTCATTGTGCTTAGGCACGTTTACTTAATGGATCTATTCCTGGTTTATTCCTTATGTGGCAAAAGTGTCAACAGCCGTACCAGAGCATGGCTTCGTCTTAACTGCGAGATATTGGAGAAGGTAGATTTTCTGGGGAATTAGTGGCACATGATGACGGGTACAGATTAACTATGGCGGCTACATGATCATGTAAACAAAGCAGGATCTTCACAATGTGAGGAAAAGCTTAAAACTGCCTCACTGTATTCACAACATACAGCACAAGGATTCAATTCATAAATATCCATTTTGTACGATGTAAACTACTGTGTAACTGTTTGTGTGTAACAGTAATGGTGCACTTACACTTAATTTAGATACTGCTAATAGGTCTCAGTATGACTCCTCATTTATTCCAAGTGTCAGATCCCATTATATTGTTTTGCCTTTTTAAAACCACTAGATGGCAGCAAAGGTGTGTTTTACTTGTGAGTGAAGATAAGATAAACTTTTTATTGCTGCCTCAGTGGGGAAAGTTTGCCGTTACTGCAGCTCAAGGGGACAGACAAAGCACAAAGTTAAAGAATTAGAAAATTAAATAAACATAATATATACAGAAAAAACCTTATATACACAAAGAAACATTATATACACAGAATACAATAATTACAAAGAAACAACAACAGGGTGGGATGGGATGGAGACACATCACATAAAAAGGGAATCAGATAGTGTAGTGTATATATTCGTAAGACACAACTCTATATGCCGCTTTTATTCACACTTTGATTTTTAATTTTTTATTTTATGCTTTGGTAAAAAGCATTTTTTTAAAAAACTAATTTTGTGGAACTGCATACAGGTTGGGTGATGGTGGAGACTAGAGCTGTACTATTCCAGTTGCACCATAGAAAATGTTGATGACTATCAACAAAGGAGGAGTTCGTGCGGGTTTTTTTTCAACTGTGTTTGGGTTTTCATTCCAAGAGATGTGTTTTTTTTCATAACCTGCCAACAAACAAGTTGTGGCCTCCAACACTTACAACAATACAATTTCTGGTGAATAGACACTGTTCCGCTCACTGAACGATGAGAGATTTACCCTGCCCCACCTGTCTCACAGGCTTCTTCTGTAATGGCCTCATGACAATAATATGTATTCAGACATGGGATCCTACACACCTCCAAGGTCCTGTTTTAAGTCTGAACTCTGCCACTGAGCTCTGTGCTTTGTCTCCCTTTCAAGTGTGACAGTCTGTCACCTCACTTCAGACACAACTGGAATGACAAACATGTGGAGAATTTACCCTCTGACAGGTTATGTCAGCTTTGGAAAATCTTGCTTCCTAATACCTGGCCGTCTCCTACCAAGGTTGTAGGCAAAGATTGTGGACACCTACAATGATATATCTCTAAAAAAAACACAAAAAAAACAAAAAACTACATCATATTCCACTCCGACAGTATTGTCAATTGTCATCTATTTTTTATTTCACACACTCACACTTCCACTCACACTCACTAATGTGACCTCGAGTTGCTAGTCTCAAGCAGAGATGGGGAGCGGGCTCCAGAAATCTAGTAAGCCCACTTCTTTGTAACTCCACAGAATTTTTTTATGTTTCAAATCTTAAATTTGTAGGCCACTGACTCATGTGAGGTCACTCAAGGTAATTTATCCAATTTAGATCAGCTCCTTCTTAAGCCTCAAAAACATTTCTTATAATACTTTTTTTTATTTTTAAACAAATGCAGCAGCTCTCTGTGACACCTGTTTGTTAACAGTCAAATTAGTGGTTGATCCCTTTAATATTAAACCTGTATAACTGTCTAGACATGAAATTCAGTGGTATAAAACAATGTTCAACAAGCAGTTGTTCACATCGGATAGTTGAAATGTTTTTATGGCTGCAGTTAACTTTAACTCAGTGAGTGATGATAATGTAAACTGCACCTCGAGCCCAGTAAAGCTTCAGGGCTTGCTGGTTTTTGGCAGCCAGACACATGCTAGCTCTTGCAAAACTCCAAATACTCACAAGTTACACTACTGTGCACTCGGTAAACCACTGAGAAATCCCCTACAGATATGTACCAGAAGGGAGGCGAAATGAAAAAAAAAGCTAGTGGGATACACACACTCTCTTTTCCCACCCATAGATTTCCATATAAATCACATATTTTTAGACAAACACTCAACCAGATGTGAAAAGTACTTTTTTTTGATACTGTATTTAATGAAGGAGGAATCACATTTGGCCTGGCGGTGGCCTCTCGTGTCATTTGCATACGTTCTGCTTACTTGAGCTCTCACTGGCAATCATTCAAAATCAATATTATTAAAAGCTCCACCCTTTGCGGTCTGCGTGATTCACGTTAACATGGCCGTGTTTTGAATTTGCAACAATGCTCCTGTGTTTTTTTTTTTTTTTTCTTTTTGTAAAGAGCCCAACATCATAAGAATCCAGCTGTACCTTTTTGCATGCACGTGGTTGTCTCACTCTGATTTAAAACAAAAAGCAATGCTTTTCACCATTCTATTGCATGCAAGGTTATGTCCACAGTGTGTATGGTGACTACATTTGAAGATGTTCAATCTTCACCTGGGGGGTGGGGGTGTCAACATAAGAGCATTTTTAAGGTGCTAATTAGTACAAAAAGAAGAGTATTTGCTGTAAAGAAGAGTTAAACATTCACTAACAAATTACATGAAAACAGATGTTTCTTCTTTGATGTTCAGAGCTGCATAACCAGGCAAAGCAGTCTAAAAATTAGACGGTGCTCACACATAATTGCATGGGATGTTTTCCTTTCATGTGCATGAGCTCACATTCCCCAAACTGAGTGTCACTCTGTGTACTCTCTGACTTGTACTCACTCTGACTTTGTATCGAGGCCGGTACATGTTCTAGGACACATGTGTGCATGGATCTTGATTTTTAGGCATGTCTGTATGTGTTCAAAGAATGTGGTAATACTTGTAACTTAATATACAATATATTAATGTGCTGTGTGTGCTCTCATATACCTGTCTCTTTGAGACTCATTATGTCAGGTGAGACACCATTTGTATGTTACTGTTGTTTAAGAGGAAGGTCATGCTTGCTCTCAGCATTGATAGGTGTGGATCTGTGAATAGGGCAACATGTCCCAGGAGGACAAGGGTCCAATTTCCACTGGGAATGGGGGGATGAAAATGTCAGTTTTGCCACCCTTACTCTCAATATTTCAGGCAGATTTTCTTGAAATCTCTCACATAATATCGTCGTCCTACTGTCCAGATGAGAGATGATCTGAGTTGATGATTTCTTTTTAAACAAATGTTTTTTTTAGTACTGTACATACTGCACAGGCTGGCCCACCTTAATGGTGAATGTTGTTGGGGCTGTATGCAACCTGAAATGAAAATACCTGCAGACATTACTGAATAATAGGTCATTAAGCTTTGATTTGCTGTTTTATTAAAACTAGTATCATCCTAAAAAAGACACTAGACACTAGGTGAACATCAACAAACCTATTCTCTGTTTTGTGGTTTAATCCCCATTGTAGCCTAGATACATTCTTATCTTTGAAATATAAAGGAAAATTAACTATCGTGTTAATGTAATTGTTAACGGTCTGTGTTCATTACTGTATTCAGGTAGATCTGCAGAACCAGCACTTTGAGAGTGAGTGATTCTGTGTGGTCAGTGTGTGGAGACGAGTCTGTTTAGCACCAAGAATATTCAAATGTTTTGCACCCATGCACTTAATGATGCTTTGCACGTCTATGCACAGCGACTTGGAAAAACAAAACACCTGCAGATATTTCTGCATTTTATGTCCTTCATATTTTTAAGCCTGTTTCCTTGTACTTGTCTTACTATTGAGCTGCTGTGACATGGGAATTTCCCCAATGCACGATTAAAAAGTGTATCTTAACTTCATCACATCCAATCAAATGCTTTCCTTGAAAAACATTTTAATTGTGTTTGTTCAAATGATGACATGGCCAGAGGAAATAAAACGCCATGTGTGACTGTGACCTTTCAGGGTTCTTATTTTGTCTTTTCAAACACGGTTAAGTCATTTACAACAGCTATTATATTCACATGACCTTTTAGTAATCCACCCCAGGCACTGCACTTATGTGTGCTACCTTGAATAAAACGGTGCTTCAACCTGTCAAGTTTAAGTGTAGAGTTTCAATGATCTTTATTAAAGGTCAAATGATTCACTAATGCAAATTCGTGCCTGACTCATGAAAGCGTCTTGACATTCATTTCAAGGCTCATTTTGGTTCGTTGAACAGTACTGATGGTGATGATGACACTTTTTAGTATTGTTGTCTTCACGCAAATATGCCCACCCTGCATGGGCTCACACCACAAATCAATATAAACCAGGTCCTGATTTCAGCACATACATTTTCAAATTATACTGAAAAAGTCCAAAATTATGTCATAACTTACACACTCAGATTTTAAGGCACTCATGTCTGTAATGAAATTAAAATTCCAGCTTGGCTTTTTTGTAAACTTATTTCAAGACACTTCTTCCAACTCACACAATTTCAATAATCTACCTTTATAGCTAAAGGAAGAAATGGTCAAACTAAATATATTTTGCTTATAGATAAGCACAGTCTAACATATAAGTCATAATCATGTTACTTAAAGTGGTGTACCAATGACTTAGTGTGTCACTTGATAAAGGGTGTGGGATCCTTGAGAGACAAAAAAAAAAAAAAGATTAAAGAAATTAAAGCAGCAGAAACCAAGATAGCCAATCTTTTAATCCAGAGTAGGGGTCTAACTGTAAAAACACTCGATACTACCATTTCCCATAAACACAGACTTTCTGCTATTAATTTAAAATTGTATAAAAAACTAAGTTGTTAACATTATACCATAAAAGTAAATACAGTAGCTTATCATTGGTATCTGTGTCCTCACATAGACAGCTGCGCAGTGGCACTGTTTATGGATGCTCATATCTGATGTCACTCTGCTGTCAGAGCCGACATTGACGTCTGGGCAAGTGTGTGTGTTGACTGACACTTGCACAGAAAAAAAAACACACAGTATTGTGCTGAAGAGTTTAGCACAGTTCATATGCTGCAAATACAAAGTACAAACAATGTTGACTGACATATTTTGCTTACAGCACACGATCCTCCTAGCGCGCACACACACACACACACACATTGTTGGTTTTGTGTGTTTGCATAGAGTGAATGTAGGTGAAACCTTTTCTTTTCAAATTCCTTACCGTATTGTCCTAAACTTATTCAGTTTATACAAGAAATTCTCTTCTAATTTTCTTTGTTGAAAATACATGTAATAAGTTAGTCAAACGGCTGTGTTAAATATGAGACCTTTGTAAAATGTACATGACATTGCACGCAAGACAAGATACTTAAGTTGGCTTTGTTTAATTTGCATTGTTGGTATGACATGACAACCACACCCTGAAGACACTGCAGCACTTGATACACATTGGACTAGTTACCAATGTTAAATCACACTCTCACTCTGTCTTTTCTGTTCTTTTTTTTTTTTTGTGGTCTTTTTCTCTATTTATCCAGGTCCCTGAAAGCTTCAGGAGCAGCTTTAGAAGATCAGCTGACTAAAGCTGACCAGGAACCTGCTGACAAAATGAATTCAGGCTACAGCAGCCTGAGCACCACACTATCCATAAAGAGTTCATCCCCGCCTAAAGAGAATGATTCCATATATCGTTTCCATAAAGTATCTCTGATCAGTGAGGCTGATGGCACTGAGGGCAGCCAGGACACAGAGGACTTCAGCAAAGCAAGCACCACTGTGACTGAATTAAATGGAGCAGAACCTGACTCAAAGTACAAATGGAGAAATAGATTTGAGGGGGTTACTCAGTATAAGCTGTGCAAAGCGGAGGATTCTCTGAGTTACAGAATGTCTGACACCCACTCCGGTTCCTCCCCCTTGTCTTCCTCCTCCTCCTCTGCTCCCCCTGAGGCTTCAGCATACAGACGCCTCGGCAACGCCTTTTCCTCCACCACCTCCTCCTCCTCCCCCTTTCCAGAGGAACATATTACCCTTGGCAACAGGCTGAATGACAGCACTGGCGTTTATCTGAGCCGTGAGAGCGAGCAAGCGGGAGAGCGGAAAGATGAGCGTAGTGTAGCGCAGCAGGAGGAGCCTGCTGCACCTGCAGGTGTAAGAGAGCGACAGGCGGAGGGAGAGTCAGAGAGGATAAAGTCACACTGGGACTCACAGCAGCTCCCCGTGTCCGACAACACTGACAGTTTGAAAGAGGACAACAACTCATCCTGTTTTACTGGAGTGTTCAAGGCGACGCTCGTCGAGCTGGTGTCCGACCCCGCAGCCCCCCCCTCCACTCCCCCTGCCTCTCCTGAAGAAGAATCCCCCCACCAGTTCGACATGGATAGTCTGGTGGACACCCTGAAGAGCATGGGGTCTTCCCTGAGGCCGAGGAACTCGAGTGTACGTGCGCCTGCTCCGGTCCTCGTCTCCTCCCTGCCACCAATTGTTGAGGATGCTGCCAGTCCCGTCACCCCTGGCATCCCCACCTCCCTCACCAGTCCCACAAAAATGATGGAAGCAAAAGGAAAAGCTGCCGAGTCCCTCAATGGACTTTACACTCTGCCTGCTGACCTGGGACTGAGGAGGGGCTCCTCAAGAGACACTCGTTCACCAATGGAACTGATGAAGCAGAGTCATCAGGTATAGTACATTTACACACAAATTCAGTGAACATCTCATATGAACTTTCCACAGAGATTAGGGTTTTGCAAAAAACAAAGGTACTACTCTTGGAGGGAAACTTAGCTACTGATTCTGATGATAGCATTTTGTACAGTACAGAGCTGTCACAAATCCATTCATATTCCATTCAGAAATCTCAGCAAATAAACTCCAAACAAGCTGCATGACTGAAACTTTTCTGAAAACATGTTTTTTTGTTTGATAGGTTGTATTTCTTTATTGTACATTGACTGAACCACCTTTAACTTTCTGCATGCGCTCAATCATTGCAGGACCAGCAGCCTGGAACAAGAGGCCTGAGCTTTCCCCTGAGAGCATCTGCCTTCAACAGCATTGTAATGAGAAAATCGTCTGACTCCTCTCCCGAAGACTTACTATCTCCGGTGTTTAATGAAAACGGAGTACTTCTGTCTCCGAACTCTGGTTCTCGCCTGGACAACAGTGTCATCTTTGGAAGCTACAGGGCAGCATCCATAGATCAGACGTTTGAAAACAGAATGGCCCATCGCCCACTCTTCCATACCAGCTCACTACCAGAAATATGCCCTACAAACGATCGCATGAGTGTGGGACCGAGGGAGCTAAGTGAGCTCGGCGTTGGAACAGACCAGGCAGGGTCCCGCTTCGAGCGCTTCTCCTTCCTTTTGAACTCCTCTTCCTCGGGCTCCTTGACCGGGGCTGAAGACCCCAACGCTCGTATAAGTCGGCCTCCCCCGCTCAGCATCAGCTCACCACCCTCCAGCAACAGTCCCACTCGCCTCCTCAGCCCCACCAGCTCCATAGACCTCCACAGGCCGTTCACCACCATAGACTCCCCCCTGTCTATGTTTGGTCAGACCCAGGGGATGGGGATGGGGATGGGGATGGGGATGGGAGTAGGCACCGGGGCACTGGGCACTCCCATCCTGCAGAGGAGCTTCAGTAGTGAGGGCACCGCAGGGGTCCAGCAGACTTCATTGTTCAACAGTGTTTATGGAGGGTCTCAGTTCCAGAGCCAAGATCTTGAGGCTGAGAGGAATTTAGCATCGAAATACAGAGCCTTCCCTGATGCTTATGTGAGTATTACTTATATAGCACACATCATTACTGCTGAGGTGATATTTAAATATACAACAATTCAACTGAGAAATGACTTAATCAGTTATATGAGCTGCACAAGCGTGATGTTGCAATGAAAACTATGGATGTTAGAAATTATAAGCCATTTCCATCTTTTAGTGAATAGTCTGTAGAACTAATTTATGTAGGAGCAGGCCTCAGGGAAGAGACGTGCACACAGTCAATAATGCATTTTTTTTCTTCACTTCAAGACACAGGTAGGTGGGAGAGTGAAGTATTCTTCTTCTTTCACACTTTAACAAACGATAAGTCCATTGTGCACAATATGGACACGTTTTCAGTCAATGGAAGTTGTATGAGGCTTGAAATGGTCTGAGGCAGCAACATAAGAAGGAAAATCTTGTTTCTGTCTTTGTCCAATATGTATGTTTACTTCTTGTGTAGGCGGCTCTTAGACGTCCACTTAGATCCGTTCACCTCACAGTTGCAGAAAAAGACAAACAACAGCTCTGCATACAATAGGTCAGAAAGATGACTTCACGTGTGGTTTGTTGCGCACAAAGGAAAAGTCCCACTATGTGTGGCTTTTGTTGGTGTCCGTATACCTTCACATACTGTAACTTATACCATTTATAGAGCTTCTTAATTTAAATATTTGCAGAGCACCAACTGCCATTAAAAGTGAAGGTGGCTGCTGATGGTCAAAATGGCAAAAAAAAAAAAATTTAAGTGTCGTCAATGGCATCCAAACCCCTACCTGACAGACACATGCTGTTCCCACTGAGCATCACAATCACAAATCACACAGAAAAGGGTGTGTATCCAACCTTGTTTTCACGCATGTATGAACTTGTTCTCAGAAGCGAGCCTTCATGCGCGCTTAACTCATTAGGACATGTCTTAAAATGATTTTTATTGGCACAAGAGTGTGCACCACCGTGTGTGCGCGTGTGAAATGCTCTCTCTCTCTCTGCTTTCTGTCTCTTTTCTGTCACTCGTGCTAACCAACTCTGGACCACGCTGCCACTTTCAGTTGTTCTTTCACACCTCAGCAAATAAAGTTAAGTCCACTGTCAGCCATTAACTATTATACTTAATGATTATCTATTGTGAAAACGGTCATGCCAACAGCTGGGAAACGCAGCAACATAACTGACCCCTGAGGGAAAGCTGGAATGTTGTGACAAGCCGTAAAACGATTACATTCTGCTTTTTTATCCTGTGATCCTGTTCTCTCCAGTATATCATTTGCTGATGCTTTTTTTTTTCAGTTCATAACACATTGAAGGGTGTTCATGCAAATACAACAGGAAGGTCAGCTGGATTCAAGAGGTGTAACTACTCAATAGTCTACAGCTGTCCTGTATAGTTTTAATATCAGTGTTTGCACAAGATGTTTGTTCACGCTTAGTTTGCCTCTGTGACGTTCAGTAGCATGGCTGCTGCAGCTCCTCTTTCCAGGTACAGCTCATTGTACTGGCTGAGTGACTGAGACTAATGATAACTTCAGGTGATGTGTTTGGGCCTCTAATGGTTCTTGGAGGGGGCATATTACTGCAGTAGAAACTAAACTTTTCAGACTTGCTCAGCCACAGGGGGTTTTAAGCTGTCTTCTCTGTCAGTAATTCACAGCAGGACTAAGATATGAAGAGAAGGCAGACAGGTCTTCCCATTTGTGTCACAAATACATAACTTTGCAATCGTTATTCTAAAGAGGCAGCTAATTCCCCGTAGCTGTGTAGGCTGCGGTTGTTTGATGTTGTTTTTGACAGAATAATATAATATTATATATCTATATTAACTACAAAGTTGTGTAAAGGGATCCAGCCAGTGAACTGGCATGGTGTGCGATATGCAACATTATGACATGGGTGTGAGCAGGGATGTATTTTACAACTTTGTCCTGGTTTGATTGTGTCAACTGACAAAAAAAAGAAGCGGGAATAAAAATGGATTTGTACCACAATGAACTGCACCGTGGGAGAGAGTAAATAACTGACTTTGGGGGAATTTTAAACCCGCTGCAGGACTTGGGTTTGTCAAAGCTTTAATGGGGTTATGATATAATGATATAAACTTCTTTATGCATTTAAATCATCAATGACACTTTCTCAGTCAGTGAGTGTGAGGCTTCACAATCACTTAATCCCGGTGGAACACTGTCTGCTCCTCTCTGTTTTTTCCTTAAGTCTTCACTGGGCTCCCCACCCATCCCAGCTATCTGTCTGTTCCTGCAGAGACACAGCCGCACCTTGCTTCTTGGACTTATTCTCACATGTCTGTGTGTTGCTTCATATTTGATGAAGTTGATGAAGTTGTCTTGACAGGAGAAAATTGGTGAAGGTGACAGCATGAAAGAAGATGACACAGAGATTATCTGTTCCCTTCTACGAGGTTCCATTTGCTTTGTTTATCAGTTATATGCAACAAATCTTCACACGTCGTTTTGAATATTTAATTTGCTGAGACTGCACATTCCATCTGCAGTCACTGATTTTATGGGAGAGCAGGTCTTGATCAGATCAGCCCAGGTAGCTGGGGGGGGGGGGTCAAATTCTAAAAGTGCCTCTTGGAGTTTATGCTCCAACTGGGCACCAATATAGCAGTAAATTATCACTGGTGCAGCTGTTTGACCTTGTTTGAGCTGTAAGACAAGCAGTGAGGTTAGGGAGGAATATATGCAAAGAACATTTGCAGACTTGTACTTTAAGCAGGTAAAAACTAACTATGCTGCATTAGATGTTTTGGAGGGAAATGCTGTATTTTTTCTTTAGGCGATAGTACGATTAATTGTAATTTATTTTAAAATTGGACTCTTTCAAATCACAGTTTTAGTGCAGAGATGTAACAGCTGACAGGTGTCACCATGCAGATATCAAAACATAGTCATATGTGACTTACCAGCAGTTTGTTATTATCATCATAACCATTCAACTATGCACTTGTCACTCACTGGTTTGGATCAGGTTTTTCTGCCCAAAAGCATAAACATACAGTAAAGTGCAGATGTTACTATGACATGCTGGAGGAATGTGAATTTCAGTTGATGTAAAACAACAACTATGACAACATTGTTTAGTGGAGAGACAGATCAAACACAACTGTATTTATACATATGAGCAATCAATACAATACAATACAATACAATCTATACATGTGATTTTGCTGAAGTACATGGGGTCATTTAGATTGACTAACACAAAACAGACTACAGCTTTACTGACAAGCAAGCTGGGGAACTGTCTTTTGCCCATTTGGCAGTTCATTAAAAACACAGAGCACAACAACATTTAACAGTATGAATACTGAGAATAAAAAAATACAATAAGTAGCATCATATATGTACAGTGGAGCAAAAAAGTATTTAGTCAGCCACCAATTGTGCAAGTTCTCCCACTTAAAAAGATGAGAGAGGACTGTAATTTTCATCATAGGTACACTTCAACTATGAGAGACAAAATGAGAAAAAAAAAAAATCCAGAAAATCACATTGTCTGATTTTTAAAGAATTTATTTGCAAATTATGGTAGAAAATAAGTATTTGGTCAATAACAAAAGTTCATCTCAATACTTTGTTATATACCCTTTGTTGGCAATGACAGAGGTCAAACGTTTTCTGTAAGTCTTTGCAAGATTTTCACACACTGTTGCTGGTATTTTGGCCCATTCCTCCATGCAGATCTCCTCTAGAGCAGTGATGTTTTGGGGCTGTCGCTGGGCAACACAGACTTTCAACTCCCTCCAAAGATTTTCTATGGGGTTGAGATCTGGAGACTGGCTAGGCCACTCCAGGACCTTGAAATGCTTCTTACGAAGCCACTCCTTCGTTGCCCGGGCGGTGTGTTTGGGATCATTGTCATGCTGAAAGACCCAGCCACGTTTCATCTTCAATGCCCTTGCTGATGGAAGGAGGTTTTCACTCAAAATCTCACAATACATGGCCCCATTCATTCTTTCCTTTACACGGATCAGTCGTCCTGGTCCCTTTGCAGAAAAACAGACCCAAAGCATGATGTTTCCACCCCCATGCTTCACAGTAGGTATGGTGTTCTTTGGATGCAACTCAGCATTCTTTCTCCTCCAAACACGACAAGTTGAGTTTTTACCAAAAAGTTCTATTTTGGTTTCATCTGACCTTCTCCCAATCCTCTTCTGGATCATCCAAATGCTCTCTAGCAAACTTCAGACGGGCCTGGACATGTACTGGCTTCAGCAGGGGGACACGTCTGGCACTGTAGGATTTGAGTCCCTGGCGGCGCAGTGTGTTACTGATGGTAGCCTTTGTTACTTTGGTCCCAGCTCTCTGCAGGTCATTCACTAGGTCCCCCCGTGTGGTTCTGGGATTTTTGCTCACCGTTCTTGTGATCATTTTGACCCCATGGTGTGAGATCTTGCGTGGAGCCCCAGATCAAGGGAGATTATCAGTGGTCTTGTATGTCTTCCATCTTCTAATAATTGCTCCCACAGTTGATTTCTTCACACCAAGCTGCTTACCTATTGCAGATTCAGTCTTCCCAGCCTGGTGCAGGTCTACAATTTTGTTTCTGGTGTCCTTTGACAGCTCTTTGGTCTTGGCCATAGTGGAGTTTGGAGTGTGACTGTTTGAGGTTGTGGACAGGTGTCTTTTATACTGATAACGAGTTCAAACAGGTGCCATTAATACAGGTAACGAGTGGAGGACAGAGGAGCCTCTTAAAGAAGAAGTTACAGGTCTGTGAGAGCCAGAAATCTTGCTTGTTTGTAGGTGACCAAATACTTATTTTATAGAGGAATTTACCAATTCATTCATTCAAAATCCTACAATGTGATTTCCTGGATTCTTTCCCCCCATTCTGTCTCTCATAGTTGAGGTATACCTATGATGAAAATTACAGGCCTCTCTCATCTTTTTAAGTGGGAGAACTTGCACAATTGGTGGCTGACTAAATACTTTTTTGCCCCACTGTATGTTCTTTGTGGACAAAGGTATTTTGTAGCCCTACCTTTTATATTCAGGGTATTGTTTGGCCAATTAGACCCTTTTTCTCTTTACTTTGATTAAATACCACAAATGTGAAGCCAGTATATTTTTATTTGAAAAAAACTACTAAACATGTAAAACTGAAAAATTGCAGAAAAATAATAGGTAAAGTCAATTTTTTTTTTAAATGTGGCTCTATGGTGGGAGACGTTTTTTGTTGTGTGGAATGTCTGTGAACAGTAATGAGTCACTCTTTTATTTACTAGGTCAGTGCTGAAAAGGCACCAGGCGGCTATTCAGCCCCTCAGCTTGCTTTCACTGAAAGTGCAAAAAGGTGCTGTGTTGCAGTTTAGCAAAGTTGAAATGATGTTGTGTCCTGTAAGGATGGTTCAATTTAGCTGAGATTGTTTACTTTTTTCTCACAATGTGTCAAATGTAAAAACCTCTCCAAATTAAATTAGGGCAGGGAGGGACACTAATGAGGACTGTTGAAATAGAAGCTTCTGTAGCAGGGCCTCTTTGGTTGGTAACGTGATCCAGATGGTAACCTGGTTCCTACAGAGCTTCCAGAGCGTAGAGGCCAAGTGATACCTGAGACCAAATACACACACACACAAAACGCACACTGATCTCTTTAAGAAATCTATTTGTAAATTTCCACACTGCTTCCCTGCCACCACATTCCAAGTTGCACAAATAAACATTCTAGCATCATACCATCCGAGATTCCCCAGACTCAGAAATGCACACCACGCACACATGAAAGTGAAACAGTGAGTTGATTCACCACTTGCTGGGTTCACCGTACTGTTTTCAGAACAAGCCGCAGGTGAACTCGTACTGTTGTTATCAGTGTGGGTACTGAAAAACTTGATTTAACAGGTACAAGGGAGGAATGTTTTGCCACCTGTAAAAGAGGTGCTTGTTCTGTCATGAAGAATGTCCCCTTTCTTTGCTTCCCCTCCCTGTAGCCCCCAAAACCTGTTGAACGAGGGGACATTTACATTAATGCATGGATTGTTTGGCATGTGAAAATTCACATGTAGAAGTTGGGTGTAATCTAAATGATTGGTGAGATTATTGCATGGTTAAATTCTATATTTTAATATGTAGTAGTAGCTTAGTATACATTGTGCTTTATCTTTGCTTCTAACTTGACCTTTTCATAGATTGCGTCAGAAAAAAGAAAACGTAAAATAAAATGCTCTGTTTCATATTTTATGTATTTGGAAATGTGCTAAAGTGTTTGTTTTTCTTCTGTAGCGCACTAAAACAAAGGAACATGGAAAGCTCAACCCTCGTCCTGGAAAGGTGAGTCTGCAGCCACAACGACTACATGTTGCTGAGATTCATGCTCATGTTCACATTCAAATATGTGTCACTGATACACATCAACCTGGGATCAGGAAGTAGAACCATCACTGTTTCTCTGGAAGTTGGCTTGATAAACAATATTCTCTATATCACAATATTCTTGTGATGATGAATGGCACAGACAGAAAACACTGATCAGAGGGTGGAGAGAAAGCACAGGAGAGAATAGAGAATACAGAGTGTCTACTTTAGGTTAGTTTTCTCTGATGATGTCCTAAAGTGTATTATAAGTGTATGTATAAGTGTAAGCCACGTTAATAATGTGACTCCAAGGATGGAAATGTTGGTTGGCCAGTTGCTCAGTTGTCTTCACTTTGGTTCAGATTGCCATCACATTTGGTGCAGATATCCACGATGACTCCAAATGACTTTAATCATTCACTCACTTTTAATCTGTTGTCATCAGCAAGGTCAAACAGGTCCAGGTCCTCATCTGTACTTTGTGTTTAGTGCTAATAGGAAAATGGTAGCATGCTAACAAACTAAGCTAAAGCTGTGAATGTGGTAAACATTGTACCTGCTAAACATCAGCATGATGGCCTTGTCATTGGGAGCAGGTTAACATGCTGATGTTCCAAAGTGCATCGCTAGTGTGTCAGTAGAGTCTTGTTTTAAGTTCAAATGCATTTCTTAATACAGATTCTTAAAACGTGATCACATACAATGTTTTGTGTAGCAACATTTAGATCTAAAAGAAAATGCACATTTATCTTGAGTCAGTCTTCTTGTGTTATAATGTAAAGTTCCTCCTCAAAACAATGTGCACTTGAATATTAGTGGGGATTTTCAGTCTCTACTGCTTAAACTGCATCAGCCTATACCAAATGTAATTGTCAACTGCAAAGAAAGTTGTATATCAGCTAGGCTGAATTTCTTTCTCTGGTGTTATGCTGGTACCCATTCATTCACGAATTACATATCTGGTTTACCAGAGGGAGGAAAAAAAGTAACTGGTTCCAGACTTACACTCCACTGTGTTTTTCTTTCACTGAACAGGTGTACTCACATAGCTACTTTTTCCTCATAACTGCACTTCTCAAGTAGCAGACTGCAAACACTTTGATCTTCACCAGATGACCAAAACCATCCCAAACATGGAATTTCAGGCTGTGATTGATGCTCTTAAAGCACATATCTGCCACATTTGCATACTCCAGAACACACGTGTTATTAACATTTAAATGCCAGGCCTGCTCCTGCATGCAGTTGAAGGCGTGCATTTTCTTATTGAAGTAATCTGGAATGCTTTAGGTGCAGCTGACATTTAGATTCAGTTTCCACGCTGACTGGACGTAACATGTCAGTACTGAAGGGGAAAGAACCTCCTAGAGGAAGAGAGCTACCCTTTTTATGTATCCACTGGTTTAAGTATTGATCCATGTTTGAAATATTTCTTTTGTGTGTCACTGTGTGTCAAGTCACACATCCAAACTTCCACCCGTGTCTGCAAACATCTGCCCTGCTGAGATGAGCAAAATACTGAATGTCCATCATTATTCTATTCTTACATTTGTCCACATTTGTTCTAGATGTATATCTTTGACCAGCCAGGGATGTGCGGCCAGAGGATTGAGGTGCGCAGTGATGTCATCGATGCAACTCCCTGGGTGCTTCAAGAGACCATCTCCATCAGGGTCATCAGAGGAGGGTGAGTGGTTGAACTGAACACACATTTGCTAAGTTGACACATGTTTGCTAAGCCAAAATTACCTGAAAATCAACAAGGTATAGAGTCAATAGCAGCGTCCCACCTCAGTGCTACATACTAATTTCATGCAGTATGTATCCACTTTACACTACTTGTCATAATATACCGTTTTAGTATGCAAAAAAAATCTTCGTACTCGCTGGAAAAAACTGAAATGGTCTTACTTTGTTTAATTTTTTGTAGCCCTGAGGAGCTCCTACATTTTCTTTGTGCATTGCATTGTGGGACAATTTTGTGCAATAACAGCAAAATCAAAAATCAAGCCAACCTTTGGTAGTATAGTATACAGACTGTTTTGAGTATACTTTTTTTCTACTACATTCTTCTACAACCTGCTTAGTAGTAGTATGTACCTTCTACTGTAGTATATATTATGGAATTAGTACACAGCTACAGTATTGTAAGCTAAATAAGCCTGTGTTATTTGTGCTTTACAAGTAGGGACCCACATGCACCAATACATGAAACTAGATGCAAATTTTTCTAACAAATTCCAGCAGTAAATAGACGTCCGCCACAGTGTCCGCCACATATTTGGTACCGCTGCCAAGAGCTTCAGAATGCCAAAGGTAGATAAGATGACACCTGCACATCTCGTTTTTCTTGAAATGCGAGGTGTGTAATTAAACACTGGTTTTTCAAAATAAACCCCTCTCCCCGGATGGGTTCAAGTAGCATCAAAACAAAACAGCCATTGACGTTCCATTTCCACGCAAATACTTTCAGTAGTTAACACACCCACACACAAGCGCAAATAATCTGAAGTGTCAGACATGGAATGTTTCTTCAAACAGCCTACAGTGTGATGTTGCAGTAACACCGATGGCTCTGCTTTGACCTGTAATGCACTCTAGGCTAACACTTGCTTGGCTTCTTCCAAAGAGGTAATTATATTGTCAACCCAGGCATCACACAGGCCACCTCTGTCCAAACCACAGCCAATGCTGGAATTTAAGAGCTTAAAGTAGAGTTTGCATTCCATTAACCCCAGACTAAGCTCTAGTTTCTTTTATTGAGAGATTTACTTTGGCAAAGCAACACTGTGCTTTATTGTAGTTTAAATGCCCTTTTGTTTCACTTGTTTTCTTTTTTATGCTACTTTCTACTTCTACTCTCATTACTTTACAGAGTGGAATATACTTTTTATTCCATCTGCATTTATTTGACAGCTTTAGTGACTTTACTAAAGCTAAAGAAAGTTACTTTACAGGTTACCTTTTCATTTACAAAACCTTGGATAAGGTTATAAAATCAAATGCATTTTCAAAGATTAGAAAAGTGTTTCCCAATCCTTTTTGCTGCTGACACCTTAGATCCTTTAACCATACATCAGCTGGGTCTATCAATTTCATACAAACACATTATAAAACACAGATACACATTAGAGGTACATTAGAGGTTGTAACTTGTTCCCTTTTGTTGCCCTTTTTTCCCCCCCAGATGGGTGCTATATGAGAAACCTAACTTCAAAGGGGAGAAGATCGCTCTAGACGAGGGAGACATAGAGCTCACCTATCCCTTCGACCCCCCAGAGGAGCAGCTGCAGAATGGGCAGAAGGATGGTGAAAAGCAGAGCGGAGAGCAGAACGGAGAAGGAAATGGAGAAGAAACGGAGACCAAGCCAACCAGGAGGTTTATTATTGGATCTGTGCGAAGAGCTGTCAGGGTAAGACAAGTCTACTCTCGTGTGTTTGGTTATTACATTCAAATAAGTCTTATCTCCTTGTTATCTGATGCTGCAGCCATGAGTTTTTTGAAGTAGTAGCACCATCTAGTGTCAAAAGTAGGAACGAGCACCTGTTGATCCACTCGGTGTTGGTGATCGATTCAATAACCTCTCTGAATATGTTTCCATCTTTTGAGCTGTACTCTGCCATCCACCATTGTAGTTGCTTAAAGTTACAGTATTTATAGATCCACAACTTTTCAATGCCGCAACAAAAACTGAAGCATTTTACAGAATTTGACGTTTTTTTATGTATTCATTCAATGCTGTGTGAATGCATAATGTAGTTGAGCTCAGATCTCTGATTAGTGAGGTGATGAGCAACAAGAAATAGATATATTTGAGTTTGTTCAGAAATGGTGATCATATAGTTTATTATTTGTCGACCAGAGAACACTGTACGTTTTGTAAAGAGCATAAAGATCCCTATCAAAAAGGTTTTTTTTACGTTATGTGTTTATGTACATTATATTTATTGGGCTTTGAAATATTGGCACACCCCTCAGAAACGCTGGTCTTGGTTTGGCAGTAGAACAAACCTTAAACATCATCAGAAAACATGGTGAGAAAATCCCTTTTGTTCCAGTTTGGATTATAATGTGTCAGTGTAGTTCCCACTATTGAATATGTTGGGTTTTTTTTCAGTTCCCCCAGGACTGCAGCATTACAACCTGATATTTTCTCCATTAAACAGCATTAATGGATGCTCTCTGTCCTCCCTCAGGACTACAGCGTCCCAGAAGTCAGTCTTTTCCCAGAAGAGAATGCAGAGGGAAAGAAGATCATCTTCAGAGATACATCTGACGATGCCAGGATTTTTGGTTTCCCCATCAAGGCGAACTCTATCATCATTAATGCTGGCCTGTGAGTTGTGAATTATGAGTTTGATCAGAAAATGCATATTGAATACATTATAATACACTAAAAAAAACTGACATGGATTACATGCTTTCACTGTTTTCACTCATATTAACTTTTCTCCTGCTCAGATGGCTCGTGTACGCACATCCCTTCTTCCAGGGTGTACCACGTGTCCTGGAGGTTGGGGGTTACACCAACCCTGCAGCCTGGGGCGTGGAGCATCCCTATGTGGGGTCATTGCATCCACTCAAAATAGTAAGTTGCACTATCAGAAGTATGCACAAGCTCTGCTCCTTACTAATTCTGTATGAAGGTATGTAAAGGCTCATTGTTTGCAGGAAGTAAATGTATTTCTTTTTCATCACAGGGTGAACCAAGAGTTGAAAATATGAGTGAACCAAAGGTAAGAATGTACTATAATAAGTATCTATTAACAGTAATGATATGACACCTTCTGTGTGATTACTGAGACTGAAAAAGCCATTAGTGTGTCCTGATTGTAAATTACACTTTTTGTCTGTAGATGGTGATCTACGACAAGCCGTACTTCACTGGGAAATCGAGGACCATAAGTGCCAGCATGAGAAACTTCATGACCAGAACAGACATGCAGCAGACGGCCTTTATGTACAGTGTCGGTTCCCTTAAAGTAGTGGGAGGAATGTGAGTGCTGCTTTGCAATGTTTGTATTCACTGAGCCTTGTAAAGAGATCTTAGTGATTATTAATAGATATTCTTAAGAGGCACTGCTGCACAATTCAGAAGGGGAGTTGGGAGACAGAAAGCCGATATCAAACGGCCCCAGGGCTAAAATAACTGGAGTGTGATCAGATATGTGTGTTTTTTAACCTTGTGCCTCTCCCTGTTGCTGCAGCTGGGTGGGCTACGAGAAGGAGGGCTTCCGAGGCCACCAGTACCTGCTGGAGGAGGGAGAGTACCATGACTGGAGGGTGTGGGGAGGCTGCGATTCTGAGCTGCGCTCCGTCAGGGTGATACGAGCTGTAAGTGGCGAGGACACTGCTGTTAGTGTTTTGTTAATAAGTAAATAATTCAAATGTCTTGAAATTCTCAGTCCAAGCAAAAGGGAATGTGTGGCTTCCACAGTGTGCAAACTGTGGATTAAATAGTCCAGAGGTTGTTTTTGCAACGAGTGAGTGGAGGCTGAATTAGAAATAAGACAACCTTGACTAAACCAACAATGACATTGAGAAGGTTGGTTACTCCAATTTGCTCATGTACATCAATAATTTTGAGTCAGACCTCCAGTTGATCAGTGATTCATTCACACATAACATCACCCACAGCGCAGCACAAAAGACAATCCTCTTCATTAAAGTCTTATGTAATCTAAAAAGCACACTGATAGATGGTCTTTGTAATGTTGATACCGGGTGCCACAAGTTGAATTTCGTTAAACAACAACTCAGTCTTGAGTTAATAAATCTGGAAACCTTACAACGTTAACATAGGACATGAGAGATAATCAAGATTAAAACAGCATGCACAAGGCAGGAATGACTTGCAACATAAATTTACTTGAACAAAGTCAAATCGTTCATTCTTCAACACTGCGCCTGATTCATGTGGGAAATGTGGTTGTCGACATGTTTCTTTATTATAAATATGAATCTTATTTCATCCACACCAGGCTTTTGTGGAAGTAGGTCAAATGAACCCATTTTCTTCTTCCTCTTCTTTTTCTTCATCTTCTTTTTCTTCTGCAGGACCTTACAGACCCCTTAATGGTGATGTTTGAGCACCCAGAAGAAGAGCAGGAGGAAATGCAGGAGGAGAACACCTTCGAGGTGGCGGAGGCCATCAATGACGTCGAACTGTTAAACTACAAAACCTCAACGCGCTCCATCCATGTACTCAGTGGAGCGTGAGTTGATGAGCACTATATTTACCACTACTGATTGAAGTGGCACTGTAATACAATCATTAGTTAACTGTTTGTTTGTCCCTCCAGGTGGATAGCCTACTCCCATGTAGACTTCTCTGGGAACCAGTACATCTTAGAGAAAGGCTTCTACAATAACTGTGCTGACTGGGGCTCTCAGGATAGTCGCATCTGTTCAGTCCAGCCCATCCTACCGGTGAGGATCCAAATCTATCTGCTGGATTTGAAGTGAACTGATGTTGTAATTTTACTCAGATTTTTGTTTTCTTTGGGTTTTCAGGCTCCAAGCGACAGCTCAAGGAACAGGAATGAGGTGACTATATCGGCTCTCACTCTCAGTTTTATGCTGTTTAATTCACCTCAATCAAGTCATTAGTCTAATAAATTGTCTATGTTACCTGCAGTCTTATCTCACTTAAATAGGATATTTGGTGCGCTACTCAAAGACGGATTTTCAGATTTAAGAAAAAATACAGATCACATCCTTTTTAAAATAGATGCACGCACGTCTGGGCTGCAGATGGAGTTTTGTAATTATAATATGGAGGAAATAATCTTCCTTGAGTTTCTTTTCACTTCCTGGAGTCTGTCACAGCACAGTTCAAATATTCAACTCGGCTTTTTGGCATGAGCTGGTTAATACTTTGTAGATGCACTTTGCTCAATGGAGGGAAAACCCCTATTTTTTTAGTGGAGCGTGCCATGAAACTGCTTCAACATGCAGGTTGGAGTTACTGATTCCAGCTTTTTCAAAGCCCCTTAGCTAGGACACTGTAAACTGTGCCTTCCTCTTGGATGTTTTATTTAAATGTTGCAAGTGATATATTAGATTGTATGTTTAGAGTTCTGAAAAGAATTGTCAATCAAAAGACTGGCTGCATAAAACGTGACCTATTGCAGCTGAAAATAAGATACATAGTTCCTTCATAGGGGCAGAGCAGCATCGCAGCAGAAGCACTTTTACATTCAGTGCTTAAAAAAGATTCAAATAATTAAAGAATAAAAGGCTTCCAGCTATAAACGTGTCTGATCTCTCACTTTCCTTTCCTTTTGTCTGTCAGGTAATACTTTACTCTGAGCCAAACTTCCAGGGCCAGTGTCACGTCTTTGACCGCAACCAGGAAGCCGTGCCAGAAAAATTCCTGACCAAGTCCTGCCGAGTGTCAAAGGGAAGGTGAGGAGCCTTTACAGCAGCCCTGCAATTATCCAAGGAGAAAGGAAACAATGGGGAGAAAAGTCTGTGAAGTAGAAAGTAAAGAATGATGTGTGAAAAGGCTACTAATGCAAGGCTGAACAACAAAATGTGCATGATTTTGAAGTTCAGTGGGACAATTGTGAGGTTGGGGAGGAATATGTTACGGCTAATAGTGAACAATTCATAAGTAATTCATTTCTCTGTGTTTCAGCTGGGCGCTGTATGAGAATAAACAGTACTCTGGGAACTTGTATGTATTATCTGAAGGAGAGTACCCCAATTTAACCAGCATGGGGTGTCTGCCTGGCAGCGCCATCCGTTCTCTCAAGGCTGTGCCGATGGTGAGAAATCTCTCAGACAGAACTCTGCTCTGTATTCTCCGCTCTGCCTTGCTCTGAACCTCCGTGTCTTCCTGCCCAGACGTTCTCGGTTCCCTCCATCTCTCTGTTTGGCCTCGAGTGTCTGGAGGGCAGAGAGATCACCACAGAGACAGAGATCCTCAGCATGGTTGAAGAAGGCTTCAATAATCACATTCTCTCTGTCAGAGTCAACAGCGGCAGGTACACACACAGAGAGATGCACGACACACAAAAGAAATATGAAAAATATGAGTGAGTGTGTGGTGGAATCCTTATATGAAAAGCCACACACAAAGAGCTATATAAAAAAAAAAAATACATGAAATCAGAAATATATTTTAAATGCTACTGTTTAAAATTGAACAGGTACAGTAAAAAATACAGGGAAGTGGGAGTCAGGCAAGTAGTAATTGCATATTTACACAATGAACGGCACATTCAAAAGCGATCAGTATTGTTCTAAATCAAATGTTTCTGAATGCAAAGCATTTCTAAGTCTAAGTTTTTATAATGTGCATTTTCATTCCACAAGATAACTGCACCACATATCATGGAATAATACTGACCACAGGATGTTTTATACAGAGGAAGGTGAAGATTATTAGCCTGTCTAGTTGGGTAATTATGGAATTGTGAAGTATTACGAACAAAAAATCTAAAACCATGAGGCAAATCTGCATTGTTATGTCTCACTTTAAAGACAAATGTACAGGTTCTATCAAAAATAGTCAATAACTGCAATTTAAAAGAGTGGTGCACTTGGCAAAACAACTTTGGAAAAAGTTGCTCATCTAATTGCAACTGTTTCTGCAGCAGCAATATTTTGTAGAGATACCATGGGAAAATTGCATGCCCATACAATATAACAGTGTGTTAAATATGGATAAATTAAACTATAATATAATGTTAACAAGAATGTATTGTGTACAAAATTTCTATAAAGAAATTTTGTGCTCATCTTGTGGGAAACTGCTTGACCATGCAAATGTTTGCATGTTTGCATTTGCACAAGTTTATTTGCATTGACACACACCATGAAGTAGCCTCCTGGTTTTACATGGGAGCGGCAACGTCTCGTCTTTTTGGGAGGCTAAAATAATCCAGGTGGATTTGTTGATTGCAAATTGATGATTGTCTGTCACGACACATTGACAGTCGGCATGTTACACTGGAATGTCAAATTAAACAAAACCAGCATGTTTGTTTTGGGTCCCTGTGTACGCTGTTTGTTAGCAGGCAACTAATTTTGTCTCTCTGCCTTCGTAGCTGGGTGATATGTGAACACACCAACTACAGGGGGCGCCAGTTCCTTCTGGAACCAATCGAAATCACCAACTGGCCGAAATTTAGCTCACTGCAGACTATTGGCTCACTGTATCCAGTCAGACAGGTTTGTTAGCACATCATCTTCACAGCCTCTTTGTAGCCATGAAGTGCACGTTTAGATAAGCTTAATATCCATCCTAGCAGAATTTCATCACTTCACACACAGTGTAAGATGCAATGCGTAGTTCAATAATTGGCTCTGAAGAGTTAAAGATTCTTCCCGTCACTTAGGACCGGTATCAAAATGAACAAATGTTGTAAATCGTTTACTGACATGTTAGGACTTTTCCTAGGCTTAATTAAAGAATAAATAAATAAAGTGCCTAAGATTAAACTCCTGTGATTGGTTAGTTACACTCACCTTTCCTTGACACAATTCGTGGCTCAAAGCACGAAGCACAAAGCACAAAGCTATGTCTGACAGTAGAAGAACGTCATTTAGACCCTGATGAATGTGATCATTTGCTTAAAGTGTGACATTCAACCAAATGTCCTTTTGGATGGCTTTTAGTCCCGCGAGCGAGTGATCTGTCACCACATTAACGTGTTGGAGAGTCAGTTTCATGTTTTTATAACACAATTAAAATCTCTGACACCATGACTAGACGAATCTTGTTTTCCTTAGAAGTATGTAAATGATGTAAAACAATCATAATTTAACGTGAAAAGCCAAACTTGAACCTCTGCCTCTGTAACCACAGCTGGTATTTTTGACTCCTGCAGAAGCGTCACTTTTTCCGCATCAAGTACAAAGAGAGCGGTCACTTCATGTCCATCCAGGGCGGCGTGGCGGAGATGAAGTCAGGACGAGTGGTGGTAACACCAGAAGTGGAATCCATGAGTGACATCTGGTTCTATCAGGACGGCCTCATCAAGAGCAAGGTAATGCATGTTTAAAAGGTCATAATGTTGGCAGCAACTTGATGACCAGAAGCTGATCTGTTTTTTTTTTGTTGTTGTTTCTTTTGTCATCCAACCATGTTCACTTGAAGCTAGTCTGAACCCGTACTGTGTGTGTGTGTGTGTGTGTGTGTCTGTAGTTGTCCCCAACCATGAGCCTTCAGGTCATGGGTAACATCGAGCCGGCAGCCAAGGTGGTTTTGTGGACAGAGACCCGGCAGCCTATCCAGACCTGGACAGCCCAGATGAGAGGCCTCATCACCAGCCTTACTTTCCCTGGCATGGTCCTGGATGTCAAAGGTGTGAGACGAAAACACGGCACATTGGCACATTCATTATACGCCTTTATTAGACCTTCTCTTTGTTATTGTCTTTTTATCATCTTTAACTGGCTAAATTTGAGAATCTCTTTGAGAAACCCACGTGAGGTTTTAAACATTTATATTTCCAGCCAGTCCTTCCACAGTGTTATATTGTTATATGAACTATTTTCTTATGATAGCTGATGCATTTATGTGTATGTAGAATTTTACCATTGGAGTCGGTGGAAGAAGTGCTAATTTGAACCCCTTTATTCACTGACGGGTAGCGCATTAAAAAAAAAAAAAACAGAACTTGACTATTTCGTTACATTTCACCACTATGTGCCACTAGATGGTAGTTTTTGCTTTTTCTAGATGATCATTACAGCGTTACCGTGATGATTTTAACTATCTCAACAAGGTCATTTTCTTTTTCATCAGGTGGCAAAAGTTACGACAAGGACCACGTGGTGATCATGCCGGAGAGCGAGGAGAGGTCCAGCCAACAGTGGGAGATAGAGATGCTGTAACCTGTTGTAGACACCTCGTGTTTCTCCTCCTCAGCAGAGCACCAACAGCGCTTCTCTTTGCAGAATGCTTTGGGAACACTGCCACTGCCTTACGATGTAATTTATTACAGTGCCTTTTTTTTTTTCTTTTTTTTTTTTCATACAACAAAGCCATGAAAAGCTGCGCTAGACAGTTAAGTGCTTTGCAATAAGTCAGATAAAAGAAAACTGTTGAGTCCCTTGACCTGCTGCTGCAACTGGGTTCATCATATCTTACAAGTAAGAGTTTGAAAGCAAGAATAAATGTATTTTTGAGGATGTACTGAACTACTGTGTACAAACCCAGCACGGACAGAAGTTCATTTGTATCCACTTATTGAGGGTATGGTTTGACCTTTATCTATTCCTTTGACTTTGACTTTTATCTCATGTTGTCATTTAACACATTCAAACCAGAATCTCCTTGTTTGTATGATTCCAGGTTGATGCAAATTTCCTGACTGTAGAAGTAAAAATAGTTGATGCTTTCATGACATTGTTTACAAGTGGAGGAAACCAAGTTTTAATGGCCTCTGGACATTATTATCCTGGAGTGAAAAAGCACATTTCTACCAATGCTTTGTAGACATAGTGGATGAACAAAGCCAAACGAGTTCATAGTGTGCAAAAAAATGTATGTAATGGTTTTTAAAGGTATTTTTATATGTACTGTATGTATCATTGCTTGTGTGGGATTTTCACAGTTATATATTATGCAGGATTTCATATTTAAAACACACAAACCAATGAAATGGGTCGTGTGTGTCCACTTACTCTATTTCTAGTTATATTTTTGTTACAAGTCAAATTGTTACACGAAAATCTGTAATACCTGCATCAGCTGCATGTTGATATTTGGTACTATAATGTAATGTAAGAGGGAGTGGTTTGAAAATATTGAATAAAAAAGTGTTAAATAAAACAAAGCTGAGTAATCGATTTCAAAAGAATCAATGCAGTATATCAACTCACTAAAAAGCCGCTTACTACAAACGTTTATCCTGATTTCTTTGCATTCATAGGTGTTTTTTTTTTTTTACACAGGTGACACATTTTCCCTCAGTCTTGTTTAAAGTTTTGCTCATATCATTGTGTTATCACATGTTTTTCATGTAATCACAGTTTAAGTTTTCTGCTCTGTTCAGGCCCTCTCAGATGTTTCCATTATTGCGTATCGTACATTACGTTCAAACCTGGAGTGGGTGACATTACCACACTGACTGCAGTTCAGCTCCGCAGCTTCACAGGAGACTCAACTGTTTCATTAACTTCTTTCACTTCTCACACGTCAGTTCGACACAAACACATTTTTATTCTTCAACTTTCAGCTGTTTTTTACCTCTTTACACATTAGCTGACAGTTTCTTTCATGATGGTGACACATCCGCCACTTTTAATCTACCGCTCTTCAAACAACACTTCAGCTGTATTTAGTGGTTACACATCAAATGATGTTTCAGCTGACATTTCTTACTCTTCACATCTCAGCGCTTGCACTGATTAAATTTCTTTCACTTCCTGCACTTAAACTGAAACTTAAATTCCTTTCATCGCTTTCCTTTCAGCTGCCATTTCAGTGTTTCTGTTTTGACTGCAATTTTAAGTTTTTTTCAGTATTCAGTACAACATTTCAGGAGCGAGGTTAAGTTAAGCACAAAAGGTAAAAACACCTGCCACCGATCATCTGTGTTTGTAATAACCACACAGGTCTCATGTTTCTTTGTGCTCTACAGGTAAACAATAGGTTGTCTGTGCAGCTCTATGAAGTAGACAGATTAAAACTGTATTTTCTGTAATTTCTGTCTGCTGAGTTTGAAAGTGAAGAAGATATCTCAGGTTTTCTCTCTCTCTCTCTCTCTCTTTCTCTCATTCCTTTCTGATTGTCTCTCTCTGAGTAAGGGAGAAGGGCGGATAAGAGTATCAGATTGTTATCAGTGATGGCCACAAATCCAGGGGCTGAGAAGCCCTTTTGTTAGCTCTTGTGACACAATTTAGCTGTGACCTTTTGGGCCCAGCAGACCATCAGGTTATGCATGAGCACATCCTTCTTAGGAAGAAAAGTTTTTCCTTTCCGTGTGTTGTTCCCTCATTTACACGGGGATGTCATGCATGTTGCTTATCAGATATTTACTCCAACCTCAGTGACAAGCTGAAAATGACAACATTGAAAACCCCAATATTATCACAGCTTTACTTCCTAACTGATGATTATTTTTTGACCAAATCAGTCAAAAGCTCTACCGCCAGTGGTCATTTCACAACAAAGGTTACCTGTAAACAAACCTGACTGTCGGGATTCTTCCTCTGCAAGGAATGTCTCCCTAGTATTTCACAAGTGGGTGGTCATAGTAATTCTACAGACCAATAGTGTTGACAAAGCAGTGAAGGTGCTCAGCACGGATTGGTCAGCTGTTTGAGCAACAGTCAGGCGGTTGAACTGCAGCAGGTGTGGCACAGTAAGGGTGGGACTGAGATACAGGGCTGATTAGAGGAGGTTGTAAAAAAAAAAAAAAAAAAAGAAAGCTCCAGTACCTCCACTCCTTCCTGCAGCTACCACAGCCCTCCATTACAGGTAAGAACAATAATCATTTCTTAAGATTTTGTTATAAAACAGGTTGTATTGTCATGTCAGGCATTTGTTTTGACACTGTTAGTGCTATTGTCCCTTATGGATAAATACCCAACATAACTGTTTTGTTTGTTTTGTTGAGACAATACATGAATAAAGTACCATTAGGTGATTAATTGAACAACAATTCAAAGTCAGAATGAGGCTAACCTCCCTTCCCTACTATTCACATCACAAAATTGGATGTAATTCTATGTTTTTATACTGTGCACATGTGCCTGTCATGTCAAATGTCACACATTGTTGCAGTTAAAACAAAGCCATGGACCCTGAGTACTTCAAATCTTATGTAAGTAGACTTCTCTTCCCTCTGCTATTGCATTATGACTGTTACCATGACACCACATTAGTAGAATGTGTAATCTGCTGTCTTGTGTTCTTTGATTATCTGCACACCTTCCAGTGTTATCTACAATCACTGTATGCAATGCCTCGAAGTCCACTGCAATGCTGCAATATGAATGGATTTCAATCTCTCCTGCAGTATCTAATGCATGATATAAAATAACCAATGAGTATTAATGCTTTCAAACTAGCATTTCACCAACCCCATACTTTTCCTGCCACTCACTCACTCATCACAGTAGCAGAACAGGATATTTGACATTCTTTAAATTCAAACACGATGAAAGACTTGTATCTTTGCTCATCTTCTGCCAACGTCTTCATGGTATGTCTGCATAAATCCTCTGTCATCTTGCTTCTGTTCTTGTGGCACATTCTTCTTGTTCCCCCGCAACCTGGATATCACACTTCTGTTAGAAACAGAAAAGATATGTGTCCAAAATCAGGATTTATTCCTCATCTTCCTTAAAGTGCTGCAGTATTTGTTTTTCTGTTTTTTTGTGGTTTGTGACAATGTTTGTTCCTCTCTCTCCTTTTTATGAAACAGGATATGTGTTGGGGTACCCTTGGAACAGTGCGACCCTTTTCCAATTTCCACCCTGATTGGGATGCCGTGGCAATCCAGGGAGCGCTGGAGGACAAAGGTACGTCTGCTTGTGCATCAAAACTGGTTTGGAAAGCCTGTGGGAAGCTTTTGACTGCCAGTGCTGGATAATGCTGCATACAATCCTGCCTCTTAACATTCCTCACCCCCTTGTCAAATACCCAGTATTGTATCATAATTGAAATCCAAACATTGTGTAACTGGCTCAGATACAGGGACTCTGGTGAGGATCCTAACTAACCGGAACAACGCCCAGAGACAAGTGATCTCCAAGACTTTTGAAGAAATAACAAAAAAGGTAAAAAGAGAAATAATCTGAATATGTTAACAAAAGCACTTTCAATTGAATTTAACAATTTGCAAGATGAAAAGGAATTTAAAAAATCATTCAGAAACTAAAACATGATATTCAGAATAGCAGTTTGAAAGTTCAGACCCCCCCCCCCCCATGTAGAGTATTCCTTAGAATAATCCATGTTATGCAATACAACAGATGCACATGATGATACTGTATGTTGTAAAAGTGTGTGTTTGCTCATCTGTAACTTCCAAGTGTTTGCTGATCAAGCATTATTCAAACTGGTCTTTTGAACACACCTTTGTTTAGAATATAAGCAGTTTAAGTTTTATACATTAGGTGCGAGGGGATGTGTACTATACCACGGTACCAGGTCATTTTTCTGTCCCTTGTATTAAAAGTATTTTCTTTAATACAAGTAGTTACTTAGTTTACATTGTGGCAGCCTACTGAGTTTCACCTCTCAGGTTTGTTATGTTTGAGGCATCTTTTCTCGTGTCCATTAAAAAGTAAGATGTTACATACATGTTAGGGTTGAATTTTTTCAAACTACCTTAAATGATATCTAACCCAGAGTTTTCTGATCCTGATCCTGAGACGACTTGACATCAGTGTTTATTCTGACTCCGTTCCAGGACCTGGCGGCTGGTTTGAAGAAAGCTCTGGCTGGTGACCTGGAGACGCTGCTGCTGGAACTGCTGATGCCTCCTCTGCAGTACGAGGCTCATCGCCTCCAACAGGCCATGGCGGTGAGCAGGTTTTTTTTGTGTTTGTATGCATACTTATTATGTGTGTAAGCATGAATCCTGTGTGGGGTGGCAGAGGTTTTTACCCTGCCTGTCTGCTATATCCCAGGATACAGTATGTGCATTTGCTTGTGCAGGGTCTAGGCACAGATGAGGAAACACTATTGGAGATCTTGTGCACGCGATCTGGAGAGCAGCTTCGCGAAATAAGTGATGTATACAAGCAATGTAAGTTTAGTCTTTAATCAAAAATGCTTTGATTGATTGTTGTGGACATTTGAACCTCCTGTATCACATATTGTTTCTTTGTCTCACTATTTAGTGTATGAGAAGGACCTGCAGAAGGAACTGAAAGGAGAAACCAGTGGAGACTTTGCGAAGCTTGTCATGGCTTTGTTAAATGTAATTTGAATAATCATTTCCTTTCATTCCATTCCTTGCATTATGTTTTATCGTGGATATGAAATAGCATTGGAGCAACAAGGTTTTTCTGCCAGGCTCTGCTCATTTTTATGCCTTTAAATTGTAATTAAAAGTGTTTTCTCACTCTGCCAACAGAAAGGAAATGTTGCTGATGTGGTTCAAAGAGATATTGAGGTAATATTTTCTAGGATACTTTTATACACAGATGTTGTGGTCTAGGTGAATATAATAGGCAGCTTTCTCTACTATATTTTATATGATAAAGGAAATCCAGTGTATTGAATTGTATTCCTTAATGTATATTACAATAACTCACGCAGGAAAAAGTGTCATTTAAATTTAGTCTGCCAGAGCACAGTATCAAACCAAGGATACCACTAAACTACATTACTAAAGAAGACGTAATTTCCTCCCAGTATTTGGCTTCTGTGTCGCTTCCTGTGAATTTGTGGTGTCTAAACTGACATAATACATGTAGTGATTGTAAGCCAGACGGGTCCAGGATTTCACCCCTTTCTGACTCAGTCTCTCTCAGCATCACTAAATGGAAAGAAAGCTGATGCAGGACCATGGATTGAAATACTGACCTCAAGAGACTCAGACCATCTTAACAAGGGTGAGGCTGTGATACATTTTTCTTACGTTGTTCTTTTCTAGTTGTTTCTCTGTGTTAGTCTTCAGCGTTTTAAATACGATATCACTGACAGTGCTGTTGGGGCTGGAGCTAGAGAGAGGACAAATGGTGGAGCAGACCTTGGAGAAACACTTTACAGGAGACCTGAGACTGGGTTTGAAAGTTTTAGGTAAATATTAGTGGAAATTCGACGTGAATGTGAATACACTTTCCATGATGGTTAGTCACTGATATTTCTTGATATCTATGTTGTTACAGTGCAGTGCATTCAAAGCCCCGCTGACTACCTCGCCAAAAGACTAACTACCATGAAGGTAAGAAGCTGCCATCGTCAATGGTCTCTTATTCTGGAGATTTATTCTAATAAATGTTAAGACTGAGTGATGGATGGATGAAGTGAGTGACCATTGCATGTGAAACTGTGAGCTTTTTACTCATGATACAATTATAATATTGCAAGTTAGGTAAATTGTAGTTTGTTATTTATCTTGTTTATATGTCATAAAAATACATATTAACTACTTTGTTATTTTTGCCTAGTGTGTCTCTGTATGTATTTAAAGTTAAACATTAAGTGTCTGTAAAGCACTTTGAAACTTCCTTGTGTATAAATTTGCCTAAACCAACTGTCGCATTGAAGGAAAACCCGTATGAAATGTAACATTGAAATGACATTTTGCAGATTTAGAAAATCCTGAAATTGTTTAATATGCAACAGTTCACACACAAAACATTTCTCTCTTTCAGACAACAATACTGCAGGGGATTATGGTGTCTCACTGCGAGGAAGATCTGCTGTGTATCCGAGCTGCTTACCTGAAATTAACAGGCACGTCTCTGTACACTGCTCTACAGGTGGGTCGCACACATAACACTGTGCTTAGTACAACGTCCTGAAATACTAATAATTACCATTAATATGTAATCATGCATACTGACACCATGTTTTTTTTTTTCCAAATTCAACATTTAAATTGGATAATTTTTATTCTAAAATGCAAATCGCGTTTTTGTTCTTTTGGTGGGAAAGAAGCTGACAGCTGAACTTAATTTTTTCTAACAGAAACAGTTCAAAGGAGATCATCTACAGGCTCTGCTGGCCATCTGTCGATCTGAAGATTAAACAAAAGCTACAGATGTTGAGTGGCTATGTTTTTATTCATATATACATATATATGTGTGTATATACACTGTTGCCCATAAAGTTGGAATAAAATGGTTTTTACCTCTTCTCATGAAATGATGGTGACAATGTGATTTATTCTTGATAAATAAAGTGTATCTCTTCTCAACTTTATTGATCAAACTCTTCCAAACATATCACAGTGAAACTTAAACCACAATTAACCTTTGCAAACTGTGTATTCAGGCTTTGACAAAACTGGGGGTATTGAACAATTATTCCAACTTTATGGGCAACAGTGTATATACAGTATATATATATATATATATATATATATATATACACACACACACACACACACACACACACACACACACACACACACACATACATATACATATATGTGTGTGTGTACATGTATGTATGTGTGTATATATATATATATATATATATATATACATATAGTATAATCTATGACACTGCAAAAATAAATTTATGTGCCTTTGCTATTTTTCATATTTTATAGAATCTCATTTAACTGTATGATTTGCATATGCATGGTGTTGTTTTTATTACTTTCAATATCTGTCACAATACTTCCTATATATATTGCTATATACCTAAAGTATTTTGTTTCTTAATGGTGTTTATGAACAGAGAACAATGACACCCTTTCTCTTAATAATTATGTTTTTATTATATTTTTCTTACAATGTTGTTTGTCCTTTTTCACATTTTATGGAATCTCATTCAACTGTATGATTTGCATATGCATGGTGTTGTTTTTATTACTTTCAATATCTGTCACAATACTTCCTCTTCATCCTGATGCTATATACATAAAGTATTTTGTTTCTTAATGGTGTTTATGAACAGAGAACAATGACACCCTTTCTCTTAATAATTATTTTTTTATTATATTTTTCTCACAATGTTGTTTGTCCTTTTATGTTGTTATATAATTTTAGATTTAGTGTTGATATCTGAATGAATGGTGTGTCTACATATAGTATAACAATAAGTATAACTCTCTTCAAAAATTTATAAGTTTGAAGACTAAAAAATATATAACATATGTAATATATTTTAGTCTTTGCACTTCACGCCAGATCCATTCAATTATATATTGCTGTTAACCTGCAGATTTAATAAATACCTTAAGTTCATTAATAAACATGGTTAATATACGAACAATCTGTCATACATGCTGTGCATAAAAAGGTAAGGATTTACCTTTTTCTCAATCCTTCAGTCCCTTCCTTGGAGTGCATTTGCATTAAATTCAACTTTTATTTCTGTGCAGAATCATTGACATTGACGTACAAGAGCTTTTTATTCCTTTAGGCAAGTTGTGTCAGATGCTGCTCAGGAGCATAGTGTAAAGAGCAACAATGACCCAACAGAAAACAGCAGAGAGGCTTTGACCTCTGAGCCTCCATTGTGTGTGGTTTGGACGGTTGACATCGTTGTTGTCGTGGTGGTTGGAGAGGTGGCTGCGGTGGTGGAAGGCTTAGGGGTGGTCTTAGCAGTTGCATTAACGGTTGGGCCAGCGGTTGTAGTGGCCTTCACAGATGTGGCTGTAGTGGCTGCTGTGGAAGTGGATGTAGTCGTCGGTTCGGTGGTGGTCTTAGCAGTTGCATTAACGGTTGGGCCAGCGGTTGTAGTGGCCTTCACAGATGTGGCGGTAGTGGCTGCTGTGGAAGTGGATGTAGTCGTCGGTTCGGTGGTGGTCTTAGCAGTTGCATTAACGGTTGGGCCAGCGGTTGTAGTGGCCTTCACAGATGTGGCGGTAGTGGCTGCTGTGGAAGTGGATGTAGTCGTCGGTTCAGTGGTGGTCTTAGCAGTTGCATTAACGGTTGGGCCAGCGGTTGTAGTGGCCTTCACAGATGTGGCTGTAGTGGCTGCTGTGGAAGTGGATGTAGTCGTCGGTTCGGTGGTGGTCTTAGCAGTTGCATTAACGGTTGGGCCAGCGGTTGTAGTGGTCTTCACAGATGTGGCTGTAGTGGCTGCTGTGGAAGTGGATGTAGTCGTCGGTTCAGTGGTGGTCTTAGCAGTTGCATTAACGGTTGGGCCAGCGGTTGTAGTGGTCTTCACAGATGTGGCTGTAGTGGTAGTTTGGGAAGTGATAGAGATCTTTGCAAGAGTCATGGTGACAGTTGTATTGGTGGTCGTAGGGCTAGTTGTAGAGTTGGTTGTGGTATTCGGTGTAGACATGCTCGCTGAAGGGTTAGTGCTGCCTTGAGCCTAATGGGATTGCATTAAAACTTAGCTTATCACTCATTTTCAACAAATTCAAGTCAAATGATACATCGGCTCTATTGGCAGTGCAGTTAAAAATGAAAGCTTCCTGATTATTTGTTATATTTCAGAAAATGATCAAACAATTAGAATTACCACAGGTATTTTCCTATGACTATCACAAAAGTATGATCAGGTGATACCATGATAAAAATAACATCTGATGGCTATACAAGACCTATTCAATTACATGAAAACAGTATCTAACCTTTTCAGGACAATGGGACAATGGGGCAAGTAGGAGGCTGACTCAACTACACTGACTTTGCCAACGTTTTTAGGGCAGTTATTGTCCTTTATATATGAGTCATTATTTGTTGGTTAAATTTTGCTGTGAGCAAAAAAACCTCTACAGGGATAGTAAAGTATTTTTGCACATTTCCTCGAAGAGCATTTTAAAACGCGTAAAAGTAGTTACCTTTCTTATTGTCAGCAGAGCAATTGTGCAAAATCCCAGAGCTGATATCTTCATGGTGGAGAGCCAAGAGGAGGCAGAGATGCACCAGAAATGTTACTGAAAATATCCTGTTGCACAGAAGGCAGGCTGATGGGTTTCCTGGTGTAATGAAAGTTCTCCCACGGTAACTTTGTCAACTTCCACTTTCTCTTGGAAAACTGAGAGGAAAGTTTTTTGTTCTTGCTTTTATACAAAAAATATAATGTTTCAGGGGGTGGGGGGTGGGGGGGGGATTGTCCATCCTATCTTTTCCTTGTGGTGGATGATTGACAGGGTGATAAATGAATATGTTATAATAATATTTCCTCATGTGTGACGGATTGAGACGTGGGGTGACGGTCATTGTTAATATGTTATTCCCGGAAAAATACTCTGAGCTCACATGGTTTTTAGCCAGAGTCAGTCTCCAAACTGCGCTCCTGAGACGCTTAAATGAGCATTTTGTAACTGTTAGCGTTGCACCTGTCCTGATAGAAAAGTACTTTTCTAAATATCACACAACATATTGTTTGTGTTTTCACTGTGAAATCAAGACTAACCTCCATTTGGCTCTTTGACTTCCTTGCAGTAATTTTGAGGATGCATAGGACAACAGTGTCCAAGAAGTTACAGATTTGACTTTAAGGTCACACTCACCATCCCATAGCAGTCTTTTTTTCTCCTTTAAGCTAATGACTAAACTTCTTTCCCTTGGTCTTAATCTCTGTAACTGGACCCTGGACTTGACTGAACGACCTCAGCCTGTTAAGTTTGGTGACCACACCTCCTCCACCCTCACCCTCGGCACAGATGCCCGTCTTGGCTGTGCTCTTATCCTCCTCCTCCTGCCAGTTCACATCGGCCATATTTTCCTGAGAAGGCTGAGGAGCACGCACTTACCTGCCAAAATTCTCACCACTTTCTAATGAGAGCTGCTTCCCAATGTGGTATGGTAACTGCACATCAGTACACAAGAAATCCCTGGTCGTCAAGGCAGCCCATCATATCACCACTCCCCAGCTCCCCAACCCATGCAAGACGTTTACCACAAACACTGTCTACACAGAGGCATCTGCATCAGCAGAGCCCCTCTGCCCTCTGGGAGGCACTACAGGAGTCTCAGAGCCCTGCTGCCAGGCTCAGAAAAAGCTTCTTCCTCCAAGCTGAACCTGGTTACTTCCTGAACTCTGCTAATGACTCTCTTTTGCAGTAATACTATCCCAGTGCTCTAGAATATCTACTACCTCACGCAATATAATCATTCATATTCATATATCTGTCATATATTTCCATTCATTTTCGGCCCTGTGATTGACTGGCAACCAGTCTAGAGTGTATCCCGCCTCTCGCCCCAATGTCAGCTGGGATTGGCTCCAACCCCCCCGCGACCCTGAAGGATAAGCCGTATAAACAATGGATGGATGGATAAACAAATTGAACTGAATTTGTCATTTGAAAAACAATCCCCAGATCAGCGTATCACCATTTTTGGGAAGTAACTCAGACAAAGTCTTTTATTCCTTTTATTCCGTATTTGCAAAGCTAATGAACACATACAGTATGACAAGCAACCGGGGCGTCCACTGGGGGTAGGAGCACAAAAACATGAATGCCACTTTTGTGACTAAGTGATACTATCTTTGTCACTGTACCTGCTGACTCACTGAAGTGTAATTCATGCTAGTTCACTCTTTTATCTTGTTCTTCGTCCATGGACTTAATAGGCCATCCTAGCATCCAGTGTGTGTTAATGGTATTTAAATTGTTATAAAAGTTGATATGGAAACAACAATGTTTAAAGCCAGAGTTTTATGTTACATTTTGGCTGTAGCCTAATATTTGGGTGTTGGATCAATATCAGTCAACTTTTCCTCATAACACACAACAAAAGCTTGTGTGGAGCCTCCCTATTGAATAAGCTGTGTCTCTCGCTCCCTTCTGCTCAAATATTATTTTTGTCACAACACGTTACCTTAGCTGACTGCTGCTGTGGCGTGTTGTGCTATCAAAAACCTGTTACACATCACAGAACAAGTCTATCATATTTTGAAGACTTGTTTTTCACCTTATTTTCAAAACATATGCACTATGAAAAACTTTCTTTCAAAACTAAGTTACAAAATTAAGTTCATTTATTTGTGGTATCTTTATTTTCATATTCATATATGTCCTTTCAAGACGGACATGTTTTTATTTGTAATTTTTTTTTTCACCCTCCATAATCAGCGTTTGGTTTTTGGACATGCCAAGAAAAAGCAAATACCAATGTACAAATAATCATACAACACACACACACACACACACACACAGAAAAACCAGTTGCTCCGAAGGTCAACTACTAGAGTGTGACGTGTCCACACATAACGATTACAATTTATTCATTAATTTGTAGTATATTTATACATGTGAAATATGTTTGATTAAATAAATGTTCTCACACAGGACAATAAATACGCCTACAGTGTGTGTACACGTGATTTAGGATATGACAACTTCAAATACAGATCCGACAGCAGTAATCTCTTGAAATGCAAACAAACATGCTTGAACTCATTATGATTCATAGTCAGCTGCTTTTTTCATGCACATAAGCCAAACATTTTTTTTTTCTTATTTAGTTTTTTTAATTAACTATTAAGCTGGTTCTGTCACTGTGACTCGCTAATCATGTCATAAACTCATAGGTTTTAGGTGAAGACTCACTTCAGCTCTGAGCCTCAGGGGGTTGCTCATTGCCACAGTGCTTGAAGGACAAATGATCCGAACAGCAGACTGACAGAGGTGAAGAGGTGACTCTGTCCGCTCTGTGCAGGCTTGGGGGCCTGGGCGTCTGCACCCGTCATCTCTGGGGGACTGGTCACTGTCACCGTGGTGTCACTGGTGGGACTAGTTCCTGGGAGGTGGTTGTTGTTATTGCTGTTATTGTTGTTGTTGTCGTTGTTGTTGTCGTCATTGTTGTCGTTGTTGTTGCTGTTGTTGTTGTTGTTGTTGTCGTCATTGTTGTTGCTGTTGTTGTTGCTGTTGTTGTCGTCGTCGTCGTTGTTGTTGCTGGATGGACTGGATGTATTGGAGGTGCTGTTGTTTGTCATCGTTGTGCTATCACTTGATGATGCATTCTGGATAAAACCAGATTTATGACATAACATAGCATTGTATTAGATGCTTTGAGTATAATATGGTATACCTGTGTTATATTATGAAAAATCCAACATGAATACATATGTGCATGCCAAATATGAATCAATTATGGGAAGTACAAGGGCAGGATATAAAAAGATATTGTCATGTCACGGTGACAAATAACATTTTTGGCTTATTCATAGTCTCTGAGCTTTTTGAGTAGTAATTTTGTCTTTTTCTTTTTTTTTTTTTATCATTTAACTAAGAAGAATCTATATAAAAAAATATCTGTTGAAGTTTCTTCTTCCAGCGTACATCTCTCTTTCTACTTACTTCAGAGCGAGTGAAGAAGATTTTTACCTGTGCAGAGACAAATCCCAGTAGAGCCAGTGAAAAAAGCCCCAGGACAAGGCACTTCATGTTGGACAAGAGATGATTTCCTCTTGAAGACAGCTGGAGATTTTTTTTTTTAAAACCTCACACGTTTTAAACAGTTCTTCAGGCACGTACTTTTCCTCTGTCAAAGCTCTGCCCTAGTCGTACACTTGTGTATCCTTGCCGAGAGTCTTAGTTTTGTATAATGTGTCTTTCCAGAGGCTGGTCTTTTATGAGGCATTCAGATCATTCACCTGATACCTATTTCCATTCAGGAAACTTGGCCTCAGTCTGCTCCCCAGCTATGGACCACAAATGCAAAACCTCAAACTGAGCCAAGTGAAATGAATCCAGATATGGATGGGAAGAGATACCTTGTCTGTGCTGTGCTTTGTTCTGCTACATGCTGCCAACCACTTTGCTGCAACTTTTTTCCTCCTTTTATTTCAGTAGAATCTAGCGGAAAAACGTCCTGATTAATACTTAAAGATAAGTAATATCTTAAAAGGCTCCACCTTGTTGAATAAAGCAGAACTCCTCATTTAAATTGCATAGTGAGATATCCCTCTTTGAGGCAGCCTTGGGGAGTTTCCCAGTGAAGCTATTATTTTCAATCTGAGGATCACTGCATGAAATCAGGATTAAATTATTTTACGTTAACAATGGCAGTACAGTCAGCCCACAAACACAGAGCTAATATCAGAGCTTGCTAACTGTCCACTGATTCATACATTAGTTATTGCGTTTAAACCACACGGCATGCTTTAATCACAAATTCATCCACCCTTAAATGTTAAAATATATCAATCGCCAATTATAATTTAAATTTGTTTTGAATTCCCCATTCAGTGTCCTAATTATAAAAAGCAACCGGACAACCTGAGGACAATGTTTTCCCAAAAACGTGCTTGTTTTATTCCACAAACTGTAAAAGCCATCATTCTGCACAGCTTATACAGACAAACTGAAATACTTTGCTGCTGTTTACTAAGCACAATCGTGGGACACAAACAAAACAGAACATTAAATGTGGTTCAAATCAAACAGCCTGAATTGAAATGTGGTGTTGTTTTAGTGTCCTTTTGATATCAAACCCAAAAGGCAAACAGGGCTGGGGCTCTGCCATTCCAATTCCTTTTAGTAGAACCGAGGTTCTTGTAGGATTAATCCCATTCAACTAACATTTTCCCCAAGAGCTTCTCGCCATTCCCCTCCCAGTTGCTCATATATTTTATCAGACTCTGAATTTATTCTTAAATTTACAACTTCTCACTCCAGTGGCAATTCAATGACCATTTTATTTGCCAAAATATCCAGAAAACTGTCCTGTGTTTATGTTTGCTTAGTTATTAAAATATAATTTTGACATCCCAAACATATGGTTACATAGAATTTACTGAGATAGTGGTTCAGTCTTTGACAAAAGTAGAGAAAAAAAACGCTCAATGTAGCAATACACTTCATAGCATTAATACGATATATGTGTGACAGTCGGAGTAAGAGCCATTAAATAAGAGTTTCAATCAAAACTCTCATATTTCCACTGAGAGAAGCTGAATCTGCGATTTGATTTTGGTTTTACGCTTTAAGCCCTACACACTGTGCATCAGTACTGAGATCACAGGCAGCAGTAGTTGACTGCAGAACAATGAGGCAGACCCTCCTTTTAATGTCGTGGCTGGAGTTATTACTGTAGTAGGTAGTGTCACTGTAGTAGGTGTCACTGTAGTAGGAGACCCAGTAGTCTCAGTGACGGTGGCTTTGACGGTTTGGGGGTCAGCCTCATGAGTTGATCCAGAGGGCGTTGATGGCTGCTTTGATGAAGTGATGGTGGCCGTGAAGTGTGAGAACACCGCTGGGATTGAGGAGGATTGAGGTGCTTGGGTGGTTGTGGTGGAGTGGTCGGGCTGTTGTGTGCCGCTGCGGGTGGCACCAGCTGGTTCGCTGGTGCTGCTGGTCACCGTTGCAGTTGATGCAGTGCTGCAGGTAGGACAAAGTGTTTGCTGTAAAAGAAAACATCAGTTTACATTCCAAGTCCAGTCACTTTCAGTGACACGGTGTGGTATCTGTACAGTACATATCAAAGGGACAGTTCAATAGTAATACAATAATACACATATATATTTTCTCACTTACTTCTAGTGCTATCTAGCCATGTAGTTAGTTTTGGTTTTATTTATATTATATATATAAAGAAATCCACCTACCAACACCTCTAAAGCTGCCTTATCTACACAGTGTGTGTTTAACCCGCACGCGAACAGAAATGTGAAACCAACATCTTGTGATTTCAGTGGGAGTTTTATTTTGAGATTGATTTCGAACTTCACATTTCACTCTTAGGTTAAACTATTCCAGTGAAATACGCGCTGCTGTTGATTTTTGTAAACATATTTTTCCTAATGTATCATCGTCTGTAGCACTTCATTATTACTGGGTTAAATTCTCTGTCCATGCTCTTTTTATTCTCTCCTTCACTCAAGTTCAACCAGTTTATACTGTTGTTATTTCTTGCCCATATTATACTGTCAGTTGATTCCATAACAAGTGTGTCTGTGTTGGCAATAAAATCACTCATAGCCACAATATGCAAAAGCCAAGCACCTTTTGCTCCTTCTGAATGCATGGGGTACGAATGACACATAATCCCACTTTGCATATGTCTGTGGTTGGCGGAGGCACATCTTCTCACCATTAATTGTCCCCTGACTGCACACATATCTGCATTTGTCTGTTTGTTGTATTTAATCTCCCCTGTAGTCCAAAACTATGCTCTGTTATTTCTGATGGGACACATCTTGTATATCTGGAAATAGGACCCCCTCCGTGGCTCCCTCCAGCAAAAATAAATTACTGAGGGCTGAGAGAGTAAAGTAGGTCTAATATATTCTTTTTCACAGAATTATAGCAGCGGAGGAGCATAAATGAATTTTCTGGCCATAATAACGACGTGGGACAGCTGAAATTTAAATTTAAATTTAGTAACACTCAAAAGGATATTTTACAAAAGGTTAATTAAATGAACTGACTAACCCTCATAACCCCCATACCATGTATTTTCCTAAACATAAACTGACAAGAAAACACTACAAAAATCAATACAAAAAACAAATTTAACTACTGTGTCCAAGGTCAAGAATGAACTTTTCTGTTAAAAGGACCTCTGTAGTGACTACTGTTTCCAAAGTCAAGGTCGATAATTAACTTATTATCTTTATATATTATTTTACTCTTGAGTAAGTCTTTCAGTTGAAAGAGAGATCTTTTGTTTATGACATAAAAAACAAAATCTAAACAGAAGTGCACATCTTCTACTAGAATTGTACACAATTTCATTTTTTTCTATTTACCTGTATTTTCCTATACTTTGAGACACATTTAAATGTTTCATTTACCTCTGACTTATTTGACTGCCGACATACTTAAGCCAGAAAAACAGGTGTCAGATGTGCCCTGTGTTCCACATAAATCAGCTGGCCAACCAGTGTACAGTAATCAGAGAGACTGAGCTGTTTGGCCACCACTGCTCCATCACAGCCTTCTGAATAAAGACACAATCTCAGGTCACTTGTCCCACAACATTTTGCACCAGGAATCCAAAGTGTCCCTTACCTCAGCGTAGCCCAGTGACTTAAAGGTCAAACAGACACAGAGGACAAGCATCCCTGTTTTCTCCATCTTGGTCTTCAGCTTATAGTTTATGGCAATCCCCACCTCTCTGTCTGTGCTTTTATACCTGCCAGCTCTCCACAACGCTGATGCTGATAACTGTTAGTCGTCAGGGGGAGCTTGGCAGAACTAAAAAAAACAACAGCCCTGCACTGTACTTTGGAGCATTTCCAACTCGACCTGCAATTGGAAAACTAAATCCTTAAACTGTATTTTGTAAAATTAGATCGTGCTGAATGTCTCTTCCACAGCTAGGGTTACACTTTGCTTTAACTATTACCCAGCTCAACACAGGAGATTAAAGCTTACTGATTAAGTAATGCTGTGGGGATTTGGACACCACAGACTGTCCCACATTATACAGTAGTGCCATATTACAGGATATATCATATTACCACATTTCACCCCAGCTTAACTAGATTGATCATGTCAATTCATGTCAAAAGGTTCCATTTCAGGATGGTTTTAAGTGACTAACAAAATTTCTTATGTTACATGGTGAAAATAAATAGAGTTGAGAAAACTCAGGAACTGAGAGGGATTATAAAGTGAAAGACTGATCTACATACAGTGGGTTCATTTAAAGGAAAGATTAGGCAATATGATATTTTTGATGTTGTATGTTATATTACAGTATAGAGGATTGCGTTAATAGATACATGGGGTCGACTCCATAACATAAAGAACACAGATCAGCAGAACTTTGTCACTTGATGAAGATGGTAAATTATCAGGACTTATTTACTTATGTTCAAAAGAAAAACTTGGTTTGCTAATGCAGCTGCAGTTAAATTAATTTAACGTATATTGTTGTAATGCTTATTTTTTGCATTGTTGCGGTATGAACTGACGAAAACAGAAACTAATGTTTGCTCTTCATATTTGACTTTTCACTTTCGACCAAGCTCAGGTAAACTCGAGAACGGAAAAGTCCAATAAGGAAAACTGATACGATATGATAAGGTAATTCTCCTAAAAATGGAACGTAACCACAGAAACCCATCACCAAAGACCGGCAGGCTCACCCTGATAACACAAGAATTCTCTTTTGCTTACTTTGACATTTTTCGGCCCCAGTGAACAGTATTTTGATGGGAATTTGGGGAATAAGGCACGTTTGATTTCACCTTGCTTGTGGACCAGCAGGGGGAGGATCTGTTGGAATAACTAACAGGAATGTTCTCCTGTGATGATCAGTATTTTTATATATTGACTTTGCACAAATTCTTGAGGTAAAATCAGCCGCTTATCGCTTTCTAAAAAACAAAGCAATGGTGTAACAGCCTCAGTGCATTTGTGCATGAAATATTTCATTTCTGGTGCATTGTTTCGACTGCCTCTGTGTTAGAATCACAAAAGATTTTGCAACTTTGCAATAACATTGGATACAGGTGCTTCCATTTGAAAGAGATTTATTCTCTACAAGCTCATATATCTTTGTTGAGTCCAGTTTATCTTCCTATAAAACTTCAAATTGCCTATTTTTAAAGAAAAAGTAAACAGACAAACCCCTCTCGTTTTGTTTTTATTAGGTTAAAGATGACAGAGGGAGGGGTGTGACTGAAAGGCTCTGAGTGATAAGTTACAAAAGTCTCACCACAGACTGTGTGAGCTATAAGTGATTTGAAAGTAAGAAGACACTGTAGTCCATGAATGCAACCTCAAAAATTCACCACTTGACATGTCTAAATATGTAGGTGATTAAACGAAAAGTGTGCATCAGATAAACTGGTGCCATTTAAGCAACTGTAGTCAATTCCAGTGTAAAACTAAAACACCTGAATCAAAACACAGTTCTGTTGTCTGATCATCACCACACAACCTCAAGGACAGAGAGGGAAACAAACGTCCTATTCAGGCTATAACTGGCTGTTCCAGCAGCTGGGAGAGCACAGCCAAACCTTTGTGTTGCTTTATCAGCTGCGTTATCACCGTGCTGCACATTTCCTGGTACGTAACATTTTAATGTCTCTTCCAGATAACCCAGTGCCAAATGTCATCAGCGTTAATTCTTTCCTACATTTCTGTTTGTGAGATTAGCTCAGAATCAATGTTTTCTGCTCAGTGATCACACTTTACATTGCACTTCTCCGTGTTTTGCTCTGATGTCTAATATGCGTTGGGTGTTTTGTGTGACATGTTTCACCTGACGAGTTACTGATTGCATCACATTACGTTTTACTGCCTTGGTAGGCTGATGGAAATCAGCCATAAAGATGAGAGAATGCAGATAGAAGGAGGAAGGGTCTTGTTAACATTTCATTTGATGCTCAGAAAGACATTCACATTCATATAAACTCAAAATTGTAAAACTATGAAGTGCATTGCTTCAACAATAAACAATGGATGAATGAGACGAATGAAAGCAGAGAAAACCATAGCTTAAGGATGGTTCCTTCTTGCAAGCCTTGCCAAAATCCCCTAAACTAAACATGACTAAACAAGACATGCGCAGCAGCCTCTTTAGGCTGCATTTAGGCATAGCCGTGCTGTTCATCGGGTATAATGTTCACCATATTCACCGTCTTAGTTCGGCATGTTGGCATGCTAGCATTTGTTAATGAGCACTACACAAAGCACAGCTGAGGTTGATGGGATTCTCATTGGTTTTGCAGGTATTTGGTTCATGCCACAAACCAGTAGAAGCAGACGTATTCAGATCCTTTACTTAAGTAAACGTACTAATACCACAGTGGGAGAATACGCCACTTCACGTAAACCTCAGGTAATGTAGGCCTAAGTATCGTCAGCAAAATGTTGTCAAGTAAAAGTGGTCATTGTGCAGTAAAAAGTTCCCAGTCAGTGTTTTACTGGAATATCTGATGTTTCTGGATTAATATTACTGGTGCATTGATATTTATGTTGCATTTTATTGCTGCAAATGTTTAAGGTTGAGTTAATTTTTCTTACTTTGTGGGCATGCTGTTGGGTTGTTTGATCCACAGCAATGCATCATGGTCTAGAAGATCATCATATGTCTGTAGCATCACTGTCCTGTGAGAATCACAAATCAAGGTCAAGTTTTCCTGAGACAAGTACTCTGTTTTCAGCTTCGTGGCGATGCTTTTTGGTAAGTAGGAGAATTTTCTCAGCCTGTAAAGGCCTTCAAAGATTCAAACACAACACACCCAACAACACACCATTACCTGCTGATGGTGTGAGATGAAAGCTGGGGATCATAACTGCTCATCTTCTGGGGATGAAGAATTTTATGGTTATTCATTTTGACATCTAGTTGAAACACAATTCTCTGCACATTTTACAACAGTATGCTGAATCAGGAGCCTCTCAGTTTGAGGACAGCAAACTTCATGTCCGCTCCAACTCTTGGATTGTGTTCAACCAGTTTTCCAATGCCGCGCCTGGTGTAGTTTGATGTTGTCTGCCTCATATCTTCGCCCCTTTTTGACTGTGATGAACATGCTGAAAATGTTAGTTTGTTTGTAATCAGTGTGCTCCGGTCCCTTTTGTCCATTATACATTTGTTGTGACATTTCACTCAGAACAAATGCCAGTTTCATGCTGGTGCCAGAGGAAAACCCAGGGGATCGACAAAGTCAATAGCATTCATCCCCCGGAGAACACAAACGTCAAAACTTTCTGTCCATATAACACACTGTGCATTTTGCAAGAAATTGAAAATATCATGGTATATGTATGACACATAATGTAGGCATAGTTTCATTTTATCAACAGTACCTACATGGTCATTTACTCTGTTAAAGTCAACAAAGGTCTTTTCAAACTATAAACCGCACTACACGGAAAACAAATCTACTTCCTCAACACTTCTAGTCCTGTGAGTGCGACTTTGATCTGTAAATCACATTGATTTAACTAATAAAGAAAGCAGGTCAACGTATTTTCCATTACTGAACGTCACTGCGCTGGCCAGGCTTCAAGTCTCACACGTAACAGTCCGTTATTGTCACTTATTAGTGCAGACTTGATTTATACAACTTCTACACTTAATTCTTTTATAAACAGTGGTTTTAGCTCAGCGTAAAAATACCTTGGTAGGTCCTGGTTAATGGGACAAACCTAAAAAAGCTGCTGAATACCTGGGTGATTTGTGTAACACATTCAGTGACTCCTTTTTACAGTTAACTTTTATGGCAGTTTAACAGTCTTTAACAACACACGCAAGCTTGCTTAGCATTTTGCACATTATACATTATTATGTATTACCTGTAATATAACAATATATCATAGAATATAAAATGAAAATATGTTAAAGAAAGCCTGCATTTGATCCTGTTGCTATGATATCTTTAAATATGTTATAAGCAGAGAGGGAATTGAATTAAGGTAGTTGTACTTTACATGACAGTTTCCATTTTCTGCTACTTCACTACTAGTAACTAGTTGTTTTGCAGAACAAGATTTGACATATAAGACCAGTATATAAATGAAATGCCTTTAACAATTTGTAATATTGTAGTATTTTTACACAATGGTTGTGCAACTTCTATTTACATAAAGGCTCTGAAAACTTCCAGTGGTGGAAATTAACTAAGTACCTACTGTAGGTAAGTGCAGTTTTGATGTTGGCTACTTGTAGTTTTGACATATCTATTTACTGCTACTTTATGGTTCTTTATGGTGTGTGTGTGTGTGTGTGTGTATATATATATATATATAGAGAGAGATATATATAAAGATAGATATGGATATAGAATAATACAATATTCTGTGATGATTCTGAATATCTAGTAGGTTACTTCTCTTTTTATGATAATACTTTTGTAACATTTAAAATCTTGAATTCTGGTATTTTACCTGTAACAGGAAAGTATTTGTCTATACTGTGGTCTCACTGCTTTTACTTTAAAACTATATCTAAGTATTCTTCCAGGTGTGTTGTGTTGTATTGAGGCTGATGTTTAAAACACATCTACTCATCATCTATTGGCTCCATCTAGTGGCGGGAAGTCTGTCCTCCTCTGCCCGGAAGTGACGCAATGAAAACTTTAACGTGCGGAGCTTCCGGAAAGAAATCAGTGGGAAATATCTCATTATGTTTGATTTTAAATAACAAAGAAGTAAATGCCATATTCTGTAAATACTAAAGCAAGCCGGATACACCGAGACAGCATTTGGACAAAGGAAGTTAATTCAGGTAAGCGGTTTTTCTGCTTCCCGCTAGCTAGTTAGCAGGCTAGTGGCTAACTATGCTAGCGTTGCATTACATTGTTTGGGCTAGCTTGTTTTAGCCACCAAGATTAGCTTTTGTCCAGCAGTTTTTACAGTATTGCTTTAGTATCTTAAGTGCATACGAGAATATAAGTTTTTGTAATGCGGGTTTTGTTGTCAGTAGCAATTTATGTTTAATAAAGTAACGTTACATCTTCAGGAAATATTCGGCTCAATGCAAAATTATCATCTTGAAACTCACGTTTGTGTCACCAGCACAAGTTAAGTCCGGAGAGCAGCATGTGTTTAGCATGATCGCCTTTTCGTCCTCAGCTCAGCCTCACGCCTCTCCCACAGATTTGTTTGGTGATGGCAGCCTCGTTACCTCAGAAGCCAGGGATGGCAGGGATGCCCCCTCAGCAGCAGCCCCACCTGCCCCCCAGTGCTGCCTCAGCCCAGGGTCAGCAGCCCATGCCCCCCCAGGGAGCCCTGAGAGAAATCTCCCCAGTGTTCCTCTGTCGGATTGGACAGGAGACCGTCCAGGACATTGTCACTCGCACCATGGAGATCTTCCAGATTACACGAGCCACCCAGGTACTGGACATCAGACTGTCACTTAGCTCAAGATATTGTTTTAATGTGGGCAGGGAATGCCCTCCATTTCTCCATTAGATGGTGTTAAGGTGTCTTGATTTAGAAGAAGAATCTGCACAGATGGTTGAGGAAAAATCTCATCATGTGTTTCGATTCAGTGCACAGAATTTCCAGGTTATAAGGTGCATCTGCAGGCCCTGCGACAAGTCCATCCTTTGCAAAACCTATTAAGTTTTTATTGACAAAGTATCAGACAGGTGTTGGTATGATAAGGTATTAGGCTGTAGTTAGGCACGCTTTTGTATTGGACTGCATATTTTATTCAATTATATGTTGCATTAATCTTGGTTTTCATCGTTGATTCATCTAGAGATTAGGACTGAAGGTCCACTTACTCGCTTGATCTGGAGCTTTTGACCGCAGCATGCAATCCTCATCAACAGATAAGATTTGCAGTCATAGAAATGTTCAAACCTTCAGACTTCTCTTTCATGTTGACTGAAAAGTAACAAAATTACTGTTTTTGAATAGTCAATTGATTATTTAGTGTGGGGATAGTAAGTAAAGGAGGACATTTGCAATGTGCAAATTCTAGTGGTTTCGTTTTGCAGCTGCTTATTTTGTAACGTGTGTTTTGTATAACAATTTGCGGAATAAAACCGCAGCAAATGCAAAGCTTGAATAAACTGGAAGCTTTTTGTGGATTTAATTTTCTGTGATTGAATAATCAAATCAAAAAATGAACTGGCTTGTCAATATTACAATTCAGAACTTTCCTGCTGTCATAGATCACAATTTTCCTTGACTTTCCTAAATGTTTAAATTTGATTTCTAAGAGATCTTGCAATATCTACTGTGAGAAAACCGCACTAAGTATACTACTATCCCGTCAGGTGTGTGTGGGTGTTAACTGAGTGACTGCTGTTTTTCTAGCAACAGGGTTCCTCTGTCATCTGTCAGCCTGGATTTGTCCCATCCTCCTCTCTGGCGTATCTGCTTGGCGTGCTTGTCAGCATCTGTCTTACTCACCCTTCCGTCTCCACCTGATCTGTGTCTCTAATTGTCTCTCAGTGTGTTTCTCAGAGTATAAAACGCCTCTTCCAGCTTGTCCTTGTCCATTAAACTGAGTGAATCTCTTTTTTTTAACTGTGCTGAAAACTCTCAGAGCAAAAGAGCTGCATCAGGATTATGGAAAAAAAATGTGTTGTCATGCATTTTACCAAGGCTTGACACATCACCATCTACATACTCTTATATCTATTACTGTATAAAAACCAAGGAGAGGGGGAAATTCTGGACGTCGCCTTACAGTGTCATCCTTTCACTTAATAGGAATTTAAAAAAAATTGGAAAAAGTGTGTGTGTTGTCTTCATATTAATTCAGTCTTCTGCAGATAACTGCACATGTGAACCAACCAACAATGTAAATGGCACTTAAACTGATAGGAGACGCTGTGTGTCTTTGATGTAGCTCCCTAATGGCGTGACCCAGAGCCAGGCGATGTACCAGGACCGCTTTGGGAAGCTCCAGGAACACCTACGGCAGCTCGCCCTGCTGTTCAGAAAGCTCCGGCTCCTGTACGAACGCTGTGTGGAGATGACCTCTGACCTGCAGGAGGGGCCGGCAGAGGTCAGGATGGAGCTCTACATTTCTGCTTAGATTTTAGTTACACGTGTGTTTCAAATATTCAGCTTTTTTTTTTAAGGAAATAAATGATAAATATTGCTCAAAACACATATATTAGAACAGCATTAGGATGTTTACTCTCTCTGTTGCTTGAATGCATTTGCAGAATTGTCAGCGTATCCATTGCCTTTTGTGACACTCAATGTATTTATTTTTGTGTCCTCAGCTTCTTCCATATGTTGGGGAGGACCTGGTTTCAGTCAAAGTGGAGCCATGCAGCCCTGCTGTCATCCAGGACAGAAAAGAGGTTCTAGAGGTGTGTTCCCATTTTTTGTTTGGCAGTTGCTTCTAAAACACTCCTGATTTGATACTTCTTTGCTTCAGTGGAGCAGCGAGCAAAGCCATCATAGTTATATGTCCCTATACTGTTGTCAGATTGCTCTACAATTAGTAGTTTTCCTGCAGTAACCCATGCACTAATGAATATAATACATGCTTTGAAGTAATTACAAATTGATGGAGTATGCCTGACATTACCATAATTTTTTTTTTGCTATTAAAATGAAAATGGGCTTCCCAGTGGGCTTTGACTGGCCTCAGCAACACAAAATATTTAGCTTTTACATGCCCCTGCAAATGCCTCTAGGTGGCAGTGCTGACATGGGCCAAGGGGGGGCCCTTGGTGGTGAGGGTGACATGCAGAAACCGTGCATCCTGTGCACCTTAAGTAAATGCTCTAAATCGGAGTGTTGTTTTTTGTAAACGTTGGAGCCAATATTCCGGTGAGATGGAGATTTCAGGTTGGTTTAGAAATCGCTACCAGGCAGCCAGTGGCAAAATAGTGGAAATGGAAAACTTTGCCGTAGGCTGGTAAGCTTGTTTGTTTTATTGACGTTAGTGAAGCAGTTAAATGCATCTTCTTCTTTTTTTTCACTCTTAAAATTCAGCTGCAGGTATAATCGTCAGTTATTGATTAATGTTAATAATGAATAAGCCAGGTTCTGTCTGTGTTGCTTACTACAGTAACGATATGATTTAAGGAGCTTCCTAATGAGTGTTGTGTGTCCGGTTCACCTGCAGAAGGTGCGCCAGAAGAACCAGGAGATGAAGGTTCTGATGGATCAGATGAGGAACCTGCTGTGGGATGTCAACGCCATGCTGACGCTCAGAAAATGATAGCTCCGCCACACCCACTCTCTTCTTAAGAGATGCATTCCTCCACAGACGTAAGGACCGCTTACTGGCAACGTTGTGGTGAAATCAGTGAATTTTCTGTTGGATTTTGAAAATGGGACCTTCCACTTAGGCACACCTCCTCTGTGTTGGCACTTCATCACCGAAGCACACGATTTACTCACAGTTCACTCAAGCGTTTCCACTGTTTTTTTTTATATTGCGGCTGTTGAAGGAGTTGTGCTTGTGTTAACCTGATGCACTCCAACTCCAACAATCCTCCTCCACTTGTACCAGTTTCTGTTTGCCAAGTATTATAATACTGTTATTCTGTCACTATTCAAATAAGTCATGGACTCCTGTTGTCATAGTGTTTAAATAATGAGTTGAAGCCTGTAATGCCTCAGGTAAAAACAAAAAAAAAAAAAGTTGTCTTAAAACACCGTATTCATGTTGTGTTGCCCCCAGGTGCTGACAGTCTTGAATTCAGTGCAGGTGATTCTTCCAGAGAGCACAAGAGCCAATCTTAGACCTGTTTACAGTAGGAACAGTTGCCCTTCTTTTGCTGTCAGTTGTAAAAACACTATAGGTTAAGAATTCAAATGTGCCCCTTGGCAGCTATGTGTCTCAGGTGCTTTGTATATAAGTGTGTGTGTGTGTGTGTGTGTGGGCATGTGCTTAATGAGATTAGGTTCCTGAGTACTAGACAACACACCTGTTTACCCTGAGGGTGTTGACACTTGCTTGCCTGTGGATTTATTTTTGTAAACTGTGGGACAAAAGGTAGGCAATTTCTGTTTTGTATAAAATAAACCTTTCTTTTTTTAAACATATGCTTGAAAGTCCTGCCTCTAAATATATCCAGCTCCCAACCCTGAGGGCCCATGTGGGAATGCACGATCTCCTCCACTATAGCGATGATCTATATATATATTAAGGTAGATCCGCCAACACATAACAACGCACGTTCTGACCCCTGACAGCGCATCAGTGTTTGTGCTCCAACACTGCAAAACGGCATCAGAGTCACAAAATCACAAGAGGACGTGATCGAGCAGTTGCTGTAATTGTATTTGGAATCGTTTCACAGCTAATTCAATCTGCCCAAGAGGGTTTCTACATTTAATTGATTGTTAGAAAAATAAAATCGGCATCAACAAGGGCACGCTGCACTCCACACATTATCAGTGTACCCATCGGATAGGAAAATGTGCTTGCCTCAGTTTGCATGGGCTGCATATGTTTCCACATGAGCTATGGAAATGGGAAGCAGGAGTTTGCTTAGTTGAGAGTAAAATTGTTATGATTAATCAACAGAAAATGAATTAGCCAAAAAAAAGTTAATCTCAAAACTGTCCTTGGAGCCATCTTCTCAAATGTGACCATTCATTGGTTTCCTGGTTTTGTCCATTTTCTGTGATGGCGAATTAAACTTTGTTCGGACAAAATACGATTCAACTTTTTTCTGACATTTCAAACAACAAACCAATAATTGAAGTTAGTTTAATTGATAATGTGGGATGAAAGATGTGTCCCGGACTTAACAACAGAGGGTGCGTCCCAAGTAGTGGAAAAACTCAAACTCTCAGAGCATGGTTTTGCATTTATAAATCATTTTATTTGTTTTTTACGGTTAGCATTTTGATGTGACATGATCTGTTTCCACAGCAACAGGCCCAGCACAGTAACGCTGAGACACACATTGACAGCTAGGAGTGCATGGCACCATTAGTCCCTTCAGTGCCTGTGGCATGAGACGACCATTCCCTTCTCATTATCACAACCATGGCACTGACACCTGAAGTGTTCACACACACACACACACACGCACACACACACACGTCCTGTCTAATAGAGATTTTTCTTTCTCAGTGAAAGGCCCAATCACAGGGACTCTTTCAAGGCCTCTAAACTTTCTCCTCCACTGTCTCACCGGACTCGTGGAGGTAGGAGAATCATTTGAAGCTCCATTCAAACTTTTATAGGCCCTGTTCTTCTTCATATGTATAAGTATGTAGTCCAGAACAGTCCGCCAGGGTCTGTCTGATTGTACGGGCTGTCCATGTCACTAATGGACCACACTGCCAGTATCCCGTCTCGACTGTCCACCTCTGATTGGTACGTCCGTCTGTCTGACAGGCCGCTAGACCAGAATTCTTGGTCCCAGCCTTTATGTCCACTTTAATTTCATGCTCTCTCCAGGTCTTTGTACTTCTTGCGGAGGACAGACACTTGATCTTTGAAGAGCACGGGGTCCAGGCGGAACTGAGAGTGGACCAGAGGCATGTAGCCAAACCAGTTGGCGAAGGTGTTGACACACTCCTGCCGCTGGTTGAAGTGCTCCGGGTTGGCCCAGGGGACGCTCTTCGTACCCTGGCGGGGGGACAGAACAAGACACTGTCGTTTATCCACCTGGCGCTCGATTCAACTGCATCCCCAGACTACGGCGTTAAGGAGAACAAATGGCTACCTACCTGCGGACTGGGCAACTCTTTGTACTGCTTCCTTTGAGCCACTTTGATTGGCGGCAGGTGGGTTACAGCAGAGACCAGGAAGTTCATCAGGATGTCCTCACAGTTGGAGGTGCGATCCACCAGAGTTCGCAAAGACTGGGGCAGGTAGTGGGAGAACAGGTAGTGGTAGTACCTGTGGAGCAGGTGAAAGTGTTCCACAGGCATCAGTATAATGTTATTACAAAGAGGACGTAGGATCAGCCTTAGCAGGCGCTAATTATTTTGAATATATAAGGTGAGGTTCGGTTCCCGCAGCTGCCAAAGCAAATACGAACTAGAAACTGGAAGCCAGAAGGAGACTAGAGTTAAAGCACTTAAAAAAGTTAAGCTAAATTATGAGTAAAAAATGTTATACAGAATTGGACTTTTCTGTTTCTGAGTATGAGTAATTTCGCTGCAGAGATTTACCATCCAGTCTCTTTCATGTTTGACAAGGAGAATAACGGATAAAAGAAAACACAAGTACTGCTTCTACCCGGACATCAAAGCTGTGCCAACATTAATGTTCACCAGCTTTCTTTAAAAAAGAAAAAGACGCTGCTGGGTTCTCTTATAGGTCATGTTAATATTATCAAAAGCAAGTGTACTGTTTTCTACCTCCTGACCACTGCGAACAGTGTTGTTAGTGCTGTGACGTCTGAAATCAATACACGTTCTTGTTTTTGTTTTTTTGTGTCTATTTTCTAATTAACTACAGCCAACAGCCACGTGCCGTATAAAATCATCCATGTGCATCCTCATGTAAAGAAGCGGCAAAAAAAAAAAAAAAAAAAAAAAAAGCTGTGATTTTCTCACCCAACATCTCTGTTACACGTTGCTCTTTTATTCCTCTCGCTGGAATATTTTGTCACATCTGTCTCCAGGGTACTAGACCTGATGTTCTGTCTCACCATTGTTAGTCTTTATGCACAGTATTAGCCTCTTGTACTTGCGCTCACAGCGCAGTGAATCTCTTTAGACAAACGCAGCAGCCAAACTCCTAAAATAACAATGTAGAAATGTGTCGTACAGACTGAAGAGAGCTGGACACAGTGCATCACAGATGGAGGCCGGATAACCAGCACCTGTGTGGTAAAGGGCATGGTAACATTTCCAGGAAAGAGTAGATGGTGTGATGTATGTTGATGATATGTATCTGGGACAAGTTAACCATTACACTGCCACTGGGAATTGATATTTATAGTGCACAACAAGCTAAACCCCTGTGGTACAATACATATGTTCTCTATTCCTTCAGCCTTCATGACTTTTTTTTTTTTTTTTTTTTTGCTATCCATGTGGTCATTTTTGTCATTTAGCATTAGATTTGTCGAACGTGTCGAGCACCTGTCATCTTTAAAATGCGTTTTAATTGTGCCTAGGAGCTAAAATGAACCGCATATGAATTTCTGTAAGGTGTTACAACTGATTCGGGGACGCTGTTGCTTCCGATTTTATCATTTTTTGCAAAGAAGCGCTGTTGTGAAAAAGCCATTTGGTGCACTGTCACCACCACTGCGATATACGGTAAGTAATTCGATAATTTGTATGTAAATGACTAAATGGAGGGTTCTCTTAATGAGAGAGGCAAGTTTTAAGAGACTACTCGCTGTTATTTTTCTGTTTAAGTGGTGAAATGGGTATTTGAGGTAATGCAGATGGGCCTTGGAAACATCAGTGGGCCTAACCTATGGGCTGTACGGATTAACATTAGCATGACAAGAACGTGTTTTCGTAGAAACTGCAGACGAAAATGACCACTTTGTCTCAAATTGTGGCAAAGTTTCAACAGCTCTTAAGTTCCCTGTCTGGAGTAATAACATTCATGTTTTAAAAATACTCACTGAGTTCAGGCTTTTCGAATTAATCAAACTTGCTGCTTGAAGTAATCCCAAAGTAATTCTCATCCTCTCCTTTTACTTTTCCTCATTATCCTTGATACTATTTCCTTCTGTGCCATTATGCCTTTTTGCCTCTCATCTTGAGGTTTGTGTCATTATGCTTGCTGCTGCTGCTGCATTCCATCAAGTTGTCCCTTGTTTTTAGCTGTTTAGCACTGAGAGGCAAACTGTTTTAATCTTAGCTGTATAATCAATGTAAAAAAAGAAGAATTCTGTAGAAGTGTGTTGAAAGTAAGGTGTGTGTATACACACGTGTGTGTGTGCACGGTTGTTTTAAGTTGTGATTATAATGATAACTGAGGAAAAATATTCAAAAACTAAGTATATGCAGCTCTAAATGGCGTTTTTCTAATTTAGTTTGCAGTCTGTTGGTGTACCTGTGGTAGAAGGCAGCTCCAGTCAGGACGATGGAGTAGTCGTTGGTCCATTTAGAGGTGTAGCCCCAGGCCCGCTTCAGGGGATCCCAGAAGTGGCTCCTGGGAGGGTAGCCCACGATCCGCTCAGGGAAGCTCCGCCACACCAAGAAGGCAAAGTTTACCTGCGAGTACAGACACGGAGCACTTCCATATTTCTGGAATTTTTTTTTTTTTGCATGTGCGATATGTGTTTATTACTAGTACATGTAGACGCACCTCACTGGTCAGCAGGACCGTATCCTCGTCCAGACTCAGCACAGCTTCTGTCTCTATGGCAACATGAGGTAGGAACCGACTGGTGGTCTGAGGGAGAAATACAGTAGTAAATCATAGTCCTGGTGCTGTAGGCTTTGTGTTGTCTGGCCTGTGCTTTGTGAGATTATGAGACCCACGGAGAGAGATGATCATGTTACAGTAAATGACGTTGAGTGAGTCTGATGGATTTTTACTTGGGAGTTGGGGGGGAAAAAGAAAAAAAAAAAAAGACGGGAGACGGAGAATGAGTGACATTTATGAAAGCGAATGCCGCACGGATCAGCGGACATGTCAGATATACATGGATAGGAAGAAAGACAGAGAAAAATACACACCGTGGACCAGAGAAATAGACCAAGTGAGATAGAGTGAAAGAACGGCAGATACATAAACGGAGTGTGTGCCTGATAGTTTGTCAAGCTGTCACTCAGATGTCAGAGCGGTGTGTGTGAGATGTGGGTGGCATCGGTCCTCACCTTCCTCCTGCCGTCTGTCACAGTGAGGGGCACGGGCATGGGAGGCCATTTGCTCCGGCCGGGCGGCGGCTTCTCACTGTTCCAGAGGATGACGATCTGGAGCGGCAGGGGAAGGGGATTTACATCACACATAGACAGAATGATGCAGTAGACCAATCAGAAATAGCTGCTAAATTCAATCAACCAGTAGGGCTGGCAAAAGTGTGCCTCCTCATTAAAATGTCACGGTTACTCACTGCTGAAACTTTAGCGTATAATATATAGAAGAGCGCACGTGCGTTGAAAAATCTTCCCGTACGTGGTTACATTATAATTATAACCCCCCCAGAGCTTGTGTTATTTACCTGCGAGCAGTATTTTGACTTGGAGACCACCTGAAGCAGCTTCATGATTGGCTGAGACTGGGAGACCAATGGGGAGACGGCATGGATGACAGCAGTGAACTCTTGACCTGGACTGACCCCTTGAACAAGGTCACGACAAAACAATATGAGGGTGAGAGAGAGAATGTATTGCCTGTTTGAATATTCATTAGATGCTCGTTGTTAGAGGAGAGTGTGTGTATCAGTCTGCCAAGGATCGGAAACGGACACCACTGGTGGTGTCAAAAAAAGACATTGTTGAGAAAACAACATGTAGCCTGAACCAAATCTCACTAGGATTGTTCTAAACAAAAACTTGCCTTTAAATAGAGTGAAATTATAACAAACCGTATTTGTAATATAGATTTTAACATGATAGCAAAACATAAACCAATACAGACGAGTACATTAGTAAATATTTGATTATCATTTGCTGGTTGAGTGTTGATTACGCACGTCTGCCTCCACAGCTCTGACTTAATAGTCTCATCACCTTCCTTAATGTGCTGTCAACATGTGCATGTCGTGCAGCCTCATTTGTGTGCTTACCCAGTCCCAGGTAGTAGAAAGGGAAATGTGCGAGATGAGTGGAGTACTCTGGTAGGACCAGCAGACCTCCTGGCAGGGAGTTCCACATGTACTTGTTCCTCGATATGTGCGAGAACACGCGGTCCTTTATTATCTGGGGAGGGAAAAAAAGATGATGAGGTTGAAGGAGGGTTGCCAGAATGTCGGCAGCAGGGAGAGCATGTTCTCTTGTGAAGTGGTGGTTCAGCTAGTAAAAGCCTGCACCAGGTTCAGTTTTCTCCTCTAAGCCTGCCGGGGAAGAAGAGTCTGGGAGCTTAATGTAAACTCCACTGCTATTCACGACCTGACACACTTGTGTTTGCATATTACAACAATCCTTAAAGGGCTGTGTACTTCCCATTTTGCACCAACAGGAGGTGTCCACGCAGCAGAAACACCAGCATCAGCTCTTAGGCCCTCTGCCTCACTGACCTCAGGCTGACTGCACAGCTGTCTCCCATGGGGAGAGGTTCCCCTCTGCATGCTGTATGTATAATATATGTGTGTAAGCAGCTTATCACCAACCTCCAGAACCTCTCCTTTATTATCTCTAGCATAAATCCCCGGTAGCAAATACACTAGGGGCTGCCAGGCTAGCCTTTATAAACACCCAGTCCAAAGCCTGCCTTTCACTGCGTGATTTCTTCAGATTTCAGAGGGGTTAAATCCGTTGTTTCCCCACATCTTTAATGTGCTAAAATTGGCAATGTCGGAGTGTGCAGAAACTGCTCACGTAAGGATTGTTATTTCTTTTCATGCATCGTCTAAACCTTGGGCTAAACCTTCAAATGACATTCTCTTGGCTAGAGCAACTACCTTTTGAAGCACATTTCTTTTTAGCTTGTTCAAAGACAGAGCGGCATAACAAAAGACAGACACAGGGAGACTGATGTATGCGCAGGACTCGATGCTACAACTCAGGGAAAATAATCCAAGCAGCTATCTGTCTCCTCTGTGTATTGCATTGACTCTTTTAAAAATGAAACTCCCTCTAGACCTGACCTGCAGCATTGAAAAAGAAACACGTCTCACAGTCTGATAATTACGAGCGGTGAGGCAGAAACCAGCAGGTTGAGGCTGATATTTACGACAAAATGATGTATGATTTCTATACGTTAGGGGATTTTCGGAGACTTCAGGCAGATCGGATGTGGCGCTCTTTGAAATGCTTCCTGGACCAACAGTAGAAAACAGAGCTGAGATAATGGAAGACTACAGTAGGAATGTTGAGCGCGGGCCGAGATCCAACCCCATAATCATAACGATGGAAGAGTTGTTTGATTCAAATGTTAAAACTCTGTTGGAAAGCCTCTTTGAAAGCGGGCTGATGATAACACACACGTGCGGCAAACCACAGAGAGGAAGCAAGGAGGCGGTGTGTTCAACAGGAAACCTGTCTTTACAGCAGAGGCTTCTTTCTGTAGATGTTTTCACTGATTTTTGCTGGACATTCCTAAACCGAATTGCATGGTAACAGAAGCGCCGAGTATTTAGAGCTATAAAACATTTCATTTAGGTCAACGCTGAGCAGCCAAGAGCAACATTGCCCATGAGTGTTTGCGGGAGACAGACAGTCCTTGGCTTTTTAATTAACTATTTGAACTTATTGTCCCATTGGAAACAAAGCTGAAGAGCTCGCTCACTTTCAGTCGGCTTGTTTCACCTCTTCAGTTAAACTCTGTTAAATGAAATGAGAGCAGTGTGGGAGTTGGGAGTTGTTCATATTTGTATTGTTGCATGTGGTTTCTCGTTGGCCTGTGAAGGCAGATGCAAACAAACTTTTAAAACGGCAGTTGTGTTAGAATTAAGATTCTTGATTTTATTTTAGCTGTAGCTTCCAACACTGGTGACATTGCAGCCACTTGGCCACAGGTTGATTGACTTCTGCTGTCTGTTCACCAAATGGGAGATACTGTAGCTGTCAGAAATTCCTGATACCTCCAATTTGGGATTACAAGTAGGAGGCTGACGTGAATTTTTTTCGGGTGCTTGTATGTTCTCTGAATAAAGAGTGTGAATTTATTGTGTGGCACAGTTATAGAAAGCTCTGGAAGCTATTGTGGCTGCTTCCAGTGACCGGGCCTTTATGCCGAGCGTGTTGTGGGTTGAGTCTGACCTCCAGCGTGGTGAGGACTATCTTGTCCACAGAGGAAAAGTAGGCTTCCCACAACATCTGGGTCCTCTGTCTGAGGGCCAGGACTCTCTCGTTTCCTACTGCTCGCACCGTGGATGGCACCTAAAGGACGGAAGACGAGAGGGTGTAAAAGATCCAGGCAGTAAAATGCGGAAATGAAAAAATGAAAAAAAAGAAGAACAGAGGAAAAGAAGCCACAAAGAGTTTTACTTCTTTCTGAAGCGAGGCCTGTCTCTTAAAATAGATTGGAGAGGAGAAAAAGAAGAAAATGCCATTTAAGTGATCAAAACTGTGTAAAGTGAATGAAGTGGTTCTTTAATTTGGCCTCCTAAAAAACAAGAGAGGCAGAGCTGATTTGGGGTCTGTTGTTCAGATAATTAGACCTTAATTAGTAAGGACTACATTGGGGGGTTTCCAGCGAATCACCAAAATTGATTTAATCACTTAGAGAGTTAAGCTCAGCAGCTCAATCAAAGTGGAAGGGAGCCATGTCGATCTGAGAAAAGTGTGAGCTTGACTCATTTAAACCCTTTAGTCTTCACACAGCCAACGCATTTTCTAATGAGCACCATTTAAAGAAGCCGGGAGGCCGCTTAATCTCTTTTTTGTTCTCTTTTTTTTTATTTTTGTATTCATCTTTACGCACATCCCTTCCCCTACAATTCACTTCTTCACATTATTCCCCCTTTTCTCTTTCTCCCCATCCTACTTCCTTTCTCCTTTTCTTTCCCCACAGTACATCTGAAGGACGGCTTCACTATAGTCCCATCCTCAGCTTGAAGTGTGTGCCCTTACTCAGCCTCTTCTGCAAAAGCCTCACACTCCTTCTCAGATCATAGAGTGAGTTTGTGTGTGTGTGTGTGTGTGTGTGTGTGTGTGTGTGCGTACTGTATGTGTGAGGGTTTTGCAGGTGTGCAGAAATGCCCCCGATGAGGTCAGCTCATTCAATCCAATTCTGCCACAATTTGAAAATGTCTCTGCGCTGAGCTCACAGGGACTTGTTCCCGCTCATTAGCAGAATGCCAATTCATGTCCTCTATTGGTCGCAATCGAAGCGGATCAATGCAGAGAAGACATGCTGTAATTTGTTTGTGAAGGAGAGAGAGAGAGAGATAAAGGACGTAGCCGAGAGCGAGCCGACTTTGCTCGCTCGTTGTGTTTATTTGTTTGGATGTGTGTGTCTGCATGAGAAGAGACTGGGACACAGAGGATGAGCGAGGGAGTGCTTTTGAACCGAGGCTCTTAAGACCTCTGTGGGTGTTTAATCTCAAAGGGCCCCGACCTGTAAGCACACCTTTTGATACAGGTGATGGAACAGGATAGTGTGTTTGGCAGTGCAGACAAGCGAACAGACTTGTCTTTCACTTGGGGACTTGTTTGTCCTGGCTTTGAACTTCGCTTCATAGCCAGTGCTTGAGACCTACACGATGTCTACATAGGCTGTGTAGTGAAAGCAGCGCATTAGCAGAGCAGTACTCAGGAACTTTACTGAGCGTAGGTCACCTGCATTTTTTTGCTAAATCACTGTAGTTACACGAGTAAAACTGATGGTGTAAAAATATGCGTCAGGCCGTGGTTATATGCGTGCGGTGCATAACTCTCTATAGAAGCGCATCCGTTATGTCAGATGCACGTGAGACAGATGACTGACAGACATGGAAGAAATGCCTCCTGTGCAGCAAACCTTTATGTGGCTTTGTCCCACCTCTGGTAGCTTCCTTATTCATTGACTCTTTGAATTTACTTTAGTTAATCTGGTGCAGAGTCAGCAACTCATTTGCATTTTCAGTCCATTCCTTTTCCATTACTGGAAGCCCCCCCTCTAAGGTTTAGATCTTTTTCTTTTATTGTAGCACAACTGAAACCACTTTTGGAAACGTGTCATAACATAAAACCTGATTGAAAATGGCTCATTCTCCCTTTAATAGAGATACATCATGGAATCGGTTTTATACAGATTACTGCAACGAAAAAATCATAAATGTCGAGTCTGCTGCTCCAATGGCCCAAAGCAACCAATAAACCAATAGTCGTAATTTTCTTCCTTTTTTTTTTTAAACAGATGCAAACAACAATGTGTTGGGCCGTTGGATTGCTGCTTCTACCAAAACCTGCTGGTGATGAGACTGAGTTTTAGTTTTGAAAGTACAGTGATTGCCCTCTGGCTCGCCGAAGCCCTGGGCACCCTAAAGGTAAACCGTCAGGATGTCGTGTGTGTAAGTGTGCACATATTACAGAGTGAGCGTGAGCAAAGGCCCCTGGGTGCTACCTGTAGTAGTAACCTCTCATCTCCTTCGATGACCGCCTGGTTCCACTGTATGACATCAGAGAACGGCAGCTCCCAACCGTTACTCAGCAGCACTGGGATGCACGCCGCCTGGACACACACACACACACACACACACACACACACACACAGATAAACCAACTGATATCAGGTAGAGCACACTGAAAAACACCATATATATACAATCACTTGAACTGTGGTCAGCTGCAGTTTGACTGGGTTCCTCCCTTTCTGCTCTTTGGCAGTAAACAACATAACATAACATACTACAGCTGCATGAATATAATACAATCAGTATGAGTTCAGTCCCAGCTGCTTGGCACTGTGATATCCCAGGCTGAGCAGATAATATGATCAATGCTCCTGTGTGTAAATGTATGTGCAGCTGAGAGTGTGTGTGTGTGTGTGTGTGTGTGTGAGACCACTATACTCCTATCTCTCCTTTCCCAGGAAGCCCTGGAGGTTTCTTACAGACTGTCACTCATACACATGCTAACACAGATGTGGCTGACAGGGCTGATTCTTTGTCTAATAATTAGGTACAACACTGAGGGGACTTATGCAGGGAAGGAGGAACTGAAGGGGAAAAAAGAGAGGGATGAGGAGATGGGAGGAGAATATGAAAGAATTGGTTGATACATGGAGGCATCATGTTTCATTGAAGTTGATTTTTGATGTTGCCTTATCCCCTCGTTCACTGACAGGTTTTTGATGTTGTTCCACTTTTTTTTTTTTTGCTTTCCAAGCCCTCCTTTAGTCACTCCGCGCGTCTATCGGTTTCTCTCTCTGTAGTCCCCCCCCCCCCCCACTTCTCTCCACTGCACTCTCATCCCATCCTGCTGTCTTCCTCTTTCGACTCGCTGTGGTCTGGAGTGTTGATAGGTCTGGGAGTTATTTTTTTTCCTCTTTTTCTAATTAAACCACCAGAGAACGGCAGCGGCAGCAGCAGCGGCAGCCGAAATGGCGGAGATCAAACGCTCTCTCCGACCCACCGGGGCTTCCTGCATTTCATCTGAGAATAGACCTGCTGAAGGACACTCGAGCAAATAGGACGACTTGTGCTTGTGTGTATGTGTCAGAATCAGCCCCGGGTTACAACAAGGTCACACGAAGACTCCCAGAGTGATAATCCAAGGCCTCTAAATTTGAAATGTAGCCCAAGGCTCGCCTGAGTCTTCTCCCCGAGAGATGAGCCACTCACAGGGTGAGTTTTAAACATTTCAAGCCCTCCTTGCCTGGAGATAGGGTAATATGAAAGCCTATGCGCTGTGTAGTTGTTTTTGGTTTGTTTGCGTTGGGAGATGAAGAAGGAGGCTTTGAGTAAATGTGTGTCTGTGTGTATATTGGAAAGCTGGCAGTACCTTTCCTACCACACTGGTAATTGCCAGTTCTTTTGTGGGTTGGCTGGCACCAAAATAATAATAAAAAAAAACACACAAAACCGAAAAGAAAAAAAAAATCTTAAAAAGTGCCTGGAATGGAAAAAAGAGAGGACGACAGAAAGGGAAAGACTAAGAGAGGACAAAGAAAGAAGACAGGAGGAGAAGGGGACCATGACTGCTGCCTGCTGCCAAGCCAAGTGGGTTGTGTGTGGAATTGTCCATTCAGCAGACATCAGCGGTGGGGCAGGCTGCCACTCCTATGGATGCTTCCGGACCATTCATGCGTGCGCGCACACACACACACACACACACACACAGCCCCGGAGAGCAGTGCAGCCAGGGAACACTGTAGCAGCCAGAGAGTTCAGTGTTTGGCAAATCTAAAAACAGCCACTACTGCTTCCTGCTCTGGTGTGAGACTGTCGACTTGGGTGGCAGAGAGAGAAGTACAGCAGACCGGCTGGTTTAAACTGTTCTCTCACTCCACTACCTGCGGTTTCTTCCCTCATTGTTTGTGTACTTGCGCATTTCACTGATGGACTTAAATGAACGTTACCCGTGTTTGCAAAAGTGCGTGCGTGTTTCCGTGTGTTAATGGACCCATTTTAGTTTAAAAGGCCTTAGCAAATAGCAAATAAAGCCTTTATGGCTAGATCTGCACTCAACACAGCACAATGGTCTGGGGAAAACACTTGCAGATGTGACCATTAAGGTGTCAATACCCAAAAGATTATGTAAACCACGGCACTGGAACATAAACATTCTGCATCCTGTGCACTTCCTTGTTGACTGAACTGTGTATGAGCTGGATCTCATTGAATCATAGCTGCTTCCTGTAAGATTATAATTTGGTCAGTAACAGTGTTATGCAGCGGTTAATGCTGCAGCTAATGTTGTTTTGATGATTGCTGAGTTGGCATGTATACCTAGTTTGTGCTGTAGAGATTTCAGTTGTTTGTTTATGTGGGCCTCAGACCAACTGGAGAGTCCTAAAGTACCCAGGCAGGATGAACGTTTTACACAGTTTTACAAAGAATATAAACGTACTCGCTTGTCAGTGTTATGTTACTACAGTTGACCCTCTTTGCCTATGTATTAGTGAATGATTTATACTCCTTAACACATGCAGTATTGCATAATGTAAATGATAGTAGGACGGTATATTATACGATAGTCTAAGCAGTGTTGTGCAACTCGCAGTCCCCGATACTTGATATCATTTTCTGAGATCTGCTCAATAACATTAAATACGGATAAATCTGAACACATTTACGCTGTCAGAGGAAGCGGAGATGTTTGGGTTGATCACAGTAGGCAGTCGCCCCCACGGACAGATGCTGAGGTAGTCTGTGTAACTGTGAAAGTTATTCAGTCTCAAAGCACTAGTCTGAAATTGGTTATGACACATGCTTTGGGGAAAAAAAGATATCATAAATGTATCACCTCTGTCCTCCATAATCTATCTGTGAAAGCACTGCGTGGGGTAACGTTAGCTGGAACATGTTTATGATTTAAGTCATGAAACTGCAGGATTCTTTGCACTGTAATCAGAAAGTAGCCTACATGACACCGTAAAAGTGGACATCATATTTTTTTCTTCACCTCAGCCCAACCACTTTGAACCACTGAGAGAAGCACACACAGAAACCTTACTACTGGAAATAGGTTTTCAGAGCCTTCACATTAAGGAACGCAGGTAATATTTGTAGGGTCATATAGAAGGAGACTTCCATAATAAATATTATTGATGGCTCATGTCGCATTGAATAATACATGGTATATTTACCTGTAGCGATTCTAGGAAGCGGAAGGAGCCCAGGCGTCGACCTCGAGGCACCAAACAGAAGGTAGAGTTGTGGAGGAGCTCCTGGTAATCAAACCTGAGGAGAGGAAAACATTTACGATGGATTCATCTATATTAACAGACCACTTTTTAAAATGACAAGTAACACAGAGAGCTCCGGGGTCTGTGGTAGGACACTGGAAAGATTATTACAAGTTTGATTCTGAAGAAGCAGGTATTGGGTTGAATTCTTGAACAATGGCTCTGGCTATTTGTCACGTGTTGGATTAATACAAAGTGAAAAAGGATACCTAAACTGTACGGTTTTAAAAAAGTCAAAAAGAAAATAGTAAAATAAGGAACTAAAGTCAGAAAATGCTCATGCAAATAACATTTTTTAAACTGCAGAGTGAAACAGTTGTAGAAAAAGTTGTTGTTAAACTTTTAAGAAAAATGAATAAATATCTACTGATGTCAAGATCAATATACTGAACTGTGGAAGATGGCACCAGAAAAGCACCAACCCTGACAACTGAAACAACTAAACAATGGCAAAAGAATCTAATAAATAGCCTGACAGCGTGGCGACACGCGCCTCTTTTGATATATGATATTTAACATCTGTCACACACAAAATAAACCAGGATTTTTGTGGCTTTTCATTTCTGATCTTTAGTCATAATGGCTCAGATTATGTGCAGCAATAAATCTTTTTCCCCCTCTACAGAAATGTTGGCGTCACTCCAGATAGCTACTGTATGATGGAAAACATATCCATCACTGAGCTCATAAGTAAATATGCCTTAATCTCTGTTTTCTATTGATTTGTGTTGTAGACAAGAGGGCCTTGAACTTGTGCCAAAGTAAGAAATTTTGTGGGCACTACAACTGCTGGCTGCTGCCATACGTCACCTGGGTGAGCTCCACAACTGCGTGGTCATATTTCATACTCGTTTTGAAAAAGAAGCCAAGTGGAAACCTCTGGATCAATGCTTTCCTTCATCCGCTAAGTGGAACAGCAACGGACGCGCGGTGTTGCGGTCTCATGGTAGAGAACTGCACAGTGGAGTAAACGGACGAGGGCACAAACAGGCTTCTTATGGCAGAGCTTCCCCTCACCCTTCTCCTCCTCATCTCGTCACCCCATCACGCCTCCTTCCTTTGGGTCCTGCTCCCTCCTCGGCCCTCCCTTGTTCCTGTATCCAGCTCTTTGCTTGTTTATTTGCAGAAGGAACGTCAGAGTAAAAAATGTCTCCCATTAATCTTCTCGCGCGCGCTTAGTCATTTATATAACCCTCCGTGAGTGACGAGACGCAGGGCTCTTTTGCTCCCTGGTTGAGAAAATTGGGATTTCATTGCTGATGTTGGCATCATTTAACATTGCCACACTCGCGCCTGGACATCAAGATCTGAATGGATGTCACTGTGTGAGCGTGTATTCAATATGAATGTGTCAAAACATGCCAAACAGACACATATGCACATATGCATACATAAAGACTGGCATCAGTTTACTGAAAGGCAGCCTTGTTTGACTGCGGCTACGGTTGTGCTCACCTGTTGATAGAGGTTTGCTATCGCCACTGCTGCACACACACGCGTGTGGGTGTGTGGGTGTGTGGGTGTGTGATTGATCTGCCTGCATCCACAGCATCATAAATCTCCGGCATGGAGCGCTGATGTACATTTAATACGAATCTCCGAGCAAATATCCGTCACGATGCTTAAACAGATTTACACAATGTATTTCTGAGGGATTTTGTGTCCAAATCTTGTTCTAAGCTTGGGATTTAGGTAAACACATTCATTTAGCTATGCATGAGCACATGACTTTGGAGATAGCATCTGGAAGGGTGTGCAGATATTCATGTGTCTGAGCAAAAGAGTAAACGAATGTGTAGCTGAGAGTGTGTGTTGCATTCAAAAGTAAATATATTTACATCTCCTAAAGTAAAATATTGTGTTGTGGTGTGAGAATACATGAATACGTTCCTGGTTGTGTGTGTGTGTGTGTGTGTGTGTGTGTGTGTGTGTGTGTGGTAATGCTGTATATGTTTATGTGTGTGTGTTTGCATGTGAGACAGTGGGACCCCTTGTATGCTGCAAATGTAGTGAGACTGAGCTGGTTAGTCTGACCCACTTCTCTCTCTGTTCCTGCTGTGTTTGTGTGTGTGTGTGTGTGTGTGTTCATCGTGTTCGTGCATGTGCATTTCTGTGTGTTTGACAATGCATAACTCAGAGTCATGGAGTGGTGTGTGTGTGTGTGTGTACGTCTGTGCACGAGTTGGTCTGCCTGCAATCCAGCAGTCTAGCCGGCCAGTCTGCCTGCTGCTGTTCTTTAATGAGGGAATGTACTTAAATGCAGGGAACAAGTAAATCATTTAACAGCACTTTGTTTCCAGCAACAAACCACCAGGCCTGCTGTGTCCCTCCCTCCCTCCCTCCCTCCCTCACTCTCTATCTATCTATCTACCTCTCTATCTTCTTTTCTCCTGGTTTGAGTGTGCATGTGTTTGTTGCTGCCCTCTGTCATGCGGATCCCACAGAAAAGCTTCGAATTAAGAATTAAGCGACTAATTGATTAGTCATTCAGTAGAAAATTCATTAGCAGCAAGGAAAATGCCAAGGTTTTACATCTTCCTGCCACTCAAATTTAATAAATGCCCTCATTTTCAAGGTATTATATATAATTGTAAAATAAATATATTAGAGTTTAAAACTCCATTGAGAAACAGTTCATAGATACAATTACCACACAGGAATGGCTTTTTTTAAAAAGCAGCTCCTGTCCAACCTGCAAATTCTCTGATGGTCGACTCATTTATATAATTTTATAGTTATGTTGTCATGACCCACCCCTAACAAGAGCTATGTGACAAAATGTTTCTTAGTAATTTGGGCGGACGACCTCTTTAAATACCTCTTCTGCTTAAAGAAAACCGAGCATTTGCATGTGTATGAGTGAAGAAGTGAGTCAGCGTGCCTGTGATTGGGGGTTGGCTGGTAGGTAAACCCTAAATAACAATGACTCACTGTGTATTCATGTGTGTGTGATTGCGTGCATGTCATTTCATATTGTTCACGGCAGGAATGCACCGCACCAGACTCCCTGCATGTTAATGTGGGAAAGCACACATACAGTATATGTGCTGTAATGTACACGTGTGGACCTGCACTTGCAGAATAATAAAAGGGGGTTTAAATAAATGCTTTGTGCACTGGATGGCAGTTTGCGTGATTGTTATCTGAAAGCCCTCATAGTGAATGTGCTCAGATCTGCTGTGTGTGGATTACATTAGATTACATTACAAAACAAATACACTAGTAGATTATGGTTGTGTCGAAGTGCATATTTAAATGAACACAGTGACTTTATACTGTAAGCATGCAACTAAGAATACAATAGACTGTATACTGTGGAACTAATGATGATGCTCACTATTGCTTAATCTTTAGATTATTTTTAATTCATTGTTTAGTCTACAAAAAAGCAGGAAATTAATGAAAAAAAAAAACTAATCTTAAAATGTTGCTTTTGTCTCTTAGAAAATTAGGAGCATTTTCACCAACACTCAAATGATATTCAATCTACAATTTTATTAATTTGTTTATTTTATCTTTTATTTAACCTTTATTTAACCAGGAGAATCCCATTGAGATTAAGAACCACTGTTTCAAGGGAGTCCTGGCCAAGATAGGCAGCAGCAAATACAAAACACACTTACAAAAACACAAAGCAAAAGACAACTAAAATGATATGAAAAGCAGCAAATCCTTACATTTAAAGCTACTATAATCAATAATCAAACTTTTAACTTTCAGTTAATTGTTTAACAGCCCACAACTTTATTTTCTAATGGCTCTCGTCAGCGTTGATTCCAGATGCAGCAGGCAGCTGGTTTCAGCCAAGAAGTTTACCGTAAACGCCAGACAGATATATACAAAAACAAACTTATTTAGTGGCCAAAGAGCCAGATATTTCTCTCAAGGGTTGGAGGAGACCAAAACTGAGCTAAAACAAGACTGAATACTGGACTTACAAACACGACTCCAAATGAATGATAATGTTGTTCCGTGTCGGCTGTATGTGTAAATAAGTGACTGTTTGCTAACAAGTTCCCCACATCAAATATGGCACAGCTTGTTTCTGTTGCCTCCAGGTGGCCAAAATATGAGTTAATGCAGGTTCAAGAAGACTAAACCTTTTTTTGCATGAGAAAATAATTAAATGATTAACTGATTATCAATCACTTATTCTATTGATTGATTTTCAGCACTAACACAGTCATTCTAGGACATGTGAAGAACCTGCAGTAGGTGTTGTCTGAATGCATTTTCACCTCATGTTTATTCTTTTGATTGCACAGTGAGTGTTTCCGTGTTTTGAGGAAAGCTTCTGATTGTGTGTACAATTATAGCTTTAAAAGTCAGCAATGCTCTGCCTGTGTATGTGTGTGTGTGTGTGTGTGTTTGTGTGTGTGTGTGTGTTTGTGTCTATTCACACGCTGCTTTCTCCCACCTTTTTTCCAATCCCTCGCTCTCCCAGGAGGACAGATATAGTTAAATATTAAACATCCAATATGGAGCCAATCTATGTAAAAGGATAAGAGAGGGTGATTGTGTAGTCAGGACACACAAACACACACACACACACACACACACACACAGATTTAGGCCTGATGTCTTCATATTTCTATCCTTTTTTTGTATTGTTGTCTCAGATAGTCGTAGCCTCACACAGAGGCATAAATAGAGATACAGACCACAGAGTTTCTCACACCCACCCAGTGTCTCCCACACCCTCACACACACACTGCACAGCAGGCCCTCTCTCTTCATGTCAAGGCATTGGACTCGGTGTGATACCATTATCATCAAAGCTGTGTTTACTAAGATGGCACCATTCAGAGTCGCTGACTGTGTGTCTGCGTGTGTTTATGTGTGTGTGTGTGCTTGTGCCGTCTGATAACCCTATCATCTCATCCCTATCATCTCCCAGTCGATTTCTCCCACTCATATACCCATCAGCCTCGTCCTCCCTCATTTCTCCTCTCACCCTCCATTTTGTCTGTATATGTGATTTTTATTTATTTATACAACAAACAAGACTGCTCCTCACTCCGTCTTTCCCTCTTTTGATTCTGCCTCATCCCCTCATGTGCACTCATTCCTCATGTGTACTAAACACTGACAATTTAATGAATATTGACTGAGTGAAAGCGGAGAGGCGAGGGATGGAGGGAGGCAGGAGGGAGGAGGGAGGGTGGATGCTCCTTGATTGACAGCAGCTTCTGGTCAGTTGATCTCCACTCTGCTTCCTGTAAAGGTCAGGTGTCAATACAGCGTGCGCGCTTCAGTATGTGTGTGTGTGTGTGTGTGAGCGGGTGTTTGTCCCTGTGCATGAACACAAGTGTGTGGTTGACGGGGGTTATGGATTAGCCGCCACAGTGCTAACGGGCCACTGTCAATACTTTTCATTCTCATGTGCACCTCATCGAACACAACAAGACCTGAATGACAGAAGTGGCCGTCTTGGTAATGAAAGCAACACACACACATCCACATCCCAGCAATCATGGCCAAAGCAATAAGCTGCACCAATAATATTTATCCAACACTGTACAATAAAATTTGATTGCTGTGTATTATGTGCTGGGCCATGAAATTGCTTCGTTTTTGGCTTTTAAAAAGCACAAAAAGAATAACAATGAAAAAAATAAATATTTAAGTTTGATCTGTAGATGGATGGGATCTGAAACCTCAAAAGAGCTTTTTCTTTGGCTCAGACATAAAATATACTGTATTGTTTTCTTCTCATTTAACAACTATTTAATTCACGAAGACCCTTTTTGGCAGAAACTATACCAGAGTCAACACTTGTTGCTGCTTCCTTGTCAATTACCAAAAACAAATCAGGCGGGAAGAAAGCCATCTTTCATTCAAAAACTATGCAAATGACAAAAACTGCACTGTTCTGCTAGAAAAATACAGCCCGTCCCTGCCCCCCCCTGTGTCCTCCTCTGCTGCTGAGACTCTGATCCAGGCCTCAGTCACATTCTGACTTATATACTAATAGTATACGTGCTACCAAATGCTCTTTTTATCCAGAACTTTGCTGTTTTCACAGTCCCTCCTGCAGCCTCCACCAAGCACCAGACCTGGGGTAACACAGCCCCCCATCCCCCAAGAACAGCTGCTCCAGTTCTGGTAAAGCCTCTTCAAACTCAACCTTTTTAAAACTGAAATTGGAAGAGTTTCATTTTTTTTTACTTTTTACCACTTTGTGAATAAAATGTATTGTTAATATTATCATTTTATTAGATATTGTTTTGTTCTTTTGTATTCAATAACTAGATGTGAATCCTATTATTCAGCAGTACAAATTAGAACTTATTAAATTAGAAACAAATGGAATATTGATCCTGAAGCTAACTGCTTCATGTGATACTGACTGCTAGTTATGGAATAATGGAGCCTATGTGCTACTTCCTTTTTTATTTTTTACATTACTAGTATTTCGCTGATGCTTTTATCCAAAACAATTTACAACAAATTAGTAACATGATACTATTCACTGTATGACATGAGGTAACATGACGCACATCATTTCCTCAGCTTCAAAATAAAAGACCTTCGCTGTGTATGAACCGACTATGTGACTGCAGCTGCCAACACAGTGTTTCACTGGACAAACAGTGGGAAGGTGTCGGGGATGTGTGGCATGGAGTGAGAGGACAAAGAGATTATTTGAGAGCAGATGAGGATGACACAGTGGAAGATGTGTGGAGAAAAAGGATCAGAGAAAGACAGAGAAATATGCATGTAGCCAGCTGCTGCTGCTGCCTCGGGAGGGTTGGAGGAGAGAAAGTCACAAAACTACAGCTCTGTCTGCAGGCAATGGGTCAGACGCTGGGCTGCATCCCACACTAAACATGCCATCAGACAGAGGCAGGGGGGGGTCACTATGAAACATATTAATATTGTATTCTATTGTAAGGAAAGCATTATCTGAACACCACATTTAGAGAGAGGGAGGCAAGTGAAAAATGTGAACACCAAACAGTAAAGACTAGAGGGTATGAAATGGGAAAGAAAGAAAAAAGATGCAGAGAAATAAAAAAAAAAGAGAGAGAGATGGAGTGAAAGGCAGGAGGCTAAATAGACAGTTCAGATTTCAGTGTGCAGAGGAATGAGCTCTTCTAGTATCCACTTACATTAAACATAGAGAGAGAGAGAAACCGAAAGAGGGAGGGGTGAGAGACGAGCGCTCATGCTCATGTTTGTGTGGGGGGATGTCTCAGTGATGCCTCACGGACGCCACAGTGCCCATAATCTTCAGTTTTTCTCCTCTTTCTCCCCTTCGTCATCCCTTCTGTCTTCCTCTCATTTCACTAATATCCGTGTGTGTGTGTGTGTGTGTGTGTGTGTGTGTGTGTGTGTGTGTGTGAGTGTGTGAGAGAGACAAGTCAACACGAGAAAAGAGAAGGTGCATCCAGATGTTAAATCCTATCCTGCAGCTGTTGTATGTACATGTAAGGAACTGTTTCTGTTTCTGCTACCCACACACACACACACACACACACACACACACACAAATGCAGAAGCGTTTACTTAGATCCCTTCTGGGGACATTACATAGACTTACATTTATTTCCTGAAGACTTAGCCTAACCCCTAAGCACTGACCCAAAAATCATTTTTCCCCCACTTGAGGACAGTCATTCTCCAATTAACTAGTCTTTAGTCTGAAATGTGTCCCCAGAGGTAGCCTATGTCAGAGCACATACATGCATATTCACACAACACACACTAACACACACACACACACACACACAGTTACCTCCTCGTCTCATCTCACCGTCTTAATGGCAGATGGACAGATAAGCCATCTCCTTCAATCACTCCTTCGTATTCATCTTTCATTCTGCCACTCTCTTCCTCTCCGTTTCCTCATCTTTCAGCACCTTGATGGCAATCTATTGTAACTGCCACAAAGACTAAAATCCCTTCGCAAAAGCTGAAATGACATCTAATGAGAAGCTTATGTACAGATGAATAAAAAAGGAAATTAAAAGTAAACTTGGAAAGGTCAAAGTGGACGGAGCTGCAGTGTGGTGGTGTTCGCAGGATCCGGCATGAAATTCTGAAATATTGAACAGTTACGCACATCTTGAATAGAATCCCAGCGCAGCTAAACTGGTAAATGGATTTTATATTTAGAAAGAAACAAGGAGCTTTTCTGCTTCCGGCTCCAGCGAAGACCGGAGAGACCAAGTCAGGAGAAGAAACGTGAGCAACCACAGCTATTTGGTTGCCTGCAGTGTAACTGAAATGGCATCAAACCTTGAACTCTATCACACCAGAACTGTGGTGCTCTGCCCACTCAGAGCCCGATATGTGAATCTCACTGCAAGTCCACATGTCAGTAGTCCTGCTGCTTATGAGAGGGCTGTGACCCCCTTTTCTCGTGTGCTGCTATGAGCATTGAAGCAAGATGCGTGCATCATGTTTGGTTGTTATTTAGTTTCTTTTTAACTTAAATGTTGCACAGCAGGTGTTATCTAGTAGTTGGTGTCACTTACAAACCATGCAGATTTCATTAATTCCACCCTCAGAATTAGAATAAATGTGGATTCTAACAGCATTTTTTTTTTTAGGTGAGTCAAATTTCACTGAAAGGCCCCTAAAACTTCACAAACTCAATCTGCTCCTTGTATCAGTGATGGGATCCTAAAATACCTAAAAAAAAAATCTATGGAGACATATTTTAGTTTTATATACAAATATATATATGTATAGAGAGAAATCCCAAATGTTTCTTCATTTTCAAACAGCCCTGCTTATCTTGAAAAAATATTTAATACATTTATAGTTGCAGCTAAAAGGAGGCAGATAAATGGAAGCGGTTCAAAAACAGCCACAGATAGAAACTTATTGGTATTTCTGTCAACCTTCTGATATCATGACAGGTGGTACCGGTTCAATCCCCGAATATCACCGCCCTTCTTCGCTCTGGCCCTCGCACTCACCAAGCCAAACACACACACACACACACACACACACACACATACACACATACACAAACTGCGGTCCACAGGAGTGTTTCAGATATTAGTCATCCACCGGGGTTTAGACATGGGGGATAACTTCTGCCAGCCTTCTCCGACTCTCGCGGAGAAAAAGACGAGGCAGTTATGTCTGATGCCTCCAGTGTAGCCGGCCTCGCAATATCAAAAGCCACCATTCCTCTGTGTCTCTTTGCTATCTAGCAGCAGACTCACTAATGGATTTTCTGCCACGCAGCTTTGTCTTCCTCAGTTACAAGAGTCATTACCGTTGAGGGCTCAAGTGCTGGCTAAAAAGTAGTGATTTTTTTTTTCTCCCTCCGCATTTGGATGCAGTTGCTTTCCCTGTGTGACAGAGCATTACAGTGAGTCAGTTTCTTCAGGAAGTGACAATTAGACTCCCCTGTTATAATAATGAATCTGCAAACATTTTCCTTTTATAACCTAATTTAAAATACGGCATCCAGATGTAACACTTTTTGACTCCTGTGTCCTAAAGACATGTTGAAAAGGTTGTATAACCTAATTTATAAATATAAACAAGGAGGCAGGATTATGTTAATTCAGCAACCTCCCTCCCTAATCAGTTGACATCGTGGTTTGCACTGGCATCGGCTCATATTTTCACTTTTTAAATTAAAGCAAATTAACACCCTTCACAGCATAGATAGCACCAGTCACCTGACGTACCCCTGCCATCTCACTCTTTTAAACCCTATTTAAGTCTTTTTATATCGTTTTCATTTTATTGCCTTTTATGTCTTATGTGCACTTTGCATTACCTTTTTATTCTATTACTTTTCTTGTTATAACTTCATATCACTTTGGCACAAAATTCTCATTATTGCATAAAATCGGTTTTAAAAACCGAAAATGTTCCTCATTATAACATGACACGTTTGTGTGTTGTTAGCCAAGTTATACGTGACTATATTACTCAACAACTATCAAGTGAAAAGTTTGCAACATTTTGCTAAATGCAGAACGAATGATGGTTGTATATTTCTGGAGCTAAAAGTAAAGCTTGTTTTTAGCATCAAAATTCTGGTAATTTTTTGGTTTTAGGGCTCAAAGGCCAAAAAGATTGGAAACCACTAATGTTAAAGAACACTTATTCAAATTAATTCAATCAATCTTTATCTATATTGCGCCGATTCACAACAGTGTTATCTCAAGACGCTTTCCATAAAGAGCAGGTCTAGACCAAACTCTTTAATTAAGAGCGAGACCCAACGATTCAGGAATTCAAAATAAAGGATTCAAGAATCCCCACATGAGCAAGCATCAGATATTATATTAGGGTTAGGGTTAATTGGGCCTGTTGTCTCAGCACCACTGATGTACTTTTACTGCGAACACAGATATTTGTGCCTGGTTCATTTAAAGCTTCACACTGTTATTATCCCTGCTGACATTACAGAGGTCCTGAACTCCAGTCCAACTCTCTTATATCTGTTGTTGGTTCTGGACTCGGTGCTCCGCTGCACACACGCTCATCATGTACACAAATACACTGACCACCAGGCACCCTATCATTACACACAATCCCTGCTCTGCTGAGTGTGTTCCTGTGTGTGTGTGTGTGTGTGTCGGTTTCTTTTAATACCACGCTCCACACGTACTTACTCTCCTCTTTGCTTCTTTGTCTTTATCTGTTTCTTTCCCTTCGTTTCTCGTTAATTACAGAGACAGGAGGACTAAGCTCTCTAATCTGAAAGGATACGACCCCACCATCAGCTGATCCCTTTACACTGTTACTTATACCTCAGTCCGGCACACACACACACACACACACACACGCAAATACACAAATACACACACATAAAGAGCAATATAAAAAAATGAATAAATAAAAGGGGGATTTGTATCTTTAATCGAGTTCATATCATTACACAAAATGAGAGTGCCATGTCAAGAAGAGCAGATTGTGTGCTTCTTCATTTTCAAGGCCCGAATCCAAGGATACTATGAATGTTTCAGAGAAAAGAGAACTGTCACTATTTTCTGCTACTTTACCTTTACCAAGTGCAATATCTGCTGAAATCACAGAGGCTGAAAAGGCTTTTTTGTGTTGTGCATCCATTTAATAACAAAATTGTGGTTTTATGCAGATTAAAGCTACATTAAATACCGTATTTTAAGTAGTTTCAGCTTGGCTTATCATAGTGCTTTTCATTAAATCTATTTAATGTAGCTTTATTTGTACATAAAACTGTTTTTTTTTTTATGTTCGGCTAAAACGATTAAAAAAGCAGCAAAAAAGTGCCGTTTTTTTCTTCTCTGAAAAATGAGTACAAAACGGTTGCAGATTAAATTTGAGTATTTAGGCCTTCACTATTAACCCATATGAGCAAACACACTCACTACTACAATATTCCAAGGGCATTAACACAGTGGTCAGCTACATGTAGTAGCCAGAGAGAGGGTGTGACAGACCTCATCATGTGGGGTTGTTAGTTATATATAGAAATGGGAGCACAGCTGTCTGTCCATTAGGCTAAAAGCACAGCGGCACAGGAACACGACCATGAAGTCAGTGGCCCGCCTGCCTCTGTATGACAAGACGAAGGCGAGGAGGAGAAAGACAGATAAAGAGACCTTAACATAGCTGCTGAGAGAGCAAAGGATTCGGGAAAAGGGAGGAGAGGACAGAGTAAAGATGCCAGATAAGGACAGTGAGCAGAGCGGGGTTGATTTGGCAGACTGTGGGACTGTGGGACTGTGTGTAACATGTAAAGTATAAAAATGAGTGTGACTGTTAAAAAAATCATTAAAAACAAGGGAAATTTAACTAAACTCTTCAGCAAGTCTTTTGGCAAGTTGGTAAATGATGTTTTGATCTGAGCAGAGAAGTCAGAAGGTATAAAGCGTAAAGTATCGAGCTTTAGAGGTGTTGGTAGGAGGATTTGTTACCTGAGGACAGAGCCAGGCTAGCTGTTTCCTGTCATGATGCGACGCGAAGCTAAGAGGCTTCGGCCTGTAGCTTCTTATTTAACGGACATATATGTCGCTCACTATTTTTTGTTTTTTGTAGTTGTGTTAGTCAACTTTGTCAATATTACGCACAAAGCTATTTCGTAGATATGCGCATTAGTAAGACAGAATGAGAGTAATCGCTGCACTATAATCATAAAATGACTTGATTCTACGAAATTCTTCAGGGCGAAATTATCTAAGCGCGCTGCCATTTGTTTCAAGAAAGTAAAAGCTGTTCGACAGGAGACAAAATGACTCAATAAGACTTTTCCAGTGTGAAGAAAGAACTCTGTGTTTTTGATGGAACAGAGGTAAATAAGGACACACAGGAGCAGAGAGAGAAAGCAAAGGTATATACAGGAAAATAAAACACAGCATGCATGCCTTTGCAAGAGGGGACAGAAAGAAAGAACCAGAAAAAGCTCACTGTATGCTTGCCCGCCTCCCCCGGCGTGCAGTAGGTGTCTGCTGCAAGTCTAGCGTGACTGATCTGAAATCAGGTTTTCTGCCTATAAATATAGAGCCAAGCAAGGCGAGGACTCTTCCACTTCTCCTGTTTTTCACACCGCGCGAGTGCGTAGGCCACAACCCTGCTTTCATTTTCCATTACGGCTGGATACTTTATCCAATATGCCCATTCCAGGGTGAGGAAGGGAGGACAGATGATGGAGGTTCTCAGAAAACACTGAAAATGAGAGTCTTTCATTACTGTGCTTCATAAGTAATGATGCAGGGAGGGATGGATACGGGAAGGAGGGAAAGAGAGAAAGGCTAAGCTGAAAGCAGGAGCAGCGAACACGCATCAGGACGGTCTTTTGGGTGAGACGAGAGAGGAATTATTTATAGTGAATTTACACATCAATGACAGTTTTCTCCCCCTCGTGATTTCTCTGCTGCTTGCTGAAACTTAAATGCGTTGGGAACTTGCGCCGACGGTCGGAAATGCTGCATCTGTGAGCCTGCACGCGTACGTATGAGCGAAACAAAAAGAGTGTGTGTTCATGTGTCATTGTACGCCTTTAATTGTTTAACCGCAGGAAAGTGCCAACAAATGTTTTGTTTATTTCCTGGCTAAGAGAGGATTGCCAGATTTTAGTCCTCGTGATGAGACAAGCCAACTGGCAGCTCACCGGGAAGTCTATTAAAAACAAAACACCCACACTCTGAAACACACACACACACACACACACACACACACACACAGACGCAGACAAATCCCATCAACTGCACCACTGTCATTGCTGTACCACCTATGGGTCTTTAGGCCAAACAGGCAACAACAGACATAACATCAGTGACAATGGGGCTGCTTTTGAGAACACAGTGTCAAACACACCGCCATTAAGGCTATTTTAGCTCCGAACAAATACTGCCGCATATAGACAAGCAGCTGTACTAATAGCAGTGGTTGAAACGCCCATACACAGGTGGGGCTACAATAGGTATGGCTGTCATGTGGCGGCTCCTTTTGATGTCAAACGAGAGGGAAAGTTTGCAGAGACTATAGGATCATTAGTGTCTGTGTGTGCATGTATGTGTACGTGTGTGTGTGTGTGTGTGTGTGTGTGTGTGTGTGTGTGGCCATCAGTCATACAAAACCCTCCTTTCATGTCCTCACAAAGCCTCAAATAGCTCTTCTGTTACCATAAAGGTCACGACACTGTATGTTCTCTGCCCCTGAAGTACATACCTAACGTTAAAACAACGAACTAAATCAAAAAGGTTTCCAGACTGGAGTTAAACACTAGCCCTATTTATTTTCTACCCTAATGAACATTATGTCACAAAAGATTAACTGCCAAACTGCAAGAGTAGAGAATGAATCTCATTTTGGGACTTCAAATGGCGGTGACCTTAAGGTTTTATGACGAAACATAAAACAGTGGATGGCTGCTTGTTTTATGAAGCCATCTCTAAATAGAGCAGCTATTCATAATGTCTGCCCATTTATCATAAACCTTCACGGTCAAATAATAGGGATTGACTCTTCCAAGTGGCTTGACTGAACTTATGATTAAATGTTTGTAGCTGGGAGGTGTCCTGCAAAGAAGTTGTTTTTCCGCAGAGGGTTGTGTGTTTTGCTCAGGAAAGCTCCCTCTGCAAACTAAAAATGTGGGATGGTTTCAATTTCAATCAGTGCACTTACCCTGCAAAAGAACATGTTAAAAGCTACTATGCATACTGTGATAGGGGAGCTCATAGTGATAAACCAACTGAAAAGTATTATCCAACTCACCACCTCTCCAGTTTGCCTCATTGTTTTGATTTTATGGCTCTCATAAACCAACAATATGCTACGTGCATAGAACATAATGGCACACGCAACGCTAGTTAATAGCTGGTGAGTGCAGCGGTGCATTACGCTGGATTTAGATATTTTTTCTCAGGAGTTGGTGCAGACCGAAACAAAGCTAAAAGGAGAGTGAATACTGTTTATCAGAAAGACTAAATGTGTAATAAAATGTTCACAATACAAACTTAATATGGTGACAGAATGTCAATGCTGTGTTTACAGCCTGTTGCACCAGCCTAGCACATTATACGAATTTATTATATATATTTATATTAATTTATACGAATCTTTAAAAATAGACATTTTGGGAATAGCTTTTTTTTTTTAGTTAGATGAGAAGATCGTCTCACGTCTGCAGGATAAACAAGAAGCTACAGCTAGCATCTGGCATCTGGAGGTTACAATAATAACCCTCCATAAAAATAACATAATAGCTTTTACTGATAAATAAACACCATACCATGTAACGTGTTAATAACAAAACTTTAGAGTTGTGGTAGGCAGGATTAGTAACATTTGGACATAGCTAGGCTACTTTTTGCCTCCTGTTTCCAGTCCTTGTTGTAGCTGTAGCTTTATATTCACCACATGGTGCGACAGTGGTAACAATCTGCTCATCGACACTCGCCAAGAAAGCAAAGAAGCATAACTACCAAAATAATAAACTTTTAATGTTGAGCATATGGTAAACTTGCTGGTAAACTTGTTCCTGTATTTTACAATCGTCATCGTATTTTGCTTTGCAACGAAGGTCCTCTCTGGGACAGTAAAGACATTCCTCATTAAAGGATGAATGTTAAAGGTTTGTTTGTACAGACATGGAGGATTTAACAAAAATGGAAACCTCACTTTGCGCCTCTTTCATATTCATTCTTTGTGATCGCCTGCTTTCAAAACACCAAAATGAAACATATGCACTGTAATTGCATGATATTAACCCAGATTGTTGTTGGGGGGGAGATTGTTATGCATTGTTGAGTGGGACTACTAAAGATCGTTGAGGAAAATTCTCTGCTGAGACTCCCTGGTGTGAACATAATCTGTCTCCGTGATATTTCATCTTCTATTAATAGTCACACGGTTTAGAGGGTTTTGCATATTTCAGAGAGCTGCATTGAGCACCGAAACCCATCGAAAAAACTCTGAGTCATGATCAAGCCTGGCTTAACACCGATCTGTCGATGTGGACTGTTATTATTAAGAAATCTATCTGACTAATGCAGAAGCGTGAAGTTTTGGATATAAAAGCAGAAAATAACAACATAATTTGTAACTATTCCAGGATGGTGGAAACTTTAAATGACCTTCCGCAGCCTGAATGGATATGACAGCCACACAAGAAACATACTTCTGTTGAAATAAAGCATAAATCCGACAATTTCTCACCTGTGGAAGATATTTGCTAGGAACGCACAGCCCTTATTTTAGGGAGGGTTTAGAGGATATTGAAGCTTGCGGTGACCCTTTCACCTGTAAAGGATATTGAATGGACAAAAGACCGTCTGAGGTGGGTTCCCTGCAGACGTGTGCAGACAAGTGGAGCAGAGAGGAGAGAGGACCAACAACAGTGAAACAGACAGCATGGGATGGGCAGAGAACAGATGTGTTCCTTTGTAAGGGCCATAAACATGAGTCATTCAACTTTGAAGATGGCTGAAGGGCACGGAGGACTCTAAAGGAAAGTGTGAAGACAGGAGGTGTAAGGAGAAATCAAAGCGCCGCAACAGGAGGAAGGCGAATGCAAAAGACAAATAAAATGTGATAGAGGAGGCAGGAGAATAAGGTGGAAGCGGAAGAATTAAGAGAGCAGGGGGGGGGGAGAAGAAAGAGTGGTGGGGAGACTAAATGGTCTGTTTTCGGCAGCAAATGTGCTCGCGGTGAAATCCATCACTGGAGGTACGGCTGGCAGCTCATCTACACTGCAGCCTTTGTTTTATGGCGTTGACACTGCCACCGCCACTGTGTTTTCATCAGTCAGGGCCCTGACACCACCCTGGGGAGCCGCACATGAACAGGCATATGTGTGGGCGAGGAGATCGGCGCATCTGCATATCTGGGCTTGTGAGTGGGTGTGGGTGTGTGTGTGTGTGGGTGTGTGTGTGTGAGTGTGAGCTCACACTTGTTTGTCTCTACCTGTATGTCCCTGTGTAGCAAGCGATGCAGAGTGTGTTGAGATTTTTATAGATTAGTGAGCTAGACGCTACCATGGAGGGGAAAAAAAAAATAAGAGAGACACTGCAGCATTGTCGGCCCCTGATTAAATCCTTAAAATACTCAAGTAATCTACATAAGAACCTCAGTGTGAGGCAACCATGGATTTCTTTCTTCCCTAGTGTGGCGGTTTATTTTTTTCTTTGTGGTGCAAGCCTTGCAGGTCTTAGCGGTTTGTATTTCAAACACTAATTCTTCATGCTCTAAGGACAGCGGCAATATTTCCCAAAGAAACTCCCATGGGTGTTTATTTAGGCCATAAATATATGTGGAGGGGGGGGGTGGCTCAGCAGTTACAAAACCGCAGAGTTACAGTTTACAGCCTTTCTATTGTGTGTGTATGTGTGTGTAAAGACCAAATTGAGTCAACTTTTAATTCTTTGTAACTTTTGATAACTCCTGTTGGCGGAAAAATAATGTTTTTCATATTCTCCATGTACGTTATGCATGTTTTGTCTTGTAATCACATTGCAGCAGCCTGTTTTGGTAACAAGACTACAAACAACATCTCATTGCTCCACTCTCTCTTATTGGTACAGAAACTCTCAAGCAGATTGAAGCAGAAGCATCATAAAATATAGATCTAAAAAGGGCTAACCCCTGTAAGCCCCTGTATGCGCTCTAAATCCATAGAAACAAACACAACAAATTCGATTTATATGAAGGTTGCCATTCAAAGTGCCATTGTCACAAAGCCCCTTTCTTCCTCTTCAACCCCAGACTCCATCTTTCCCCCTGAGCCCTGTTTTAATCATCTTTCCAGATAATCGCTGATGTGTCCTAATTTCAGACTAACTGCTAATAATTTACAGTATGTATTTGACATTTGCCACGGTATACTGTTTTTGCAGTTGACATACAAAAACTTCTACTGTCCTCCCCTATTTTGCCCACAAAACATTTTTAAAAAATGTATACCAACCACTTGCCAGATCGTCTATGTTGCTTTGTCACCATCCCTCATTCCTAAATCTTGAAATCTCTGTATTAACATCACCAACTTTCTTGCTTTCCCTCTTTGGAATAATTTCCCTAATTCTGACTGCCTGTAAGCCTGCTAATTGAGCTGCAGATTCCAGTATTAAAGCTTTGAATTCAACCTGCTCTGCCCGAGTTTCTGCCTTGCATTTATTAACACGGTTGCAATGTTAAGCAGAGCACAAATGAGTAAGAATAAATAATTCAAGAGCTTGTGTGTGCGTGAACAAGGTTCGGTGCGTGTGTATTCAGACCCAGACAGCAGGTTAGGAGGTGATTACCTGTGGTCTTCAGGGGATGAACGAGGCCATGGCCTTTAAGGAAGGCCTCAGCGTGAGGGGATAAAAGCTCATTGACCAGCCAACTTTTCAAATACTGTGGATTTTTGGATTTGGGGTATGTATGGTGGGCTGTGACAGTGTAGAAGCCATCCAAAAGTGCATATTGTTCTTTGCATGCATTTGTTAATCCCAGACTGATTTCCCCCTGTGTGTTACTGGTATAGATATTAGAACAGGTGGAATAACCAGCACACAAGATAAAAAAGGCAAAGTTAAAAGAAAAGGTTTGAATATTTATGTTGATTTACACTTCCTATCCTGATATGTGTTTTGTGACCCATCTGATTACCAGCTGTGACTGTTTTAACCTTGTGGGTTTGTGAGTGAGAGTGTTTATGTGTCTGTATGTCTGTGGATTTTGTCAACACGCTAAGTGTCACAATCTTGTAAGATGCAGTCATGAAACATAACAGGTGTAAAGTAGAGATCACAATGAAGGCCACGCTCAGAGATGGTTGTGGGCAGAGCAAGGTCGCTGGAAGTAGGGGGGTAGAAATTCAATCAGTCATTCCTGTCCACTGATCCAGCGCAATCCAAATATCATTCAACCTTTATCATAACAACTAACAGCAACTGACGTGATGCATCTTACATACTAACATAGTATTTTATGCTAACTTCTGTCAACAATGACCAATCCATTCATAAAAAATAAAAATATCTAAGTAGAAGGAGCAATAAACCCTTATTTAGATGTCCCTGTTCCTGCGGTGATGGTTTGGCAAGTTGAATAAATCTGACACGGTTCACCTGTTTTTCTAAACTCACTTCTCTCATGTCATGTTTTTCATGGCACCACACGCACCGTTTGGAATGGTGGCTGGTGTGATCGCATCGCAAGATGATCTCTAGCTTATCTTGTGATCTCTTGCGGAGGTCACGACCCCAGGATGGGAACTTAAGTAGATGACTGTCGATTAATGCATTAGGCCCAGTGATGGAGTTCATCTGGAAAGGTTACAGTTTATCTCCATGCATGTTTGTCTCAATGAAATTTAGTCATACTTAGGGAGCAGGCAAGTAGCAAATAGCTGTGTGTGTGTGTGTGTGTGTGCTCGTGTGTGTATGAGTGTGTGTATACATGTGAGCGTGGACGTGTGGAGTCTGTGTGGCTGCTTATGTGACACCTGCATAAACACAGATTGCTCAGATAAACAGCAGACACAAGAGGTCAAGTCAATGGAGCCAGTTGCATTTTATGATTTTGTGTGTGTGTGTGTGTGTGTGTGTGTGTGTGTGTGTGCTGGAGGGCAACAGTGATAGGTATGTGCATGTGTCTAATGGCATTCATGTCCTCCCAGACACTTTTACTGCTTCTAGGCACGAACACTATCGACGACTGAGTCTTACGGAGTCACCAGCTTATCTAGATCACAATGATAAACACACACACACACACACACACACACACACACACACACACACGCCCAGGCTCTAAACAGCGTGACGACACATTACACACACACACACACACAGAGGTTATGAACTAAGCATAATGATCTCGGTTGAGCTAGACACACAGTCCAACTGTGTGAGCTCACTTGTTTTGCAATGTCCCAATCATATATCACCAGCTGCTCCACACACACACACACACACACACACACACACACACACAATGCAATGGGAGGAATTTAAGGAATGTCGAGCATTTATCTGCAGTCCGCATTTCCGTGCAATTCCAATCAAATCTCTATGAGGATGCATGTGTCTTCCCTGCGTATGTGTTTGTGTAATCGGCGCCCGTCTAACCTTCATCATGATTATCTCCTCTTCCCTCTGCTGTGATTTTAAATCAGACTATTCTGTTGATAAAGGTTGCGTTAAAGTTTTTCTTGCACTGAGAGATAAACTAATGACCACTACAGATAGTCAGTGTGGCATTTAAGGAAACATGCTTATTGCTCTCCAAAGGTTAGATAGAGAAGGTGTTTCATGTCTGTGCAATAAATCTGAAGTTGGAGCCAGGTGAGCGTTAGCTTAGCTTAGCATTAAGGGTGGAAGTAGGGGAAATAGCTAGCTTGGAGCTGTCAAAGGGTAAAACCACAATGCTGCAGTTTTTACAGAGGTTAAAAAAATATAAAATAAATGAATATAAAACAAAATGTAGGCCAATTTGTCATTTCTACACTTAAATACAACGGCATTGACGCATTTAAATTCCTTTCTTTGCTTTAATCTAGTTAATTACTGAATTCTTTACGTCGAATTTGTCTTATTTAGTTCTCTAAAATTACAAATAATCAATATTTAGCTCATTTATTCATAACCCATAGAAACACAGCCAATGATAAAGGGTCTCATGTAGAAATTACTTTATTTTAATGAGTTAAAACCCTTAAAAAAAATCTCTTAACTCCTGTGGGTGTGACAGGTGCTATGGAGGAAGGTACAAACTGAAAACAACCAGAACTTCCACACACTGTTTCGCTTACTGCTTAAATATTTGTCAAATTAGACATTATTATAAATATAAATAATATATATAAATATTTCAGCAGTAAGTTAATCAATCAATCTTTATTTATACAGCGCCAATTCCTAACACTGTTATCTCAAGACGCTTTCCATAAAGAGCAGGTCTAGACCGAACTCTTTAATTAAGAGAGAGACCCATCGGCTCAGGAATTCAAAATTAAGGATTCAAGAATTAAGTGAGACAGTATGTGGGAGTTCCCATTGTTTTCAATGGCTTAATAAGCCAAAAAGGTCGGGAACTACTGCCCTAAGCACCCTTTCTCTCCCACTACCCTGTTTGCTTCCACCTACCCCCCAAATATTTCATGCAGTCCTTAAACTGTCCACACAGATAATGCATGGAAGCCTTTGATATGTACGCTATTTCCAGCCACATCACTTTCAAGTTGGGGTCACCTTCTGCCACCTGACTGAGCGTTTGCTGCAGGGTCCAGATGCAACCTTCTGAGTGCATCTGTCCCATAATACAGAGCAAAATCTCTCCCAAACAGAGCTACAATGAACCATCTGTGATCACAGGAGCAATGTAAAGTAATGTAAACTTTTGTTTTATGGTGAACTCAAGGACCACTGTCAGCATCACTGGTCCAGGAGAAACGCCAAAGGTTAACCAGCTCCCTGGTGTGACACATTCACTCTGCTGTTGAAGTTTTGTATGAGCATGTTGTCTCCTGGAGGATAACAAAAGGTCAGTTCCCTGGACGCTCGCTGAGCTTGGTGCTAACACACAACCACATGCTTCCTATGTCCACCGCTGAGAATAGCAACGACATGGGTTCCTACTGCAAAAAATTATTTTCATAGCGTACTATGACACATACAAATTTACACAACAGTTTTTCTAAACAAGATTAGTTCACTTGGAAAATGTTAAAGTTTTTCAATGAGATTTGATTAAAACATAATAATACTCATAGAAAATGAAAAAAAGAAAATTAATAATGTGTATTTATTTATTTTTCAGAACAGCACAGTTCAAGACATTATTTTTTACAACTGTTTTTTCTCCTTTTTTTCCAAGGATAGAAATTAAGAAAAAAAACGAAACGAATGGGAAAACACGAGGGGCAGTTCTTACTCCTTATTATGCAAGTGGTTCTGGATCAATCTTAAGTTTCTGTATTGCATTTTGGAAAATGAACCCTCTTCTGCTTTTTATGTTTGTATACTTCAGAGTATCATCTTGCTGACGGCTTTTGTGGCTCGTCCCTGACTTGGATTGACTGCTGAATAGCTGTGTGACTGTAAAATAAATTGTAATTTTCACTGGCGGTCATACACCAGAGATGGTTTTGAGGGGGAAAAAAAAAACCATATTTTGTCCTTTCTCATGTCTTCTCTCTTTGTGTTCCCAAACTGTGGGCCTTCGTTTTCATTTGCACTCAAAGCCTCTCTTCATACAAAACATCCACACTCTGCAACTGCAAGCTCAGACAGGGTCAGCCCTCACTAAACATTCAGGAATTCTCATTTTGCCAAAAACAACCACCACTCTCTACTCATCTAGCAAATCATTTCTCTTCAGGGTATTCAGAAATATTTCAGCACTTCACTTTAACTACTCCCAACATTTTCAGCATGTGACCCCTTAAAAACAAAGCGATGTCTATCTGTGACCTTCTGTTACAGATTACAGCTTTAGTGTAGACAGGGGTTATAAGCAGTCAAACCAAAGAGTGATTTTTCTTCTTCTTAGGTTGTTTGATTTCTCTGAGTTTTAGAGGTCGTAAGAGGCAAAAGTATTACCTATTTCACGAAATCTGGGGCTTAAAGCACCGACCGTGAATCACAAAGTCCGCAGTTCAAGTGTGCCTGGCCTCAATTCCTGTAATTTCTCTACCACAAAACTCTAGTACTTAATACTAATGCCACAAAAATACTTAATACTAAAAAAAAAAAAACAGTGGTTTTACCTGCTACATAATTGAAGATTTGAAGAATTGAAGATTAAACCACCCAAAGTAATACCGCAAGATATTATATAAGATTAGATAACATTATATAAGAAATGAAAAAAGTTGATAAGAGAAAAAAAACAAGAATTTGGTAGCAAACACTTGAGACGTGTCTGACCACGTGATGAAATGAAGTCTAATACTTTCAATATAATTATTGAAGTCTCTTTTAGCTCCATTTAAGGCCATAAAGCCAAGACAAACTGCAGATTGAAGTGACTCATCACTACAGGCAACCTCTCTAACATTTTGGTGTTACAAATGTCCTTCGATTATTATTAATAAAATATTCATTATAGATGATTTAACTTCTTTTTGTTGCTTGATTAGTTTTACCCAAGTAGCAGTTTCAGTGTAGGATTTACTGAAGACTTACAAAGAATCTGAATATTGAGATCACGTGCAGAGAGCAAGCACAATCTTATGACCTGTGGTTTCTGTAAGAGCAACGTTCAAACAACACTTCAGGAGTCCAACACACTTTCACACACAGTCACACGCGCACTCTCGGGCTTCCTTATTGGCCGTGCCATCCTCAGCCTTGTGTAGCTCTCAGTGCAGTGAGATGAGGAGACAGTGGGTGCAGTGTGGAGAGACTGGCCTCGCTCCAGAGACTCTCCAGAACATTCCATAGAGAGACCGCTGGCTGGCAGGCGGGATGGCTGCTGGTAAACAAGCCAAACAACAAATAACAACACCAGCTCTACATAATTCCTACAGAGGAAAAAAAAAAAAAAATCCATTCTGAAAGGGGATTAACCCCTGTCATATTATTCCTGTGATCTGTGACGATTCGACCACAGTTTGTGAATACAAAAAAAGTTGATTATGTTATCAGTGGATAGCTGCTCTGCTGGTTCTATAACAGTATTTTGGATGATTTTACAGGGATAATTAGTTATTCTGTGGTTCCCAACTACAATCATTGCAATGAATGTTATTCACGTTTTAATGCTAAAACGCCTCTATTTTAGGTTGGATTTCGCGATATTTGGAAATGCAGAACTTGTCATACAGCTGTATTCTTGTCAGAAAAGGCTGTTAAACGCAGCAACTAACAGAATAAATTATCAGTGTTTTCCACAAGCGCCAGCTGTCGACCAGACAGCATCTGATTTGTTTCTGGTTGGCTTCTTCTTTAATAGTAAGTCTATGTTATTAAGTGTGAGCAATTCCTGCAACTCTGTTTGATAAGTTGATGATATATCAGCAGGGGTTAAATGAGGATTTGTCACGTGGGGGGGCTCTGACTTAGCAGGGCTCACAGCAGTCTGCGATAATGACAGCAGTGACAGCTTTTGTGACAAATGCAGGTTCACACAGCATTAAGACTTGAGGCTTAATGAGCAAAACAGCACAACACAAACAATCCGTTTACTTCAAAAACTAACTTTATGTAAGTGAGAGCCTGTTATTGCTATGTAGTCAGCAGATTTTCTCAACAGATTAGACTAATCAGTAAACCAGACGACCCTAAGAGACAAACACTCGCCCATTAATTCCTAGTTGAGCTGACCTCTGCACGATTGACAGCAGCTGACTGACTGCAGCTCCATGCCAACCGCTGCTAGTCCACACACACATCAATCATGTCATTATGTGCTGAAACAGCCAAGAGTGGGTGGAGAGTGCCGACAATCATTTCAACCTGGAAAAATAATGTGGCTAAACAGCTGTACACTGAAGAAACAAGCATGCAAGTAACACTTTGGTTTCCAAAAGTGTTCCAGAAAAATCTATTTCATGTTGAGTCATGGGGTCAGGTGTAGGTATTGTTAATGGCAAGTCATTGGTGGTTTCTCAAACTTATAAATTGATGTCTTTATTAAAGGGGTATTTTGGAATTTGGGGTGAAAAAACGTTTTTGATTTCTTGTTGGGAGTTAAATGAGAAGACTGAAGACCACGATCACATCTGTAGGAAGCAACCGATAGCAGCCAGCCAGCTCAGCTGTGCATAAAGACTAGAAACAGGGTGATACAGTTAGCCCGGCTCTGTCAGAAGGTTACAAATAATAGTTTAAAAAAAGAGAAAAAGAAGCCTACTAGCACCTCTAAGGAAATTAACATGTCATATCTCATTTGTTTAACCTGTACAGAAACCTCAGGTCTAGGCCTTATGGGAAATGGGGTTTTTTAAAAGGCCAATAAAAAACATGGGGGAAAAGGTTACCCTGACAGAGTACGCTCCATCTAGCCTGCTTCTTCCCTAATTCTAGTCTTTATGCTAAGATATGCTGACAGTAGTGTCATCATTTCTAATCAGTTTATGGTATTAATGAATTTAAAACAAAGCTAATAAAGATGCTACAGAAAAAGCAGTATGGGTGAAGAAGACTGACGGTGTCTTAGTGTGGTATTTTCCTAAGACGTGGCTACACGACACCGGCGTGCGGCCGCCACATCGAGATGTGCTGCTGCAGCAACAGACCTCTGCTGCAGGAACGACGGGAAGATTAAACGTCGACTGGAAGTTAAGAGCGACTGAATCGTACTTTTGATTCACCAGCCCTTGAGCACACTGACAAATGTGGTGCACATTTGTCAGTGTGCGTTTACATTTGCTAGTTTTTTCAGATTCTATGTCTTTCTGTGTTTCTTATAAAAGTTGTGTGTATTTCTCTGTATTTGCATGTATTGAATAAGTGCATATATCTGTGTGTGTGTGTGTGTGTGTATACACAAGTGCTTGCAAGTATTTCTTTGTTTTCCTAGAAGAATGTAGATGCGAATATATTTGTATTCCAATGTTTAGCTATTTGTGTGTGTGTTTTATCAGGACGAGCAAGCTGTGTGTGTGTGTTCCCCAATGTGTTAGTGTGATGCAGACACGGGGTTTGAGGTGCATCGTGAATTCAAAATGGACATGTGATTAATGAGTAAATACACCAGTGACAACAGGAGGCCCTACAGAATGATTGAACCCCACTGAGTTTGCTGCTGTTAATATAAAACCTGTATGTGCGTCTCAGTAAGTAATATTATGGTCATAATCCCACTCAGCATGATTACTCTTTTGACGGTCCTCCCACTTGCACTACAACAAACGCTCATGCATTCACTGCCAGGACCTGAACATGGTCCCACAAGGCCCCTGCTCCACACAGAAAAAGAGTTTAGATCCAAAAAAGCATGGTTTAGCATGGCTTCAGACCCAATGTTATACCTGACTTACACATTCTACACATCAGCTCCAATAATAAATCCATATCAAGAGTTTCATTTATTAACCGTGCCCTCTGTAGCCTTTAATCATTGTGCTCTATCAATCTATAAAAGTGAATATACTTAAGGATTAGACAATTTTAACATACAGTGTAAACAATGTAAACACATTAAAACCAGAAAAAAATTGGAAATGTTGCCTATTTACTCATGTTAAAAGCATAATAATCAATTTAATGACTAAATCAACTAGATCTGAGCAGGTCAACTAATCAGCCAGGCCAATGCTCTGCTTCTGAAATGCTTCTGAGACAACGCTGTCAGGATTTAAAGCCGACAGAGCAAAACCAGACCACAGCCGGAATGCCATGCAGATGTGTCTTGTGGGTTTTCGGGCTCTGGCATTCAAGTTCTTCTGGAACGCTTAGACCACCTGCCGTGCACTGCCCGAGGCTTGGAGGGAGGCCCCCTGGCTGTCCGGGTCCCTGGAGCAATGGCCCCACTGGCCCCGGTCCACAACGCTGCCTTGCTCACCACAATTAACACATAAACGCCCCCTTCTCGTTATTGCCATCGTCCCTCAAACATCTGCACAGTGGCCGACAGATTAGCTCTGTGACCCTAAGACCACATTTAGCGCAGCCTTGACATGCGAACACACATGTATTAAAGGATAATTCAGGTTTAAAACAGCTCAGACCTTATTTTTGTAGGCTGTTCATTGGCTCACCAAGATACTTGCTGAGATCTGGAGAGGAGGCGCCATCACTAAACAGAAGGCTTCAAACTACTGTATTTGTGCAATGAGCTACTGTTGCTGAGATCTCTGTCCTGGCTTTTGGGTTTTACTGCCAACTATACAGTAATGGGAACGTATGGCTCGCTTACATAGCTATTTCCTGAGCTTTTGACTATATCCCAAGGCCTTCCTCAACTAATAGAACTGGCACAGTTTTTATCATGTGACCAAAGTGCGGGATTTTGTTCATGTGATAGCATTTGTTTGTAAATGCGGCTAAGATCATAACCTTTTGAGGTGATAATGGATAAATTAACATTTGAGGAAGAGGGCTGTGGTTATTAGATACAATGTTCCTATTATCAATGGGAATGATTGCTTACGTTACTAAAATTAGGGTTAGGGTTTTAGTAAACCTGAGGAATTTTTTAAAAGCAAGGCACACACATCTGGTCTACCAAACACGAAGCGGTACACACAGTGACAACAGCTTTCATCTGCGATTGTCTGCAACTCCACTTTGAGATTCACATCAACGTTCCACAAATATAACAACCCCTCAATTCTCTCGCTCTCTCTCTCCCCCCCATCTCTCTCTTCTTCTCTCTGAACCCAGGCGATCATACACCGCTCTCTCGCTCCTTTTCTGCTGAATCCTCCGCCTCCCACCTTCTGCGGCAATACCAGGCCAATATTTCAGTCTCCTTTTAAATATTTCACATTCATTTTAAATAATTCGCTCTCATTTTTAGCACTGGCAAAAGCCACAATGCGCTGCGGAGCCCACACACGCGCGCAACACAAACACACACAAAATGAGGCGTAAAGTTAATTAGACATGGAGCTGAGAGAGAGCCTCTTCCTGCTGTGACACAATCATCTACACTGCACCTCTAAGGGAGAGACGGGTTAGGAGTATGTATGTGTTTGTGCCTTAATATACACACAAACACACCCACACGCAAGCTTATATACATCAAACACACTATAAATGAATGCAGAAGCAAAATAATAAATAAAAAAACAGGATACCCTCAGACAGATAAACAAACACACGGAAAAAATACAGTTGTGTGGTCTCAGTTCACTCCTGAGAAACTACTTAAATTACAGCACAGAGTTGAGTCATTATCAGACCATAAACTGCTCTAAGATGATACGTAAACATTATAGCGAGGATATTCTACTGACTAACTCCCCTCACTTTCTCTACCTCCAACCTGCCATGTCTTCCTTTGGATCAAGGTGAAGTTAGACCACAGCAGGTTTGTCCAACAACTTCCTGCTTATACCGAAGCATGAACACGTACACACGCAGTCCGTTAGAAGTATTATCCAGTGATCTTCCTCTGTTTACCCTGCTCTCCCCAGCTGAGTGCAGCCTAAGCTCGGCCATGCTTTGAATTCATAGCGGCTTCTTTTGGTCCACATACCCTGCAATCCCTTTGTGTGTGTGTGTGTGTGCGCATATGTGCCTCTGTCTATACCCTCATTGTCAAAGAGTAAGACAGAGAAAAGGGTGGTTTGAAGTTCTTCTCAGAGATTTCTGCCTCCACCCCGATATGGTGCCAGTGAACTGACTTTCATTTGAGCTACACAAATCATTGCAGAACTGTATGTAATATATCTTTCCAGAAACAGTGTTCTGGTTACTCCGGATAACCACAGTCCCCCACTGTAATCAGTTTTCAGTGGAAATACTTTGTACCGAAGAAATAGTTCCTAAACAGTCGCTCACTGTTTACTTGAAATTTATAAAAAGTTAAATGTGAGGTTTGTGAATAATCCAAACTAACTAGAACGTTGATTCTGGAAATATTCCTAGACATGTTTCTGAAGATGTTGCTGTTGCCTTTTTAAATATGTAAATGTAATGTATAGCCTGGATACATACATACACCTACACCGTCCTGCTGCTGTAAATACTCACTAGAACTAAAAATGTGTATTAATCCACTGCTGAAAATAGTCCATGTTTAGGCAAATTAGCTTTTAAAGAATTTAAACTATGAAACTATATATTTGAGACCGTTTTCTCACATGATCTTTGCTTCGGTGGGACTGAATGGGCCTTGGGCTGAGCGCCACAGACAGTTTGGGGAAGTCTCACACATTGTTGGTCTTTTTATGGGATTTGCTGACAAGAAATATATAGAATAACGCTAGTCTTCATCATTTAAATTTCACAGGCATCTGCCATAAAATAAAAAAAGTATCATACAAAAAGTTGAATGGTGTGCACATCTAGCACACACAAGCTATCCCACTGAAAACAAAACAAGTGGTTTGTGTAATTGCAGTACAGAAAACCCCCAGACAAATAAAAAAGGTAGAAAAAAAACACATTCTGAGGCATCAGTTGCCATCTGCTCCTGAGACACTGTTTCTGCTGATGAATCGCTCCCTCCCCTTTAATCCCTCTGTCTCCTACTTTATTCCTTCTCTGCCAAAACTCTCCTCATACTGAAATGCATGTTTTCCCTTGTTCAACCTGTTTATTTTTTTTCTCTTTCAACTGTCTAATTTTATTTCTATACCGCTCCCTTTGTCTCAGGGTCACTGAGAATGCTGAATATAATGGAGAAAAAAAAAAAAAGCCTGTGTTGTCCTTGTGCGAGGAGAAAAATGGAAGGAAAAGAATAGAGCAACAGGGGAGGGGCTCATGAGGGAAATGTCCAAATGTTTGTTTATGCCTAATTGGGCCACAGATGAGCCAGCGGCCATCTCAGATAACAGTCTATCCAAAAAGGAAGGAGGAGACAGGCATGAGGGGGAGGGAAGGATATACTTTCGGGTGCTGCAGAGGAGAGATGGGGAGCAGCGGTGGCGTTTGAAAGAATAGCGGAAGTTAAGAGGGAGGATGCAAAGTGACGGTGTTTGGCTGTGAGGAGAGAATATCAAGGATGGGACTGTAGTAGAGGGGATGAAAGAAGTAGAGTGAGGAATTAAAGGAGTGGCAGTGGGACCTCAGGGAAGCGGTATCCAGTAATTAAACAACAAGACTTGTGTAGCATGTGTGGCCGTACTACAAAAGTTCTTATACTCCTCCCTGCTGAGCACATTCAGAAAGACATTGCATCTAATTAGAGAAACATATTGGAGCCAACATTCCCACTGAACTTGCCTAGTGGGCTCATAGAGGTGCAGAAGTAATGTACAAGGATACATAAAAGGGCATATCCAACAAATATGCAAATATGTTTCAGAGCTTTGCTAGCGAATTTGCCCAAAGGTATAGGACTGATATGGATGCCAAGATCAAAGTCGGTGACGAAATGGACAAGTAAAAATGTCAACTGAGGAATTTTGAAAAAGAAGCAATCACATGCAATGAAGTTTGTACTGGAAACAAAGCAAGGCGACACTCGCTGCTGTGTACGGTAAATAAAGCTTGTGGGAATGTGTAACTCTGTGTGACCTCTTCAAATCAGTGCAAGTGTTGATGACTGCGAGTGTGTGGCACGATGAGTCCCAGTGACAGCGCAGTCAGTTTAAAACGAGCGAGTAATTAGTTTACATACTGTACTAACTGAAAGAGACACAGCAGCACATGTATCTTATTCCACTCTCAGTCTAGCTTGTGACTGTAACTGAAACTTGACATTTTGAAATGAAAGCTGTCGATATTTTTATATTAAGACTGGATTACATAAACATGTGTAATATAAAAAAGGGGATGACAAATCTAGAAAGAAGTATCGCCCAACCCTACAGCTTCCCTCAGCACTACAGTGCATTTCACCAACTTTCGGCTCATTGTTTTGCAGCTCTCAGCTTTAATGCTAAATGGTTTACTCTCATTGCTCTCACCACTGTTGTTTCAAGCAGCAGCAGCAGGTTGATGTTTTGATAAGCTCACTGTGCACTTCCTGCAGCACTAAGCGGTTTACGGACAAAGTAACTCGCTGCTGAACATAATGGAGCATTTAGCAGCTAAAGAGCCAAATATTTCCCTCATGGTTGGTAGAGACCAAAAATAGAGCTAAAAGGAGAGGGAGTGTATCAAGTAGCTAGAAGCATGACTCCAAATAGAGAAAAATAAACAAACAATTAACACTTCTTTCATTAATCTGAAATTTCTCATGTATTAAAACTGTCCTTATCCATCAGTAATGAAGTCATGTACTGGGTATACCCCCATACTAGGATAATTCCACTTTATGCAACCTGGGTCTTGGTGATCTCAACAATTACCTTGGTGAGTTCAATTCTGTCACAACTGATTGAAATGACAATCATGACAGAAATAAGAAACAAATTGAAATACGGAATTATTCTTAAACTATTTACTTAAACTTTCCTTAATGAACATGAGGGCAGGCAGATTTGGAAACATCCAGTTCAATGAAGTCTGAAAACACAAAGGGTTCTTTCCATTGTGTGCAAGGACAGTTTGAGGTCTTCACCTCTAGACAGAGGCTCAGTGTACCAAAAGCCATTCATATAAAATCAGAGGGTGGTGATGGCGAAAGTTATTTTAAGATCATTTTTGAGATTATGAGTTATGATGATGGTGTGCCCAAGGTTTTGCATTAGGCTTTCACTTGATGCACATTATTGTATTTTATGCACAGTATCTTAAGTTTTTGTTCTTTGTTTCACTTGGTTACAAGAATGTGGAAACCAAAGAATGTAAGTGCGTCCCTTGATGGCAAACGTAAGAGAACAATGGGACAGAATCTCGGCCAACACTGTTTTTATCTGAAAGCAATATGTACACATAGTGCTGTGCCCTCATTTAGCTAGCTAAACATCATTCATCTTTTAGTTAGTGGGAGAGCTGAAAAACAGACGAAAGCATATCAGTTGCACTTATTTTGTGCATAATTTGCCTGAAAGCCACATGAGGTTGGGAAACAGGAAAGTCAAGGATTCAGACGTGTAGAGTAACCTCCATCCTGCCTCTGCAACAAATGCTGACACCAATATCCCTCCTTCCCCCTACATCATTCCATTGCAGAAAAATTCATTACATTACTCTGCAGCTGTCCATCAACCAATCCATCCCGCCAGGGGTGACTTGTCTTGCATTTTTTTTCACATTAGTGAAAAATTACAGTGCCTTTTCACTGTCTCCAACCCAGTTTTCAATTTCCTGTGGGTGGCTGACGTCTGCTGGCTGTCGAAGTGGGATGACGCTGGGTATTTGATGTCGGCGTTGTCTGGTTTGAACACGGCCGACTGGGTTGGGGTGCTCTCTACGGGGACCCTAAAGCTCTTGGGAAAAAGTACAGAGAAGAGCGGGAGATTGAAGTCACTCCAGCTCCCGCCTCAGAAGCTGACAGCTGAGAGATTAGTGGTTAATTAAGTCGGGCGAGTTGACTGGCATGCGGAGAACAGCCCTCGAGCCAATCAGAGTTTTCGTTTGGTCGGAAAACAAGAGCAGAACTACCGCAGCCTTTAGGGAGAGCTCACTGGAAGACATTCGACTGTAGCCAAAAGCAGCCCGAATACTTCCTGACTCCCCAGCTCCCCATCCCTCTCGCACATCTGGAGAGCCTAGATAAGGAACATGTAATGAAAACAAAATGGTGATTGACACCTAGCTCGCTATGTGCATATTTAAAGCCGTTTACATTAAAATTTTCAGGTGCAGAAGGATGCAAAAAAAAAAAACCTGGATGAGAGGAGAGGGAAGGAAAGGTAGATACAGTATGTGGCACTTGAGAATACTGAATGAAAGAGAAAAGGACAGACAGACAGACAGAGAGGAAAAGACATTTGCACAGAGTGTTTTTGAAATGTCACACCTCAGCAGGACCATTTGCTGACCTCGCCACTCGCCCACACACACACACACACACACCTCAGGATTTCTTGGGAGTGGGACAGAGACAGACATGGTTCAACCACGCACCGGCCATTTCACAAAAACACTACAGCTTTCCTCTCTGATCGCTCCATCAAAGAGAACTTCCTGCTTTTAAAAGACATGTAAATAGCCCTTCAATCACATCAAACAGGTCATGGAAATCACATCAAAAGCACTGGCGAGTTGAGAGCAAGGTCGCGACCATGAAGTTGTTTTCCAATTGCTCTGTTTGGTGTAATTATGTTGTGCTCCAGAAACACGAACATGAAATATTCATCATTTGATGTGCAGTCAAAGGCTTTGTTTTGGGAATAGTAGGACATTTTGAGCAATATGCTTATGATCTTTCTTGCGTTAGATGAGGAGATAGACAACATTTTCGTGTCTGTACAGTAAATATGAAGATAACTGGTTAGCACGGTTTGGCATGAGCACCAAAGCAGCAACAGCAACAAGATCTGCCGATGCACTTCTGCACGTTTTTGTACGGAATAAACAAACGAGTTATAACATGTTAATCGGGGAGCTGTAGATTTGGATTTTGTTACCTTAAGACAGAGTTTGGCTAGCTGTTTCCCCTTATTTCCTGTCTTCGTGCTAAGCTACGCTAACTCCTGACTGTAGCTTCATATTTCGCAAACATACACATGAAAGTGGTATCAATCTTCTCATCTCATTCTTGGCAAGAAAGCAAACAAGTTTATTTCCCCAAGATATCTTAACTATCTTCCATAAAAAATGGTTTAACTGTCAACGTAGCGTTTGTTTCTCTTTGGAGTTTATGAAATATGATGTTTTACAAAGCGTTATGGCAGCTGGAGGAAATATTCTCCAGTCATAATTTACAATGATGATACACAGAAGATGGGCCTCTTCCATTACACATAATATATGATTGCGAGTGCGCTGTTTCAATAAAACTCTGAAAACTAAAATTCAGTTGTAAGCTCCTTTTTTTAAGCCCCTGCCCTTGGAAAAGTTACCACAGGTACAATTCTAATGGGTTTAGTTTAATTGCAGCCACTGGGCTTCAGAGGTTGCCCCACCTGGCATTCAGATGATGAATGAGCGTAGGAACGAGCATCCTTATGTTGCAGTGAGGGAGCAAGGGACACGAGACATCTGAGAGGGCGAGGGAGCGTTGTGGCCTAGGGCTTGTGTGTGTGTTGGTGTGTGTGAGACAGAGATAAAGAGAACTCATTGCAGAAAAATACAAACACATACAAACCAGAAAACTAATATTTGACTTTAATATGAGTCCCCCCCCAGCTTCCTCCCTGGACATTCATTATATCCTTTCTTTTATCTATGCAATATATTATGTTTTGTTGTCATGGTTCCTCTCACCTCTAGTTAGTTGGCTCTTTTTTCATTTGCCTATGAGTTGGTTTCAAATTAACTTGGCGATAATAACCCCAATTCTCTATTTCTGTACATTTTCATGATTCGCTACATCAATCACAACAGAATCTAATCAGGAGCTACCTATAACTTAATGAGCAGCCTCATGATTGAACCCGGACCTCATTTGATATTTATATACTTATATGATTCACTGGATGAAAGCACCAAAGAATGAGGAGGGGAAAAAAAAAAAGCAGAAGTTCGGAGTCATCGTTAAATTTGATTTGTCTGTAGTTTATCATTTCTGAAAGTAAAAATGCTGCAGAAGTTTTCTCCACAACTTTCACAGTGCACACACAGACTGCTAAAAGCGCCGCTCATCAAATCATCACTTTTACCAACTCAGTTCACTTGGCACTCGCACTCTGGCGCTGTCATCATTAGCACCACTTGCTGCAGAGACGAGTCTGCCTCGCCATTAGCCGGCAGCCACCCTGCAGCACTCGAAGGCTGAAGGGTTAAACGTGTCCGGTTGGGATGCTGGTTAGAGCTGAGGGAAGCAGCCAGAGAGCTCAGAGAGAAAGGGAACATTAGGGATGAACTAGTGCAATCAGCCCAAGGCAGAGCAGAGGCTGAGCAGGGTTCAGTGAATTAGCAATATCTTTTCCCAGCATAGATCAATGGAGCATTACCGTAAGAAAGAAGGGGAGATGGAAAGAGGGAAGTATGGTGGAACGGAGGGAGGGAAAAGACAAAGAGAGAGAGAGAGAGTAACAAACTAATAATTTGTCTCTGCCTCCAGCACGCTTTCTCTCTCTCTCTGGTTTTCTCTTTCACTTTCAAATCCCACCAGTGATATCTCCGATCACATAGGGAGATCACAGAACCACGACGGCAGGTTTCCAGCCAATAATAATTGAGCCAAACCACTTCAATACAAATGAAAGCCTGATTATAGGCTTAATGAATTAAAAGGTTACCAGTGGCTAATAGTACTATTGTACCCCCACAGTCAGGTAGCCCGCAAGCACACAAAATCAAATGTGACTTTCCACATTCGCAGGCTAATTTCTAATGTAATCAGGACATTTTGTGTCGTAACTGTGACCGAATGCCTGTCAGAACGATATTGCTGTTTTTTTGGCTGAGCTGCAAGCACACTACCGTACTGGCCCATGGTTTAATAAAGTGCTAGTATAATTAGCTAATGAAATTGGCCAAGAAAGATAATCCACTACACAGCTTGTTATAGTTTCTGTTTAAACTGTTATTGCATTGCATTTGGGATGAGAGTTTTTATATCGATGTGCAAATGATATTTACAACCAATACTCGCGTCACGGCCACAGGGGAAAATTAAACTCCCAAACGCTACCATCGGAAAAATGTACAGAGCAGTTTTACAACCTGTGAAACTCCTTTCTCACGATCATCAAAGAGAGAGAATATGTTTTCGAGGAAGTCTTTTCATCCCTCCAGTGGAGTTTCTGTGG